>NC_059166.1:35961857-36586857 GCF_019923935.1 Bubalus bubalis
GTGCCTACTCTTTGGTGAGGGTATCATGATATTCATGGTGCCACTAAAATTGGAATAGATGGGCCAAGAGCAAGTTTCCCCCGACTATGGGGGGAATTCTGGGTGGTGATTCTGGGTAGTGAAAACAGTCCCTTCTAGAGCAGAGGCTGGCAAACTATAGCCTACGTGCCATATCTGGTTTGTCACATATTTTTGTATGGTCTGTGAGTTAAGAATGGCTTCCATATTTTTAAATGACTGAAAAAAAACCCAGAAGAATGACAGTATTTTGTGACATATGAAAATTATAAACATTCAAATTTTAGTGTCCATTAGTCCAAGTATACTTCATTTTACTTAGTTCTGCTTTATTGCATTTCACAGATACTATATTTTTTTTTAATGAAGGTTTGTAGCAACCCAGCATTATAACATGACAGTTAACACTTTTTAGTAATAAAGCATTTTTTAATTAAGGTGTTAGGATTTTTTTTTTTAAACACAATGCTATCACTCACTTAATAGACTACAGTGTAGTGTAAACGTAACTTTTATATGTACTGGGAGACCAAAAATTTTGTGACTCACTTTATTGAAATATTTGCTTTATGGCAGTGGTCTGGGTGGTCTGGAACCAAACCTGCAAGATCTCTGAGATATACCTGTTAAGTTTTATTGGAACATAGGTGCATTTCTTTAAGTATTAAGTGTGGCTTTGTGCTCTCATGCTACAACGGCAGAGTTGTGTAGCTATGACAGCCACTGTATGGCCCCCCAGGCCTTAAATATTTAAAAGGTGGGTGTTTATAGAATTTCCACACCTTACTCTAGAGTCTCCGTGGTCAAAGTATGATATGAAAACTAGTATCCATACTATCAGGCCTCACTCCAGATCTACTGAGTCGAAATCCCCATTCTTGCAGGATCCCTGGGTGATACAAAGATGTGCTGAAGTTAGAGAAGCACTGCCTTGGAGAAGATAAATTTGATCCTGGGGTAAAAAGACCTGTTTTGTTACTGTGCTTGCTTATCACTAACCAGTATGCTTGAGGCATTGTGATTCATAGTCATTTAAAAAATTTTATTTATATTTAATTGGAGGATAACTGCTTTACAGTATTGTGTTGGTTTCTGCTATGCATCAACATGAATCAGCCATAGGTATCCATATGTACCCTCTCTCTTAAACCTCTCTCACACCTCCTACCCAATCCCATCCCATCCCTCTAGGTTGTCACAGAGCACAGGGTTTGAGATCCTTGTGTCATGCAGCAAACTCCCACTGGCTGTCTATTTTACATATGGTAATGTATGTGCTTTAATGCTGCTCTCTCAATTCTCTCACCCTCTCCTTCCCCCACTGTGTCCACTAGTCTGTTCTTTTTATCTGTGTCTCTATTGCTGCTCTGCAAACATTTCTCCAAATAAGACTTGCAGATGGCTAATAAACACATGAAAAGATGCTCAACATAGCTCATTATTAGAGAAATGCAAATGAAAACTACAAGGAGTTATCATTTCACATCAATCAAAATAGCCATCATCAAAAAATCTACAAATAACTAATGCTAGGGAAAAGGGAACCCTCTTGCACTGTTGTGAATGTCAAATGATACAACCACCATAGAGAACAGTATGGAGTGACCTTAAAAAACTAGGACTAAAACTACCGCTGCTACTGCTGCTGCTAAGTCACTTCAGTCGTGTCGGACTCTGTGCGACCCCATAGACGGCAGCCCACCAGGCTCCCCTGTTCCTGGGATTCTCCAGGCAAGAACACTGGAGTGGGTTGCCATTTCCTTCTCCAATGCATGAAAGTGAAAAGTGAAAGTGAAGCCGCTCAGTCGTGTCCAACTCTTAGTGACCCCATGGACTGCAGCCCACAAGGCTCCTCCATCCATGGGAGCTTCCAGGCAAGAGTACTGGAGTGGGGTGCCATTGCCTTCTCCGAAAACTACCATAGTCATTGTTAATTACGTTCTTTTCTATTTTCAAATGCCACAAATATGTTAAATCTACCTTAGATAATAGAGGTTTATTGTAAGAATACCCAGGAAGGAAGGAAGAGCAAAATAATAGTTCACCTAGCCTCAGGGAGATCTGTGGGAGGCAGCTGCTAGAGTAAAAGTTCCAGCGGTCACCCTAGTGATCACCAGAAGCTCTGATGATTGAAAAGCTGTTGCAGATGGCCATTGTGCTTAAGCCTCAGCCACTCCATCTCCCTTTCTACCTCTGGGTTTCTGCTTACTCAGAATTTCTACAATCTCTTACTCTTGGCCATCCGTAAGGATCCTAAAAGATGATTTTGTGAAAGTGCTGCGCTCAGTATGCCAGCAAATTTGGAAAACTCAGCAGTGGCCACAGGACTGGGAAAGGTCAGTTTTCATTACAGTCCCAAAGAAAGGCAATGACAAAGAATATTCAAACTACCATACAATTGCACTTATTTCATATGCTAGCAAAGTAATGCTCAAAATTCTTCAAGCCAGGCTTCAATAGTTTATGAACCAAGAACTTCCAGATGTTCAAGCTGGATTTAGAAAAGGCAGAGGAACCAGAGATCAAACTGCCAACATCGATGGATCATAGAAAAAGCAAGAGAATTCCAGAAAAACATCTACTTTTGTTTCATTGATTATGCTAAAGCTTTTGACTATGTAGATCACAACAAACTGTGGAAAATTCTTAAAGATATAGGAATACCAGACCACCTTACCTGCTTTCTATGAAACCTGTTTTCAGGTCAAGAAGCAACAGTTAGAACCGTACATGAAACAAAGGACTGGTTCAAAATTGGGAAAGGAGTACGTCCAGGCTGAATATTGTCACCCTGCTTATGTAACTTAAATGCATAGTACATCATGAGAAATGCTAGGCTGGAAGAAGCATAAGCTGGAATCAAGATTGCCAGGAGAAATATCAATAACCTTAGATATGCAGATGACACCACCCTTAGGGCAGAAAGTGAAGAAGAACTAAAGAGCCTCTTGATCAAAGTGAAAGAGGAGGGTGAAAAAGCTGGCTTAAAACTTGACATTCAAAAAACGAAGGTCATGGCATCTGGTCCCATCACTTCATGGGAAATAGATGGGGAAACAATGGAAACAGTGAGAGACTTAATTTTCTTGGGCTCCAAAATCACTGTAGATGATAACTGCAGTCATGAAATTAAAAGATGCTTGCTCCTTGGTAGAACAATTATGACCAGCCTAGACAGCGTATTAAAAAGCAGAGACATTACTTTGCTAACAAAGGTCCATCTATGGTTTTTCCAGTAGTCATATATGAATGTGAGAATTGGACCATAAAGAAAGCTGAGTGCTGAAGAATTGATGCTTTTGAACTGTGGTGTTGGAAGAGACTCTTGACAGTCCCTTGGACTACAAGGAGATCAAACCAGTCAATCCTAAAGGCAATCAGTCCTGAATATTCATTGGAAGGACTGATGCTGAAGCTGAAGTTCCAATACTTTGGCCACCTGTTGCGAAAAACTGACTCATTTGAAAAGATCCTGATGCTGGGAAAGATTGAAGGCAGGAAAAGAAGGGGACTATAGAGGATGAGATGTTGGATCACACCACTGACTCAATGGACCACTGACTCAATGAGTTTCAGCAAGCTCTGGAAGATGGTGAGGGACAGGGAGGCCTGGCGTGCTGCAATTCATGGGGTCACAAAGAGAAGGACACAACTGAGTGACTGAACAAATAAGAATCTTAGAGGAGTCCAGGTATTTTCAGTAAGAGAATAGAATTGGATAGAAAACAGTGTGTATTATAAAATAAAAAGAATAAAATAAGGACTCAGTTCAGTTCAATCACTCAGTGAAATTAAAAAATGAAATTTTACCCCTCAATACTGATAGTATGAAAGAAAGTGAAACTTTTAATAGCTCGGTCTTGTCTGACTCTTTGTGACCCCATGGACTGTAGCCCACCAGGCTCCTCTATCCATAGTATCCTATAGGCAAGAATACTGGAGTGGGTTGCTGTGTTCTTCTCCAGATCTTCCTGACTCAGGCAGGTCTCTTGCATTGCAGGAAGATTCTTTACCATCTGAGCCACCAGGGAAGCCACTCATAATATGTCATCAGTTAAATACTCTATGACTTCAAACTCTTATCTGAACCTTCTTTCTCTCACTATCGCCTGACTCTCCCTTGAGGACTCAGCTTACCCTGAAATCCTGACAAGTGATGATTGCTTCCTTTGCTATATTACACAAACTGCTTGGCCTTGAGGTAGAATGAAAGTCACATCCTTGCTTCCCATTGCCATTTCTGGGTGGGGGGGGAACCCACTTCTTAAAACAAATATGCAAAAATACCCCCAAAAGTCTGTTTTGGAGGAGACATATGCCATCTGAGTCAGGGTTATAATACAGTGTTGTGTAGCCAGAACCTGCACAAGGTGGGAGGATGATGGCCGTAGCCAAAGGAAGGGCGCCATTTGTAATCTGCACAGAGACAGACCATTTGCTAAGCCAGGTTTAGGCAAGGCTGCGTATATCAACAGGGTGATTTCCTAATTTCTGTGATGGCACCCCCTGTATGGACTAGCAGCCACCCTGAGAGACCGCTTCATCTCATTATTGTAGTCATCTACAGTATTTCCTTCATTCACTGTGAGTTTTATCCCTGAGTTATTACCATTCTCTCTACCACTACCTTAGTCATCATCATCTTCCTATATCAATACCCATACAGGAACAAATTACCCATAATGTAACTGCTTCCAAAATTTCAGTGTCAGGTATCTTGTTGTTAAACCACTCCCTGATACCTTTCCAGATCACACCCAGCAGTATGTCTATTTCAACAATTCTTCAAGCCCACCAAAAATCTCCCTTAAGCATCCACACCTTGGATAAAACCTATATAGACTGATGGCACTTCATCTTATATCTCAAAGTATTCAAATATTATCCCAATATAATTTTGCAATGTTATTCCATCTCTTTAATCTCTTTACTCCCTAAGAAGGCACTTCATGCCTTCTCTCCTGTTTCTGAAACTCCAAAATATCTTCCCCATTCTCATTCTTAGCCTATGACTTTGCTTTATATCTTATCAAGCAATCATGTCCTCATTATCCTTTCACCAACCTATATTTCAAGGAGAGTTGATGGTCTGAGATTTTACCCTACTTGTAAGCTAACAACCTAGCTTACCACAGAGCCATGAATGCTAACAGGAGACACATGACCCCTGGGTAGGAGACAAAGACTTTATCGCTCGTAGCATGGCAGACAACACATGCGTCAGCATATTTACTGTCAGCTCCCTTTGTCCCATGCCCCTCACAGGTGAGCCCAGATGGATGCTTATGCATGCTCTCAGTTGTGTTATAAGAAAGGAATCCTCAGACTAGGGGCCCATATCTTTTATAATAGGTAGCAGGTTAGCCTACCTTTTTCTCCAGAGAGAGACAAAATCACAGTTTTCCAAGACGGTTCATTACACCAACATTCTTGGAAAGATATTTGGACATAAATGAGTCAGTGCCTCTGTTTTCAAAATGTGCAAAACCATGAGCAACTCATGAATTGTCTCTCAATATTACTTGGTTCTGGACCACAGTCATTTTTCTGTCTAAGGCTTCTATACAAACTCTCCTTGTATAGAGGGAATCCCATCTCTTTTGTTTACTCTTTGATATCTCTCTTTCAATTTCTTTCCTCTACTAGATCATTCATATCATCAACCATAACTAAACACTGTAGTAATTCCCATAATTTTTAAAAGGAGGAGAAAGAAAAAAACTTTCTTGACCTCATGTCTTCCTCCAACATCTGACTTGTTTCTTTTTTCTCTCTCACAAATTCACATGCACTATTTTTCCTCAGTCTCATTTTCTTCACCTTCCACCTCTCATTTTTGAATCTACCCTAGTTAAGTTCTATTCCCACCTCTCCACTGAAAAACTGTTTTTGTCAAAGCTGTTGATGACCACCACATTCCTTAATCCAGTGGTCAATTCTGAAGCCTCATCTTACCTGAATCTCATCAACATTTGACACAGTTAATTAGTCTCGTCTTCTTGAACCACTTTCTTCACCTGACTTCCAAATCCTCCTAATTTACTCCTTGTATCACTGCCTACGTGCCTCTCTTCAGTCTTCTTTATTCACTTCCATTGTGATCTCAACCTGTGTGGTGACTTTAAATACCATCTGTACTCTGATGACTCCTGAATGTATTTCTACTGCCTTAGCCTCCCCAAACAGAGATTCTTATATATGACTGTGTACTTAACTTTTTCTCTTAGATGCTTAAGTTTAACAAGTCCAAAACAAAGTCTTAATCTACTAATTCCCTCCCTGAAACCCTCTATAGGTCCTAATTATCCTACAATTTTGCCTATTTCCATAAGGTCACCACCATTAACAAGATGTTCACACCCAAAACCATGGAACCATCCCTGATTCCTTCCTGACATCCTCATAAATAATCATCAATAAATCCTATGGATTTTACCTACTAAATGTACTCAAAAGCCACCATCTCCACAAACATTCCATTACAAGCTGCCATCATGTCTTCCATGGTTTATTGTAACAATCTTCTAACTTGCCCCCTATTCTATTCCCTGTGCAGCGTTCTGAGTGTTAAAAATCCTCAATGACTTGTCATCACACTTAGAATAAAATCCTAGTTCCTTGCTGTGGTCTACAAGGACTTACATAACGTATATAAAATTCCAGGTCCTTGCCATGGTCTACAAGGACTCCCGTAATGTACATGCTCCACCACCTCTCGGACTTCACTCTTCCACTTCCCCACTATGCTCCAAACACAGAAAACTCCTCCTGATTCTTCAAACACTCCACACATGCTCTTCCCACAGAACCTTTGCTTTTGAAGTTCCTTCTATATGGAAAAGCCCTCCCTAGATAACTGCATGACTCATTTTCTCACTTCTTTCAGATTTCTGCTCAAATGTCTCTTTAGTAGAAAGAACTTACTTGAACACCACATCCCAAAATAGCATAATCTGTCCATTACTCTCTATCCTCTTATCTGCTTTATTTCTCTTGTGGCACTTAGCACTGACATTATATAGCTAGTGAATTTCAGTGACTCTAAGATGTTATCGGTTGAAACATGTGCCATTATTTTATATACCCATCGAGAAAGAGAAACTCTGACAAATAAAATCATGTCATCTTTCTTATCGCTTAGAATTTTTATTTTATACTCATTGAAATTGGTCTTTTAGGCTTATTTAGACTTTTTTTTTAAAATCATATATCCTTCACACACAAAAAAGGAAACTATAAGCAAAATAAATCAATTAAATTATATCTAGGATATCTTTACAATTGGAATTCAATATTCTGATATATTCTTCATCTCATACTCAATGTCACTGTTTTTCCACCCACTATCTCACTAATAAAATGGAACACAGCTTCATCTACTTGCTAGTGGCTTTCTTTTCTAGGACTCATAAAGCAAGAAATATGGAATTGTGGTCATTCTTCAAATAATATTACTTGCTTCTCTAATATCAAATTTATGTCTCATTGCTCTATTTCTGAGCCTGGATGTCTACCAATAACTTTTCTTTTTCAGCTATATCAGAATACCACATTTTGAAGATATTTTAAACAGCATTTAAAGTCCACATATTCAGTACCAACAATGCATGTAATTCAATTGTGTTTATAGTTACAAACAGATAACTAAGTTCACACAGAAAAATGACTCTGACTGCTCTCTGTCCAACTGTGGTTATAAGAGGCCAATGACTATAAAATGCATTCCATTTTTTTCCAGAAATTTAAAATGTGAAAAAATGCATGTCTTCAAATCAATTAAATATAATAATGTTTGTCTCTACCACTAGAATATGGGAGTACTGGGAGGCCAGGAAATTGTTTTGTTTTGTTCACTGACTATATTCTCATCATCTAGCAGTGTATTTGAAAAATAGTATAAGTTCAAGAAGTGTCTATTGAATAAATGAATAGATAAACTTCTGCCTTTACCACTAATAATTAACTCTAGTATTTCAGACTTAAAATCCCCAAGATGAAAAGTTCAATTGACTTAATTACCATTCAATATAAGCTATACCTGCTGGGGAGACAACTAGCTGTAGGTAGATCTCCCTAGATCTCTGACAAGCCGTCTAGTCCTTCACACATGTAGCCGGCCATCTTTGACATTGTCACCCACCTTAGAACTCTGCTTACAGTAACCATGGCTTCCATTGGGAAACCTAGAAAAAGAAAGAAAATTCAGCTCTCAGAAACCTGTGAGGTTTTATAACAACTCCTCATGGTGGAAGGACCGGCTTCTTTGCCTAAGCTAGAAACCCAGGCCTAGATTCCTCCCGCTGAGGTATTCCAAGCCGTCACCCTTCCTCAGACCTTCACCACCCCTGAGAAACTGCCAGGGACCCGTGGCCCCTTTCTCATTCCCAGTCTACAGAACTTCCTCTTCTTCTTGTCAGTCTCTTAGAATCATTCTTCCTCCTTGTCGCTATAGCCACATTGCAAAAGCCCTTCAATGGGCATTACCCCCAAAATGCTGACCTCAGGTATCTTTCCCCAAAATTGTTGATCAAGGAATTTAAGTCTGGCTACTTGCATGAAATAGTGTAATGGAATACAGGAGAATACAAGAGAATATAGAATATAAGAGAATACAGGAGAACATGTGTATATTGGCTTTATGTTATTAACATATGACTGGCAGTAAATCATTCTGCCAGTATTCTCATCCAGTTGTCTCCCAAGACAGGACCCAGGTTCCAGTTGGGTTCTCCATATTGTCATGTACAAAGTGGCACCTGACTTGAGACTAAGCACTTGATTTTAGCCCTCGCTGCTCAGGAACGATGCCTGCTCTATCCTGCTGCTTTACTTTCCTGTGTAGTATAGGTACCTCCAGACCCAAATAATGTCAAAAGAGGAAGGCCAGAGGTAGGACGATTATCTGATATTTCCTATAATTCTCAACCATTAAATTATGTTACTATAAGCCATATAAAGGTGGCAATGACATGTATATTAATTTTATTTCATTCATATACAATAGTCCTCGCCTTTTCCACAGGGCATATATCCTAGGACCCCCAGTGGATGCCCTGCTGAAAACTCTATATAGGCTATGTTTTTTTCCTTTACATACATACCTATGTAAAATTTAATTTATAATTAGTCACATTAAGAGACTGGGCTTCCTAGGTGGCACTAGAAATAAAGAACTCTAATGCGGGAGTCATAAGAGATACAGGTTTGATCCCTGGGTCAGGAAGATACTCTGAAGGAAAGCATGACAACCCACTCCAGTATTCTTGTCCGGCCCATGGACAGAGTTGCCTGATGGGCTACAGTCCATAGGGTTGCAAAGAGTCAGCCACTACTGAAGCAATTCAGCATGAATGCACAGTAAAAGATTAACAACCATAACTCAAAATAGAACAATATAGCAATATACTGTGATGAAAGGTATGTGAATGTTGTGTGGTCTCTCTCTGGAAGCATCTTATTGTACAAATTTAATGTCTTTTCCATCCAAAAGAAGCAGTCGTCCCTCACTGTGGCCATTTCTTTTGCTGTTTAAGGTATAACAGCAAAACTAGCACAAATTTCTTTTACTGTCTTCACTATTTCATAGACAGAAGATTCATTCTTACTGTAGAATTTAGCAATCTCAGCAAAAGAGTGTTTATCTCTCCTTATGAAGTCCAGAACTGTCACCCTTTCACTTAAAGGAAATACTTAGGCATATCTAAATTGCCAGCATCACTACTCTTGTGCTTCGAGGGCATTAAATACAATAAGAGTGACTTGAACACAAGCACTGTGATACTAAGACAGTGGATCTGATAACGGAGATGGCTACTAAATGACTAATGTGGGGCGGGAGGGAATACCCTGAACTAAAAGTGTGACTCACTTCCTGGGTGGGACATAGAAAGACCCTGCAAGATTTCATCACTCTACTCAGAATGGCACACAATTTAAAACTCATGAATTGTTCCTTTCTGCCACTTTCCATTTAATATTTTCAGATCGCAGTTGTCCGTGGGTAAATGAAATCGTGGAAAGCAAATCAGCAGATGAGGAGGAACTTGCCTATCGCCTGATTCCATGAGGAATTTAAGGCAGCTGAGGAATATAAGGAAGATATTTAATGATGAACGTTGAAACAAAAAGGGGTTGCTGCTTAACCTGGAAATTCAATTTAGCAGAGTGGTTCATTCAAAATGTTCCAGTTAAGTAAGATTTAATTATGTTTTATATTTGTATTTACCAATATAACATTTGTTCTTACTCAGGCAGTGGAGAGAGTTCTTGAATGATTTGTCAAGCCTGAGAGGAAAAAGGTTCTGTTTTTGTTTTATAACAAGGTAATTAGTATTTCCCTGTTACTTTTCTAAATTTTCAGACATTTCTAAGGCACCAAAACTGAGAGGGGAGAAGGGAGGCAGGCAATGGAAGTAACATGTTTTAAAATATATTACCTGGGCCAATAATTTTAAAAACAGTATAAACTAAAACACTCTATTTCATGTGGAGATAATTCATGTGAGTTTTTGGCTGAGGTACAAAGACCAACAACAAAACAGTGGTTTCTAAACTCTTTGATATTCTAAGGGGAGGTACTGCTGCTGCTGCTGCTAAGTCGCTTCAGTCGTGTCCGAGTCTGTGTGACCCCAGAGATGGCAGCCCACCAGGCTCCCCCGTCCCTGGGATTCTCCAGGCAAGAACACTGGAGTGGGTTGCCATTTCCTTCGCCAATGCATGAAAGTGAAAAGGGAAAGTGAAGTCACTCAGTCGTGTCCGACTCTCCGCGACCCCATGGACTGCAGCCTACCAGGCTCCTCCATCCATGGGATTTTCCAGGCAAGAGTACTGGAGTGGGGTGCCATCGCCTTCTTCAAAGAGGAGGTACTAGACTGCCCCTATTAAAACTGGTTACTTAAATCCCTATTTCATTATTCACCTAAAGGCACCTTTTTGAAGTTAAAGATGCAAAAAGAGAGAAAGAGAGAATTTCTTTGGAGAAGGTTGTTGCAAACTTTGGGGTTTCCCTGACTACACTTTGTCCAGAGAGGAAAATGGTGTCTTGTCATTCCCTCTTTACCTTAGGCCAAGCTGGGAGGGGGGGGGGGAGGCCTGTATGCGAACCTCTTAGAGAAGTTAACCTATGCTTCCAGAAGGTGAGGAGCATGAAGCCTGGTGGAGAAGCTGTACCTGGAGCAGCCCAAGGTGGCTGAGCAAGAGAGGGAAAGAGATGTACCGAGGATTTCCTGCTTTTTTTTTTAGCAATAGTGGACACGGACTCATATGTAGCTCTGGGGGGCTACAGTTAGGCTATGTGGGCCTAACTTAGATACTTGTTGAATCAGGTTCAATAGCACTTCCTGGAAGGAAGTTCTGGTGATGCTCTGGGACTAATGGATGAAGCCTATATAGCCTGCAGGATTAGAGGCATTGCCTAAATGTGGGCGACTACAGCGGGAGGCCTTCTGTAAGAAGCGCCTTCAAGAAATCTAGGAAATCTATCCATTAGAGGAAGTTATGGTTTGCATGTTTGTATCCCCCTGCCTCAAAATTTATATATTGAAATCCTTATTCCCAATAGGATGATATTAAAAGGTGGGACATTTGGGAGATGCTCAGTCATGAGGGTGGAGTGTTCATGAGTGGAATTAATGCCCTTATGAAAGAAACCCCCTCAGTGCTCCCTAGTCAGGTTCATCCACGTTGTTGCATATGAAAGAATTACTCTCTTTTTTAAGGAGGCCAAATAATATTCCATCATATAAATCACATTTTCTTTATCCTTTCATCTCTCAATGGATAGTGTGTTGTTTCCATAAATTGCTTATAGTGAATAGTGCTGCAATGAACATGAAATTGCAGATATCTCTTTGAGATCCTGACTTCAATTCTTTTGGATAGATGCCCAGGCATAAGATTGTTGAATCATATGGTACAGTACTTCTATTTTTAACTTTAGGAGGAATCTCTATACTGTTGTGGTAGTGGCTGTACCAGTTTACATTTCCACCAACAGTGTAAGAGAGTTCTAATTTTCCCACATTCTCACCAACAATATTTTTGGTTTTTATAATAGCCATCATAATATTTTGAAAAGTGAAATAAGCCATATCTATCTATCTATCTATATAAAATCACAAATATTGCATGATTCCTTTTGTATGAGGTACCTCAGTTCAGTTCAGTTCAGTCGCTCAGTCATGTCCAGCTCTTTGCGACCCCATGAATTGCAGCACACCAGGCCTCCCTGTCCATCACCAACTCCCGGAGTTCATTCAAACTCATGTCCATCGAGTCAGTGATGCCATCCAGCCATCTCATCCTCTGTCGTCCCCTTCTCCTCCTGCCCCCAATCCCTCCCAGCATCAGAGTCTTTTCCCATGAGTCAACTCTTCGCATGAGGTGGCCAAAGTACTGGAGTTTCAGCTTTAGCATCAGTCCTTCCAAAGAACACCCAGGACTGATCTCTTTTAGAATAGACTGGTTGGATCTCCTTGCAGTCCAAGGGACTCTCAAGAGGCTTCTCCAACACCACAGTTCAAAAGCATCAATGCTCAGCTTTCTTCACAGTCCAACTCTCACATCCATACGTGACCACAGGAAAAACCATAGCCTTGACTAGACAGACCTTTGTTGGCAAAGTAATGTCTCTGTTTTTGAATATGTTATCTAGGTTGGTCATAACTTTCCTTCCAAGGAGTAAGTGTCTTTTAATTTCATGGCTGCAGTCACCATCCGCAGTGATTTTGGACCCCAGAAAAATAAAGTCTGACACTGTTTCCACTGTTTCCCCATCTATTTCCCATGAAGTGATGGGACCAGATGCCATGATCTTAGTTTCCTGAGGTACCTAAAATAGTCAAATTCATAGAAGCAGAGAGTAGAAAGATGGTTCCCAGGGGCTGCGGGTGGGGTAAATGGGGAGTTGATGTTCAATGGGTATAAGATTTCAGTTATGCAAAATGAATGCATTCTAGAGATGAGTTTACTTGTTGTAGCTAACAGTACTGGACTGTGCACTAAAAATTAATGCTAAGTAGGTAGGTCTCATGCTAAGTGTTTTTACCACACACACACACACACACACACACACACAGGGTTGGAAGGGATGAGAAAACTTTTTCAGATGATGAATATGTTTATTACCTTTACTGTGGTATATGTATGTGTCCAAAGACACCAAGTTGTATATATTAAATATGTGCAGGGTTTTGTATATCAATTATACCTCAACAAAGCTATTTTTTTTTTAAAGAGGCATATTTAGTGTGACCTCTGCAGGCTAATAGGTCACATTCTAATCCTGCTCTCCCTGTCATTCATACCAGGGATCTGCCATTATCTCCTGGAAAAAATGTCAAATAGCCTTGAATGACAATGTAACCGTATAATTACCTTCCTTTGTTCTTTTTCCCAGTTAACTGTTTTAGGAGGCTTAGGTCTTTTCCTACACATATTTCTGTCTTTTGTAGTGCTTATCTGCATACCCTTTGCCACCACAAGCTAAAACGTAGATAAACTGTTTTAAAAAAAGACTTTATTTTTTAAGAGTAGTTTTAGGGTCAGTAAAAAACAAAGTTACTGTAACTCTTTGAGAATTATACATATATAATGTTGTTTTATATATATAATATCTACTTTATATATATAATTTTGTTACATATATATTACCACTGTATTTGTTTTTATTGTGGTAAAGTGTACATAACAAAGGTTATCATTTTAAGCATTTTAGGTGTACGGTTCAGTGGCATTAAGTATATTCACATTGTCAGGCAACCATCATCATCATTCATCTCCAGAATTTGTCATCATCCTAAACTGAAGCTCTGCCTATTAAACAGGAATTCCCCATCAGTTTTGGAAAACATTGTTTTACTTTCTGTCCTATCAATTTGACTACTCTAAGTATTTTATGGAAATGGAATCATAATATTTGCTCTTTTGCATCTGGCTTTTTCACTAACTATAATGTTTTCAATATTCATCTGTGTTGTAGCATGTGTCAGAATTTCCTTTTTAAGGCTGAATAATACACCATTGTGTATATGTATCACATTTTATTTATCCATGCATCTGATGGTAGACATTTGGGTTATTTCCACCTGAAGGCTCTACACATGGACATCAGCAGATGGTCAATATTGAAATCATATTGATTATATTCTTTGCAACCAAAGATAGAGAAGCTTTATACAGTCAGCAAAAACAAGACTGGGAGCTGACTGTGGCTCAGATCATGAACTCTTTATTGCAAAATTCAGATTTAAATTGAAGAAAGTAGGGAAAACCACTAGACCATTCAGGTATGCTGCTGCTATTGCTTCAGTTGTGTCCAACCCTGTGCGATCCCATATACAGCAGCCTACCAGGCTTCTCTGTCCCTGGGATTCTCCAGGCAAGAACACTGGAGTGGGTTCAGGTATGACTTAAATCAAATCCCTTACGATTATACAGTGGAAGTGAGAAATAGATTCAAGGGATTAGATCTAATAGACAGAGTGCCTGAAGAACTATGGATGGAGGTTCATGACACTGTACAGGAGGCAGGGATCAAGACCATCCCCAAGAAAAAGAAATGTAAAAAGGTCAAATGGTTTTCTGAGGAGGCTTTACAAATAGCTGTGAAAAGAAGAGAAGTGAAAGGCAAAGGAGAATAGGAGAAATAACCCATTTGAATGCAGAGTTCCCAAGAATAGCAAGGAGAGATAAGAAAGCCTTCCTCAGTGATCAAGGCAAAGAAACAGAGGAAACAATAGAATGGGAAAAACTAGAGATCTCTTCAAGAAAATTAGAGATACCAAGGGAAAATTTCATGCAAAGATGGGCACAACAAAGTACAGAAATGGTATGGACCTAACAGAAGCAGAAGATATTAAAAAGAGGTGTCAAAAATACACAGAAGAACTATACAAAAAAGATCTTCACTATCACACCCTAGGTGTGATCACATAGAGCCAGGTATCCTGGAATGAGAAGTAAAGTGAGCCTTAGGAAGCATCACTATGAACAAAGTTAGTGGAGGTGATGGAATTCCAGTTGAGCTTTTTCAAATCCTAAAAGATGATGCTGTGCAAGTGTTGAACTCAACATGCCAGCAAATTTGGAAAACTCAGCAGTGGCCATAGGACAGAAAAAGGTCAGTTTTCATTCCAATCCCAAATAAAGTCAATGCCAAAGAGTGCTCACACTACCACACAACTGTACTCATCTCACACGCCAGTAAAGTAATGCTCAAGATTCTCCAAGCCAGGCTTCAACAATAAGCCAGGCTTCGCAAGTGAACTGTGAACTTCCAGATGTTCAAGCTGGTTTTAGAAAAGGCAGAGGAACCAGAGATCAAACTGCTCCCATACATGGATCATCAAAAAAGCAAGAGTTCCAGCAAAACATCTATTTCTGCTTTATTGACTATGTCAAAGCCTTTGTGTGGTTCACAATAAACTGTGGAAAATTCTGAAAGAGATGGGAATACCAGACCACCTTACCTGCCTTCTGAGAAATCTGTATGCAGGTCAGGAAGCAACAGTTAGAACCGGACATGGAACAACAGACTGGTTCCAAATAAGGAAAGGAGTACGTCAAGGCTGTATATTGTCACCCTGCTTATTTAACTTATATGCAGAGTACATCATGAGAAATGCTGGGCTGGATGAGGCACAAGCTGGATTCAAGATTTCCGGGAGAAATATGAATAACCTCAGATATGCAGATGACACCACCCTTAAGGCAGAAAGTGAAGAACTAAAGAGCCTCTTGATGAAAGTGAAAGAGGAGAGTGAAAAAATTGGCTTAAAGCTCAACATTCAGAAAACTAAGATCATGGCACCTGGTCCCATCATTTCATGGCAAACAGATGGGTAAACCATGGAAAACAGTGACAGACTTAATTTTTGGGGGGCTCCACAATCACTGCATATGGTGACTGAAGCCATGAAATTAAAAGATGCTTGCTCCTTGGAAGAAAATTTATGACCAACCTGCTGCTGCTGCTGCTAAGTTGCTTCAGTAGTTTCCGACTCTGCGTGACCCCATAGACAGCAACCCACCAGGCTCCACCGTCCCTGAGATTCTCCCGGCAAGAACACTGGAGTGGGTTGCCATTTCCTTCTCCAATGCATGAAACTGAAAAGTGAAAGTGAAGTCGCTCAGTTGTCCGACTCTTTGCGACCCCATGGACTGTAGCCTACCAGGCTCCTCTGTCCATGGGATTTTCCAGGCAAGAGTACTAGAGTGGGTTGCCATTGCCTTCTCCGATGACCAATCTAGATGGTATATTAAAAAGCAGTGCCATTACCTTGCCGACAAAGGTCCATATAGTCAAAGCTATGGTTTTTCTAGTAGTCATGCATGGATGTGAGAGTTGGACTATAAAGAAAGCTGAGCACTAAAGAATTGATGCTTTTGAACTGTGGTGTTGGAGAAGACTCTTGAGAGTCCCTTGTACTTCAAGGAGATCCAGCCAGTCCATCCTAAAGGAGATCAGTCCCAGGTGTTCACTGGAAGGACTGATGCAGAAGCTGAAACTCCAATACTTTGGCCACCTGATGCGAAGAACTGACTCATTGGAAAAGACCCTGTTGCTCAGAAAGATTGAAGGTGGGAGGAGAAGGGAATGACAAAGGATGATATGGTTGGATGGCATCACCGACTCAAAGGACATGAGTTTGAGTAAACTCCGGGAGTTGGTGATGTTCAGGGAGGCCTGGCATGCTGCAGTGCATGGGGTCGCAAAGAGTCGGACACAATTGAGCAACTGAACTGAACTGGAGTTAACCCTCCAGGCTCCTCTGTCCATGGGATTCTCCATGCAAGAATACTCTGCCTATGACTGGGCTAGCTCTGGGCTTACTTGGAATACTTATCACCACGTGACACTTAACTCGTTCTTTATTCAGAACCTTTCGATATTTTCTTAGCCTACCCAGAGTAAGAAATCCAAAGCTTTACTTCTCTCCCAAGACTGTCGACCATGGGATTTCAGAAAAAAGTCAATGCATCCATAATGATAGCCATCCAAATTTCCTTGTTTTCCTCATTGTGTGGAAAGGAGTTGTTTGCTACTTTCTAATGACAGAAAGATTCTGCTCTGTCTCATACCCTTTGGTTGTTTCTTCTGCTCCTTAGACCCCACAGCTTGACCCAGGTGAAGTGCTGAGGAAACCCAAAACCACAGTCAGGGAACAACTTACTGTAGGGTATGTTTACTGCTGAGAAGCAAATTGGTAGTGCAGAGAATCTACTGGGAAAAACATATCAGAACACAGAACAAAATACAAAGAGGTGGAATCAATGAGGAAAAGCAAAATATGAAGACAGATTCAGGAAACCCAACAAGGGATTAATTCAACATCTGGGACTTCTGGAACTCAGAAGGAGGCAAACTGGAAATTAAATTATGAGATGAAATTTCCTTGAGTAGCAAGAGACTGGAGGTATGAATTAACGAGGTTTACCAAATGTTAGGAAAGATTACTGTAGTAATAGAGGGAGACACACCTTCACTTCTAACCATGTTGGATTTAGAGGAACTAGGTTTACCCTCTCACATTAAATAATGAGAAAACCAGACAATTATATGCAATAACCATGATCAATGAGAAAAAAGGAAACAAATGACACGAACTCTACAAATGTCCTCATTTCTACAGTTCGACTATCATGTTGAAATTCCTGAAATTTGAGAATAAACAATTATAAGAATAGAACATGTGGGATACTGAGGAAACAAAAATATTCTAATACTCAGGTATGGGAAAAAGAGAAATAAAAAAGCAAAATATATAGGATTAAATAGAGCTTTTATATTCTCATAATAGGTAAATATAGCTGTAGGCTTAATGGTGAAGCTCATAGTCCAATATTTTGGCCACCTGATGAGAAGAGCTGACTCATTTGAAAAGACCCCGATTCTGGGAAAGATTGAAGGCAGGAGGAGAAGGGGACGACAGAGGATGAGATGGTTGGATGGCATCACCGACTCAATGGACGTGAGTTTGGGAAAACTCTGGCAGTTGGTGATGGACAGGAAGGCCTGGTATGCTGCGGTTCATGGGGTCACAAAGATTCAACACGACTGAGCGACTGAATTGAACTGAACTGAACTGATAGGCTTAAGCACAAGCAGAATTTAAATATGAGAAGAAATTCTAAATTATCAAATTTTAAAAAGCAATAGAGATAAATTTGACATTGACAGACTATGTAATGAAGAGAGGAAATAATGACAACAAGGTAAAATATCCAGAAAACATACAACATAATGGAAAGAATAAAATTAAGAATATCAATGCTAACTAAATTTTTTATCATGGCCATTATTAAAAATAATTTAAATATGAAATTCATCTGAAACAAAGTTGCAAAAAAACACTGAAAATGAAGACATGGGCAAAGATATAGCAGGTAAATACAAATAGAATGCAAATGTGAAAATATCAATAAACAACAAGACCAAAAACATTAAACTGAATCATTATTTAATGACAAGAGATATAATCCGCCTAGATTCAGAAAAGTTTTGTCCCATAATTTATGCACAAAATAGCATATCCATCAATACATAAAAAGGTTTATAAGTATAGTTAGGTCTTTAAAGAAATATAGTGGAAGAATTTAATGTAACTTTTCTGGAATTTGATAGCTCAAGTAAATAAAAAATAAGGAAAGACATAGATTATTTTAATAATACAATCAACAAGCTATAAAAAACTATGTCTTACATCAGAGAACATATATTCTCTGCTTAAATCCATAGAACATGCCTAAAAATTAATCATGTTCTTGGCCACAAAGAAAACAATAATTCTATAAAGCAGAGATTTTATAGACTTACATTCTCTGCTAATAATTCAACACAGAGAGAAAAAATAAATCATCATCAAAAAACTTAACTACTTGGAAATTAAAATGTGCTATTAAAAAAAATCCTAAATCAAAATAGAAATCTTAACCGAAGGAAAGAAAATGAGCTAAAAAGGAAAATGAGAAGTCATGATACCCAAACCTATAGAACACAGTTAAGAAAAAAGAAATTTTATAGCCTTAGTTCAGTTCAGTTCAGTCGCTCAGTCGTGTCCGACTCTTTGTGACCCCATGAATCGCAGCACGCCAGGCCTCCCTGTCCATCACCAACTCCCGGAGCTCACTCAGACTCACGTCCATCTGGTCGGTGATGCCATCCAGCCATCTCATCCTCTGTCGTCCCCTTTTCCTCCTGCCTTTTATTAAAAATAAAAAGAAAGATTAAAGATAAATGAGAAAAGCATGCAACTTATGCTATGAGGACAACAAAATAGCCTGAAAGCAGCAGGAGGAGTCCAAGTTCCTTCTGAGCAGGAACTTTCTTTTACCTATTGTCACAAAATGTTCACTTACTTAGAATAGCACTCAATAATTATTTGTGATATCAATGGAAAGATAAATAAGAGTAAAAGCTTGTGTTTTGTAAAGACCAATCAAATAGCAGACAAGCACAGATTAGGATGAAAGGGATAGAATAAAACGCACAAAATTAAGAATGACAAAACAGATATAATTAGAGATAGGGATACGATTTAAATGATTATAAAAGAACATTATGTGCAATTCTGTGGTAATGAACTTGAAAATCAAGAGAAACTAGATGATTTCCTGGAAAAATAAAACTACTAGGGTAGAAAGATGTTATTTTACTTCCTATATTTTCTTCCTGGACACTGAGACTTTCTGCTATTAGGTTGAGACCATGAGACCGAGATCCCGTCAAATGAGTGAGAATACAAGTGATATAAGCCATTTTCAGGGTCTGGCACCTAAAA
Source organism: Bubalus bubalis (assembly GCF_019923935.1). Lineage (NCBI taxonomy): Eukaryota > Metazoa > Chordata > Mammalia > Artiodactyla > Bovidae > Bubalus > Bubalus bubalis. The sequence goes on from NC_059166.1 coordinate 35,981,654, forward strand.
ATATCCTGCTCGTTCCACTAGTCCTTTCATCTGATGATTTTAGAAGATACACAGTCCATATAGCATAGCTACTAGCTATGTAGAGAGCCAGAGATGGCTCTCTGACCCATCTCAAATTATGATTTGAGCCAGAATAAACTCTTACCATGTTAAGCTTCAAAAATTTAGTGTTTGGTTACTGCAGTGTAGCATAACCTGTTCTGACTAATACATTTACCACATTTGACCAATAAGAATAGAAACTTGAACAGAAAAAAAACCCTTGTAAGCATTTGGAAAGATGACCATTTGAAAAAGCATCAGATCTATTTTGATTTTCAACTAACATTTGAAAAACAAATATTATTTAATCAATACTAATATACTCATTTTGGTATTAATAATATTTAATATTTGTGGTTGTTTAGTTGCTCAGTCATGTCCAACTCTTTGCGATCCCATGGACTGTAGTCCAACAGGCTCCTCTATCCATGGAATTTCTCGGGCAAGAATACTGGAGTGGGTTGCCATTTCTTACCGACCCAGGGATCGAACCTGTGTCTCCTACATTGGCCTTGAGGTAGGGTGAAGGCTCCTTTCGTCCATAAACAATAGATATTCTAAAAGTTAAAAATCTCAACCAGTAAAGATTCTTAATGTGGTACTCCCTAAGACAAAGACTGTGTGTACTTTATATATTCTAAATGTATTACCTTGAAACCTTTTGAACGTATATAATTTGTATCCTCTTTAAACTGCCTTTTTCAAATTTCCTTTTTATAAGGTCCACCTTCTCTGTCCCTTGGGAACTTTAGGCATTTATCATATGTTATGACATATGAGTCAGACTTTATCCCTTAACATATGCAAAAGCATTATTTTCATATCCCAGCTTAATTGAGAAATACAAAGCAGCTTAGTATATTAATAGCTAAAGTACACAGCCTCTATTACATATGCAAAGGATTCAGAAGACTAGTGAACTGAAGTATAAATAAAAACACAATTTAAGCAACTTCTCATTATTTTTCATTGCTCTAGACATTTTAGTTGTTGGATCTCTCATAAGAATTAAACTAATGGTCTCCATAACTATTTTTGTGAATTCCACAGGAGACAAATGGAATTTTACAAGTAAAACATAACATGCGCAACAGAAGTTATTTATTATACTTTCATTTTCCTAGTTTAGTAAAAATATTTAATCATGGGCCTACATATGTTTTCACAGAATTGTAAAATCATAGAGTATTTGACCTTGAAGAGAATGGAGATATATCCAATATTTTTCTGATAACCGAAATGTACAGAAAATATACTCTCTTTTTCTTAAGAGTCAAAATCTTTAGAGGGATCCTCAGGCCTTCCCTGAGCTAGAAACGGAAGTTTCCCTGCATTCATTATAATGTTCTTTGGGCATGCTCAGTCATATCTAAACCTCAGTGATAGAAACATTTAATCTGACACTGAGACTATCACAATCTACACACAAAAGAAAAAAAATTGAGATCAGCTATAATAATAAGCACCAATAATATCTGGGTTTATGTTCTTGGGATACACGCACACACACACATGCAACCACCCCAGTAGGGAGTTAAATATAGTGTCACTTCAGCAGTACTGTTTTGCTGCGAACTGCAGACCTCAGCGCCTTGGAAAATCTTGCCCTGCTCCCAGCAGGTTTCTGTGATTTCTAGAGAGTGCATACAGGTGCTCAGGTGCCAGCCCAGGTAACAACCACATGGCAGGCCCCAGGCCCCAGTGCTGTTTCCGCAGAGCTTGACTGCTTTTGACTATCAAGACACACTGAATGAAGCCTTCAAAGCTCCAAGTTGGATGCAGGCCACAGAAAAGCAGCAAAGAAAACCCTCTTCCTATTTATCTTACGTTTGTTGTGGGCACACTGAAATTGTCATGGGTGCTCCCCAGGCTGTGCAAAATCTTTACTTGAGCAGATCCTCCCACTTTGCATCCTGTCCTCTGTTTCCCAAGACAAGCCCCAAGTCCATGGAGATGGAGCCAAGACAGACGCCAGACGACACCTTTGGGCTCAGAACTACTGCAGCCTCTCACCCTAAGGTTTTGTCTCACAGCCAAATTTGTTTCTCACAACTCCCTTTTCCCTTAGAATGAATTATTTTCTAGGAGGTTCCTTCATTCCCCTAAGCAAACTGAAAGAAGCCCAGAAGGCCACTCGCCAGTCCCTTAAGCCTGCCCAGACTTGCTTACATCTCAGGAGGTGACGCACAATCCCAGAGACGGCTCCCACCACATCCACACTCAGATTCCGCTGTCGCTTATGAAAGTGGGATCGTGTTTATATGCACAGTCTTTACCATGTTTCCTAAAACATAATCCTATGTCACCCATGTTTTCTATGTCATTAAAAAACATGATGTTTCAGTCCTACACAGAATTCTATTTTATGAACACGCCATCATACATTTAACTAAATTCCAATTGCAAGACATAGATGTTTCTAATTTTCCTGTAAAATACAATTGCAGTGAACATTCTTTAATAAAAACTCTGTGTTTCCCCATGGTTACTTTCAAACAATAACTAGCAACAAGTGGAAATATTTTGTCTTGATCTGTACACCAAGTTTTCTTCCAGAAAGTTTGAAATAATCTTAATTTCCAGAAGTGTATGAGAGACTAATTCACTATGCTTTAGCCAGTACTGATTACTATAATTTTTAATTGTTTTCAATGGGCTCGGAAAAAAATATCTTATCTAAATTTATATTTCTTTTAGTAAAAACAAGTTTCAACACTTTCCCCCTGTAGTTATTGCTCAGTTTTATTTTTTCTTTTGTTAAAAAACATTTCTTCATATTTTTAAGAACCCTTGTATCCAACATCTCCAGTGTTCTCCACAACAGTTAAAAAAATTCTTTAAATATAAGGGAAAATAAAGATGCACATAATTTTAAAAAAATATTTTAATCACCACTTTATGCTTCAACTGGTTTAAGAAATGAAAAATTAACAGTACAGTTATATCCCCATGGACCCCTCTTGATCACACTCCTCTCCTTCTCAACCCCTCCCCCCAACCCAGAGGTAAGGTTTACACATAAACACATACACACACATGTGCATGCATGCCCCCAAATCATACATATGTATCTACTGAACATATTTTAAATATTATCATTTTCATAAACAGTATTATACATTTTATCCTCTTGCTATTGAAAAATCAAATATCATATAAAGGTTGTTAGAACAAGGGACCCATTATGCATCTTTAACAATGATCAAGTAATGACCAATCTTACTTCATTTATACCCTCAAGTCACACACCTCACCCCTGTATTATTTTGAAGCAAACTTCAGACATCTGCAAATGTCTCAGAATGTATCTTTAAAAGGTAAAGACTCTTTCCAAAGCACACACACAATATTATTGTCATACTTGAAAATATGAACAATAATATTTTTATCAGAAAATATAAAGTATTCCAATTTCCAATTGCCTTATACTTTTTTGTTAAGTTTCTCTATCAGAATCAAAATCAAATCCACACATTGTGATTGGTTTCATATTTTTTATTCATTTTTTAATCGATGTTTTCATATTTTTTATTCATTTTTATATTGATGTTTTCATCTTTTTCACTGATTTTTAAGAATTACTCATACAGTATCGGAGAAGGCAATGGCACCCCACTCCAGTACTCTTGCCTGGAAAATCCCATGGATGGAGGAGCCTGGAAGGCTGCAGTCCATGGGGTCGCTGAGGGTTGGACACGACTGAAGCGACTTAGCAGCATACAGTACACATATTTCCCTGTTACATGGTTAATACTACTGTGATGTTTGCTTTTATAGTTCCTTAAGTTTTTGATTTGTAGAAGCTATTTTAAAAATTTTGATGATCAACTCAACTTCTTCCTTTTTGAGATGTTTCTTAGGAAGATCCTTTTCACCCCAGGATCAGATTTTCATCTATATTTTGTGCTGATTAATTTTAATACTTTTGCTTTTATATTTAACTCTTTTCTATATGTACAACTTAAAATTATATTTATTATATTATGAATTAGTGCTGCAATAGGACTATTTCCAAAATAGCTTCTTTATAGGGACATCCTCAGTTTTCAGATGAGGAAATTGACTCTCACAGATATTTTTTTACACAACCAAATAAAGCCTAGAATTTAAAACTCCCCCATCTTAAGCTAAGTCCATTGCTCTTATGTCTTCTTATTTTTCTTTCCAAACCATGAAGAAATGGGTGGGGGTCTGAATGATCTGAAGAATTTCTCAGCTATAGTGATTTCAAGAGCAACTTGCTTGAGATGAACCAACTAACAAACCAACCCAGAAGAAATCATTGTTTTCCAGAACAGGAATATAGTTTTCCATCCAGAAAACTGAAGGAATATTACAGTGTTCTAGATCAGGGTTTGCAATAAAGTCAAATATAAAAAACATACCTTCTATTCCAGTGTTTGGTAAAACTGTACAAAAGTCTCTCAAAAATCTAGTTAATAACACTAACCCTGAATCACTGCTTACAATGTGCCAACTACTATTCTGAGGGCTTTACATGCATTGATTCACCAAAGCCTCACAGTATCTCTGTGATGTGTGTCCTTTCTTCGAAATCCCCGATTTACAGGTGGGGAATTGAAGCATGGGGAAAATAAGTAACTTATACAAGTTTTATAAAGTGATAACAAGCAGTAAAGCTAGGATTTGAACTTTGGCAGCCTGGTTTTAGAATCTGCACAACCTGCTTCTTACAGTAATTGTAATGTGTGGTCCCAAGGCAGTGGTCACAGGTGCTAATCTGGCATAAATAGGCTTTGGAGCAATCTTGAGCTCTCCACACCTGGCAGATGTATTTAGTGGTATCACACCAGGAAGACATATTCTGATATCCTGATTCCAAACAACGCTATGTCTTCCAACTGCCTAGCAGTCTACACCCACACTCTTTTCTTTTAGAATTGTTTCAGTTGCTCAGTCATGTCTGACTGTTTGTGACCCCATGAACTGAAGAATGCCAGGATTGCCTGTCCTTCACTGTCTCCCAGAGTTTGCTCAAACTCATGTCCATTGAGTCAATGATACCACCCAACCATCTCATCCTCTGTCGCCCCCTTCTCCTCCTGCCCTCAATCTTTTCCAGCATCAGTGTCCAACTCCTTGTGACCACAGGGACAGTAGCCTGCCAGGCTCCTCTGTCCATGGAATTTTCCAGGCAAGAATACTGGGGTGGGTTGCCATTTCCTCCTCCAAGGGATCTTCCCAACACAGGAATGGAACCCAAGTCTCTTACATCTTCTGCATTGGCAGTGGATTCTTTACCACTGAGTCACCTGGGAAGCCCATATACATACATACATACATACATACATACATATATGTATGCATAAATTCAAGGACACCTTTGATCATCTCTACAGAAAGCAGGTCTCTAAAGAAAAACAATCAGAAACACAGAGCCCTTTAGCTACAGAAGTAGTTAAATAATGAGACTAAGAGTGAGTGAGAAAGAGAAGAGAGTGACACATAAGGCTAACAGTTTTATTGTGACCCCTAAGGTACAAGGCTTATTATTGGCAATGAACTACATTCGTTTGAAGTTTGAATTTTATTTTGATCAAAAGCAGCTATTTTCTCAAGAAACTCCAGCCACAGCCTTTTTGGTCGAAAGACCAAACGGCTGGCTGCTCATGTACTGTTGAATGTCTGAGTATGTTTGGACAACTGAATGCAATAGGAAAAAAGTCACAAGTCAGCCATTTTTGCTCCGATATCAGTAGAAGAAATAAGCTTATATAATGAGCCTTTGAGATCGATAGGAAGAGCCCGTTATAACACTGCAGCCCAAAGCCGCATTTTGCACTGTCTTTTCAGGACCTGCTAAACTTAAAAAAAAAAAAAAAAAGGCAGAGAGAAAGCAGTTACACTTGGTACAACATTCTAACCACGGACGCCAGGTAGTGCCCACTGAATTTCAAGCTTGACTAAATCACACATTTCAGTAAAGACCCTCTTCCCTCCAAAGCCTGTGGCTGAATTATCTGGAGGAAGCTACGGCTGCCAAAACCCACAAAGACTGTGATACATTTAAGCATCAAATTCCAACCTGCCATTTCATATCAAGGTAGCAAAGTAGTGTCAACACCGGGGCTTCCACAAATTTGTGCACAAGTCTGGAGCAGCTTATAGCCAGATATAAGGTGAAGGTAGTGGGGAGGGATATGGCATCCGATAGCAGCTGCTCCGGAGAAGGCAATGGCAACCCACTCCAGTACTCTTGCCTGGAAAACCCCATGGATGGAGGAGCCTGGTAGGCTGCAGTCTATGGGGTTGCTACAAGTTGGATATGAATGAGCGACTTCACTTTCATGCATTGGAGAAGGAAATGGCAACCCACTCCAGTGTTCTTGCCTGGAGAATCCCAGGGACAGGGAAGCCTGGTGGGCTGCCGTCTATGGGGCTGCAGAGTCGGACACGATTGAAGCGACTTAGCAGCAGCAGCAGTAGCTTCTCCTTTGTATAAGAATGTTCTGGGAAACTTGAGGAAACCACTTAATTTCTCTGGGTCTTGACTCCTTACCCACAAAGCAGGATAGTTTAATGAGACATTAATTCATGTCTATTCTCACTTCAAAGGAATAAATGGGTAATTTCTGAGCACTTAATGCCAACATTTTGTATTCTGAGTTTGTTGCCCAAGGAGAAATAAATAGCTTTTCTGTGTCTGAGAAGTCTTCCTAAATGTATCTGCACTTGAATCTTTGGTGAGAGGGAGTTGGTTCTTCTCAAGGTATGGGAGTTGGGGTGGGTAGGAAAGGATGGGTTCTACACTTGAACAAGAGGGTGATGGATGGTTGAGGGAAAGACTCAGCCCTGGGGAAGAGTTGAATTCCCAGTGGTTGGGAAGATAGAGGAGTAGTGAGACTTCAATGTGGTGAAGATGAGAATCCTGTTACTACCTGGCCCAGGATGTAGCAAGGCCAGTATGTGGATTCTTAGGACTGAACACTCAGGGCTATGGCTTCAGGACCAAAGCAAGCATCATAGTGGTTAGGGGCAGTGTGGAGAGGTAGGATGTTGAGCTGTGCTGAGTTGAGTTCAGTTGCTCAGAGGTGTACGACTTTTTGCGACCCCATGGACTGCAGCACGCTAGGCCTCTTTGTCCATCACCAACTCCTGGAGTTTACTCAAACTCATGTCCATTGAGTTGGTGATGCCATCCAACCATATCATCCTTTGTCATCCCCTTCTCCCACCTTCAATCTTTCCCAGAATCAGGGTCTTTTCAAATGAGTCAGTTCTTCACATCAGGTGGCCAAAGTATTGGAGTTTCAGCTTCAGCATCAGTCCTTCCAGTGAATATTGAGGACTGATTTCCTTTAGGATTGACTGGTTGGATCTCCTTGCAGTGCAAGGGACTCTCAAGAGTCTTCTCCAACACCACAGCATCAATTCTTCAGCGCTCAGCTTTCTTTATAGTCCAACTCTCACATCCATACATGACTACTGGAAAAACCATAGCTTTGACTAGACAGATGTTTGTTGGCAAAGTAATGTCTCTGTTTTTTAATATGCTTCCTAGTTTGGTCATAGCTTTTCTTCCAAGAAGCAAGCATCTTTTAATTTCATGGCTGCAGTCACCATCAGCGGTGATTTTGGAGCCCAAGAAAATAAACTTTGTCACTGTTTCCACTGTTTCCCCATCTATTTGCCATGAACTGATGCAACCAGATGCCATGATCTTAGTTTTCTGAATGTTGAGTTTTAAGCCAACTTTTTCACTCTCCTCTTTCACTTTGATCAGGAGGCTCTTTAGTTCTTCTTCACTTTCTGCCATAAGGGTGGTGTCATCTGCATATGTGAGGTACTGATATTTCTCCCGGCAATCTTGATTCCTTCCAGATTGTTTCTTCCAGTGCAGCATTTCTCATGATGTACTCTGCATATAAGTTAAATAAGCAGGGTGACCATATAGAGCTTTGATGTACTCCTTTCCTTATTTGGAACCAATCAGTTGTTTGATGTCCAGTTCTAACTGTTACTTCCTGACCTGCATACCAAATTCTCAAGAGGCAGCTAAGGTGGTCTGGTATTCCCATCTCTTTAGGAATTTTCCACAGTTTGTTATGATCCACACAGTCAAAGGCTTTTGCATAGTCAATAAAGCAGAAGTAGATGTTTTTCTCGAACTCTCTTGCTTTTTCGATGCTCCAGTGGATGTTAGCAATTTGATCTCTGCTTCCTCTGCCTTTTCTAAAACCAGCTTGAATATCTGGAAGTTCACAGTTCATGTATGGGTGAAGCCTGGCTTGGAGAATTTTGAGCATTACTTTACTAGCGTGTGAGATGAGTACAATTGTGTGGTAGTCTGAGCATTCTTTGGCATTGCCTTTCTTTGGGATTGGAATGAAAACTGACCTTTTCCAGTCCTGTGGCCACTGCTGAGTTTTCCAAATTTGCTGGCATATTGAGTGCAGCACTTGCATAGCATCATCTTTCAGGATTTGAAATAGCTCAACTGGAATTCCATCACCTCCACTAGCTTTGTTCATAGTGATGCTTTCTAAGGCCCACTTGACTTCACATTCCAGGATGTCTGGCTCTAGGTGAGTGATCACACCATCGTGATTATCTGGGTCATGAAGATCTTTTTTGTATAGTTCTTCTGTGTATTCTTGCCACCTCTTCTTAATATCTTCTGCTTCTGTTAGGTCCATACCATTTCTGTCCTTTATTATGCCCATCTTTGCATGAAATGTTCCCTTGGTATGTCTAATTTTCTTTAAGAGATCTCTAGTCTTTCCTATTCTATTGTTTTCCTCTATGTCTTTGGATTGATCCCTGAGGAAGGCTTTCTTATCTCTCCTTGCTATTCTTGGGAATTCAGCATTCAAATGGGTATATCTTTCCTTTTCTCCTTTGCCTTTCACTTCTCTTCTTTTCACAGCTATTTGTAAGGCCTCCTCAGACAACCATTTGACCTTTTTACATTTCTTTTTCTTGGGGATGGTCTTGATCCCTGCCTCCTGTACAGTGTCATGAACCTCTGTCCATAGTTCTTCAGGCACTCTATCTATCAGATCTAACCCCTTGAATCTATTTCTCACTTTCACTGTATAATCATAAGGGAGGATGTGGAGAGCAGCAAAATGGTTTGCCTTTGATACAGCACTTTGTCAGTGAATATCTTACGGGTTGACTGCATTGTGTGCTCAGTCGCTCAGCTGTGTCTGACTTCACGATGCTATAGACTGTAGCCTGCCAAGATCCTCTGTCCATGGGATTTTCCAGGCAGGAATACTGGAGTGGGCTGTAATTCCCTTCTCAGAGGATCTTTTTGACCCAGGGATCTAACCCATGTCTCTTGCATGTCCTGCACTGGCAGGCCAATTCTTTACCACTAACGCCACCTGGGAAGCCCTGAAAGAAAGAAAGTCACTCAGTTGTGTCCAACTCTTTGTGACCCCATGGATTGTAGTCTACCAGGCTCTTCTATCCATGGGATTTTCCAAGCAAGAATACTGGAGTGGGTTGCCATTTCCTTCTCCAGGATATCTTCTCGACCCAGGGATTGAACCTGGGTCTCCCTCATTGTAGGCAGACGCTTTACCATATTAGCCACCAGGGAAATCTAAAGGATTATTAATCAGTTCTTAATCAGATTTCTCCACAGCGGAGGGCTTCCCTGGTGCCTTAGATGGTAAAGAATCTGCCTGCAATGCAGGAGACCTGAGTTTGATCCCTAGGTTGGGAAGATTCCCCTGGAGAAGGGAATAGCTACCCACTCCAGTGGGTAGCTGCCTGGAGAATTCCATGAGGAGAGGAGCAACACACACCACACAACGTACTCACGTGAATATAATGGCTAGAAAGTTTGAAATTTGTAGAGCAAACCAACAACCTAGAAATTCAGGAAAGAGTTGGTGCTACAATCTCGAGTCAGGAATCTTCAGATTGGAAACAGACAGGATACCTACACTGTAGTCTTCATAGGCATAATTTCTGCTTCTTTGGGAAACCTCAGTTTTTGTTCACCTGATTGAATGAAGCCACCAACATTTTGGAAAGTAATCTGCTTTACTCGAAGTCTACTGTTAATCACATCTAAAAGAAAAACCCTTTGCAGCAACATCTATACTGTGTGTGTGTGAGTCGCTCAGTTGTGTCAAACTCTTTTGCGACCCCACACACTGTAGCTCACCAGGCTCCTCTGTCCATGGGATTCTCCATGGACAGAGTGGGTTGCCATTCCGTTCTCCAGGGGATCTTCCCAACCCAGGGTTCAAACCCAGTCCCCTGTATTTCAGGCATATTCTTTACCATCTGAGCCATCAGAGAAGCCCAGCATTTTATACTGGTGCATGATAAAACAAGTGGGCATCATAGCTTAGAGAAACTGACAAATTAACCATCATACGTGGATGAAGCTGGTGGAAAGCTAGAAGTCCTCCCCCAGTGTTTCCTGATCTGTGTACAACCCTAAATCAAGGAAGAAGCCAGCACTGCAAATAATAAAGAATAGATTTTCAATAATCCTATAGGTTGAAGGCCTAGAAAGATTTGACTGGACTTGTAAAAATTAAGACATTTTATTTTTTTCTTATATTCAAGGTTCATGGAGCAAATCCATAATACATCTTATACATGTATATATCTTCAAGGTAACTTTCATCTATAAACAGCCCATGATTTCATGATGTTATATTGCTATGACAAGTCTGAGATATTGTGTTAGATTGTTCTGTTTTCTATAGTAGTATTTTCCAGTTAAGTTGGAATTACATATCCTATTTTTAAGAAAATAGTTGTTCTTTTTTTTTAGGTACAACTATTCTATGTACAGACTGGTGAAAGCCAATTCTGAAAATAATTTAAAATGTTATTGGCACATTTTTACTTAATATGAAGTAGATATATTCAATTCTGTTAGAAACTGCAACCTGAAAACATGCCAGATTTCTCATAATAGTAAAAGGAAATTACTATATATATCAACTAAAATTTTATTTGTAAGGTAATTAACCTTTTCATGAACAATCTCAGTAGGTCTGGTCTATATCATGTGATATGGTAATAATCTATTAATTACCACTCTGCAGTAATAATCACCTTCCATTATCCATAATACATATTATGGATCTGCAAAAAAGAAAGAGTTAGGCACATACCCCTACCTCACAAAATTTATATGTACTGTTTATTTTATAAAAAAGTAATAAAACATAAATTACAACAAAAGTGAACAAAAATATTTTGGCTAAATCCAGATTATCATCCACATTAGGCATATATATTATCCCTGACAAGACAAATAACATCTATTTACCTATGGAAAGATGTCAGTGAATAAATGCATTCAGCTATTAGGTTCAAAGACCTATGGTTATTATGTTGCTGAAACAAAACAGAAAAAGGCCATTTTATCCTTCTCTGGAAAGAAACAATCTTATTCTAGGAAACCAGTGGCTCACCAATTCACAGTTCTCCTTAACTCTGAGCTTAAGCTTTAAAACAACAAACACACAAGCCTTCCACACCTACCCACTCACCGATCCACACACCCACACACAGAGTCTAATCAACATCTTTTTCCTTTGGAAAAGCACTAAAGGCCAGAAATGCTAATAAAATTTACAAGATAATTGTACCTGAGGTTCAGTTGATTACTCTAATATGGGACATGAGAGCAAAGGAAGGAGGATGAAGCTATTCAAGCTGGTGCCCTGAAGTGGTAACGTAAGAAGTGACGCTCATGAGAGGCAGAGTGACAGTTGCTGCCGCTGCCAACTAAAATGAGCGCGTTCCAAGAGAAGTCATCCTGGTTCCCAGTCTCGGCCTTGTCCGTATCCACCTGCATCGAATCCTCCAGAGGTCTTGTTCTTGAATTTCTGTATTTTTGGTTTGTATGTAGAATAATGTATTCAGGTCTCTATTTAGCTGGATTCCAGAACATTTACTGTGATGGAGGCAATGCTGTAAACTAAGGAACGAGCTGCACAGAGAGGGACACCATCATTTTCCTCACAGTGACAAACTGTAGCACAGGTTTCACTACTGAAACAATAGAGGAAATGCAGAGTGACACAAGAGCCTAATCATTCCTTATTTTGTTCAAGATATTTACTTATGAGACTATCCCCTTTAGTTCAGTGTAAACAAATGTAAAAACAGAGACGGGCGAAAGATGGTGGAAGAGCGCACATTCTTCCCCACTCCCAGTCCCTGAAGGAAATGACAGAAAGGATTTCATTTGCTTGCTTCTCAAGAATAAATCTGTTTCAGCACTGCAAACTGAGAGAGGATGTCCAGAAAATTAAAGTTTCTAGGAAGATAAATAGAAACAAAATGGAATCAGGTTGATGAAGAAACAAGGTTAGAGAAAACCTCAGGCTAAAACATGGGGAAGAGAACATTTTACAGTGTTGAAAGAATTTCAGTGATTTTTCCATACTCAGAGTCAACACATTCTTGAAATAGCTAGGCCAGTTGGGCACCTTCTTTTTCTCTCCCTTCCCACTTATTCTGAGTGGCAGGGATTAGCAGTGTTTGTCCCTGGATAAAATCAGAAAAACCCTCTCTGGAGGGTGGATAATCTGCCACAGGAGGACGTGGGTTCCTCAGAGAACGGCCTGCCTTGGAGAAGCCGAGTAGAGAGTGGGGGGCTCCTCGGGAACTCTACCACACACACAAAGGGAAGAAAGAAAAAGGAAACGTGTTTAATGACGCTCATGGGACCCTCCCCAAATCAAAGCTCTCTTAATTTTGGTAATAGGATGGGACCCACCCCAAATCAAAGCTCTCTTAATTTTGGTAATAGGAAAACAGAGCTCATCAACCTCCCTAGCTTCTTCCTGCCTAGAATGAAACTGGCCATTGGAATGCCCTGCCAACTTCACACAGAACACAGGTGTCACTCTTGGAGAAGAAGCTGGTTGGGGAACAAAGTAACACAGTTCAGAAGAGACCTTAGCCAGCTGCCTAGTTACTAGTCAACAGATCTTTGTCATGTCTGATGAAGACAAAAGTGAGAAGACAAAATCACCAATATAAGGAATGAGTGAGGAAGATTTGTATATAAGTAAATTTGAAAATCTTGGTGAAAGGGAAGGTTTTCTAGAAAATACAAATGACTATGTTTGACTGGAAAGGAAGTAGAAGACCAGGAAAGACCAATAACCATAGAAGAGATTGGAACGAGTCAAAGACAAGTCTTAGAAAGGCACCAGTCTGAGATGGGTTTACAGGTGAGTTTTTCCAATCCTGTGGGCATTTTTTTTTTCACATTTGTCTCTACATTTAACATATTTCCAATAAAAAGTCCTACAGAAGGTTGTAAGAAAATTAGGAAAACATCCAATAAGACTCTTTATGTAACTTAACTGGACAGTATTTAAGTTTATCTGTAAGAGAAAATTTGAAAAAGGAAAAGTTGAGAAAAGAAAAATCATATATCAAAACATAATATAAAATTATGTTCAGTGAAACAGTATAGCACTATAAAAATAATAGAAAGGGGTGAGTAGAAAACAAGGTCTGAAAACAGAACAATTATGTATAAGAATTCAATTTATAGGAAAAGTAGATTTTCAAATCAGTGAGTGGTTATTAATCAATTACATAACCAATAAGACAATCATTTATTCATAACAGAGTTAGCTCTCAATGTACAACACAGACATACTCAAATAATTCTAGACTGTTTTAAAAGTTAAATCTTTAAAAATATATCAATGTGTTTATAAACCAGAGAATGTTTTTATAGTCTTGGTGTGTAAAGAACTTGCAAGTCAATGCACAATATCTGGATTCCATAAAGGAAAAGACTAATGGTGTTGACTGCTTAAAAAAATTAAAACTTCACATGATAAAGATACCAGGAATAAAGTTAAATCTGGAAGTTATTTGCAAAACACAAAATGACAGACGAATAAACTGTTCCAACAAATTGATTTTTAAAATAGGGTAAAAACTCCAAGAGAAAAAAAAAGAAATATAAATGACCAGCAAACAAATACAGATGCCCAGGCTCACTAATGAGGAAACACAAATTATACAAGAAAAGAAATTTTTTTTTACTATTCACATTGGCAAAAATTAAAAAGGATTGTTGATATCCAGGGTTGGCAAGGTTGTATGGAAATGAACACTGCATGTGGAATGGAGTTATATTATTGCAGCTTTTCCTGAAGGACTCTTTTGTAATATTTATGTTTATTTAATATAGAAAAATATTCTCACACGAGCATGGAGAAATATGTACAAATATATTCATCATAATATTTAACAGAGAAAAATTGAAAACAAAATTTATCAGTAGAGAAATAGTTCAGCACATTCATAAAATGGAATGCTAGAGAGAACTTAGTAAGTCTGTATGTACTGACGGTGAGGGACAGGGAGGCCCGGCGTGCTGCAGTCCATGAGGTCACAAAGAGTCAGACATGACTGGGTGACTAAACAACAACAGCAATGTACTGATGTGGAACTATCTGTAAAATACATCTGTACACTGAAAAGAGTAAAGTTATTTTTACTTTACTTTTACTTTACAATATGCTGCTGCTGCTGCTAAATCGCTTCAGTTGTGTCTGACTCTGTGTGACCCCATAGACGGCAGCCGAATTATATTAAAAGAAAAAAATCCTAACCTATAAATTTTTGTATGAATGTTTTATAAAAGCAAGAAAGACATTGTTAATGGTAATTTTGAGAAAGCAAGGTAGATTGCGGTAGCAGGAGGGTGTTGAAAAGGTATTCTATTTTTTTCACTGTGCACATATATTTTAAAATAATGTTTCATTAAGTAATGTATTTTTTAAATAATGAATATACATTTATGCATTAATTCAAGTTGCAAAGCAATGTACATAACCATGATAGTAGTAAAATTAAAAAAAAATAATTCAGGAGTTGTGTGAAACAGAACTTTGACTTCTTCATCCATTTGATATGTATTACTAGAATTTTTTTACAATAAAGATGAATTCAAGTATTACTTGTATACCTTCAAAATTTAATTCATTAAAATATATAACTTTAACACCCAAGACATATTGTTAAGTGACAAAACAAAAACAAATTGTAGAACAAAATTTACAGTAAGATTTCTCCAAAGGAAAAGGTCTGGAAGTCTATGGACCAGATACACGGAAAATGTATTTGTGTCCTATTAACATAATTCTCAAAAAAGGAAAAAATAGTAAAAAGAAATTCATCAGATTAGATCAGATCAGATCAGTCGCTCAGTCGTGTCCGAATCTTTGCTACCCCATGAATCGCAGCATGCCAGGCCTCCCTGTCCATCACCAACTCCCGGAGTTCACTCAGACTCATGTCCATCGAGTCAGTGATGCCATCCAGCCATCTCATCCTCTGTCGTCCCCTTCTCCTCCTGCCCCGAATCCCTCCCAGCATCAGAGTCTTTTCCAATGAGTCAACTCTTCCCACGAGGTGGCCAAAGTACTGGAGTTTCAGCTTTAGCATCATTCCTTCCAAAGAAATCCCAGGGCTGATCTCCTTCAGAATGGACTGGGTGGATCTCCTTGCAGTCCAAGGGACTCTCAAGAGTCTTCTCCAACACCACAGGTCAAAAGCATCAATTCTTCGGTGCTCAGCCTTCTTCACAGTCCAACTCTCACATCCATACATGACCACAGGAAAAACCATAGCCTTGACTAGACAGACCTTTGTTGGCAAAGTAATGTCTCTGCTTTTGAATATGCTATCTAGGTTGGTCATAAATTTCCTTCCAAGGAGTAAGCGTCTTTTAATTTCATGGCTGCAGTCACCATCTGCAGTGATTTTGGAGCCCAGAAAAATGAAGTCTGACACTGTTTCCACTGTTTCCCCATCTATTTCCCATGAAGTGGTGGGACTGGATGCCATGATCTTCGTTTTCTGAATGTAACTCATACTTTGTACAAATTCAGAAACTATTGCTTAGATACCTGGCTGCAGTGGGCAAAATTATAAGCATCATTTGGCCCCTGCTGCAGTAATCAGAGGGGATTCAGAGGTTATTCCAAGTTGACTCTGGACCCTGGTCACAGCTGATGGGCACAGGATTAGGCATGTGAGTCAAGCTGAGACAACTAGTTGGTGATTTAGTCAGCTTTGCCTGTTATAACAAAACAATATAGTCTGGGCAGTTTAAACAATAATTTCTTTCCCTCAATTTTGGAGGCCGAGAAGTCCAAGATCCAGATGCCAGCAGATCCTGTGTCTGGTGCGAGTCCACTTCCTGGTTTGCAGACAGCCATCTCCTCATTGTATCCTCTAAAGGCTGAGAGCAGACAGAGGAGAGCTGCCTGGTGCTTCTTATAAGGGCACTAATCTCATTTGAGGGCTCCACCCTCATGACCTAATTACTTCTCAAAGGCTGCATTTCTAAATACTATCACACTGGGGATTAGAGTTTGGACTTAGAAATTTTGCAGGGACACAAACATCCAGTTTCTAGCACCTAATGGATAGAACTGAGAGAAAATCCATTTCTCCATGTAGCTGTACCTGCATGCAACTTCCTGCAAGTCTTGGAGCTGCAGGTATCATCCATCATTTCTCAATCTGTGACTGAGGAGCAGAGGAGGCTGCTCGGCAGAGAAAAAAGCACGAATCAAGTGGCATAGATATGCTGAAATGAGACTTCTGGGAAAGAAGAGGACTTCCTAGATTTTCCCAAATCTTGGCAATCTTGGTTTCCAAAGTTCCTGGTCTTCCACTGCATTTCTCCTCTTGGATTGAGGTCTTCTCTAACTTGTAAATTTCTCCTTTTGCTGCTCTTTGCAACCAGAGGAAGGCAATGTCATCATTTCCCTGTCTGATCATTTATATTCCAGTAAATTGGATCTGTTAGATTTTATGGTCCTTATGTTGTATCTATCCTATATAGATATAATCTGCTGTTTGATATTATTTCAAAGTTAAAATAATGGAAACAGATATATTTAAAGTGAAAATGTCCAAGTGGAGGGCATTTTCTGACTATCGTTTTTTCTTTGTGTACCAAAGTAGTAAACCATACTTAAAATTTTATACTATGGCCTTTCTGGGAGATTACTAGAAATGCTGAAATATAAGGCAATGCCTCCCCTAAGTTCTCCTTCAGAAGTTAGTTGTTTTATGATTGAGTTCCTAGAAGTTCTCTCAATTACTCTATTTTAGACACACACAAAACATGTTTGGTAAGGATGAGTAAGTCTGAAACACTGTTAATCAATTTTGGATGCTTATAGAAATCACCTGACAAAATCAGTAAAAAAAGGACATAAAGAAATTAACTATTTAGTCATTATTTTTTGAGGGGCAGAGTATGGCTTCATAATTGCTAGTATTAGATTAATTGTGGCTAAGACTTCAAAAAAATTCCCTTAAACAGGAAGTACATGATTACATTGTGGAGGATGTCACAAATTTGTTACTTATCAAAAAAAATGTAAAAGCTAATTCACAACATAGGAAGAAGTCAAAAATAAAAGATACAAAACTAAATTTATAATTTGATACAAAATTGTAAAACATTTATAAATTAAACAACATATGAGAAAGACTGCAAATAGTCTGCAAACAAATATTAATCTGAGATTAATTCTCCTTTTGATTTTTTCATTTTTCTACAGAAAGCATGTCTTACTTTTGTAATCAGAAATTAATTATAAAGTCTTAACACAAAATTTTCTAAAATAGGATTCTAAAAATTTCTGTATACCTGATAGATTGGATTAATGTGCAACTTTCATACAACTACAAATATGGTTTTATTTATGAATTTGAATTAAATATGGAAGTTATCTGCTTTGTATTCTGTTAGATATGTCTTGTTACCATGGGAATATTCAGGTTAATAGCAATGTTAGAGAAAACTTAATCCACATGTTGATTTATTTTTTAAGAAGATTGACATATAGTATTTAAAATAATTCAGCATACTTTGCTATTCTATAGAATATAAACTATCATTATTAAGATTGAGTAATTAAGATATTTTTATAAGTTATGGCATACTAAGTGGATGCCTAATAACTTAATTGGTCAGCGATTTGTATTTTTATTTCTAATGTAATTGTATTTTTCAAAATAAATCAAATTGTTTATCTGTATTTAATTCAGATTAAGGTGATTTAAAAACTAAATAGAAAAAAATAGTTTTCTGGATTGTTTAATTCATACTAAAGTGGTTTAAAAATTAAGTAGAACATATTTGAGGGGAAACCATACATAGTTAAAATCAAATTGTTTTTTTGAAATCAGTTTAGGGATCAAGTATATTTTGTCGTTGTCTTTGAGAGGAGGGAAAAAGACTGAACCATGTGCTAGGTCAACCACGTGTCATGTCCTCTCTAAAATGATGGGGACAGTGTAGTGAAGCACACAGTAGGTGCTCAGGAAAGGATGGATGGTGAGCAACCTGAAATGCCTATAGGTTGCGGTGATCATCCACTCGGTTTCTTACGCCTGTGTCTTTGTTCACTGTGTCCCTTCAGCCTGGAATGCCTTCTCCTTCCCCCTTGTCCCTCCTCCCAGTTACCCTCATTTCTCCAGTCCCCTAGGTCACTTCTTTATCCTCCAGGAAATCTCCTTTTCAAGGTTCCTCCTCTAAAACACTGAGCTTAATTTTTGCCTGACACTTAGGTCATGTGATACTTTTAATACAGAGATTTCAAAGCCCCAGGGGACTGAGGGCATGGGGGAACACACTATAAAATCTTGGTCCCGTTATGCCTGGAAGTGTCAAGAGAGTATCTCCCATGGGCTCTAGGTACCTGACCTTTCCATGGGGCTGGTCTTCATTTTGAGGCAGTCACTCAGATGCAGCTGTTTTGACTTCAGAGTCTTTGAAAGAGTCCCTCGGGTGCAACATGTTCCAAAGCAGGGACATTTTGATGAGATGTTTGGATGAAACCTTATCTCAGTTTTTTCTGTTTAACAGTTTGTATTACTAGGTGATGATAAAAATAAACCACTTCACCCTATCCTTGGGAAAACTCAACCAATTGTTCTCCTCTACGACAGGGGGTAGTCTATGACGGAGGGAGGCCAGAGATGAAAGGAGAACAGACCTGGAACCCCGGCAGAAACACGGTCACACAGTCTTGTTTCCTGTACTCGCTCATCTCGGAAAAGACCATCAATCATTCTAAGCATTGCATCTGCTCATCTCTGAGAATTCCCTTGCATCTTGAATGAGCTACATAAAATGTTCACATCTCTACCTTAAAGTTAAAGACAGCAGGGAGGAGACTATTTGGTCCACATATTTGATCCTCATTCTTAGCACTGGATGGCACAATAATGCTCAATTAAATTTCTGACATTTCTCTCAGTAATACTAATAAAGCATGATTGCTATTGTAAAAATTTATTATGAATAATAAATTTGTACTATAATTTCTTTAGAAGTTAACCCAATTCTATCAAATTATAGGGAACTTTTTTTTCATTTATACAAATAATACAAATCCATAAACATTCAAATTATATTTAATGAAGTGGAAAACGTAAATCTCTTATAATCTCAGTGAGCCTCAAAGCAGAGTAAGGTTTAGGGATATTTCACACACTGCCTGGGAAAAAAAACAACAAACAGCAAAACCATGATTTCATAGCTCTCATGGGGTCAGTCAAAATGTGCACCACATCAAAGCAACTTAAGCTGTATCAATATATCCAGCTTCACGAACAGTCCTCTTGAAGATTCTGGGCTCTTCTCTTGCTTCACTCTGCCTGCTCCCCTATTCCTCTGCCCTCTGTCATTGTCCTTGGCTTCTGAAGTTAACAGAGGATGTTTCACCTCAGGGTGGCTGGTGTCCCAGGTGAGAACAATGATGTCCATGTTGGGATGCTAGCTTTCAGGTCTCCCGACTCCATCAGTCTCAAGGGGCAGTGCTGAGTTCCCTCTCCCAGACTCTAGGTCACCGTTGGCCACTCAAAGGAAGCACTGTGCTGTGATGAACATTGGGGTACATGTGTCTCTTTCATCTCTGGTTTCCTCGGTGTCTAGGTTCAATACAGGATACAGGATGCTTGCGGCTGGTGCACTGGGATGACCCAGAGGGATGGTACGGGGAGGGAGGTGGAAAAGGGGTTCAGGATGGAGAACACATGTACACCCGTGGCAGATTCATGTCGATGTATGGCGACGGAGGAGCCTGGTGGGCCACGGTCCATGGGGTTGCTAAGAGTCGGACATGACTGAGCGACTTCACTTTCACTTTTCACTTTCATGCATTGGAGGAGGAAACGGCAACCCATTCCAGTGCTCTTGCCTGGAGAATCCCAGGGACGGGGGAGCCTGGTGGGCTGCCGTCTATGGGGTCGCACAGAGTCGGACACGACTGAAGCGACTTAGCAGCAGCATGGCAAAACCAATACAATATTGTAAAGTAATTAGCCTCCAATTAAAACAAATACATTTAAATTTAAAAAAATGAAGCACTGTGTGTGCCCCCCACTCCTTCTCCCTTCACTACTTTTACTTGACTCATGGAGCCCTTTAGAAAAACAACTTCTTTAGCTTCTGACTGTTGTTGCTTTTTCCTTAAGACTTTGAAAGAGTGCAGATAATCATTACAGTGAGAGATTGGCTCTGGAGCACACTGCCTGGGCTCACCTCCTGACTATGCCACTGCGAGCTGCATGGTCTTAGTTAACTTCATTAAACTCTCAGTGCTTCTGTTTCCTCATCTGCAAAATGGAAATAGGAGTTACAATGCCTATTCCAGACCACAGAGTCATGTCAGTAAGCTAGTTGTTGGGATGGGCTCTTGTGAAAAATGAACCAATTAAGACCACACAGAGTTCCTAGAACAGTGTCCAGACATGGGCTAAGATTTAGTAAATGTGACTTATTATTTAAAAAGGAAAAAAAAAAAGCTAATGGCCAGGGACAAGACTCCAGGCCACCCCAGTTCTCTCTGTCCCAGTCATTGTGCGGCTACACACAACACATGGCCCTTAAAGGCCACCTTATGTCACGAGACAATAGGCCAGACCCAGATTTTGTGTTTTCCTCTGCTCAACCAGAACCATCCTGCTGCGTCATTCAGTTTCTTTTAACACCTCCCCTGCTGAAAGCACGATCTATCTTTCCCATCCATGTTTCCCCAGCACCACAGCACCAATGGACACACAGCAGTGTTGATAAGTGGATGAATGAATAGACGGACGGATGGTGGTGCTAGTGTTTATATTGAAGACATAAGTGCTGCCTCAAATACTTTCATCCAAGACTGCTCAGTTCCTCAAGTATATTTAAATGAATCTCATTTTATGAAGATTATACTGAATCTAGAATAGAATTAAAATGAAACATACAAGAGAACTTTCTTTCAAATGGGAAACTGGAAGTAAAAATATAAGGGGAGATAAAGAATAAAAATGCACATGTTTTCCCCAGAAAGACTGAGCACCAAATGAATACTTTTTCTGCTTTAGGGTTTTGTTTCAGCGTCATTATCCCACCATTTAGAGGATATGATGACTTATGGTCTTAAAATGAAACAGTATATCATTTAAGCCTTATTTTCATGAAGATATTTTCTTCTAATTAAATTCAGTACCATCCAGTAGAAGATGAGCTTATTCAACACGATACATCGAAATGCTTTTCCATGTAATAGAGAGCTCAGATAAAGGGTTCATGTTTTACTGTGAATCAAGGGAAAACACACTCTTGTTTATAGGCTTTCTATAGGCAAGCATTTTCTCTTAAATGAACAGTTTGAGCCTTATTTCATCACTGGAAAAGAAGCCTAAAACTGATTAATTTACCATGGCTCATGATGAAACATAATCCGAGGGATGAAAACAGTTTTCCCTGAAAAAGATAGTGACCACCATTCTTTTAATTCGTGGTACTGAAGCCCACAAAACAAAGCAGACCATTAAAAAAAACAACAAAAATAAAAACAAAAAACCCTTAGACACACCTAAATTATTGATGGGAGGCCTCACCATGTTCTAGGAGTCTCTGTAATTTATTCAGCCAATGTTTAGGAAACCCCTGGATTGTGTCAAGTACAAGCTAAGCCCTGGAAACATAAAGATGAGGGAGAGAACACACAGGTGCTACTTTCAAGCGAATCACAGGCTAATAATTTTGGCACTTTTCTTCCCGAAATGTGATCCAATAAGAAGCCTAAAGGGAAACACCTGTATGCATATATACACGTAGTTCTGTTTATTCACTACGGAAACATATTTGTCGGCTGTTGATTTAGTCAAAAGTAATGTAGCGAGAAAACTGCATACATAATTCATAATTTTTCTCCAGAAAGCTTCTATCCTGTATTCATATCTGTGAGTGACAAACTCTACAAATAGTGATGGAGTAGTGGTAAGAGTAGAAATCATCCAAAACAACAGTTAGCCAGAGCGAAGCAAATCTTACTAACCAAAATCATCCGTAAGTGTTCAAAGCTTTTAGAAATTCATCTCAGTTTTAAGACGATTAAGACATGGAGAGGGAACTATATATGTAAAAACATACAGAAGAAAGATTCAAAATTAACAAAAATCACATCTTGTGCCCAGATCTTAGTTTCTAATAACATTCTCCAATAAAAAGAACCAGAGCTCTTTGGAGAGATGGCTGATTCTAACACTGGGGCTGGAAACACACAAGATGAGCTTGGAGCAGACTGCAGTGACAGAAAGTAAGGAAGTGTTCCCAAAACAAAATGATGGGGCATGTCAGAGGGACACAGAGGCTAACGCGAAGGCACTGGCAATGGCCAAAACTGGAACAACTTGAGCATCAGAATAGATAACAAAGTCCTGGGCTATAACCCAAAGTACAAAGTAAATAGCCACAAGTCCCTATGAAATAAGTAAATAAATGGAGGAAAAGAGACAAACATCTCATATAGAAAATAATTTGTGTGCATACTTCCTACTTAAATGGCCTAAGGGTAACTCCTTACCTTGTCAAGTGTGGGCTATGCATGGTGACTTCCTTCCAAAGGATACCGTATGGAAAGGGGGCTGAAATATAACTTTACAGTGGAGAAATCTGGCAAACACCACTTTGGTCAGGAATCTGGCAAATACTAGCCTTGTGATGCAGATCCACGTCAACAGTGATAAACCACGTGAACAGTATGTACCCTTGTTCTGAAGTTATGAGGGTGGTACTTTCCCTTTGTGGTCTTCCTCACAAGAAAACCATAACCTCATTTTAATCATGAGAAAAACATCAGACAAACCCAAATTGAGGAACAGTTAACAAAACACCTGACCAGTATTCTTCAAAACCATCAACGTCTTCAAAAACAAAGGAAATCTGAGAAACTGCCGCAGCCAAGAGGAGCACAAAAGGACACTCTGCCTCAGTGTAGCACGGAAAGCTGTGTGGGATCCTGCATCAGCAAAAGGACATTAGGTGAAAACCAAGGAAATCTGAACAGAATAGGGACTTTAGGTAATAATAAGGTTCCAAGGTTTGCTTTCTTCAGTTTAATTGTTCTGCAGTTTGTGGGTCGTCTGCTTGGTGGCTCTATAGTTACTGAATGAATATTCTAATAAGTTACTAAATGAATATTCATTAGAAGGACTGATGCTGAAGCTGAAGCTCCAATACTTTGGCCACCTGATGCTGACTCATTAGAAAAGACCCTGATGCTGGGAAAGATTTAAGGCAGGAGGAGAAAGGGACAACAGAGGATGAGATCGTTGGATGGCCTCAAAGACTCAATGGACATGAGTTTGAGCAAGCTCCGGGAGATGGTGATGGGCAGGGGTGATGGACAGATGGTGATGGACAAGCCTGGGGTGCTACAGTCCATGGGGTCACAAAAAGTCAGACATGACTGAGTGACTGAACAACAACAACAAACATTTACTTTCAAGTTCTGACAAATGTACCAGAGTGAAGCAAGATATTAAAGGAGGAAGCTGAGTACAGGGTACATGGGAACTCTCTGTCTTATCTTTGAAGCTTTTATATGAATCTGAAACTATTCTAAAATTCATTTACTTTAAAATAAACAAAAATCAAATACATAATGTCAGTAAAGAGTTGACACAATGATTTTCAATAAACAGTAATAGATCCACAAGTGTTAGAAAAATAATAAAAACTGACATTGTCCTTTATTTACCATCTCATTCCTGGATTGTGTAATGTGCTTCAATTTAGCATATGTCTCAAATACTTTGAAAACTAAGTGATAATACAGAATTCTAATACAGTGACTTATATCTTTATATCTAAGCCTGCCCCCAATTTTTCTGGTTCCCCTTACTTCCCGATTTAAGGGACTTCAGTCATTTTGATGTTTTTTAGCCATATAACTGCTAAAGCTATTGAATACTTTTATCTAAAATTCACTTTCATAGTATGAATAATTTTCTCTGATTATTATTTTTCCCCTGTTTTCTCACGTGATTAACTGCTACACTGCAGTGTTGAAAGAACGTTAGAGGTCAAAACTGCTCTGACTACCAAGTGTGGAAGGAAATCTGGAAGGACGGGGGCATTTGTATACGTATGGCTGGTTCATTTTGCTGTACAGCAGAAACCAATACAACATTGTAAAAAACTATACTCCAATAAAAATTAATTTTCAAAAAGTGTGGCCACATTTTATATATAAAAAAAAACTTGAAATAGTGAAAAATAAGCATGTTCAGGAGGTCCAAATTCGTGTGCAAAACTTGAAATGAGGCCAATTCCTCAAATTAGAAACTGATGAGGAATCATAATTTGCAAGTTGATGAATCAAATGCATTTTAAACTGTGTTCACACTGCTACCACGTGGTGGCGCCACATCCGCTGGTGTGAAGACGGCAAACCCTGAATCCGCCCTGAATCGGCTTTCTCATGATATGACTACCTCAGGAACACGGCCTTCAATCTAATTCTGTCCTTCATTTTATAAATGAGATAACTGGAGTCCAGAAAGGGAAATTATTCCCCCAAGTTCACACAGCCATCTACTACAGAGTTGGGAATAGAATAGAAGGATGTACTTTGCATTATTTGGTTCTGTGCCACGTATACATGTATTCACCTGTAGATTAATTTCTACAATGACAAAATTTTCTGGGCAAAATGTACTTCTTAGTGTCACTATAAGGTTCATGCATATAGACACATGTCCAAAATATATTTACTAAAATCTTGACTAAGTATCATTATCCTTCTTTAGCTTTCTGGAGTTTTCTACACTCTGGCTTTTTCTTAGCAAAGATTTTGCTAATGCAAGGCAATTTAGGAGCCACTAAAAGAATGAATTAAAACTATACAAACTGACTTGGAGTGATTTTCAAAAAATATTATCAGGTGAAAATATAGAAATATTTAAAAATCATATTAGCTTAGTGTTAGTCGCTCAGTTGTGTCTGACTCTTGTGTGACTCCATGGACGGTAATTTGCCCAGGCTCCTCTGTTCATGGAATTTCCCAGGCAAGAATACTGGAGCGCATTGCTATTCCTTTCTCCAGGGATCTTCCCGACCCAGGGATTGAATCCTGCTTTTATAAACCAAATAATGATAAAATTAAAATACCTCATGTGGTATGTATATATATGTACATGTCTGTAAATTATGTCATATAGAATTATCTGAATATAGTGAAAAACATGGATGTTACAGAAAGTCTTTAATATGAACTATTTTTCCAGGGAAAGGAGATTCATGTGAGGAGAAAGTAGAAGAAAATGGAGAGAAAGACAAAAACAGGAAAAAAATTATGCACAAAATTCCTACATATGGTCAAATTTATGCATTTATATAAAGTTTTATTTATGTGAAAATATGTATAAATGTATACATTCAAATATTTTGCTTTACAATAAAAGTTACTTTAAATAAGGACAAAAGAAAAATGAAAATCTAGAAAAACTATTTGTGATAAAAATGATAGCTAAAATAGTTAATATCCCAAAAATAACATAAAAAACCCTCCTAGAAAGCAATGAAAAATAAAACAACAATGGCCTAATAGTAAAGTTAATAACCTAATAGCTAAGACCACAAGAAGGCTATTTACATAAACGAAAAATACAAATGCTTTTACATAAATATGCTTATTCCCATTTGTAATGAGGGAAATGCAAATGAAAACCACAATGAAATTCCGTTTCGAATTCATCATATTGGCAAAAAATTAATACATCCTAATGCCACATTCTGGCAAGGATGAAAAACAATGGGAACTCTTCTACCCTGCTGATGGAAGTATAAATTGGGGCAATTACTTCCAAAGCAATTTGGCAACGTGCAGTAAGTTGAAGATGCCAAATCCCATGGCAGATCCACTCCCAGGCCTGAGTATTCCATTACAGAGACATTTATAAGATGCAGAGACATTTACAAGAATGGTCATAGCGGCACTGTATTAAAGAGCAACAACTGGAGAAAAAACTAAATGAACATCAACAGTAAAATAAATACGTTGTGATGTGTTTATTCAATGGAATATTGAGCACTAAGACGAATGAATTTGAGCTATATAGATATCATGAATGCATTCTTATAAAATAACGTTGAGGATTAAAAACCATCACTGAAGAAAACATGCAGATAACACCGTATGAAATTTAAAAACATGCAAACTAATTATATACACATACATGTAGTTAGGGAGCACATACGTAAGTTATAAGGCATAAAAAGTACTAAATTCAGGGCAGCAAATGCTTCTGAAAAGAAGAAATGAGGAAATTCAACTACAGAAAGGCACACTACAGAAAGTGTTCTTCACTCTGATTGACAGTGTTTTAAAGCCCAATGGGGTGTGCTTATTTTTTATTGTTATCATTATATTTGCATTTCTTATGTGTATGTGTATTTTAGTAATAATTTTCCTATTACTTATTAATATTATTTTATATTATTTTTAAGAAGATACTCAACTCCCTCATAAGAAGATTACTTATTAAGATGACAGTGAGAAACTATTTTTCACTTATCACAATAGTAAAGAAAAGTATTTTGTCAATAAATTGCTCTGGGAAGGGTACAAGAGCACTACAACTTTCAGGAGTTGTTGGGAGAATACATTTGTAGAACTTCTATCTATGAGACAATTTCATGATATTTAGCAAAATTAAGTGCATACAAGGAGATCAAATACACACAGAAGTCGCTCAGTCGTGTCTGACTCTTTGCGAACCCATAGATTGTAGCCCACCAGGCTCCTCGGTCCATGGGATTTTCCAGGCATGAATACTGGAGTGGGTTGCCATTTCAACCATGAATATTCATTGGAAGGATGATGCTGAAGCTGAAGCTCCAACACTTTGGCCACCTAACGCGAAGAGCCAACTCATTAGAAAAGACCCTGATGCTGGGAAAGACAGAAGGTAAAAGGAGAAGTGGGCAGCAAAGGATGAGATGGTTAGATAGCATCACCAACTCAATGGATATGAACTTGTACAAACTCCAGGAGATAGTGGACAGGATAGCCTGGCATGCTGCAGTCCATGGGGTTGCACGGAGTTGGACAACATACCATTTGAGCTAGCTTATTCATTTTAGAAATGTACTCTTTACTTACTCCTGGAAGACTACACAAGGAGAAATATATTTGCCTCACTGTGATAGCAAATGTCTAGGAACAAGCCAAACAACTTTCAGAAGAGGCTGGTTAGGAAAAAAAAAAAAAAAGATTCATCTAAACAAAGGATATTACGCAGAAGATGAAAAGAACGAGGAACAGCTGTATTCACTGATACAGAGTAGTGCCTCGGATAGAGTAATGGGGGTTGGGGGTGGATAAAGAACACCTCTCTGGTAATCAACATTTTGGTAACCCTGGTGTCTCTACTACTTGGAGCTGAGGCTTGGAGACAGACAGGAGAGATGGACTTTTTTTCTTCAATATCTCCATTTGTGTTTTGAATGTTGAATCTTACCTGTGTGTTACCATCAAAGAAACTTCAAAAGGTTCAGAAGCACAGAATTTTTTAAAAAAGATTAAACATGAAAATAAAAACAAGAGGCACTACTCATCCACTTCATTTCAAAGGCAGCACGGCACTCAACATTTAATACTATAATGAAGCTGCATCAGATGTTATATTCAAGGCCTAAGGCTTCAATTAACTTAGAGTAAATAAGTAACCAAAGGAGGAAAGTTTCCTTAAAAAATGGTACTGGTTGGCAAGCCCCAGGCCCAAGGGAGGAGTCCCTAAGTAAAACTACAGACTTTCAACTTGCTCTCAGAAGGGGGTAGGGACTGTAATGATTTAAATATAAACTTTAGCAATTTGAGTGAGATCCTGCTATCAGAATTTTGTTGTTCAGTCTCTATATTGTGACCGATTCTCTGTGACCCTGTGAACTGCAGCATGCCAGGCTTCCCTGTCCTCCACTATCTCCCAAAGTTTGCTCAAACTCATGCCCATTGGGTCGTTGATGTCATCCAACCATCTCATCCTCTGTCACCCCCTTCTCCTGCCCTCAGTCTTTCCCAGCATCAGGATCTTTTTCAGTGAATCTGCTCTTAGCATCAAGTGAACAAAGTATTGGAGCTTCAGCTTCAGCATCAGAATTTTAAAGCCAATTAATTAAGCTAAATACCTGCTTGTTGTAAAAAGATGGAAAATCAACTTTCAAATAAGCAAAACTATACCATGATTCAATGAATTAAAAAGAAGTAAAAAAAAGAGGAATATATTCAGGTATTTTTAAATTTTTAATATTCATTTTTATACAATTTTAAAGGTTACTTTTCCATTTATGTAAAAGTATATGTGAAAGTGAAAATTGCTCAGTTGTGTCCGACTCTTTGGGACCCCATAGACTATACAGTCCATGGAATTCTTCAGGCCAGAATACTGGAGTGGGTAGCCTTTCCCTTCTTCAGGGGATCTTCCCAAACCAAGGATCAAACCCAGGTCTACCACATTGCAAGCAGATTCTTTACCAGCTGTGCCATATTAAAAAATATTGGTATCTTCCCTGTATTGTGCAATATGTCCCTGAGCCTAGCTTACACCCAACGCTTTGTACCTCCCTCTCTCCTACCCTTATATTGTCCCTGCAACCACTGGAAAACACTAGCTTGCTCTCTGTGAGAGTCCTTTTTTTATATTATATTCACTACTTTGTTGCATTTTTTAGATTCCACCCATACATGATATCACATAGTATTTGTCTTTTTCTCTCTGACATATTTCACTCAGTATAATGCCCTCCAAGTCCATCCATGTTGCTGCAAATGGCAAAATTTCTTTCCTTTTTATGCCCGAGTAGTACTCCACTATATATATTTCCTTTATTCATTCACTTGTTGATGAACAATTAGGTTGGTTCCATGTCTTGGCAATTGTAAATAATGCTGCAATGAACACTGGGGTGTATGTATCTTTTTAAATTAGTTTTTTAAGAATTTTCAGATATATGCACAGGACTGGAATTGCCAGGTTATATGGTAGTTCTATTTTTATTATTTTTTATTTCTTCTTATAGTTCTTGTTCATTTTTAAAGATGATTCTTCACAAGAATATTTTTCACTTTAAATGAATCATAGCTTTAAGATAAAAAGTTTTAGAAATACATGCATTAAGAAATAGAAAAAAAAATAGAAATATTGAGTAAATCTAAAAATCGATTATTTGGAAACAATAAAACAGAGAATTAGCTAATACAACTAAGATAAGGGGAGAAATACACCATTAGGAAAGAAAATGGGAAACTAACTCAATTATAATGAATTGTTTTGCTCAGCTGTATGAAAAATAACTTGAAAATCTCTGAGAGATAGAGAAATTTATAGGAAAATATAAATTATCAAAACTAACCACAGAAGAGGTAGAAAATGTAAATAAAAACAGAAAAAAATCGCAAAAAGAGCCATCTTTTTCTCACTCTCCTCCTCCCAAAATGTACAAGGTCCAGCTATTTCATCAGAGTATTTTTCTGAAACTTTAAAGAACAGAGAACTCCAATCTAACTAAACTACTCCAGAATATAGACAAATTGGGAAAATTTCCAAATTCTTTACAAGAAGCTAGAATAATATTATGACCAAAATCTGACAAACAGAAAGCAACAGATCTATTTCACTTATGAGAAGTGATTTTTTTAATTCTAAAAATTAATAGTCAGAAAAATTGATCATTTTAAAAAACAGTAATAGATTTTTACTAAATAAGAGTCATATCAGAAACATAAGGATGTTTGCTGCTGCCAAGTCGCTTCAGTCGTGTCCAACTCTGTGCGACCCCATGGACTGCAGCCTACCAGGCTTCTCCGTCCATGGGATTCTCCAGGCAAGAACACTGGAGTGGGTTGCCATTTCCTTCTCCAAAGGATGTTTCAGTATTAGCAAATCTAATAATATATTTCACTATATTTCTGAGTGAACTCTGGGAGTTGGTGATGGACAGGGAGGCCTGGTGTGCTGCGATTCATGGGGTCGCAAAGAGTTGGACACAACTGAGCAACTGAACTGAACTGATATTGATAAATCAAATGAGAAAAATAATATACTCATCTTCACAGATGTTGAAAAAAATGATAAAATGTTAACATTTACTTAAACAACAAGATACATTAATTTTTTTACTTGATAATATGATAATTCAGCAAAGTCCCTGGGACATATCCTTTCTATATACAAACAATAACTAGTTTAAAAATGTAAAAGATAAAATGTAATAACAACAAAAAGAATAATTGAGAATAGACAATAAAAAATGTGTAAAATTCTGTAAAGCCAAGTTTAAAATGCTACTAAAGACCAAAAAGAAAATTGTACAAGCTGTACTCTAGCCTTACAGAGAAAGGAACATTTTATCTATTGTGTCTGAAGTAATGTATCATTTTTTTCATGATCTCAATAATATACCAATAGATCTTCTTAACTAAACAAGCTTGTAAACATCATATGTGAAGATAAGGATATTAGAATATTTAGGAAAAAAAAATCAGCCATGGGGAAAGATTACTCACCAATTATAGTAATTGAAATAGTGTTTTACTGCTACATGTACAAACAAATAGACCAATGAAATAGAAGAGTGGATCTATTAATAGGATCTCCAAACAAGATTCAGTAAGTGATAGAGGTCAGATTTCACATCATTAGGGAAAATTAGAATGTTCAATAAATAATTCTGGGATAATTGATATTTGAAAAAATTAGGTTGAATTTTTACCCCACCTCTTACCTCAAAATAAATTGCAGATGGGTCAAGTATTCATAACTTAAAATGGTAACAATATTATAAGAAAATGGGAGACCTTTCATGTAAACTCAGAAAAGAGAAAAATCTGCATCTCAAAATTTCTCTAGCCAAAATACAAAAATACATACAAAATACTATGTCATGTTACAGACAAAATGTTAATAGCTTGGCATTTTAAAAGTTCCTACAAATGAGTCTTTTAAAGACTGTTAAACACACTAGAAAACAGAAACAGTCCAATAATGAAAAATGTGCTGTGTGCTAAGTCACTTCAATCATGTCTGATTCTGTGAGACCCCATGGATCGTAACCTGCCAGGCTCCTCTGTCCATGGGATTCTCCAGGAAAGAACACTGAAGTCGGTTGTCATTTCCTTCTCCAGGGAATCTCCCCAATCCAGGGATTGAACCTGCATCTCTTACGTCTTCTGCATTAGCAGTTGGGTTCTTTACCACTAACGCCACCTGGGAAACCCAATGAAAAATACTTACAACTATTAAAATTTGAAAAGAAGTTCAATATCACTATAGGAAACTTGCCAGTTGAAAAGAAAGTCAGATGCAGCTCACCATATTTCACCCTTTTTCTGTGCAAGATCCACAAATTTGATAACACACAGTTGTGACAAGGGTGTGGAGAAGCCCATACACTTGCACAGACTCTCTGGATGCCATAGCATCCATTAAAATAAAAAATGCCCATGCTCCTCTGTACATCATTTTCATTTCCAATAATTATTTTTACAGGTATACTTGCATATGGGTGGGGACAATGAAATGTGGATGAAAATATTCACTGCAGCAGCATGGTTTTTACCAGCAAAAGTCTGGGAACAACCAAAATGTCTAACATAGATAGGCTGTTCAATAAATTGTGATACCAGAGTGCAATGGATATTTTAACAGAATGAGGTGACTTTGTGATCTGTTATGAAATGGTCCACAAAACATATTGGTACAAGTTGTGTTCAAAACCAGTTTAAGTCATATATGTAAAAAAAATGCGTATGTGTTCACATATTCCTAGACCATCTCTGGAAGTCTTCAAAAGGAACTGGTATCAGTCATAATCTTTGGGGGAATTTTCGGAGGCTGGGAGTTCCTGTCAGATGGAGAATTATTATCTTTTATATATTGTTTGCTATCTTTTGAGTTCTGTACTATGTGTATGAAGTACATATTCAAAAATTAACAGTAGAGTTTCCAACATCTTCAAGACCAGATAGGATTAGTATCGATAAGTAGCAGGGTTTTTTTTTCTGTTCTCTTTATATCAAAGCATGCATGGTTACTGACTACTTTATTTGCATCCTGAGGACTTAGTATGAGGAATAAGACTAGAACTGTAGTACAAATAGGAACTAGGGAAAAATGTCAACTAGGAAAGGACTTCAGAAATTCTGGAGATCCACACATTGTTAGCTGTCATTATCACCATTAGTCTTCTTTGACAAAATACTTGATGGAGCTCAACATTCAGAAAACTAAGATCATGGCATCCGGTCCTATCACTTCATGGCAAATAGATGGGGAAACAGTGGACACAGTGGCTGACTTTATTTTGGGGGGCTCCAAAATCACTGCAGATGGTGATTGCAGCCATGAAATTAAAAGACGCTTACTCCTTGGAAGGAAAGTTATGACCAAACTACACAGCATATTAAAAAGCAGAGACATTACTTTGTCAACAAAGATCCGTCTAGTCAAGGCTATGGTTTTTCCAGTAGTTATGTATGGATGTGAGAGTTGGACTGTGAAGAAAGCTGAGCACTGAAGAACTGATGCTTTTGAACTGTGGTGTTGGAGAAGACTCTTGAGAGTCCCTTGGACTGCAAGGAGATCCAACCAGTCCATCCTAAAGGAGATCAGTCCTGGGTGTTCATTGGAAGGACTGATGCTGAAGCTGAAACTCCAATACTTTGGCCACCTGATGCGAAGAGCTGACTCATTTGAAAAGACCTGATACTGGGAAAGACTGAGGGCAGGAGGAGAAGGGGACGATAGAGGGTGAAATGATTGGATGGCATCACTGACCCAGTGGACATGGGTTTGGGTAGAGTCCAGCAGTTGGTGATGGACAGGGAGGCCTAGCATGCTGCGGTTCATGGGATTGCAAAGAGTCAGACACAAATGAGAGACTGAACTGAACTGAATATGTAGGGCTTCCCTGGTGGCTCAGATGGCAAAGAATCTCCCTGCAATGCAGGAGACCCAGGTTCAATCCCTGGGTCAGGATGATTCCCTGGAGAAGGGAATGGCAAACCACTCCAGTGTTCTTGCCTAGAGAATTCCATGGACAGAGGAGCCTGGTAAGCTATAGTCCACAAGGTCACAAAGAGTTGGACATTGAGCAACTAACCCTTTATTTTGTAATTTTAATAAAGAAAACCTGTTCCCATGTTTTCTGAATTCTTGAGTTACCTGATATCAGGCTACTGTGTTTGTAAGTCCTAATTGAATTTTAGTCCTCAGACCACATTAAGAAATCAGTAAAGCCAGTCATCAGTAGATTCAGAAGGTTAAGAAGTTGGTGGGGCATCTAAAAATCATGTCAGATGAGAAATGATTGAAGAAAATGGCTTTTTCTTTTTTTTTTCCTGTACAGCTTCAGAGGAAAGAACTGGGATCAGTGAGAGTAGTTATAGGAAGCATAATTTGACTTACGGTAAGAAAGACATTTCCAGTGATGAGAACATTCTGAAAACTTACTGGGCTCTTTTATTGTTACTTGAGTGTTCCCTCTCTAGAAATGCTCGATCAAACGGCATTATAGCGAGAAATCCAATGCACTTTATCAGTGTCATCAGTCCACAATACAACTGTGTCTTTGAGCGAGCCTTTTAAAGAAGTCCACTCCCTGCCTGGTTTTTTTAATTCTATTGCCTCATCTTCCAAGTCAAGGTATCCAGAATTATGACAGTTCAGCAATGAAGCAAATGCTTATCTCTTGTAAATTTTAATTTACTCCTTTGACCTAAAAAATGTCTGGATAATGCTATTATTGACACCCTAGAAGTTTAAAGGTGTGGTCAGCACTATTTGTCATTTTTGTGCTGTGACCAAACTTCCTGAGGTTAATGGGCTTAGAAGACAGGGCATCATTTACCTAGTTATTAGCAATAAATTAAAAAAAAAATTTATTCCCATTTGAAAATTGTCTGATAACCTTTTCATTCACTGTTTAGCTACACTAACAAAGGAAGACTGTCCTGAAAATCCACATTTATAATTTAGTCATGCTTCAGGAATGATCTCTATCCATTTATAAGAAAATCAGACAGAATATCTTCATATTATTCTCTAAAGATCAATAACCAGACTCATCATCTCATAAAACTGGCTCTCCCATGTACTTTTCTTATTTTGGCTAATGATACCACTTTTCCCCCCAGATGTCCAGGCTTTAACTCTGAACTTCTACATAGTCAGTTGTCAAGTTGACAATAAACCACAATGGATAAGATATATTTTGAGGCCTCTGACTCCCCTCCCTCCCCCAATCCATCACATCTACCATGATCCATTTCCTGTACCTGTTACTGATCACTGATTCCACTCTAGCACTGATCTCAGCTGTTTAAAGAGATGTGGTCCACCCTTATCAAGGACAGCCCAGTCATAGAATGACCAGTGATCTGGGGAGAAAAGACTATCTCGGCCAATTAGCTGTCACTTGCAGGAACTTCAGAAAGCCAACAAACTATTGCCAATTAGCTAGAGAAGTGGCAGCTGAGGGCTCACATGGCAACATCAGGGCTATAAAATTCTGAGGCATACATTAAAATTCTGAGGCAAGTTTAAATTATGAACCAGAAAATTCTGGGCAAGTACAAGAAGATGATGAAATGGACTAGAGAAGGAGGCAGACCCACAAGGAGATGCGGAAGCAAGCAAGGAGGTGTCTCTTCAGACACAGAGCAGCCTTGGGACAAGGTTGGGTTTCCAACTCCAGTTTCTAAAAGACTTGTCTTAATTAATTATAATTTTCTTCTTGAATACTCACCAAAGATTCATATGCCTTCAAACACTCCCACCCACCTTTATTTTAGCTAGCTTAAATGGCTCTCTTCTTGCAGTCCAAAGAGTCCTAATTGAAAGTTTCTTTCACAGCCATCCCAACACTTCCTAGAATGGCCATCACTCTAGTTTAAGCCATCATGATCTTTCGTTCCACAGAAGTATTACAAAACTTCTTGCATTCATTTTCCTGTTTCCAACCCACTAAGTTGATCTTCAAAAAACCCATCACTCTCTTGGTCAGAAACCATCTACAACTCCCCACTGTCGAGCCAACGAAGGACAAAATACTGTCATTGCTATCTCATCTGCAGTTTTGTCTTCCACTACTTGCTAATACTCTCTCCTGACCTCATTTGATCATTTGCTTTAGGCGTCTGGACAAGTGTCAGAGTACACTACTGTGGGTCTGGTCCGCTTTGCAGGGTACACATGTTCAGTGTGTTCCATGGCCTACAGAAGTTTCTCATATTATCCTCTGGTTTTCAAGAGAACAGTGATGTATTTCATGATTTCAAATGGCATAAAAATATTTATAGATCTTTTGTCTAAGACATTGCTCTTAAAGAGAAGTGCCTAAAATCTTTGTGTAACACTACGTTAGAAAATAATATGAGTTTTTATAGATTAGCTATTGGAAAGTTATCTGTCAGTAAAATCCTTCCTAAAATCTGCCTCTTCTTTGATTTTCCTGATTCATGAAATTAGCTTGTATTTCTCTATTTCCCAATGTTTCTTCATACCATATGCTAATTTTCACACTCATTCTGGCTCTGTTCTTAGACTGCAATCTCTTTGAAGACAGACCTTTTGTTTAATTCATATATTGATGGTCCCTGAAGTACCTAATGTAGTTTTTTTGTCCGAAATAGTAGCTCAATAAATGATTTAATTTTTTAAAACTCACATTGATCAAATAAATCTGAGTCTGAGGGATATATTGTTAACAAAGCTGACGTATCTACATCTCTAGGGATTAAAATCTACTACTTAACAGAATAAATGTACCAACTAATGTCAGTTATAGCACAGTGCTAGGTATAGACAAGACTTCAAATAGTACAGAGAAAAATTATATGGCTTACCACTGAAATTTAATCATATTCTTCAAAGCGTGTGTAACAGTCGGATAATAAGAATATAGTAAATTTCAAAGAATAAGATCTGATCAACAGAGCTAAAGATTAACTTCATATCTCTTCTCAAACCTTTGCAGAAAATGCTCTCTTTCACTGACTCCAGAATATTTGCATTTTGCATGACAACAGACCCCTTTCTTTTGTGCCCACCAATCAGAATATTGACTTCTTGGCCACAGAAATATATGTAAATTTGCATCATTTAAAAAATATTTATTACCTAGCAACTGTTTACAAAGCATTGGGTTAGATCCTCTGCAGAATACAAAACATTCACAATATCTGCTGTGTGCTGAAGAAATGTGGAGTCTAATTGGGGAAACCAAATATAGGTACATGAAAAGACTGCATTATAGCATAGCTGTATGATTGTTCTACTTATCTATTGCTGCATAATAAGCCACCTGTCATATGAATAAGCCAAAGATGACCCTTGTATATTGACCCCGTGTTGTTTACATCTTCACAGTAGGCTGACTGTTAGCACAAAGCCTGCTGGCACTAAACTCAAATTTTACACATCCAATTTTAAAAATATATAGCCCAAAAGAGCATATTTTTAGCCATTGAGAGCTGCCTGCTTGGCATAAAATCCATAAACTGCACCCATTATCTGATAGTCACATATTAAGACAAGGCAAGGGGCTATAAAAGACCCCAAGCTGTCACTGCTCTTTTGAGCACCTCACATCACTTAATGTGTAAGCTTGCTCTCTGATTTCCATGTCCCATGGAGTTTCCTGTGTCCTCTTCCCTTTCTAAGTGGTGGCTTCATACCAGCTGCCACTGGAAGGTCTCCTGCCCTGAGGGACTTACACCTAAGTTTGTCAAAGCACTCCCTCCCACCCCAATAAAGCTGGTACCTGCTACTGCCACCACATGGTCTTGTTTTTTCTTGATGAGCCCTGAAATTCTCGAACTAACTATACTACCCCAAAATGCAATGGTTTAAAAGAACAACATTTATTTGACTCAATTTGCAATTTGGATAGAGTGCAGTATGGGTGGCTTATCACTGATACATTTGGCATCAACTGGAGACTGAAACCATAGGTCCCCTTTCAAGATGGATTCTTAATTCTTATGATTCGGTTGCTCTCTTTCTCTCCACATTGTAGTTAATCTCTAGGGCTTTGCTATATGGATTGGGCTACT
Organism: Bubalus bubalis; assembly: GCF_019923935.1. Taxonomy (NCBI): domain Eukaryota; kingdom Metazoa; phylum Chordata; class Mammalia; order Artiodactyla; family Bovidae; genus Bubalus; species Bubalus bubalis. The sequence continues at coordinate 36,019,084 of NC_059166.1, forward strand.
TTGTGTTTGTGCTCAGTTGCTCAGTCACGTCTGACTGTGACTCCATGGACTGTATGTAGCCCACCAGGCTCCTCTGTTCATGGAATTTTCCAGGCAAGAATACTGGAGCAGGTTGCCATTTCCTCCTCCAGGGGATCTTCCCGACTCAGTGATCAAACCCAAAGAATCCACCTGCCAGTGCAGGAGATGCAAGAGATGCAGGTTCGATTCCTGGGTTGGGAAGATTCCCCGGAGGAAGAAATGGCAGCCCACACTAGTATTCTTGCCTAGGAAATCCCAAGAAGAGAGGAGCCTGGTGGGCTATAGTCAATGGGGTCTCAAAGAGTTGAACAGAACTGAGTGACTGAACTACTTATTATGTGGTGGTTGGCTTCCTTAAAATAAGCATTCCAAGAGGCCTAGGATTTCCAGAATGACACTCAAGCTCATTCTGTTTGTCAAACAAGTCATTAAGGACAACTCCAATTCAAGGGAAGGAAAATTAGACTACTTCTCAAAGGAAGAAGTAGCAAAGAATTTTACATCATCTTTAATCCACCACAGTGATTATTTATGTATTAATGTACACTCAGTAATACAAATGAGGACTGCTTATACTCTTATATAGGGTTTGACAAACTACAGCCTGTGGGCCGAATCTGGCCCATTGCTTATTTTTATAAATAAAGTTTTATTGGAATACAGTCACACTCACTTGTTTCCATATTACCCATGGCTGTATTTGTGTTGCAACCACAGAGTTGAGTAGTCAAAATCAAGACCCTGAAACTTGCACAATCAGAGATATTTACTATCTGGGCCTTCATAAGATAAATATGCTAACTGCTAATGTGTGATTTGAATTGCCTTTTTTTTTTTAGGCAGCCCTGTGTGGCATGAGGGATCTTAGTTCCCTAACCAGGAATGGAACCCATGCCTCCTGCATTGGGAGCATGGACTCTTAACCACTGGATTGCCAGGAAGTCCTGAACTGTTTTTCAAAATGTACTTGTTAAGTACAAAACTCCTTAGGAAAGGCCAACTGACAAGCTTGCAACTTTCACACTGCCAGAGTCATATACAGTGACTATCTGGAGCAGTAATGAGTCAGTTTTGTCTGTCACCAACAGACGGAGTCAACCATTGTGCTGTTTCTTTCAGTCTTGACTACTATCCTTGGGAGGTTACTGTGTGTTTGCCAAATGTGTGTTTAAAGTGTTTTCAATCAGCATTTACCCAATCATGAGCAATGAGTGCAAAAAAGCAGTTAAGTGTGCTAAAAGTGTAAGTAACAAAAGTGACATTTATGACAAAAAATAAAAATAATTTTAAAAGGAAAAGTTATGTGAAAATGCATTTGCTATTGTGCATATGGTACAAATCATTAGAAGGGTGTCTTCCAAAGGATTAAGAATAAATATTGCAACATGTGAAAAGTGCTTTGCTCTGTGATTGGGAGTAATTGACAGACAAAATGTAAAAATGGAACAATGAAAATACACAGGTGAGACTAAAGGGCAATCTCAAAGCCTTCTGTATAACATGTATTCTGGAGATGACGTTCAGAGTTTGCAAATTTGAAGGCCAACTAACCACAGTAAAAGGTCTTGAAACTTTTGATGAAAGATATATTTCCATAGGTGCAAATTTCTGCTGAAATATGCACAGTATCAAAGTGAGAAAAGGTGTGAACATCACAAAAACAATTCCCTACATTTGCAGAGATCAACTATTTCCCACTTAAGCAGACTTCCACGGTACTCAAGACGTGATTTTTTCTTTTTCTTCTTTATTAAGTTTTCTGATAGCAGGCATGGGGTAAAGAAGGAAAAAAGAATGCTACTTTCAGACCGCAAAGAACAAATTGACTCTAATTTGTTGAAAATCCTTCCATGAACTAAGATGCCTTTTAGAACAAATCTGATATTAAATATTTTTAAAATAGAATTTCTGAATTTCAAATTCTATAGTTGAAAGACACAAGGAAACAGACAAGCAAAACAGTATCCATACTGAAACATATGATATCACATTTTGATCCAGTAACTTCTAAACATAATAAATTTCACTGTAAAGCTTAGGGCAAATTTTTGACATAATTGGTGATTCATTGTTATTAAAAAGGCTTTTTATTAACAACATCTACATATTTTAAATAAATTGAACATTTTCTTGGATCAATGCAATCAAAATAAAATTCAGGAATATTTTGAAGGCTGAAGACTTTCAGGGTCAACCATAACACTTAGCCTTTCTTTTTGTGCCCATCAAAATAGTCTCATGGTTTTTATTGAATGACTTTATTACAAGTTCTCATAAAATACTATCTTCATCTTTTTTAAACATGGAGATTCCACATAAGGTTTCCTTTGGGAAAAAAGTGTTCTACTATTTAAAGACTTGAAAATCATGACCATAAATTACAGAAACTGTTGAGGATTTTTGAGCAGGAAAGTTACATAATAAAAGTGGTATTTTTGGAATATATTAATCTGGTTATATGTCAGATGGATTGCCCAGAGACCAGTTAAAAAGATACTATGAACAGCATCCTGTGAAAATAACCATTATAATACAATAGAAAATGGAACTAAGACCTATTATATCTGTTGGAAATCATGAGAGGAATAAAACAAAGTGGTTGAAATACTATGTTTATGTGCCAAATAGGCATGCTGAAAGGCTTTTTCACCTTCAAGCTCTATGACTTTCCTTATTTTTACTTCAAATAAAAAATGTAAAACAAAGAAAGAATTATACTTCAGTAAGTGTTCAGATAGACCCCTAATAAAGGGAAAAAGCACTTAGCAATTTTTACCCGACTTCATCCAAAATGCCTCTAGTTAGTTTAAGGGCATTGACTAGATATGAGAGCTTTCTGAACTTTTAATAATGAGATTCTCTTTATTTGCTTGGCTTTTTTTTTTTTAATTTTATTTTATTTTTAAACTTTACATAACTGTATTACTTTTGCCAAATATCAAAATGAATCCGCCACAGGTATACATGTGTTCCCCATCCTGAACCCTCCTCCCTCCTCCCTCCCCATTCCATCCCTCTGGGTCGTCCCAGTGCACCAGCCCCAAGCATCCAGTATCATGCATTGAACCTGAACTGGCAACTCGTTTCATACATGATATTTTACATGTTTCAATGCCATCCTCCCAAATCTTCCCACCCTCTCCCTCTCTCACAGAGTCCATAAGACTGTTCTATACATCAGTGTCTCTTTTGCTGTCTCGTACACAGGGTTATTGTTACCATCTTTCTAAATTCCATATATATGCATTAGTATACTGTATTGGTGTTTTTCTTTCTGGCTTACTTCACTCTGTAGAATAGGCTCCAGTTTCATCCACCTCATTAGAACTGATTCAAATGTATTCTTTTTAATGGCTGAATAATACTCCATTGTGTATATGTACCACTGCTTTCTTATCCATTCATCTGCTGATGGGCATCTAGGTTGCTTCCATGTCCTGGCTATTATAAACAGTGCTGCGATGAACATTGGGGTACATGTGTCTCTTTCCCTTCTGGTTTCCTCAATGTGTATGCCCAGCAGTGGCATTGCTGGATCATAAGGCAGGTCTATTTCCAGTTTTTTAAGGAATCTCCACACTGTTCTCCATAGTGGCTGTACTAGTTTGCATTCCCACCAACAGTGTAAGAGGGTTCCCTTTTCTCCACACCCTCTCCAGCATTTATTACTTGTAGACTTTTGGATCACAGCCATTCTGACTGGTGTGAAATGGTACCTCATAGTGGTTTTGATTTGCATTTCTCTGATAATGAGTGATGTTGAGCATCTTTTCATGTGTTTGTTAGCCATCTGGATGTCTTCTTTGGAGAAATGTCTATTTAGTTCTTTGGCCCATTTTTTGATTGGGTCGTTTATTTTTCTGGAGTTGAGCTGTAGGAGTTGCTTGTATATTCTTGAGATTAGTTGTTTGTCAGTTGCTTCATTTGCTATTATCTTCTCCCATTCTGAAGGCTGTCTTTTCACCTTGCTAATAGTTTCCTTTGATGTGCAGAAGCTTTTAAGGTTAATTAGGTCCCATTTGTTTATTTTTGCTTTTATTTCCAATATTCTGGGAGGTGGGTCATAGAGGATCCTGCTGTGATGTATGTCAGAGAGTGTTTTGCCTATGTTCTCCTCTAGGAGTTTTATAGTTTCTGGTCTTACGTTTAGATCTTTAATCCATTTTGAGTTTATTTTTGTGTATGGTGTTAGAAAGTGTTCTAGTTTCATTCTTTTACAAGTGGTTGACCAGAGTTCCCAGCACCACTTGTTAAAGAGATTGTCTTTAATCCATTGTATATTCTTGCCTCCTTTGTCAAAGATAAGGTATCCATATGTGCGTGGATTTATCTCTGGGCTTTCTATTTTGTTCCATTGATCTATATTTCTGTCTTTGTGCCAGTACCATACTGTCTTGATAACTGTGGCTTTGTAGTAGAGCCTGAAGTCAGGTAGGTTGATTCCTCCAGTTCCATTCTTCTTTCTCAAGATCGCTTTGGCTATTCGAGGTTTTTTGTATTTCCATACAAATTGTGAAATTATTTGTTCTAGCTCTGTGAAGAATGCTGTTGGTAGCTTGATAGGGATTGCATTGAATCTATAGATTGCTTTGGGTAGTATACTCATTTTCACTATATTGATTCTTCCAATCCATGAACACGGTATATTTCTCCATCTGTTAGTGTCCTCTTTGATTTCTTTCACGAGTGTTTTATAGTTTTCTATATATAGGTCTTTAGTTTCTTTAGGTAGATATATTCCTAAGTATTTTATTGCTTACTTTTTGGAAGGAAAGTTATGACCAACCTAGACAGCATATTAAGAAGCAGACATTACTTTGCCAACAAAGATCTGTCTAGTCAAGGCTATGGTTTTTCCAGTAGTCATGTATGGATGTGAGAGTATAAAGAAAGATGAGCACTGAAGAATTGATGCTTTTGAACTGTGGTGTTGGAGAAGACTCTTGAGAGTCCCTTGGACTGCAAGGAGATCCAACCAGTCCATCCCAAAGGAAATCAGCCCTGAATATTGATTGGAAGGACTGATGCTGAAGCTGAAACTCCAATACTTTGGCCCCCTGATATGAAGAACTGACTCATTGGAAAAGACCTGACACTGGGAAAGACTGAGGGCAGGAGGAGAAGGGGATGACAAAGGATGAGACGGTTGGATGGCATCACCGACTCAATGGACATGAGCTTGAGTAAACTCTGGAAGTTGGGGATGGACAGGGAGGCCTGGCTTGCTGCAGTCCATGGGGTCACAAAGAGTCGGACATGACTGAGCAACTGAACTGAACTGAAGAATCAATGCCCAGAAATCTAGCATGTAATTTTAAGCAGACTGTCTTGGAATTGAAATTTAACTCAAAGTATTGTCATGATCTCCAAAATAAAATAAATTTAATTTGCATTTAATCATAAGTTGTAAAGTTAAGTGTTTATAAACACCAGTCACTTTTAAACTTCAACACTGGCTTGGTCTTAGTGTAACCAGAATTTGGTATCACAGGGTCCATATGAGCATCTCGCCAGACTGGAACTGAAATAGAGTTCCAATAGAGTATGTCTATTCCTCCTCTGGACCATCACTTGTCTGTGTTTTCAATTGATGGTTTCAGCCAGGCATGTTTCTGCTGTCTCAAATCGGTGTCTTCTCCAACAGTGCCCAGCCATAGTCACCAAAACTTTGTGTCTCTCCTTCCCATTCTTCTGCTTACTGATACTCCCATCATCTGAGGCTACTGAACCCCTAGTGATTCATTGACTGTATCAAAGCACATGATCTGTTCCTGGAAGATCCAGGGATTGACCCCTTGCTCTGCATCTTTCTGCTGTCTTATGTTCAAGGGCTCTTGTTACCACACCAATACCTTTATATACTACAGAGCTAACAGTATAAATCCTGGAAGCCCTCATTAACACAGTTCCTCTTACAGCACTGATTGTGTGACATGAAACCTGACAACTGTGTGCGGCAAAGACATAGATCACATTAAAACCACCAAAGCCCTTTTGTGTGCTTCACAATAGTGCATTATCTCTGTGAATTAAAACCAGAGTATGCTAACCAACATCATTTTTTTCATTATCAGCTTGGCAATAATCAAAAAGTTGAGCAACATTCTGCTTCTAAGGCTATGGGGTAATAGGTACTCCCATACATTGCTAGCTGAAGGACACAAAATACAACCACCATAAAGGACATTTTGGCAATATTTTTAATAGTTACAAATGTATTTACCCTTTGACCCAGCAATCTTACTTCTGGGAATATGTCTTACTGACATATTTGCACACATCAAAATGATTTATGCCCAAGGTTATTCAATATTGCTTTGTTTGTAAAAGCAAAAGATTGGAAATAACCCAAGTTATCTATCAGCAGAGGAGTGGTTAATTAAACTATGGTACATAACCATAATGGAATATTAGGCATCTGCAAAAAATGGTGAGGAAGCATGAGATGCACTGGTAGAGAAGGATCTCAAGGAGATATTATTAAGGGTAAAAGTCAAGGTGAAGAAGAGGGCCACATTTTATACAGGAAATGGAAGAATTAATACCAGCAATTAACTATGAGGGGTGTGGGCTTTAGGAAGTAGAGTGTGAAGTAGTTGATTAGAAAGTGGCAAAAAAATCTCAATGTATACTTTGTTAAATGCTTCTCTCTTAGTTTTTAAAAGCTCATTTGAATGTATCACCTTTGTTTTTTTTTAAAACAAAAAGTAAATAAATTTTTTTGTTTCATTGTTTTAGTTCACTACAAGATCACAAGAGTCTTCTAATTCTTTTCTCTGGTTTAATCACTTTGAATAAGAACACTGAGACCTCTTCTTAGATGAGCTTTCCTTGTATAAGGAAAAAGGTTTAAAAATTATTAAATCAATGTACTGATAAATTACTATGAATATCATTTATTAGTTTTCCACTTTGGAGCATTAAGAATCTAAGAAAATCCTAAGCAATTCTGACTTTTCCACTTTTCTGACTCAGTCTTTTCTGAAAAGAGTGATAGGTCATCTGAACTCTCCTACTCCAAAAACATCTATGTCATCTTAAAAAGAGATGGAAAAGTTACTTAAGCTTTGATATGGATAATTGGTATTTTATAAGTACCACAAAATAAGCAGCAAATTGTAACGTGATTAAGCTGAGAGGCAGAGAATTGTCAAATATATAAGAATTTGTTTTTTAAAAGCTTATTTATGCATCAAAGTATTAGCAATTTGAATACAATGGATGGCTCAATTGGATAAAATAGACATAATTCATTAACTTGACAGGATAATTTCAAATTGTCATCTTACATGTGACCACATTGACATGTTTAGTTCTCATGGTAAGATCTTTCTAATAGAATTATGAGTCCTGCTTCAAAGCATGATTTCTATAATAAAATTGAAGCAAGACATGAGAACTAAAGATAGTATTATTATGCTTTCATAAGTATATATTATTATCATGTTATTATTATTTTAAAAAATGAAATGGAGTGACCTATATGGGAAAAGAATCTTAAAAAGAGGATATAGATATATGTATAACTGATTCACTTTGCTGTACAGCAGAAAGTAACACAATATTGTAAGTCAACTATATTCCAATTTAAAAAAGAAATGAACACTAGCTGTGTGATTTTACAAAGGTGACTTAACCATTTCTGAGTCTCAGTTTTCTCATTTGTTCACAAGATGATAGTAATCCCTTTTCATAGGGTTGTTGTAAGGAATAAATGAAATAATGCATTTGAAGTTGTGCTCAAACCATGTCTGGCATACAGTAAGTGCTCACTAAATGGTGGCTATTATTTTGATCTTATTTGAATGTCAACAATCTTATAACATGGCATGTATTGGTTTTTACCATTTAGTCACATATATTCATAACTAAAACTTCCCTGGTGGCTCAGATGGTAAAGCATCTGTCTACAGTGCAGGAGACCTGGGTTCGATCCCTGGGTTGGGAAGATCCCCTGGAGAAGGAAATGGCTACCCACTCCAGTATAACTAAACATGTATGTATATATAATTTATGACATGACATTACTGTTCTAATAACACAGAAAATGCTACTAACACAGGAAATGGCAATCCACTCCAGGACTATTGCCTGGGAAATCCCATGAACAGAGGAGCCTAGTAGGCTACAGTCCATGGGGTCACAAAGAGTCAGACACGACTGAGCTTCACTTCACTTCACTTCATGCATAACTAAGAGGGGCTTCCCTAGTGGCTCAGACGGTAAAGAATCTGCCTGCAATGCAGGAGACCCAGGTTCTATCCCTGGGTTGGGAAGATCCCCTGGAGAAAGGAATGGCTACCCACTCCAGTATAACTAAACATGTATGTATATATAATTTATGACATAATATTACTGTTCTAATAACGCAGAAAATGCTTATGATTTGCTAATTGTAAAATTGGATTAGGAAATTTAATGAATACAATGATTTAAAAGTGCGTGCATGGGACTTTTTGAAGGAGGTTGCCATTATCTCCATTACCTCCACCACAGTTTGACCTCTGGACAAACAACAGGGAAGGAACACAGCATTGCCCATCAACAGAAAATTGGATTAAAGATTTGCTGAGCATGGCCCCACCCATCAGAATAAGACACAGTTTCCCCCTCAGTGTCTCCAATCAGGAAGCTTCCATAAGTCTCTTACCCTTATCCATCAGGGGGCAAACAATGAAAACCACAATCACAGAAAACTAACACAACTGATCATTTGAATCACAGCCTTGTCTGACTCAATGAAACTATGAGCCACGCCATGTAGGGCCACCCAAATTGGACGGGTCATGGTGGAGAGTTCTGACAAAATGTGGTCCACTGGAGAAGGGAATGGCAAACCACTTCAGTATACTTGTCTTGAGAATACCATGAACAGTATGAAAAGGCAAAAATATAGGACACTGAAAGATGAACTCCCCAGATTGGTCAGTAGGTGTCCAATATGCTACTGGAGATCAGTGGAGAAATAACTTCAGAAAGAATGAAGAGACAGAGCCAAAGCAAAAACAACACCCAGTTGTGGATGTGACTGGTGATGGAAGTGAAGTCTGATGCTGTAAAGAGCAATACTGCATAGGAACTAGGAATGTTAGGTCCATGAATTAAGGCAAATTGGAAGTGGTCAAACAGGAAATGGCAAGAGTGAACATTGACATTTTAGGAATCAGTGAACGAAAATGGACTGGAATGGGGGAATTTAACTCAGATGACCATTATATCTACTACTGTGGGCAAGAATCCCTTAGAGGAAATGGAGTAGCCATCATAGTCAACAAAAGAGTCTGAAATGCAGTTCAGTTGAGTTCAGTCGCTCAGTCATGTCCAACTCTTTGCAACCCCATGAATTGCAGCCCACCAGGCCTCCCTGTCCATCACCAACTCCCGGAGTTCACTCAAACTCACGTCCATCGAGTCAGTGATGCCATTCAGCCATCTCATCCTCTGTCGTCCCCTTCTCCTCCTGCCCCCAATCCCTCCCAGCATCAGAGTCTTTTCCAATGAGTCAACTCTTTGCATGAGGTGGCCAAAGTACTGAAGTTTCAGCTTTAGCATCATTCCTTCCAAAGAACACCCAGGATTTATCTCCTTTAGAATGGACTGGTTGGATCTCCTTGCAGTCCAAGGAACTCTCAAGAGTCTTCTCCAACACCACACTTCAAAAGCATCAATGCTCAGCTTTCTTCACAGTCCAACTTTCACTTCCATACATGACCACTGGAAAAACCATAGCCTTGACTAGACGGACCTTTGTTGGCAAAGTAATGTCTCTGCTTTTCAATATGCTGTCTAGGTTGGTCATAACTTTCCTTCCAAGGAGTAAGCACCTTTTAATTTCATGGCTGCAGTCACCATCTGCAGTGATTTTGGAGCCCCAAAAAATAAAGTCTGACACTGTTTCCACTGTTTCCCCATCTATTTCCCATGAAGTGATGGGACCAGATGCCATGATCTTCGTTTTCTGAATGTTGAGCTTTAAGCCAACTTTTTCACTCTCCTCTTTCACTTTCATCAAGAGGCTTTGTAGTTCCTCTTCACTTTCTGCCATAAAGGTGGTGTCATCTGCAAATGTAGAACTTGAATGCAATCTCAAAAGCGACAGAATGAGCTCTGTTCATTTCCAAGGCAAGCCATTCAATATCACAGTAATCCAAGTCTATGCCCCAACCAGTAATGTTGAAGAAGCTAAAGTTGAATGGTTCTATGAAGACCCACAAGACCTTCTAGAACTAACACCCCCCAAAAATGTCCTTTTCATTATAGGGAACTGGAATGCAAAAGCAGGAAGTCAAGAATACCTGGAGTAAGAGGGAAATTTGGCCTCAGAGTACAAAATAAAGAAGGACAAAGGCTAACAGAGTTTTGCCAAGAGAACGCACTGGTCATAGCAAACACCCTCTTCCAACAACACAAGAGATGACTCTACACATGGACATCACCAGATGGTCAATACCAAAATCAGATTGATTATATTCTTTGCAGCCAAAGATGGAGAAGCTCTATACAATCAGCAAAAACAGAACTGGGAGCTGACTGTGGCTCAGAACATGAACTCCTTATTGCAAAATTCAGACTTAAATGGAAGAAAGTAGGGAAAACTACTCGACTATTCAAGTATGATCTAAATCAAACCCCTTACAATTATACAATGGAAGTGACAAATAGATTCAAGGGACAAGATTTGATAGACTGCCTAAAGAACTGTAGATGGAGGTTCGTGACATTGTACAGGAAGCAGGGATCAAGACCATCCCCAAGAAAAAGAATGGCAAAAAGGCCAAATGGTTGTCTGAGGAGACCTTAAAATTGCTGAGATAAGAAGAGAAGCCAAAGGCAAAGGAGAAAAGGGTAGATATATCCGTTTGAATGCAGCACTCCAAAGAATAGCATGGAGAGATAAGAAAGCCTTATTCAGTGATCAATGCAAAGAAATAGAGGAAAACAATAGAATGGGAAAGACTAGAGATCTCTTCAAGAAAATTAGAGATACCAAGGGAACATTTCGTGAAAAGATGGGCACAATAAAGGACAGAAATGGTATGGACCTAACTGAAGTAGAAGATATTAAGAAGAGGTGGCAACAATACACAGAAGAACTGTACAAAAAAGATCTTAATGACCCAGATAACCACGATAGTGTGATCACTCACCTCCAGCCAGACATCCTGGAATGCAAAGTCAAGTAGGCCTTAGGAAGCATCACTACAAACAAAGCTAGTGGAGGTGATGGAATTCCATTGTATAGAGATTCTCCATCTTTGGCTGCAAAGAATATAATCAATCTGATTTTGGTATTGACTATCTGGTGATGTCCATGTGTAGAGTCATCTCTTGTGTTGTAGAAGAGGGTGTTTTCTATGAGGTGATGGAATAGTTGGACTATTTCAAATCCTAAAAGATGATGCTGTGAAAGTGTTGCACTCATTATGCCAACAAATTTGAAAAACTCAGCACTGGTCACAGGACTGGAAAAAGTCAGTTTTCATTTCTATCCCAAAGAAGGGCAATGCCAAAGAATGTTTGAATTACTGCACAATTGCACTCATCTCACACTCTAGCAAAAGAATTCTCAAAATTTTCCAAGCCAGGCTTCAACAGTACGTGAACCATGAACTTCCAGATGTTTGAGCTGGATTTAGAAAAGGCAGAGGGACCAGAGATCAAATTGCCAACATCTGTTGGATCATAGAAAAAGCAAGAGAATTCCAGAAAAACATCTATTTCTGCTTTATTGACTATGTCAAAGCCTTTGACTGTGTGGATCACAACAGACTGTGGAAAATTCCTAAAGAGATGGGAATACCAGACCACCTTACCTGCCTCCTGAGAAATCTGTATGCAGGTCAAGAAGCAACAGTTAGAACCAGACATGGAACCACAGACTGGCTCTAAATTGGGAAAGGAGTACATCAAAGCTGTATATTGTCACCCTGCTTATTTAACTTATATGCAGAGTACATCATGTGAAGTGCTGGCCTGGGTGAAGCACAAGTTGGAATCAAGACTGTTGAGAGAAATATAAATAACCTCAGATATGCAGATGACACCACCCTTATGGCAGAAACTGAAGAGCCTCTTATTGAAGATGAAGATGAGAGTGAAAAAGTTGGCCTAAAAATCAACATTCAGAAAACAAAGATCATGGCATCTGGTCCCATCACTTCATAGCAAATAGATGGGGAAACAGGGGAAACAGTGGAAACAGTGACAGGCTTTATTGTCTTGGGATCCAAGATCACTGCAGATGGTGACTGCAGCCATGAAATTAAAAGATGCTTGCTCCTTGGAAGAATATCTATGACCAAACTAGACAGTATATTAAAAAGCAGAGACAACTTTGCCAACAAAGCCATCTAGTCAAAGCTATGGTTTTTCCAGTAGTCATGTATGGATCATAGAGTTGGACTATAAAGAAAGCTGAGCACTGAAGAATTGATGCTTTTGAACTGTGGTGTTGGAGAAGGCTCTTGAGAGTCCCTTGGACTGCAAGGAGATGCAACCAGTCCATCCTAAAGGCAATCAGTCCTGAATATTTGTTGGAAAGACTGATGCTGAAGCTGAAACTCCAATACTTGGCCAGCTGATGTGAAGAACTGACTCATTTGAAAAGACCCTGATGTTGGCAAAGATTGAAAGCAGGAAGAGAAGGGGATGACAGAGGGTGAGATAGTTGGATGGCATCACCAACTTGATGGACATGGATTTGAGTAAGCTCCAGGAGTTTACAGGGAGGCTTGGCGTGCTGCAGTCCATAGGGTAGCAGAGTTGGACATAACTGAGAGACTGAACTGAACTGATGATTTAAAAAATCTCTGGTAAAATAATAGCAAGAAATATACAAGCATATTAACAATTATAGGTATTGGGATAGTAAAATTATTAACAATTACCCTTTTATTTTCTCTGTTTCCTAAATTTTTTAAAAAATATTTTTGTAACTTTATAATGACAAGAAACATAAACTTGGTGTGGGCAGAAATAAATAAAATAAATTGTCAGAAAAGACATACTATTGGCCAAAAAGTTCAATTGGAAAAACCTGAATTGGCCAATCCAATACCTTAATTCAGGTAATATTAATAATTTAGTGTCCATCCCCACCCCATCCCTCAAACAAATATCCTGCATATACTACTGCAACAGAGTAAACTCTCTAGGTTTGGGTATATAAAACATACTTCTAGGGGGAAAGAGTAACTACATCAGAAGATGCAAAGGAATATATAGTAGGAAGAAAGAAAATTAAAAAAAAATTACTATGTGTCAGATACTGCCAGTTGCCTCACTAACCTCTTCTCTTCTTTAGTGATACAACCCCAAGTTTGTTACGATGGCAATGCACTCTGTTAAAAAAACTTTCCTGGATCCCCTTGTAGCAATGGATGACCACGGGCCCCACCTTATACAATAAAGTATAATCCGGAATCACTGGAGAGACTTAGTGGGCCTGCTCTTGTGGCTTTCTGTCCCTTCCTCCTTCTTCCTGCTGGCTACACAGATGCGTTGCCTGGTTACAGCCATCCATCATTTTGCCATTGTGCTTATTAAAGTTACAAACTGAGTATGGCAGGACCAAAAGTTTTAAGTTTGGGTCCCAGCCAGTAGTAGTTGTACCTTCCTGGACAAGTCTTCTCGTTAGGAGAGAAAACTGAGTTCCTGAATGTGAAAGCTACCATGAAAATATCATGCTTTTTGTAGCAAACAAATCCTAACTATTACACATGAACTTCCAACCATGCCTAAAGTAGATCAGAGAGAAAGACACTCTCTTTTGAACTGTGGCTTATGACAGGGAGAGTCAGAATTTAGAATTTAAAAGAGACTTGAAACAGGCAACGCTGACTATATTTTTTTCACCATGCAGTCTTTCCTATATGTGTGGGCTGTGTTTCTGCAATGTCATCTAGGACCCACGATATTTGTGACCTTTTTTTAATGTAGAAAAGTATACATTAGAAATGTCCGTATGTTGACACTCTTCAACACCTTGAGTCTTGGTCTCTTGCAGCCCTTGGATTGTGTGTATGAATGCTAATAAGGCACGACTTGGGTTGCTTCAAGGAAAAAATGGTGTTCCACAGAATCAGTGATTTCTGCCAGCAGGAGAACACACTTTCAAGGAATATTCCACCTGGAAGCTGTCTTGTGTGCTTGCGTGTGTGTTCAGTCACTTCAGTCGTGTCCGACTCTTTGCAGTCCTATGGACTGTAGCCCACCAGGCGGCTCAGTCCATGGGATTCTCCAGGCAAGAATACTGCAGTAGGTTGCCACGCCCTTCTCCAGGGGATCTTCCCAACCCAGGGATAGAATCTGCATCTCCTGCACTGCAGGCGGATTCTTTACCGACTGAGCCACCATGGAAGCCAGGAAGCTGTCTCCTTCCCCTACAAATTCAGACTGGTCTGTAAAACTCCTTCCCTCACTATAAGACAGTACAAGAAAAGCCCCAAAGAAAGGAGTCATTCCTGAGTATAAAAACACTGTGACTGATCTGTCACAGAGGGACGTCCTTCTGTTTCAGCAGAGTTAGCATTAGTGGGAGTGTTAGGCTGTTGTGAGCAATTGCATGGTGAGTCAGAACTCACTCCCAGGTGTATCCGACTCTCATGCTGTCACCACTACACACCATGGCTTCAGCCTCAACTGCTGACTAGGCTGGGGTGAATCTTGAGCAGTGGTAGATAAGAGATGAAGAACTGTCAGCACAGCAAGAGGAACTGGCCATCCGACATACCCCTGAGATCCAGAACACCTTCCCTGCAGCACAGCAGAGCAGACAGGGCATCAAGGGGTCACGCAGATTGGTTAGTAAAGGACCAGAGCCTGCATTAGGAGAAATCTCACAGGGCAGAGCTGCCCCATCCCCCTTCATCCCACAGGCATGTCTTCTCTGAGTTTGATCCAGTCACAATTATTTAGTGAGAGAGAAAAGAATGAGAATAACAAGCACAATCCATTGCACGGAAATAAATTAACCTGCACAGACAGCTCAACTGGAGAGGCGCCATCTGATGTAATGGGGGAGCCTCAGGTTATTTGGGGTCCCATGGACTGTAGCTCATCAGGCTCTTGTGTCCATGGAATTCTCCAGACAAGGATACTGGAGTGGGTTGCCATTCTCCTCCAGGGGATCTTCCCAACCAAGGGACTGAATCCGCACCTCTTGCATCTTCTGCGTTGGCAGG
Source organism: Bubalus bubalis (assembly GCF_019923935.1). NCBI lineage: Eukaryota > Metazoa > Chordata > Mammalia > Artiodactyla > Bovidae > Bubalus > Bubalus bubalis. The sequence continues at coordinate 36,034,287 of NC_059166.1, forward strand.
CGGGTTCTTTACCACTAGCGCCACCATGTTATTTACCAGTCAGGGTCCCCTGGCATGTAACAGATGGCACAATCAAACTGAGTAGTTCACAGAGAGTTTAATAAAGGGACTCTAGGCAAAAATGTGAACAAGGTTTAGAGAAAACAGGAAGGGGTGGAACAACACCCTGGATCTTGTAGAAATCAGGACCCTCCTACAGTCCAGGTCTCAAAGGACAAGGGGAGCGAGTACTCTGGATGTAAGCGTGAACTTCCTCACAGGACCTAAGTCCTCTGGGGGAAGAAAAGCACTTCTTTGAGATAACCTGGTAGCTAGAGACAGGGAATAAACACCATGATTTCCCTTGTCTCCTGCCCTTAATTTCCTGATGTTATTTGCAGGTTTCTGGGAAGCAAAACAGGTGGAGAGTTGATCTTGAAGGACAAGCAGAAGATAAGTAGCATATTTCATATGGTTCTAATGAAAAGGCTCTTAATGAGACAACTTAAGAGACTTAAGCAATGTCAAGAGACATAAGAGAGATGTTAGAGCACCCAGAAACTAGCAACATTGCCACCCCTAGAAGTGAAGGGAGTGTTTCCATAGTCACATAGACACACACTCCCATTTCCCTGGGCTTCACACCTCTCTCCAGCTATGGCTGTCTCTTTTTGCCCCTTCCCATCAAACTTTCAAAAAATATGTTCTTTATCCAGTTTCCATTTCCTTTGCCACCACTCATTCCTTACTGTTTCCGCCCATAAAACTGGTCAATACTGTTCTTGCTAACATCTTTGTGTCATAAACGCCAAGGACACCCATTAGTCTTAGGGTTTGGGGCTACAGCTTGACAGTGGTGATTGATCCCAACTATCAAAGATATTTTACTATACCACAAGTGTAAGAAAGAGTAGGTCTAGAATGCAGGAGATCCCTCTAGGGTTTCAGTTCAGTTCAGTTCAGTCGCTCAGTCATGTCCGACTCTTTGCGACCCCATGAATCGCAGCACACCAGGCCTCCCTATCCATCACCAACTCCCGGAGTTCACTCAGACTCATGTCCATCAAATCGATGATGCCATCCACCCATCTCATCCTCTGTCGTCCCCTTCTCCTCCTGCCCCCAATCCCTCCCAGCATCAGGGTCTTTTCCAATGAGTCAACTCTTCGCATGAAGTGGCCAAGGTACTGGAGTTTCAGCTTTAGCATCATTCCTTCCAAAGAACACCCAGGACCAATCTCCTTTAGAATGGACTGGTTGGATCTCCTTGCACTACAAGGGACTCTCAAGAGTCTTCTCCAATACCACAGTTCAAAAGCATCAGTTCTTTGGTGCTCAGCTTTCTTCACATTCCAACTCTCACATCTATACATGACCACAGGAAAAACCATAGCCTTGACTAGACAGACCTTTGTTGGTAAAGTAATGTCTCTACTTTTAATATGCTGTCTAGTTTGGTCATAACTTTCCTTCCGAAGAGTAAGCGTCTTTTAATTTCATGGCTACAGTCACCATCTGCAGTGATTTTGGAGCCCCAAAAAATAAAGTCTGACACTGTTTCCACTGTTTCCCCATCTATTTGCCATGAAGTGATGGGACCAGATGCCATGATCTTCGTTTTCTGAATGTTGAGCTTTAAGCCAACTTTTTCACTCTCCTCTTTCACTTTCATCAAGAGGCTTTTTAGTTCCTCTTCGCTTTCTGCCATAAAGGTGGTGTCATCTGCATATCTGAGGTTACTGATATTTCTCCCAGCAATCTTGATTCCAGCTTGTGCTTCTTCCAGCCCAGCATTTCTCATGATGTACTCTGCACATAAGTTAAATAAGCAGGGTGACAATATACAGCCTTGACGTACTCCTTTTCCTATTTGGGACCAGCATGTTGTTTCATGTCCAGTTCTAACTGTTGCTTCCTGACCTACATATAGGTTTCTCAAAAGGCAGGTCAGGTGGTCTGGTATTCCCATCTCTTGAAGAATTGTCCACAGTTTATTGTGATCCACACAGTCAAAGGCTTTGGCATAGTCAATAAAGCAGAAATAGATGTTTTTCTGGAACTCTTGCTTTTTCGATGATCCAGCGGATGTTGGCAATTTGATCTCTGGTTCCTCTGCCTTTTCTAAAACCAGCTTGAACATCTGGAAGTTCACGGTTCACATATTGCTAAAGCTTGGCTTGGAGAATTTTGAGCATTACTTTACTAGCGTGTGAGATGAGTGCAATGGTGCGTTAGTTTGAGCATTCTTTGGTATTGCCTTTCTTTGGGATTGGAATGAAAACAGTATCCACAACTGGGTATTGTTTTTGCTTTGGCTCCATCGCTTCATTTTTTCTGGAGTTATTTCTCCACTGATTTCCAGTAGCATATTGGGCACCTTCCAACCTGGGGAGTTCCTCTTTCAGTATCCTATCATTTTGCCTCTTCATACTGTTCATGGGGTTCTCAAGGCAAGAATACTGAAGTGGTTTGCCATTCCCTTCTCCAGTGGACCACATTCTGTCAGACATCTCCACCATGACCCGCCTGTCTTGGGTTGCCCCACATGGCATGGCTTAGTTTCATTGAGTTAGACAAGGCTGTGGTCCATGTGATTAGATTGACTAGTTATCTGTGACTATGGTTTGTGTATCTGCCCTCTGATGCCCTCTCGCAACACCTACCGTCTTACTTGGGTTTCTCTTACCTTGGACGTGTAGTATCTCTTCATGGCTGCTCCAGCAAAGTGCAGCTGCTGCTCCTTACCTTGGATGAGGGGTATCTCCTCACCACCACCCCTCCTGACCTTGAACATGGAGGAGCTCCTTTCGGCCCTCCTGTGCCCACGCAGCGACCGCTCCTTGGATGTGGGGTATTCCCATATCCTGGAATTAAGTCAATGGAAAGCTGTACTGACCCAATACAGGCTACTGTTGGCCTAGACCCTTTAGGAATAAAGGTTTGAGTCATCCCACCAGGCAAGGAACCATGCCCATCTGAGGCGCTCCCTGAGGACAAAAGGAAGAGAGAGTATATCTGAAGAAGATAGTTAAACATAACTGCCATGACCGTGTGATCAGTTGCAGAACAAAGACTGTAGTAGCTTTAAGTTTCTTACTTTAATTTTTCTTTCCCTCTAGCATTCCCCTATCATCTAAAATAAGATGTGTTGATAGTAATTAACCCTACATCTCAGTACTAAATTATAGAATTTTGACAGGAGATTGTGGCTCAGCTAAAAGAGGTGTGAATATCACTGAAAGAGGGAGAAAGGGATTTACATCAGCTTTTGGGAGAAAGCACCCACGTGTCTTTTTGTTGCGTGGAGAATATTTGCATCAAGTTAGGCTGAAGCATGGTTTGTTATTGTCTTTTTTGTAAGATGAAAGTGAAAAGTGAAAGTTAGTCACTAAGTCATGTCCTACTCTTTGTGACCCCCATGGATTGTAGCCTGCCAGGCTCCTCTTGTCTATGGAATTTCCCAGACAAGAATACTGGAGTGGGTTGCCATTCCCTTCTCCAGAGGATCTTCCCAGCCCAGGGAGTGAACCCAGGTCTCCTGCATTGCAGGAGGATTCTTTACTGTCTGAGCCACCAGGGAAGCCCTGTTTGTAAGATAAGTATGATCAAATGAGGTAGCTACAGATGCCACTTTGGTAAAGGGTAAATTGCAGTAGCTTTGTACAATTTTTAACTGTTTCTCAGATTTTCTTTCTCTGTCTGGTTCTGATTTAGCATTGGCCATAAGAGAAGCTTGCATGAGATATGGAAGGAAGATGTGAAGCTGCAGCTATATGTAATGTCAGTGGGGCTGGGTACCAGATTCTGTGGCAATTCACATATCTTGTCACTGCTCTGTTAGCTCACCTTGTTGGTATGTGACAACACTTGGGCTGGATGCTCTTTAATCTCCTGCTAGGTCTCCTTCTTCATCATCTCCAAGTCCTAGCCAAATGCATGTACAGCTCCATGGTGGAAGGGCTAGCTTCTATTGCTGGTCTCCCATCATACTAAGATTGGAGGTAGTGAGAAACAGACTCAGCTTTTGGTTTCCTACCATATGTATCTTTCTTTCCTGATTGCCAGACTAGCTAACCTACAGCAATCTGGGGGCTTAATACTAGAACCAGAGGGAATGGCCAGCATAGACTGCTCCACTAGCTTCCATAATTGTGTAAGATCTAATTGCTATAACAAATCATTCAAAGTAGCTACACTTCACTGATCAAGCCTAGAAACAAATATCTATACACTTGGGAATTACAAAAACATTCAGAAACAATCGTTCAAAGTATTTCATTGACATTTATCTCTAGTCCCATTTGTCTAAAGTAGCAGTCCTCCAGCTCTCTCTTTGTGTGTGTATGGGGGTCGGGTGGGTCTTTCCTGACATTTTTAAAGAACCTGGGCCAATTGTTTTGTAAATCTTTAACTTGGATAGATTATTCTTTCCTCGTGATTATATTTTGGTTAAAGATTTTGGGAGCTGTACTGGATGAGAGGCAGTATTCCCTGCTCCTTGGTCACCTCAGAACACACTTGATCTCATGTCTCATTATTACTGATCTTAAGTTTGATCTCTTTACAAAACTGACCTCTGCCAGATTTCACTTTTTTTCCTTTGAAAGGTACTTTTTTCCTTTGAAATTAATACATAACCTACCAAATGAGATTATAATATTGGATGCACATCTGGTTCCCTAGTAATCTTTCATCTAATCATTTTAGCATCCATTGATGATCAATTATTACTATGAAGGTTGCAAAATGGTGATTTGAAATTCCATCATTCATTTTTTATTAGGTGGCATTCTTTTGTGAAGAAGACCCTTCCATTCTCCCCACCTTCCCTTTTAATGTTTTTGCTATCAGCATGAACTCATGGATTCTTTTTCTTTTAATGCCATCCATTGTAGTCCATTATGTCATTTTTCATTTTGTGCTCAAATTATAAAAAATTTAACCAGTTAAGTGTTCCTTCAAGTAAGCAATTATGTTCAATAATGTTATATAAGTTTCTTAGAGAAAGTGTATACATCTTTTAATATATTTAATTCTGAATACTTCCATTTTTGTATTATGTAAGTGGTATCTCTTAATTTCACTTCAGTATGGTTATTGCAAAAGTGAAATTAAAATTTCACTTCAGTATGGTTATTGCAGGCTTCCCTGATAGCTCAGTTGGTAAACAATCTGCCTGCAATGCAGGAGATCCCTGTTGGATTCCTGGGTTGGGAAGATCTCTTGGAGAAGCAAAAGGCCAGTGTTCTGGCCTGGAGAATTCCATGGACTGTTTAGTCTATTGGTTTGCAAAGAGTCGAACACAACTGAATAACTTTCACTTTCATGGTTATTGCAGATATGTTATATAGCACATGATTTTGTATATATATTCATCAATAATTCTACATTCAACTATTAATTTTAATAATTTGCATTTAAGATTCTTTTAAGAGAATTTTATTTTATTATTTTGGCTGTGGTGGGTCTTTGCTGCTATATGCAGGCTTTCTCTGGTTGCCATGAGCAGGGGCTACTCTTCATTGTGATTTGTGGGTTTCTCATCATAGTGGCTTTTCCTGTTGCAGAGCACAGGCTCTAAGCCCATGGGCTTCAGCAGATGCAATACATAGGCTCTGTAGTTGTGGCACATGGGCTTAGCTGCACTGTGGCATGTGGGATCTCCCCAGACCAAGGATTGAACCAGTGTTCCTTGCATTACAAGGCAGATTCTTAACCACTGGACCACCAGGGAAACCTCTGCATCCAGATTATTTTGGACTTTCTGTTTTCCCAATCATATTGTCTGGAAATGACAGTGATGTTGAAAGTTAAAATCTCTTAGTTATGTCCAACTCTTTGTGACCACATGGACTGTAGCCTGCCAGGCTCCCTTGTCCAGGAGGGATTTCTCCAGGCAAGAATACTGGTGTAGGTTGCCATACCCTCCTCCAGGGGATCTTCCCAACCCAGGGATCAAACCCACCCCTCCTGCATTGCAGGCAGATTCTTTACCATCTGAACCACCAGGGAAGCCCAAGAAAACTGGAGTGGGTAGCTTATCCCTTCTTCAGGGGATCTTCCTGACCTGAGGATTGAACAGGGGTCTCCTGCATTGCAGATGGATTCTCTACCAGCTGAGCTAACAGGGAAGACCTTAACTTGTACTAGTTAAGATCTCTAATAAAATGTTGAATAGAAGTGCTACCAGGCATTCTCATCAAATTCTCAATATTAAGGAGAAAGATATTAATCCTCCATGATTAGAAATTTTTGCTGTAGGGTTTGGTAGATACCCTCTATTGGATTAGTGATTTTCACTTTTATTATTAGTTTTTCAGGACATTTAAAATATATATATATTTTAAAGATTTTGTAATTATCTTTAAAGATTTCATAATTATGTTTGTGAGTTGGATTGACCTTTAATTTTCCTTTCTGATAGTAAGCTGGTCTGGTTTTACTATGAAGGTTATGTTAGCTTACTGAAATGATTTGGGGAATCTTCTTATAGGTAAAATAAAGTTTAAGAAGATAGAGACATTTTCAAATATTTGACAGAATTCACATTTGGAGACATAAAAATCCAGGGATTTTCTTATATGGAAGTTTTTAATGATTCAAATTCATTAGAACTATACAAGAGAACTATTTTAGTTTTCTACTTCTTCTCTAGTCAATTTAATAAGATGCATTTTTTGCTTTGAATTGGTCTTAAATTTCAAATTTTTCAGCACATTGTTCATATTTTCTTATTAACTTTTTAATGCATCTAGTAATATCTCCCTCTTCATTCCTAACAGCAATAATTTAGTTTCCTCTCTCTCTTTTTCTTACACACACACATGCACTCACATTCAGTAATAACAGAATTAGGTCAGTTCAAACTTTCCGCAAACTATACTTCGGGCAGAGTTTGTCCTCTTTATTGTGTTTTCTATTTAACTAATTTCTGATCTTATCTTTATTATTTTCTTCTGCTGCTTTTAAATTTATTTTTCTGAATTTTGTCTATCTTCTTGTAATAGATTCTTAATCCATTAAATTGCAGCCCCTATTTTTATAATATACACATTTAATGTTGTACATTGTCTTCTAAGAACTGTTTCATATTCTGTAAGAATTAATTAGAAGTGACCCATGGGTTTGTTTGAAGCATATTTCTTAATTTATAAGCATGGGAATATTTCAGATACTTTAAAAAAATTATTCTTAGTTTAATTGTATGTGATTAGATAATGTACTTTCAATTATTTCAGTTTTTTGAAATGCACTGAAATTCATTTAGGGCCAATATATACGGCCAATTTTTAAAATATTTCATTTAATCTTGAAAAGAATGTGTTAAACAATGGTAGAATTTGTTCCTTAGGTCAGTTTTTTGATTGAAAATAAGACCTAAGGTCTTATTTTCCAAATCTTATATAATCACGTTTGTATTTTTTATCAGTTGCTGAGAGAAGTGTGTTAAAATCTTAGGGTATAATTGTTGATTTCTCTTTCTGTTTCATTTAATTATTGTTTTTGAATAGTAGAATTTGAAGCACTATTATTAGTGAAGACAAATATAAAATTATTATATCATCCTGGTAAGTGAAACCTCTAAATAAATATGAAATAATGATCTTTTCTTTAATATATATTTTGCTTTAAAATGTATATTATAAGTGTGCTTCCATGGTATTTCTTTTTGCATCCATTCATTTTCAATCTTTTGTATACATATATTTGAGTTATTTCTTTTTCACAAACATCAAACAGTTGCATTTTTTATTCTTTCTGACAATCTCTGTCATTTAAACAGCCCATTTAGTCTACTTACATTTAATATAATTACTGTAGATATACATGGTGCAAATTTAGCAACTTATTTTGTACTTTTTACTTGTCTTACATATTCTGTTTCTTTTTCTCTGTTTTCTTGAAATTGATTGTGTTCAAGTATGTATTTAAATCACTTTGTACTCTTTTTTGTAACTTGAGATTTAGTGACTCTTTTCCTTTTGTTCAGTGGTTACCCCAGAAAGTTTAACTGCAGCCATGAAACTAAAAAATGCTTGCTCCTTGGAGGAAAAGCTATGACCAACCTAGACAGCATATTAAAAAACAGAGACATTACGTTGCCAACAAAGGTCCATATAGTCAAAGCTATGGTTTTTCCAGTAGTTATGTATGGATGTAAGAGTTGGACTATAAAGAAGGCTGACCACTGAAGAATTGATGCTTTTGAACTGTGGTGTTGGAGAAAACTCTTGAGAGTCCCTTGAACTACAAGGAGATCCAACCAGTCCATCCTAAAGGCAATCAGTCCTGAATAGTCACTGGAAGGACTGATGCTGAAGCTGAATCCTTTGGCCACCTGATGCGAAGAGCTGACTCATTGGAAAAGACCCCGATGCTGGGAAAGACTGAGGGCAGGAGGAGAAGGGGACAATAGAGGATGAGATGGTTGGATGGCATCACCAAGTCACTGGACATGAGTTTGAGTAAGCTCCGGGAGATGGTGAAGGACAGCGAAACATGGGGTGCTGCAGTCCATGGGGTCACAAAGAGTCAGACACAATGGAGTGACAACAACAAAAATCAGCAAAAAAGTAATCACTACTTTTACCTTCCTTATGGAAAATATAAGATTCCTAGAACATTTTGAATGCAGTTTACACCATCTTGATTCACATATTTTTAGTTGTCATTTTCTTTACATTTACCTTGAAAAAATTCCACTACTATCATTAGCATTACAAGCTATACCTTCAATGCTCCTGTAGATTTACTCACATACTTACCATTATCTGTATTCTTCATTTTTTTCAGTACCTAGGCCTACTATCCTTATGCTGAAGTATATCCTTTAGCTGAAAACTAGTGAAATTATATTTCTAATATAATGAAAGAAAGTGACTTCCAACTTAAGTCCAATGAAAATAGATTTTAAGAGCAAAGGTAAAATAAATTCTTTAGGATTTTCTTTAACAAATTTCTACTTGTAGCAAGCTTGCACTGCATTTCTTTGAAAACAAATTTACTCTGTCTTTGCTCTTAAAATCTATTCTCACTGGATTTAACTTGAAAGTCACTTTCAGCATATTAAAAATCAGTTCAGTTCAGTCGTTCAGTCGTGTCCAACTCTTTGCAAGCCCATGGACTGCAGCACACCAGGCTTCCCTGTCCATCACCAACTCCCAGAGCTTGCTCAAACTCAGATCCATTGAATCGGTGATGCCATCCAGCCATCTCATCCTCTGTCATACCCTTCTCCTCCTGTCTTCAATCTTTCCCGGCATCAGTCTCTTTTTAAATTAGTCAGTTCTTCACATCAGGTGGCCAAAGTATTGGAGTTTTAGCTTCAGCATCACTCCTTCCAATGAATATTCAGGACTGAATGCCTTTAGGATGGACTGATTGGATCTCCTTGCAGTCCAAGGGACTCTCAAGAGTCTTCTCCAACAAGTTAAATAAGCAGGGTGACAATATACAGCCTTGACGTACTCCTTTCCCAATTTGGAACCAGTCTGTTGTTCCATGTCCAGTTCTAACTGTTGCTTCTTGACCTGCACACAGATTTCCCAGGAGACAGGTAAGGTGGTCTGGTATTCCCATCTCTTTAAGAATTTTCCAGTTTGTTGTCATCCACACAGTGAAAGGCTTTGGTATAGTCAATAAGGCAGAATTATTAAATATATGTCTTAAATATTAAAATAAAAAATATTAAAATATCATTTCACTATTTTTTTAGCTTCTGTTAATAGTATTGAAAATTAGTCTACTATTCTCTTTTTAAAATAACCTAACCATACTGTGGCAAAGAGTCGGATACGACTGAGCGACCGAACTGAACTGAACTGAACTGACTGTGGTTAATGGTGTTCCTTTACGGTTGATGTTCATTCAGAACCTCAGAAGGTGGCCTTACATTGAAAGATGGTCTTTGTAGCACTAATAAGTTTAGAATCTCAAGACAAAATCAGCCTATATTTGGTGTGGGCCCTAGATCTAATGACTTTTTCTCTGAGAAGAAGAGGGGAGGACACACAGAGACAGAGAGGCAAATGCCATGTGAAGCAACTTATAAAGATAAAGATAAAAGATTGGAGTGGTACAGCTACATGCCAAGGAATGCCACAAATTGTTAGCTACTCACAGGAGCTAGGAGAGAAGCACAAAACAGATTCTCACTTGGTACTTCAAAAAAGAATCAACCCTACCAACACCTTGATTTCAGATTCTGGTCTCCAGAACTTTTGGAACTATGATGGAATAAATTTTTGTTGTTTTAACCCACCTAGTTTGTGGCAATGCATTATGGCTGCCCCAAGAAAACAAATATTATTTTTATGATTGATTTAAGAATTTTTTTTCTTTGTCTTTGGTGTTCTGCAGCTTCACTGTGCTATATCTAACTGTGGGCTTCTTTTGATTTCTCCTACTTGGAATTTATTGAATGACTTCTCAGGGTTCCCATTTTTCTAATTTGATTTTGGCCTGGAAATTCCTGATTCAGTTATTGTCCTTTCAGTGCTTTACATAGATCTTAAAAGATATTCTTTTCTAGATGTTTTGACTGTTTTTCGTGGGAGAGTTGGTGTAATTATGGAAGAGAAGTCTGTCAGAGTGATCTTTTAATAACCAAACCAGATCATGTCACCATTCTGCTTAATAATCTCTAATGGCTACTCACAAGGTTTATGATCAAACCCCAAATCCCACAGCAGACCCTGGTGATCATGGAGGGATCAAGCTCTTCCCTTGTCCTCCTGGAACATTCTCTCCCTGGCAAGCTCTGCTCTGGGCTGTGCTCCTGTATTGTCTGCAGTAAGACTGCAGAGGCTGATCCCATGGCAGGGAACAATTTCTGTTCTTGCTATTCTTATTTTTGCAGCTAAATTTTAATCATATTTCATTTTTTAAATATTAGGATTCCAGAACAAGCAAAAGCTTTTATCAAAGGAATTAAGAATAATTGGTAGAGCTAATGTTTTACATCAGAAAAGTTTCTCTATCTCTCACATCATACCATACAAATATAATTGTTTCTCCCTCATTCAGGACAGTTCATTTTGATACATATTTATTGAGCAACTCTACATAACAAGTATCATGCAGGAAACAGGGTGTTTAAAGATGAATACAACATGATTCTTTTACTTCCAGGACTTCAAAGTTTGTTGGGAAAGACAGATGATAAGAAAATAATTTTAATACCTTTCTGTTCAATAAAGGTCTACAGATATGGATGACCAGGGGAGGGGAAATCAGCCAAGCTTGGGGTTTCAGAGAAGACTTTCTCAATATCTTTCCACCAGGTCTGGTACAGTTCAATATCCCTGGAGTTTAGAGAAGAGTTTGTTCTGACTACATTGGACAGCAGGAAAGGTAATTTTAGAACTAAAGATGGTTTTGTCCTTTGGCAAGAACATAATCATTTATATTACTTAATTTAGCCAAGAGCTTTCTTTTTACACACAATAACTAATGAGTTGTCCATCCTGTCTCAACAGAGCAACTTGTAAAATAATGATATTATTAGGTCTATTGACTGGAGAGTGGACTTTGATAAACTTGTAAAGCAAAGTCTCCTCTATCTATCTCAGAAAAGAATTACTCTGCTGACAACAGAGGACTGATCTTCAAATTAGAGTCTGTGCACACCTGGGAGTATCTGGAAGCTTTCCAAGGCCCAGGAATAGAACTGTGATTTTAAGGAAATCAGTTTCCAGATATTCAACTTCCACATGTATGCTGCCCCAAAACTCTGTTAAAACTGACTTTTGTACTTACCTATTTTCCATGTCTCCTTTTATAATTCCCTTCTCACACTCTATGACAGAAAAGTAAAGGATTCCACCTTTCCTGAATTGAATTTTGCTCTATTGTATTTTTCTTGGTTGAAAAATTTCACCAGCAGAAAAGGAGAGGACAATTTCAAATAGTGGTGAAAAAGTGAATAACTCAGGTGATTGGTTAACAAATTCTTCTAAGTAGGAGTTTCCTTAAAATTTTTTTTCATCAAAATTAAATGAGAATCTAACAAGTTCTTAATCAATAGATCACTAAAAAGCAATTTTTATAACTGATCACTATGGATACAGTATTTGTTATGTAACTCAGGAGTTCAAAGAATTGAGTGACAGGGCTATAACAAATTCCCTCCCAGTTCTGCCTACTTATTTAGCTGCACTGTGTTTCTTAGTGCTCACATCTACGAAGATGAAGCCAAAATGTAAGTTTTCCATTTTAATAATAAGTAATATTCATATGTGGGGCTTCCATGGTGGTTCAGATGGTAAAGAATCTGCCTGCAATGTGGGAGACCCAGGTTCAATCCCTGGGTCAGGAAGATCCCCTGGAGAAGTGAATGGCTACCCACTCCAGTATTCTTGCCTGGAGAATCCCATGGACAGAGGAGCCTGGCAAGCTACAGTCCATGGGGTCACAAAGAGTTGGACATGACTGAGCAACATTTCTGAGAAATGTGTAGTGTTTAATGGACTTTTATCAATATTTATAATAAATATTATTTTGATCATTTGAACATTAATAATCAGAATGATAACTCAATGCAGATGGAATTTTTAATACTTAGAGTCTCTGTTCACTAAATTTTTAAATGCAAATGATACACATAAAGTGTTATAGACCAATAAAAGGATCCTAAGTATAAATATGCATCATAAATATATATATATATTACAGTTCTCATGAGGAAATTACAAATATGTCTTGGAAGATAAAAAGGAAAAAAATTAGATCTCTTACATTTAAGGGACAATTTGTGTATATATTTAAATTGTATATGGGTAGATAAAATTGCTTTGGTAAAAAATATTCCAATTAGAAGAGCAACATAGCTTTTAGTTTAAAAGGCCAGTGTTCCCAATGTTCTATTTTATTTTAAAAGGCCAATGTTCTCTTATCTTCTGAACTTTAAAAAAAACTTTTGATGTTCAATATAATACAATAATTTTAAAATATTTGAAAAGATAAGGTGCAGGATGGTGATTATAGTTAATAATACTGTCTTGTATATTTGAAAGTAGCTAAGACAGTAGATCTCAAAGTTCTTGTCACAAGAAAAAAAAATTATAACAATGTGTGTTCATGGATATTAACTAGACTTACTGTGATGATCATTTCACCATATATGAAAATATTGAACCATTATGTTGTACACCCAAAACTATAATGCTAGATGTCATTTTTATCTCAACAAAAAAATGAAAATAAAAATAAAGCAGAAGAAAAATTGAAGAAAAAGAGGCAGGAGAAAATGTTTGGGGATGATGGAAACACTCACTCTTCTGATACTGTTTATGTTTTTTTTAGCAGGATATGCTAAATTGGAGAAGGCAATGGCACCCCACTCCAGTACTCTTGCCTGGAAAATCCCATGGACGGAGGAGCCTGGTGGGCTGCAGTCCATGGTGTTGTGAAGAGTCGGACACAACTGAGCGACTTCACTTTCACTTTCCACTTTCATGCATTGGAGAAGGAACTGGCAACCCACTCCAGTGTTCTTGCCTGGAGAATCCCAGGGATGGCGGAGCCTGGTGGGCTGCCGTCTATGGGGTTGCACAGAGTCGGACACGATTGAAGTGATGCAGCAACAGCAGCAGCTGCAGCAGGATATGCACATGGGGAAACGTATAGAAATGGATAATTTAAACACATGCAGTTTATTGTATTCAATTGTATCTCCATAAAAGATGCTAAAAAGAAAACTAAATAAAAACTTGCTGACTAAATAAATATATATATTTGAAAAGATAGAAATATTTTCAAAATTGGTTAAGAAAGTCCATGAGCAAAAACTAAATTTCCTGCACTAAAGGATGCCTCCTGACATGGTCCCTGCTTCATCTGGAGAAAGTTAAGCTTTCCAGGTACTGAAACTAGATGCTATAAACAGTCCTCACCTTTTTAACATCTGAAAACTCTTTCATGAATAAGATAAAGTGTTTCTGCTTGTCTTTATACTGAGTATCAGCTCCTGGAGGAAACAGACAGGAAGGTCAAGGGAACTGTTTTTTCAAGAAAGTTGAACTCAAATACAGCTTACAGTATGTGTTTATTTCTGTGACTCAGAAACAAAAAGATGGTCAATACATTCTTTAAATCTACTCCATTATTCTAGGCTGAAAACATTTAATGCTACAAACATGTCTGCACTTAAAATTACTCTTAGTGGTAATGCAGATAAGACCTCACACATATCAGTATTTAAGGGAAATGGAAATTAAAAATATACCAAAGGCCCATTTGTAGAAATGTCTATTTAGGTCTTCTGCCCATTCTAGATTGGGTTGTTTGGTTTTCTGTTACTGAGTATAATAACTCATTTTTATTGTATTTCCTCAAAGTATTAGCCCATGACTTTTTAGGGGGAATAAAAAGGTCCTTAGCCACATATGATTTGAGAATCACTGAAGTAGGAGATTTTTCTGAGTCTTAGTCTCCTCTGTATGAAATAAGAACCTCAATACTTCAGAAATTTATTGTATGACTAAATAAAATCATAAGTAAAATCACCTAGACTATAGTAGTCATTTAATAGATGAAAGCTCTTTTTGTACATACATATAGACTATTTTAATAATGCTATCTAACCAATGTGATACAATATACTGTTCTATATTCTTTATATTAACTTATCCCCCAAGCCCTATGAGAAGGGTAAAATTATCAGCTTCATTTTATAGGTAAAGAGACTGAGGCCCAAAGTCATTGTAATTATCAGTTTTCACTAGGTATTATTGTAATAGCAAATAACCTCAAATTTTCAGTAGCTTAAACAGTACATACTTATTTCTCACTGAAGTTATATTCTGGTAGCTGCCTTCCATTCTCCTCAGCTCTTTTTATGGTTCTTCTCAGCACAGACCCAGGTTGAAAGAGTAGCCAGTTCTAACTGAGGGCATATCATTTTCTTGGTAGAGGGAAAGATCAAGAGAAACGGTGGAAACATACAACAGCTCTTAAAGCTGCTTGCTAGATACAGTATACATCATGTTTCCTCACACACCACTGGCCAGGGCACACACATGATCAAGCCCAAGATCATGTGTGAGGAATGTATTATCTGCTTACAAGAAGGGGAAATTATTATTTGGGAAGAATAATGCAGTCTATTACAATTATACAACTTGTAGGTAACTGTGTTAATATCCAAATCTGGCAGTCTAGCACCAGAGTCTGCATTTTTCACCATAGCATCATATTTCTTATTTCCAGAGGGATGAATCAAATGGAGAAATAAAATCCCAGCAGCACTCTTGTCCTATATTCAACATGCTATAAAAATTGATAACCATATAGAATACATGAAGCCAGACAAGAAGCCCTAGGACAAATTCAAGGTCACTCAGGGCTACAGTATTTTATCATCGATGTATCTCCAATCATAGAGAGATACCTTACTTGGAAAGCACAGAAGAGATCGAACATAAAAATATATGTCCATATTCCAGTTCCACGGTAATGACAAATGTTTGATTTTAAGGCCAAACATCTGCTATCCTCATTGCTAAAAAAAAAAAAAAATTCATTTAAGACAAAATAGAGCTCAATTTCTCACCAAGTCCATTTGTCATTCTTGTTCCATTAGGTTTACATTCTGTAATACACAGATGATATTGTATTAACCAGATATTTTGCACTGTCATATATGCATATGTGATAGTATCCTTATAATTTTCTCTTTTGTATAATTCTATGTGTAGATTGTTTGCCACCTAGTGGCAGTTGTTTTCAATTCAAACATTAATATTCATGACCAATTTTAATTAGTTTTTTTAAGGAAAGATCCCAAAGTCATAAAACGTTTAAAAGTGTTGACAATGACATTATTCTGCTCTAGCAATCTTTAAAAAAAATACCTTGCAAATTTGGTTTATATTTAATCCTTGACAATGACAGATGAGGCAGTGTATTCAGAAGTCATTTCCTGTTGCAAGAAGAATGTAGAGAATGATAAAATGAACATTTTAATTTTTAGTAAATAATACTAAGATGTTCTTTGGATGTGGTGGTTTTCTGTTTTGCTTTCAATATTGCCTAGCAAAATATACATACAGAGTTGCAAAACTCACTGATTTATCACAAGCACTCTTTGGCCTATGTGACTCTGAGGATTTAGGCACTGTTCCTGGTGGTCATGTTTATACTTTTAATATCTTATTAAAAGTTATTATGGAGTCAAAATATAAAACACTAGGCAGTTAGTTTAGAAGAAAATTCTAAAATATTGCAAATAAAAATAAGATAATAATTCACATCAATCAAACTAGCAAAAATTAGAATCTGGCTAGTGAAAAATGTGTGCAATGCTGGTAGAAATATAGGTCAGTGCTGCCATGCAAGCCAGCAATGTGACAACACTTAAGTATATGCTTAGTCTAGCTTTTGCACAGCAAAGGAAATTATAAACAAAACGAAAAGAAAACCTACAAACTGGGAGAAAATATTTGTAAATGATGTGACTGACAAGCGATTTCCAAAATATACAAACAGCTCATATAACTCAATAACAAAGAGAAAACAACTCACTCAAAAAATGGGCAGAAGACCGACCCAAATAGACATTTCTCCAAAGAAGACATCCAGATGGCCAATAAGTACATGAAAAGATGCTCAACATTACTAATTATTTAGTTCAGTTCAGTTCAGTTGCTCAGTTGTGTTTGAATCTTTGCAACCCCATGAACTGCAGCACACCAGGCCTCCCTGTCCATTACCAACTCCCAGAGTTCACCCAAACTCATGTCCATTGAGTCGGTGATGCCATCCAACCATCTTAGCCTCTGTTGTCCCCTTCTCCTCCTGCCCTCAATCTTTCCCAGCATCAGGATCTTTTCAAATGAGTCAGCTCTTCTCATCAGGTGGCCAAAGATTGGAGTTTTAGCTTCAACATCAGTCCTTCCAATGAATACCCAGGACTGATCTCCTTTAGAATGGACTGGTTAGATCTTCTTGCAGTCCAAGGGACTCTCAAGAGTCTTCTCCAACACCACAGTTCAACAGCAACAATTCTTCGGTGCTCAGCTTTCTTTATAGTCCAACTCTCACATCCATACATGACTACTGGAAAAACCATAGCCTTGACTAGGTGGACATTTGTTGACAAAGTAATGTCTCTGCTTTTTAATATGCTGAGTATGTTGTTCATAACTTTCCTTCCAAGGAGTAAGCGTCTTTTACTTTCATGGCTGCCATCACCATCTGCAGTGATTCTGGAGCCCAGAAAAACAAAGTCAGCCACTGTTTGCCCATCTATTTGCCATGAAGTGATGGGACCAGATGCCATGATCTT
This sequence comes from Bubalus bubalis, assembly GCF_019923935.1. Taxonomy (NCBI): domain Eukaryota; kingdom Metazoa; phylum Chordata; class Mammalia; order Artiodactyla; family Bovidae; genus Bubalus; species Bubalus bubalis. Next base: position 36,051,550 of record NC_059166.1, read on the forward strand.
AGTTTTGTGAATGTTGAACTTTAAGCCAACTTTTTCACTCTCTTCTTTCACTTTCATCAAGAGGCTCTTTAGTTCTTCTTCACTTTCTGCTGTAAGGGTGGTGTCATCTGCATATCTGAGGTTATTGATATTTCTTCCGGCAATCTTGATTCCAGCTTGTGCTTCATCCAGCCCAGCGTTTCTCATGATGTACTCTGCATAGAAGTTAAATAAACAGGGTGACAATATACAGCCTTGGCGTACTCCTTTTCCTATTTGGAACCAGTCTGTTGTTCCATGTCCAGTTTTAACCGTTGATTCCTGACTTGCATACAGGTTTCTCAAGAGACAGGTCAGGTGGTCTGGTATTCCCATCTCTTGAAGAATTGTCCACAGTTTATTGTGATCCACACAGTCAAAGGCTTTGGCATAGTCAATAAAGCAGAAATAGATCTTTTTCTGGAATTCTCATGCTTTTTTGATGATCCAGCAGATGTTGGCAATTTGATCTCTGGTTCCTCTGCCTTTTCTAAAACCAGCTTGAACATCTGGAAGTTCACAGTTCACGTATTGCTAAAGTCTGGCTTGGAGAATTTTGAGCATTCCTTTACTAGTGTGTGAGATGAGTGCAGTTGTGCGGTAGTTTGAGCATTCTTTGGCATTGCCTTTCTTTGGGATTGGAATGAAAACTGACCTTTTCCAATCCTATGGCCACTGATAATTATTAGAGAAATGCAAATCAAAATGACAATGAAGTATCACCACATACTGGTCAAAATGGCCATTATTAAAAAGTTTACAAACAAGAAATGGTGGACAGGATGTGGATAAAAGGGAACCCTTCTACACTATTGGTGGACATGTAAATTGGTGCAGCCACTGTGAAAAAAAGGGCTTCGCAAGTGGTGGTAGTGGTAAAGAACCCACATGCCAATGCAGGAGTCATAGAGACATGGGTTCAGTCTCTGGGTCAGAAAGATCCCTTGGGAGAGGACATGGCAATCCACTCCAGTATTCTTGCCTGGAGAATCCCATGGTCAGAGAAGCATGGTGGGCTATAGTCTATAGGGTCACATAGACTCAGATAGGACTGAAAGGACTTAGCACACACTATGAAAAAAAGTATGGAGGCTCCTTGTGCTGTGTATGTGTGTGTGCTCAGTAGCTTCAGTTGTGTCCAACTCTTTGTGACCCTGTGGACTATAGCCCGCCAGGCTCCTCTGTCCATGGGATTTTTCCAGCAAGAATATTGGAATGGGTTGGCATGCCCTCCTCCAGGGCATCTTCCCGACCCAGGAATCAAACCAGCATCTCCTGTTAGTCTACATTGCTGGTGGGATTCTTTACCATTGAGCCACCATGGAGGTTCCTTAAAAACCTAAAAATAAAGTTACCATGTGAGCCAGCAATACCACTCCTGGGCATATATCTGGAGAAAACTCTAATTCAAAATGATACCTATGTCCCGATGTTCACAGCAGTGCTCTTTACAGTAGTCAAGATATGCTGCTGCTGCTAAGTCGCTTCAGTCATGTCCAACTCTGTACAACCCCATAGACGGCAGCCCACCAGGCTCCCCCATCCCTGGGATTCTCCAGGCAAGAACACTGGAGTGGGTTGCCATTTCCTTCTCCAATGTATGAAAGTGAAAAGTGAAAGCGAAGTTGCTCAGTCGTGTCCGACTCTTAGCAACCCCATGGACAGCAGCCTACCAGGCTCCTCTGCCCATGGGATTTTCCAGGCAAGAGTACTGGAGTGGGGTGCCATTGCCTTCTCTGAGTCAAAATATGGAAGCAACCTAAATGTCCACTGACAAATGAATGGATAAAGAAGATGTAGCATATATATACAATGAAATACTACTTAGCAATAAAAAAAAGAATGAAATAATGTTATTTGCAGCAACATGGATGGACCTAGAGATTATCATACTAAGTAAAGTCAGTCAGATAGAAAAAGACAAATAAAGACCATATGATACCACTTATATGTGGAATCTAGAATATGATACAAATGAACTTATTTGCGAAACAGAAACAGACTCATAGACATGGAAAACAAATTTATGATTACCAAAGGGGAAAGGGCGTGGAGGAGGAATAAATTAGGAGTTTGGGATTAGTAGATACAGACTCCTATATATAAAATAGACAAACAAGACCCTACTGTATAGCACATATTTATTCTAATCTATTTAATCTATTTAATTCTAATAATTTAAGCAGATTAGAATAACTTGGAAAAGGACATGGAATTGGGAAATGGATATAAAAAGGAACGAGTGAAGGGATGAATAACTCAGCTAATATGAAAGGACCTCACAGGACTCCATGGTGATAATGGGCCTTCAACTGAGAACCAGTGATGAAGAAGATCAACTCAGTCTCTGAACATGAGGTCAAAATAATGACGGTTGTGTCAAATTTAAGATCAAATTAAAAAGCAGTTGTTTTAAAAATAAAATTTCCTTTCCTAAGCAAAGGAAATTTTCTCTCAAATTGAAGAGACAATTTTTTTAGCTGGATGATTTTTGTTTGGGGTTAATCGTAGAAGTTATTTATATGTTGTTAAGTGGTCATTGAGTTTTTTTATTTGTTTTATTTTCTTTATTTATTTTGCTTACTGATTCTTATTTATTACAGAGAAAAAAATGAAAGCCAAGTACACATCTAGTAACAGAGAAATAGTTCAGCCAATTGGAATCACGGTAGGGATGTTATGTGAGATTTTTTTTATAGTTATTAAATGGACAAAGTTTTGAGCTTAAAGGTAACAGTCTGATACAAACACTTGGTGGAATATAGATGGGAAGTGAATAAAAGGGAACAAGATAAAAGTAGAGATATTTAAGGGGAGAAATAGTTGTGGTCAGCATTTCTTAAAATCTGAGAGTCCTACCTCAAGTGGGAAAACAATGCTAGGCTTGTGTGCTCAGTTGCTTCAGTCATGTCCAAATCTGTGTGACCCTAGGGACCACAGTCCTCCAGGCTCCTCTGTCCACGGAATTCTCCATGGGTTGCCATACCCTCCTCCAGGGGATCTTCCCAACCCAGGGATTGAACCCACATCTCCTACGTCTCCTGCATTGGCAGGCAGGTTCTTAACCACTAGCACCACCTGGGAAGCAATGTTGTGCTTGCTCCACAGAGAATGATGGTGTTGTCAGAGCATCTTTTCCTCCACTTTTCAGACTCACAGGGAACATGAGCACCTTAAAGCTATAGAGATAACCTGCGTTAAGCAAATGCACCTGTTGACTTCACCTAACTTGGTGCTTCTCAGACTTGCTTGATTAAGCCACCTCTGTTTCTACAAAGAAAGCCATTAATATCTGCCAAACATGCCTTTCACAGCCACTTGGGAAAACACTAGCTTTAGTGAACTGCCTACCATCATCGCTTCATTTTAACCTATATTTTCCATTTCACCTGTCTTTGCAATGCCTATAACTTATACAAGTTTCCTTAAAAATATACACACACAAAATGGTAAAAGTACATGCTTCTTGAAAAATTTTAAACAACAAGAGAAGTAGATTTTGTCTCAAAAATGAGATCGTACCATACATCCAGAGCTGTATTTCCCTTTTCATTAGTAGATCTTTTCCAGTATAGTCACATCACATATATTGTGCTTTTTTAACAACCACAGAATATTCCAGAATAGGAATGTAAATGACCAAGGGCAGGTTTTAGTACCAGGATGGAGAAAGGGGACAAACCCAAAGGACACAGATAGTCCTTTAAGGGAGGGACCCAGTGAAGGCTGCATCAGGCCAAGGAACATTGGCTCTGGACAGCATGAAGGAGTCAAGAGGCACTTTTAAACAGGAGGCAATGGAGCGGGGATAATGCTGTAAAGAAAAGGCTATAAAATGAGAAATCATGGATATTAAGATTAGACTAGGGAGGAAAATGATATATGTATAGAATCAAAACAACATTAAATATAGTTTTAAATATTTGCAATATACCAGATACTAGGCTAGGTGCTTTAGATATTTTTTTTATTCAATCTTCAGCATTCCTTCCTCAAAATTTTGTAAGACAGGTTTTAATACCTCCATTATACCTGTAAGGAAACCGAGAATTCAAAAATTCAAGCAAGTTGGTGAAGGCTGCAATGCTACTAAACGACAGGCTGAGTTGACGCCCTGTCTGTCTGACTTGAATGAGGCAGGACCCCAGCCATCACCTCACAAGTAGCATGTACTAGGGGAGAAAGGCTGTGACTGTCCGTACTTGGTGGGGGGGTGTTGGTGCCATGGCTCAGGACCAGCCGTTTATGCTTGGTGACTTTTTTGATGGCACAGGTGATGGGGGCGGGTGTGTCAATATCAAGGTGGGAAAAAAAATGCCTCAAGGCTTCTTTTCCTGAATATAGAGGTTGTTTTCTGATCTCTTTCCTTTCAAAATCAGCTGAAGAGTGTTATAAAACCAGGTGGCTTGAAACTCTTTAAGCACACATCCTTCTGAGGTCTTCTCTACACTTCCTGACCAGCTTTCTCACACTTTCTCAAAAAATAGTCACTGGCTCTCTACCTTCAGGAGGGCACTGCCCTTCTTCAGCTTCCCATCTCACAGAGCTCTCTCAGCTGCACCCTCAGCATGGCCCCAGCGTGTCTTCATGTCATTAAACTGAGAGTTTCTGGAGAGGAGAAAGAGTGACCTACATCTGCACATGAGTTTAGTGCTTCACTCTGCTTGGCCTGGCACAGCAAGGGGCACAAAGGCAGGGACTCAGAAATGATTGTTGAATGGATGGGAAGGCAACCAGCCACATTCAACAGGGAAGAGGAGACAGGTGTATAAGATCCACTTCCTTGGTTTCCACGGGAATGACATGAGTGGGAAAGGCAAAATGATGTGAATGGACATAATGCTAAGATGATTCTCTGGGAAAGGAGCTGGAACATGTGCAGCTCACTTTACAAAGAGGAAGAAAAATAATTAAATTTGTGTATTTTCAAATGTTTTACTCAATGTTAACTATCAATAGATCAGGTATAAAGTAAAAGTGAAACCATATACCCTTTATATATATATATATATATACACACACACACACACACATATATGTGGGCTTCCCTGGTGGCTCAAATGGTAAAGAATCTGCCTGCAATAAGGGCAACCCAGGTTCGATCCCTGGGTCTAGAAGATCCCCTGGAAAAGGGAATGGCAATCCTCTCCAGTATTCTTTCCTGGAGAATTCCATGAACAGAGGAACCTAGCAGGCTACATACACTACATGGGGTAGCAAAGAGTCGGACACAACTAAGAGACTAACACACATACATATATATATATTTGCAGGGCTTTCCTGGGGTTCAGTGGTAAAGACTCTGCCTGCTAATGCGGGAGATGTGAGTTTGATTCCCTAATTGGGAAGATCCTCTGGAGAAGGAAATGACAACTCCTGTATTCTTGCCTGGAGAATTCCATGGACAGAGGAGCCTGACGGGGTACAGTCCATAGGGTCACACAAGAGTTAGACATGACTTAGTAACTAAACAAAAACAGACATATTTGTACATGTCTACACATACAAAATACATATACAATTTTATCTTACAAATGTAATAACTGTATATAAATATCTGTATGTAAACATCTATATCAAGTATACTTTATAGGCCCCTAAGAAGCTTAGTCATCTGTATAGAAAAATCCAGCTCTTGCTGGTATATACAGTTGTAGTCACTGACATATCATGGTTTTATTTTATGAAACACTTCATCATAAATTAGTCCTTTCCATGTTGAGGGAAGATTTCTCGAACAAAAAGTTCTCACAATAGAGATGTTGGTGAGTCACTCTCATTTTGGTGACTCATGCTACTTTGGTTTTATAACCTTTTGAGTAATATGATAATAGTAATGCTTAATTTGTATGTGCCTCTACAGACCTCTGAAAATCACCTAGGCAGTGTGGAGCCACAAATAGAGGCTTTCAAATTTTAATTCCAGCTATACTCCTTCTGAAGTATGTGCATTTGGGTAAGTGCTAAGCTTTCATCTCTCTCTGTGTAAAGAATCTACCTTAAAACAGTCACTTTGAGGATTAAAGGAGGTAATCAAACAAACGTATTTTGCTCCCAAATGTTAGAAGTATTTCTATCCTCCTGCTTCTCCTTTCAATGACAATAAAAGTGTAAGGGGGTGGGTAACTTCCCTGGTGGTCAAGATGTTAAGACTCTGCACTTCCAAAGCAGGCGGCGTAGGTTTGATCCCTGGTCGGGGAACTAAGATCCCACATGTCTTGTGGCATGGCCAAAATAAATAAATAAATAAAAATTTTAGAAAAGGATGACTCCAAGTTTTAAAAACTGTCAGGAATTAGTCATTGGACATTCAATTAAGTTAAACCATGAATTTATATACTGATTACCAAAGTGAGGCTACGATCAGTTGCCCACTTAGATGGTTTGTGTTGAATTCACATTTATTGTCAAGGGTTTTCTGTGTTGTCTATGCTGACATTCAGCCTTCCCTGCAAGGAAAGCCTGAAATCAAGAAGCACGTTGAGCCTTAATGTCTCACAGTATCTTTGAGGGTAGATCATACTGTGTAGATGATAAAAGTGAGCACAGAGAAATCAAGTAATCTTGCTCAAGGTTATAACAAAGCTAGAAAGCATGAGTGGACAAAATTGGAAAGCTAGTGCTTTATATTCCAGAACTCTCTGTGACTTCCTGTTATTGTTGTGACTCGTTTACTTCCTATGGTTTGTATGCTGCAGCGATTTGCAACAATCCAAGGAAGATAAATTGAAGGCCTATCTGTGCCAACCTCCAAATGTTTCAATTCAACCAGCATTTCCTGAGCCTAAATGGCAAATGTTAACTCTCATTGTTTTGTCCATTCTACTTAATCCTCCCTTATTCTTCTTCCTGATAGCTGGAAATCTACCACTGGAAATTACACTTTAGATAAATGGTTAGCTCTCTGTTAAAATACAGACATTTTTTTCCAAATCAGTATCTATTTTCCCCCCACCATATCAGTAATCTGTGCCTTAAAGTGAATTAGCTTGGCTGCATTTGTATAATGACGAGCAAGGGATGTCACAGGCCAGTAAAAAATGAAAAGGGAGGCTGTGGAAACATGTGCAGGGCTTCCTCACACAACACCCTGGCTTGATTCTCGGTTCAACTAGGGCTGTTTTGTCCCATAAAACAGTCCAGGAAAGGATGTGGGATGTGTACATGGTAGAACATCATGCACTTGTTAAAATGATATTTTCCAAAGAAAATTTAATGAAATGGTAGAATACTCCTAAAGAATCATTAGCTGAAAAAAACAGTGACAAAAATTTGTGTTACCACTTGATTGTAATTTTGTACCATATGTGTATATGTATGCATATATGTGAGTATGCATGTGAGTGTACATGAATGTGTGTGTCTGTGTGTGTGTGTGTGTGAATACTGATATGTTGGCTGAGTCAGAGATGAGATTATGTGAGCTTGGCCTGTGGCATTCAATCCACCACGACCTGGCAGAAGTCCTCTGTGAGTTTGGGGCAAACCAGTCTTCTGCCTTTCATAAAATCTGTCAAAACCAGGAGCTGTTGCTGATGAAATACAAACAAAAGAACTCCAAACTGTAAGAAGGGTGAAGATGAAAGGGCTCTGAGACCATCTACCTCCTTTCCATATCCCAGGGGTAAATGCAACGTTTCTTGTGGTGGCTTCCAGAAATGTATTCTCATGCAAGTATGGATCTCACCCTTATCGTTTTTTTTTTTTAGATATATGGAATTACAGTCTTCTGAATCATTTTACTTTATACTCCATGTACTTTAGCTTTTCATATCAGTATTTGTTTTATTTCATAAAAATTTATGTAATGCTTTCTATGTGTCAAGCCATCATCTAGCACTTTGCAAACACTGAATCCTTTAATCCTCATAAAAACCTATGAGATGGGTACAGTTCTTGTGTCCACTTAACAGACAAGCAAAGTGAGGCACACAGAGATTGTAATACATGCTGTAGTGGCGGAGCCAGGTTTTGAATGAAGGTATGGCTCCAGAGGCTGCACTGAGGTTTCAAAATCTATTTCTAATCACTAAGCTGAGCCTCTGTTTGGTATGTACAGACAGTATATACAAATCTTAGTATATACATGGGATTCCCTGGTAGTTCAGTCAGTAAAGACTCTGCCTGCAGTGCAGGAGACCCAGGTTTGATCCCTGGGTAGGGAAGATCCTCTGGAGAAGGAAATGGCAACCCACTCCACTATTCTTGCCTAGAAAATCCTATAGACAGAGGAGCCTGGCAGGCTGCAGTCCACGGAGTCGTAAGAGTTGGACATAACTTAGCAGTCAACTAAACCACCACCGGTATATACATAGACATCATCTTTCTTAATACCTGAGTGATATTTCATTTCATGAACAACCATGATCCAATAAATCTATAAATCTGATCTACTATTTATAGGTACTTCGCTTGTTTTCAGTTTTATATTATAAAAAAGTTACCAAAAATTACATTTATCATCTATCTCTGTATAAACACACAAGATAGCCTCAGGATAAATGCTTGGCAGTGATGTTGCAAAATCAAAAGGCCAATTCTTTGAATATTTGATAAATAATGCCAAATTATCTCAGAAAAAATTGCTATCAACCGTTCTCTTATTAAAAGTTATGAGAATGCTTATTTTCTTCACACCCAAATGCTCTGGCTTGCCAGTTTATCAACAGGGAAGGGAGGAAGCTGAGATTGGTTTCTATTTGTACTTGCATTTTAAAAATTAAAAATGAGGTTGGACACATTTCTATATGTTTATTGAACAGATAATATTTTTCCTTCTATGAACTTCCTTTTATGCATTTTATCCTTTGTGGTTTCTCCAGTGAGTTTTTTTCTTATTGATTATCAAGTGCTTTTTGTTTTTGAAGGCTATTAGCCTTTTTCTGTCATATGTAATACATATGTATTTCCCCAGGTTGGAGGAAATCAGTGTCAGCCAAGTGAATATTGTGGAATCAGTAGTCTGGACACTTCCAGCAACACAGTATCAAGATGTGCAGTAGTGAATGACACAATGAATAAGTCATGGTGTCCCCTAGCATGTGAAAGTACAGAGTCGAAGGCAGGGGCTCTGAATATGTGCAGCAAGGCATCATGCCCAACCCTCCTAGAAGTTTCCAGAAGGGTAATGTCACGAGATTCATCTCAGGAAAAGACTGAGCTTCCAGTTAATCAGGTACATTGAAAGAGGTTTAAGTACATTGAACTTAGAAGGATTTTCAATAAATGTAATACTTGTTCTAATGGTAGCTCAGGGCAAGGCATATACTTTCAAGTCAGTCCGCCTAGGCTGAAACCAGAGTTTAAATACTATTAGCTCTAGGCCAGTTACATAATCTCTCTGGGTCTCAGTTTCCTCACTCATGGTTGGTGGGCAGAGGGTAGTACTCCTCGCCCAGGTGCGAGAATGATATGATAGTGTATGGGAACTGCCCAGGGCAGGACCTGTACCTCAGGAGTGTTGAGTAAAGGATGGCTCTACAGATGGCCACAGAGGAGGCCAAGCGGTCTATCTGATGCATATTCTTCATGGAGACAAGGTATTAAGGAGAATGACACGAAAAAACTAACAGCACGTATCTCTGGCTGGTGAAAAATGAACAGCACGTATCTCTGGCTGGTGAAAAATGAAAGTGTTAGTCACTCAGTTGTGTCTGACTCTTTGCAACCCTATGGACTGTAGCCCTCCAGGCTCCTCTGTCCATGGAATTCCCCAGGCAAGAATACTGCAGTGGGTTGCCATTTCCTCCTCCAGGGGATCTTCCCAACCCAGGGATCAAACCTGGGTCCCCCGCATTGCAGCAGATTCTTTGCCATCTGATCCACCTAGCTGGTAGGATTGTGGAAATTCTATGTTTTTCTCATTTGTCTGCATTTTCACTAGTGAACAAACATACACTTTTACCATTGACATAAAATATTACTTTTAATAACCTGTTCTCTCCCAGTAGACTTTGTTTATTAACCTCAACTAACTCTGATTCATACCAGTAGACTTTGTTTATTAACATCAACTAACTCTGATTCCTACCATGTTCCTCAGATCTATCAATCACATCTAGCTAGCTAGCTAGCTCTCCAGCCATGACCTTTCTACAAAGAATTCATTACATTCTAAAGTGAAAACAGGTCCAGGGGAGGAAAAAAGAGAACACAATGGAAAATACATTAAGTAGGTTCTAAGATCCAACAGAGCTGTTATATTTTGAGAACAACTTTGGCTCTGAGCTTCCAGGAAGACAAAGCAAAAAAAGGAAGAAAAAAAAAAAAAAAGATCTCATTTCCTTTACAGAAGAAAAAAGTTCCCCAGGGAACTTTTCTAGTTGAAGAGGCAGTAGGAGATAAAGAAGGCAACATTTTCAGAAATGTCAGCTCATACTAGTATTTCTTGAAATGTCTCTCAGTAACAAGTAAGGTAACAATGAAACCCAGTTAAGACAATCTGGGGACTTATCCGATGGCTCCTGGGCTTCCCTGGTGGCTCAAAAGGTAAAGCGTCTGCCTACCTTGTGGGAGACCCAGGTTGGAACCCTGGGTCGGGAAGGTCCTCTGGAGAAGGAAATGGCAACCCACTCCAGTACTCTTGCCTAGAAAATCCCATGGACTGAGAAGCCTGGTAGGCTACAGTCCATGGGGTCGCAAAGAGTCAGACACGACTGAGCGATTTCACTTACTTCACTTATCCGATGGCTCAGCGGTAAAGAATCTGCCTCCAATGCAGGAGATGTGGGTTTGATCCTTGGGTCAGGAACATCCCCTGGAGGAGAAAATGGCAACCCATTCCAGCAATCTTGCCTGGGAAATTCCATGGACAGAGGAGTCTGGCGGGCTACAGTCCATGGGGTGGCAAAAGAATCAGACATGACTTAGGGGCTGAACAACAAGACAATTTTGCAAGTCAGTAAAATAGCATGGTCCCAAAACATGGTTTTTGTAAAGTCAGAAATTATTAGAACTGGACTATATAGTGACATGGAGACACTGCTTGTCCTTCAAAGAAACCCACGTAATGAGCATTTTGCAACACCTTCACCATAATGTGTGCATCTTTCTACTGGTGAGGTATTGGCTTGAACCACAGAATTTATACATGTATGAATTATCTTGAGAACTAAATTATGTTTTCTACTTTTGTTTTGTTACACCACACCTAATACACTTGGCATTTATAACTCACTAACTGCTTTGATCCAGTGTCGTATATACATTCCTTTTCATCTTTAGCTGTTGATATATGAATTTCAAACACAATTTATTTTTAAATTTACTTTGGATAAAATCTATTTGGTGGTTTGAATCACATAAAGTTTTATGAGAAAATGTTACAAGTAAGGTCCTTTTATTGCATGAAATTCAGAAATGCTTTACTATCAAAAATTGGGACTGAGAGAGGCATCGGCGACCGCAGCGGTAGAAGCAGCAATTTATCTGTGTGCAGCCCCAAACGGAGAGGAAGATGCTAATTAAAGTGAAGACGCTGACCAGAAAGGAGATTGAGATTGACACTGAACCCACAGACAAGGTGGAACAAATCAAGGAGTGTGTGGAGGAGAAAGAGGGAATTCCCCCAGAGCAGCAGAGGCTCACCTACAGTGGTAGACAGATAAACGTCAAGAAGACATCAGCTGATTACAAGCTGTTAAGTGGTTCAGTCCTCCATCTGGTATTGGCTCTGAGAGGAGGGGGTGGTCTTCAGCAGTGGTGGACCCTGCTCCATTTTACCTCCTTGCCCTGTCACTCATAATGAGGCATCATATATCCTCTCACTCTGTGGGACTCTAGAGCCACTGCCCCTCCCCTGGCTGCCCAGTCTGTTGGTGGGAGACTGTGAGGACCCTAGGAAGCAGTGTTCCTGGCCCAAAGGGCCCTTGCTGGCTATTAGGTTTTAGTTTGCAGTCCTGTGTGCTTCCCTCTCTTATGGCTGCGTCCCTGATTCTCAATAAAATATTCTTTGGCCAAAAAAAAAAAAAAAAATTGGGATTGAAATGCTCCTTTTAACTTATATCATTTAATCACTTTGCATATTTAGAAAACACTTCAAATTGATGAGATGCTGTCCTCATCAGAATGCTTGATGTTCAAATTTAGTCATTGCTCTGATTTCCCTGCATTGTGTGTTTTAAATATGAAATTTAAAGTAATCCCCAGGTTTACTTAGGTATGATAAAAAGAGAGAGAAAAACACACAAAATCACCCCTTTTTACATGCAGGTTGAGGCAAATAATCATAAATTACAACTACTTCAGTAACTCACTTCAAAAATGTATTCTGAATAAAAATCTATTCTTAACTAACCAAGTTGGGGTAAGGAGGATTGATTTTTTTTTTTCCAGAAATGGTTTTGTTTCTTTACCTTGTTGATATACATCCAAGAAAAACTAAAAGATCACAAATGTGAGAGAGTGACAGATTTACCTTTTCAATTGCTAGTATAATTAGATAGATAGATAATGATAGAAGATAGGCAGAAAGAAGGAAAGAAAGAAAGAAAACAGATTTCTTTTGTGTCTATTTTATTAGTTGCCACTCTTTCATCAACTCAAACAATGGAGTTTTTTAACAGCTTATACTATGGTTTTCTTTTTTCCCAATTGGTCTTTAATCTGCTTCTAAGACTTAGAAAGAAAGTTACAGCAATGTACTATACCTAGTAAACTCTTATTATCTTCATTAGTGGCTTGTATTGTTTTAACATATTTCCCCTTGACATGGAAGACTATTCCACTATCAAAATATTAAAGCCTTTGCTGGGACCTATCTGAATTTATGTTGGCAGCTTATTATTTAATTTGACTTTTACCACATGAAAACTGAAGCAATGTAAGATATGGCATTAACTTTTGGATACTAATACATATTCTTTTTACATTTGTGAAAAGCCTTGCTTCTTAGTCTAAGTGCCCTCTGAAAACAACTGAAGGACCCTTTTAGGGTGAATCATGCTGTAATGAGGCTTCTCTTCTTTTCTGATAACTAATCTCCCTTAGAGGCTGACCCAAATGTAGTCACATAAAGATAAACTTCACTGTAGTAGAGTGTGTAGTCTAAACTATTATTAACAAAATAATGTGAATCAAAGTAATTTTTCAAAACTAAGTTACAAATTTTAGGCTCTTGTGAAATTTGAAGCACATTTTAAAAGCTAATTGAATAGTTATATTGTTAATGTAAGCAATTTTTTCAGTGTTTTTCTGAAAGCAGCTTTGAAACAAGAAGACAAAGATAAAATGATGCTCTAAGTAAAAAAGGTTATTCAGAAAATGAAGCAAATTTAACGACATAAACAAATCATTACTGCTAGTAAAGATAGCAAGCTAGACTAAATAGTGCTCAAATAGATGCAATAAAAACATTAGTCCAAATAATTTCTACACTAGATGAATTAAAGGGTCCTATGTAATAAATTTCTACCAAACTATGCTGAGTATACACTGTTGACGGCTAACAGTTAGTGGGTGCTTGTCAGATGACACACTCGAACAGTATCATTGAATTCTCACATGAACTCTTAGAAGTAGATTCTATTATAATTGTGTTTTATCAGTGAGGAGACTGACATACAGAGAGGATACAAAGTTACATGGTTATTAAGTGGTATACAGCCAGGATTTGAACCTATAATTAGGCATCATTGTCAAATATCTTAATCACCATATAGGCTGACCTGGCTCCTATCTATATTAATTAGTGGTATTTGCTTGTTATAAACATAAGTTACTACATGACAAGCTAAGTAACAGTGGACTAGAAAAGTTAAGGGAATTATCCCAAGTCTTTGGGTTACTTAGTAGCAAAGCCAAGGATCTCGGTTTCCCTGTTCAGTGTGTTTCTCAAACCTGTGCTGCCTCCCAGTTATATAATATGTGAAGAAAGCCAGAAAGTAAATTTAGAAAGATAATCTGTGGTCAGATGACCACAGAATAATTAAACATCATCAAAGTCATTCAACCATTTCAATTTACAGTGCCTGTCTAGGTGCTTCCTCCCAACCCCACCCCCACCCTCCAGTTTTCTATTCATCGGGGCATTTAAAAAAATCACAAGATATTGATCTAACTGAATTTCTTAGACATGTGAAATTCTGCCACAAGTCCTGAGTTATGGCCGTGAAGAAGACACAGTTCTAGCTCACTCGTGCATTATTTTATTAGAAGCTAGCTATTGTTTGGATCACAGATTTACAAGGTAGGAGCCTTCTGAGCTACTCACCTAACATCTTTTATTCATTTTAAATTAACCTAGAAATTAAAGGGAATTACTTTTATTAGAAAGAAAAATTGGTTGGTGATTATCTGAATAGTCACCAGCTTGCATTTTATTCTCAGGTCAAGGCTTGAGTTGCTTACATAACCTTCAGAAACTCAATAAATTTCTCCCAGTCTTAAGATAAAAATTATGAACCTTAATTTCATCCTGCTTTCTGCCACTTAACACTGTCCAGTAGTTCTCCTATCTGTACTGTGTTCCCCTTATCAGATGATATGGGATAAGCAGAGAAATCTGAGGAGGTGTGATTGCATTCAAGTGTGGGTGGACTTTTCCCTTTCTTTCCCAAATGCTGAGCCGTGGGTACTACCCCTGTAAGAAGCACTGAGGCACAGCTGCAAGGAATGGGGCTGAGGCCTTGGAAGGAGACCCACACGACTACACTGCTGGTTATCAGTCACATAATCTTCCCAGGAGAACGCTTTCAATACTCGACAGATGCCCAAAAATAATGTGCAAACCCACAAGCCTAGCAATTTCACTTTTAGCAACTCACCCTGGTGTCTCAGTGGTAAAGAATCTGGTAGAGACAGGGTTTCAATCACCAGGTCAGGAAGATCCCCTGAAGAAGGAAATAGAGACCTACTACAATATCCTTGCCTGGGAAATCCCATAGACAGAGGAGCCTGGTGGGCTACAGTCCATGGGGCTGCAAAAGAGTTGGACATGACTTAGTGACTAAACAACAATAACAACAATTCACCATATACAAAGATTTATTCACAATCATAAAAGAATCCAAACCACAGCATCACTTCAAATAGTGAAAAAGCAACAATTCCAAATTATATACAGTACAACCAAATCTGTATATGGTAAAAGTCTAGCAATAAAGTATTTGTTAAATACTTTAATGCCATGAAATATTTTATAGCCATTCTAAACACAGAATAACTGTTGGTACAAGAAAATGGCAATAAAGAGTTCACAAAATATGATCTCTATTTTTAAAAATTTTATATTAATACTCTGAAATGTAATAAAGATTATAGTTGAGAGGTGCAATTACTGGTAGATTTTACTTTTTTCTTTGTGAATTTTCATATTCCCTTAATTTTCCTAAATGAATTTGACATATTCCCCCAGTCTCATCTGTAAGTATTAACTCTTGAATTACCACTAAATTTGATTCATTTCTTATCTAGATTCCCCTCCTGGCCAGGTGCTGTGGCCATGACATCTGTCATAGGTAATGGTGACCCATCACTATTTCCTAGTCTCAGTTTGACCTATTTTTTGGGGTTTGGTTTTGGTTGCCATTGTTTTGTCAATATTCTCTTGGTAAGGTCAAGGGGAAGGCCTGATAGGATAAAACCTTTTTCCTTTCAGTCATTCTTGAGCATCTTACTCACTGCTGTGAGTTAAATGATTAATAACTTATTCAAAGCAAAGCTCTGATGTTACAGAAAAGAGAAATCTTTCTCAAATCAGTTTTACTAATGTTATGTATGTCAGAGTATGTTATGTCACAAGGATAATCAGGCCTGTGAATGAATATTTATATAAACACTGACAAACAGAATGGTGTGTATAATATGATGACTTTCTCCAAATTCTCTTTCTTACATAATAAATGTGTCTCCAAAGTAAACAGGCATAAAGAAAAAATTGTGACCTTGTAGTTGAAAGGAGAAGAAACAAAAACCTTCTTATAAGACAAATATTCTATTTGTAAAGTTTTTGACTGAAAAGTTTATCTCACATTTGTACTAAACATTCAATGTCTATAGAAGGGTATAGGAGAGTTTTCCTGGAGGAAACTGTTTATCTGAACAGTTTAAGTTTTGTGTGGGCTCGGTTTCATGCAATCAGGTTTCACTTCCTGTAATAGATTGCTATTTTTTTTAACCCGTGATGAAGAAGCTATGTCAGTTTATATCACAACAACTTGTTCAAGCTAGCCAACTTTAATTAATAATTGGGTTAAAAATAACTTCAGATCATCCAGGAACGTCATTGCTATGTGGAAACATAAATATCTTGTGTAGGCACAAAACTTTCAGTATAAGTTTGCATATATTTAACTGTGCTCAAAAGCCATTCTGACTGAATTTCAGAAGAACACCATGGTGGAAATGCAAATACAGAGCTTATGGACTTACTTATGGAACACCTGTCTGCAATGTGGCCGTCTCCAATGCTATTATTGAATGGTTCTTTTCATAAATTTTGAATATGCTCAATTCTGTAACATAGCATCTATTATAAATCCAGTAGTAGTTTGGGCTCCTTTATTTCCAGGTAGTTCTCAAATGCTTCTGGTTTGGTAAAATTCAAAAGAACTTCACCAAACACCCCCTTACTCTCATCCATCTGGAGCTATTCATACCTTGAAGGGTAATGAAATCCTTCTACAGATCCTTGCTAAAATTTTAAGTGAGTTATCAGAGTGTTGCTTTATCTGCACTGCTTAAGTTCTGAGAAGCTGCAGAAGTTAGTTCTCAAACTTATTCTGCTTTGAAAGTATTGGAAAGATGATCTCCCTGGTGTTAGGCAAAGCAAAATTTGGAGAGATCTGGAAAATTTGGTTTATTCCAAACATATTCCATGAAGTTTCAGAGTGGGTCTACATTTGTTCAAACCTGTTCTCTCCTTCCTACAGTCAGCTTAGTTCACAGTCATCTGGACTTGATTTTCAGAGAAGAACCTGGAGATCAAAATGCAGCGGCACAACTTGTGTCAACCCGACGCTTTATAAGTTGTGTGTATGCATGTGGGGCATGTGTGTGCATGCACGTTTGTGTGTGTATGCTAGTGTGTGTCTTTAGATCAAAACTACACTATACATTAAAACTAGGGATTGTTCAAATCAAGTTTTAAGGCTCCTCCCCCTCCTCCCTAACTGTGGGTTTGCACTGGAAGGAACAGTGGAAAACTGTCAGGAAATAGATCTAAATGTTCCAAAACTTTTTTTGGAACTAATTTTTTTTTAAAGCAGCAATCTATGCAGAGTCATTCCTTTCTGTAATTTCTTGGTCAAAGCACCAATACATTTATTGGCCTAAGTTCTTTTAGAAAAGAGGATAATAAAAATCATTTTTTTACAGCTGCTTTCACAGGACTATGTATAGAGCAGTTATTCAAGACATTTCAGTAAAATGAATGTTTGGCTAAATGAATGAATGAAAGATGCTATCTAAAAGATATCTGGACTTCTTATGATTAGTACAATTTTGTATTCTTTTGTATAATTATGGTCCCTGGGCATCCTCTAAGCATATTATCTACCCCAAAAGCAAATATGTAATGAAATTTGCTTTAGCAAGCCTCCAAAATGGCCCACAACGATCCACATCCCTTGTTATCCACATCCTTGTGTCATTGTCTCTCATGAATTCAGACTGGCTGTGTGTTGCCAACAGAATATAGGAGCAACAGTGTGTGACTCTCAAGGGTGTCTGATCTCTTGACTCACTCACTCTGGGGGAAGCCAGGCACGTATTATGAGGACACCAAAGCCGTACTCTGAAGAGGCCCCTATGGAGAGAACTGGAGCACCTGGTCAACTTGTCACACCTGTGAGGGAGCCACTTTGGAAGTAGGCCCTCAAGCCACAGTCAAACTTTCAGATGAATGTCACCCTAATCTGACTCCCATTACAAAAGAGTCCTAAGTGAGAACTAACCAACTGTGTCTTTCTTGAATTACTGACCTAGAATTTGTGAGCATAATAACTCATTATTTTATGCCATTAAATTTTGTGGTTATCTGTTATACTGTTGTAGTAACTGGAATAATATTTAAATACGCAGCTAATTTACAGATTTAGTTCTCACTTTTAAGAGTATAGAAAATCAATAGAAATTCTAAGATCAATTAAAAGACTAAATTTTAAAGACTTAAATCTTTCAATAATCTTCTATCAAATTTCTTGTCTTAGAAAAGTTTATATATTAAGTAAATTCAATTCTGGACCACTGAAGTTCTGGGCTGGCTTTTCTGGCCTTTAGCCCCTTGTTGGATTTATATCTTATTCCTCTTTGAAGACCTGCCCCTTTTACTATCAGTATCTACTGGTGCTCCTTGGTTTGGTGGATGACCTCTACTGAGTGAATGTATAAAGCTATTAGTGAATAATGTGTGATAAATATGCAAACCTATGAGCAGATTTTGGTTCCTAATATGTGTCAGGCACTGTGTTAAATGTTTCACATTTTATGTTCCATGTTTTCACTCTCATTACCCCTTTGTATATGTGCAGTCCTTTTTGTAGTATTTCATACCCACTTTACCTTTCTAATAACCCAATGTATTTCGTGACAATATTTGCTGACAAAGGGAGTTTGTCAGCGTTTAGAATCTCCTTGACATGATTTTCTTTTTAAGGATGTAATCAGCTTTTGGTTTGTGGAAAGAAAATCTGAGAACTACCCATTAACCAATGGCTTCCACTTACCCAAGAGACACAGACAGGTTCCTGCTCTCAAAGAGCTTCATGCTTATGAGAAACTTGACAATCAACAACCAAAAGGAAAATTAGTACAGAACAATGACTTCCAGGCAAGATGCAAAATAAGAGAGCTGGCTGCTTTAGAGGACAGATAGCCTGAGATCTGAAAAAAAAAAGCAGGGGGCGCAGTGAAGAGGAAAGGAAAACGTTACAGGCAGCGGGAGCAGAGCATTAAGGTATCCCCTTGGCGTTTTGGGGACAAAATGAAGACCAATGGGCAGGAGAAGAGAACACAAGAATGGTGCAGGATGATGTCAGAGAGGCAGACTGGCCCAATCAGCAAGGCCTTTGTGCAACAGAGTAAGAAATCAGTTTTATTTCTAAAAAACAATGAAAAGCCAATGAGGATTTTAAGCCAATGACATATTTCTAAAGGATCCTTCTGGCAGCTCTGTGGTATATGGGATACTCTATGGGGGCAGAACTCAAAGCAAGGGTTGTTAGGAGACTAATACAGCAAGATAGGGAGGGGTGATGGTGCCTTGACTATGGAGGCTGTAACAGGGTGGAAAAGAAGTGGATATATAAAAGGCATGCTTTGGAAGAAGATCACGAGGCACTTGCTGATGGATTGCATGTGGGGGTCTACTGCTGCCTGCCAAACCTCAGCTGTTCTGGCACAGTCACCTTTCTGGCCCATACAGCACTGTTTGTACAATCATTTAAATCTTCACTAACCTTTACCTTATTATCTTATAAAATAAAAATTGGAAAAAAATGAAAAAATGTTGGTGTTAGTGATAAAAAGCATGGATCTCTTTAATGTGACATCTTGAGACAGAGATGGATATCATTTGGCATGCTGAAAGCAACAAGTTTTAGCCTCAGTGGTTTCTCAATGAACTCTAAAGCAGTCAATGGTGTATTCGACACTGAAGAATACAAGAAAATTAAAGACTGAAGAAAATGGATTAATGTATTGTTGAATATTGTTTCTAAAGGAAAAGGTACACAGCTTCCCAGGTGGCTCGATGGTAAAGAATCCACCTGCAGGAGATGCCAGAGACACAGGTTTCATCTCTGGGTCGGGAAGACCCCCTGGAGAAGGAAATGACAACCCACTCCAGTATTCTTGCCTGGAGAATCCCATGGATAGAGGAGCTTGGTAGGCTATGTCCATGGGGTCGCAAAGAGTCAGAAATGACTGAGCAACTTCACTCTGATACCAGTCATGTTTTCATACTTTTAAATGTATTCAGCCTTTAGTAAATATCACATCTCATTTACTATCACATTATATATACTGTCGCCCAGATACATTTATTCAAATATTAAAACATATTGAGTTTCTGCCTTGTCCCAGACACCTTTCTATGTGCTTCAGTTACAGAAATGAATAAACTAGGTCAAATATAGTACTTTCCTTCAAGAAGCTTATAATCTATATGATAGAAACATAAGTAAACAGACAATCTCAATGAAAACTGACAAGAGCTGTGATGGGCAATATTCAGGTTGCCATAGGAACACACAGGTATAAGCACAAACTAATAAGAAGGTGGGCAACTTGGGGTGGGAGATAGTATTGGAAAATCCTGCTAGAGGAGGTGACTTCCAGGCTGAAACCTATGCTATGAAACTTATTGGTAAGAACTGGTCACTTTCCTAAGAATGAGCCCAGTCATTCATTCAGCAGACACACCTCAATGTAGCATCTTTTCTTCTCCTAATGTGGAACATGCCAGAAATGTTCTAACGTGATAAAGAGACAAAAATTGTATTCATTTTTAAAAACAGGCCCTGAAAAGAAAGTCAATTGTCAAGGCCAAAGATGGAGGTGCAGATGAAACAAACTGGTATAAAAAATCCAAGGCTTTCAGCCAAGACATAGAAATCTCTGATGTATTGAAAAGTGGCATGTTGGGGTTCACAAAGGTTCTACTCTATAAGGCAGCTGAGCTCCCCTGTTGAGTTCTACATGGAAACACATAAAAGCTGACTGCAAAACAGACTCAGCAAGTGCCAGAAATAGTAAAATGTACTGATTAGGTGAGAGAGATAAATCACTGAGTGTCTGAAAAGGTACACTGATGTCCATTTGTGGTTTTGCTTTTGTTTTGTGAGAAAATATGAACAGTATATTATGATGAACTTTGCATATTTTGACAGTCATGAAGGGCTCGGGCCTTCCTCTTTGGAAATTATCCCCTTCAGCTGGATACAATATTTTCTCTAAAGAAAGACTTACAGAAACCCAGAATTCATATCTTGGGTCTCTGTTACCGTCTTCTGAGCTAACTTTTGCATTGTGTCTCATTTACAAGTTCCCTTTCCCTACATATGATATGGTATTACTGGAGTTAAAAAGCCGGAGGGACTAAGTTTCAAGTATTTTAAATGTTATTTATACAACTAATTTAGTCTGCCTAAGTAATAATGTACACACCTAGCAGGATCTGCTCTGTAAATGACTCCCCAGTTCACCTTGGTTTCCACTTAAAAACGGCCCTTATTCCTAGCTTATTAGTCAGATAAAGTGAAGTGCTTATGTTAGATCTTATTATGCTCACAGGAGCCTTTCTTCTGAGGAGCTAGCACCTATCTGCAAGGTAAGAAAAAGTGAGTTTACTTACCGGGGATCAAGAGCAAGTCTGAAGAAAGTCAAGGTTTCTAACGTCCTTGCTTGTTTCTATAGAGTAAGTTCAAATTTTAAGTCCATGGATTAAATACTATATCCTTTTGGATCTCCATATCCATAAATGCTTCCCCTTCTTTAACTCTCTTTACAGCCATTTAGAAATTTATTTAGAAAATGTATGTCTTCATATAGTAGTTACTTTCTAAGCTATTACACAAATGTAATTATTGAATAGGATCTCATATGAGTCCTATATGAATGGGACATTAGTATTTGATCCTCTGGAAAAAGGCATGGGGAAAAAATGTTACATGAAGAACTTTTCTGAGGCTGAAAAAATACTTAGCACAATGAAAACCATAAAACTGAGATTTTAAATGTATTTTCCTCATAAACATTTTGTTAATGACTTTGTAAATGCTTATAAAGTAACTCAAAGCTTGTTTTGTCTTGTTAAAGTGCCAATGTCTGTACAGATCTGACTTTGTCTTACCTGATACTAACTAGAAACACCAGAGGCACTTACAGTGGTCTGAGCCCCAGACTTCGATCTTACTGACATGCTGTGTAAGAAAAATACCAAAACAAACAAACAAACCAAAAGCTAGTAATATAAATAGGCACCACTATGTGTTCTTCTTAAAATTATATTTTAGTTATTGTTGTTGTTGATCTTAATTTCCTTTAGGTGAGGAAGAAAAATGTCCAGCAAATAAAAGGTTCCCTCCCAGCCTCAGCTTGTGTTCAGGCTGTATCTGCAGGCCTAAAGCATTTGTAGCTTGCAAAACTATTGCTCCTACCTGATTGAGATTTGTTCTCAAACACCCAAGAGTTGGACAGTACTTAGCAACTAAACCACCACCACCCATATCCTGATCTCTTAAAAAGCTGGTGCTTATCTGCAGAGCTTACTAGCTGCTGTACAAGCAGTATTTCATGTCTTCATTAAATTACAATTAGGTCATTTTCTTTTTCATTTTTATTGTAGTACAGTTTATAAAAGTGAAAGAATTTGGCACTGTTTTGTGTCCACCAAAGCACCTCAGATTATTTCTCAAATGTTTTTGGTTGGATAAAATCTCAAAGGTATTTTGCCAAGTGCCCTTTTCTCCATGACTTCCAAATCCATGTAAATTTCAGGGAAAATTTAATCCGTATGTTTCTGATTCATTCACTCTTAACTCATCATAATGTTGTTTTCAAAAAACAATTTTATGTCCAAGAAACCCTAGGGGCATTTTTTTTTTTTAATATTCTGTTTTTGGTCAAAATTTCCCCCTGTTGGAGCATGGAAGTTGTGCATTTTCAAGTATTAAGCATTCAACTTGAACTTCTCCCCACCCCTAGTTAACTTCAAATTATTCTTATAGGAGGTAAGTTCCAATCAGAACACAGAGAATGTGAAATGAGTGCACATTTCTGCCAGCAGCTGCCTTGCCAGAACCGAGGCTGACTCAATCAGCCAGAGCCTGCTGAACAAAGCCAAGTTCACCCCTTAAGTCTCAGGCGAACTTCCCTCTGCTGAGTCACCCCTTAAAGAGCTGCACCTGTGGGTCTGAACCTGCCATTTTGTAAAACGTGTGAGTTTAGGCAGATCTGAACCCTTTGGGAACAATGGAACATCACACTTGGTAACCACTATCTCTGGAAGTGGAAAAGGAAAAAGTCTTTCTGTGAATCATGTACTGTTTGTCTTCCACAGTGTTGTTTGTTTACTTCTTTACACACCATTGTAGGGGCATCAAGTCACACTATAGAGGACTTTAGGTTTCATGTGAAAAACATCAAAATATGTCAAGATGCCGAACACATTAACAAGTAAATAACAAACACATGTTTATGCATCGGCTTCTAGTTGAAGCAATCTGGTTGGCATTTTCTCAAAAGAGTTATTTAAATTTTAAATGGAACAACATCTCATTTAGATTTCTGCAAATATGCAAGGGCACAGAAGTAATTTATATGTACATGAAACTCTTCACTGAAGCACCTGGGTACTTGACAATAATTAAAATACAAAGTAGACTTATTAAGTTTTCCTTTTAACTTTCTACCTTTTGCTTCTTCATGGAGAGTGAAAGGAATTTTCTAGGGTAGACTGCCCCACTCCAGTACTCTTGCCTGGAAAATCCCATGGGCAGAGGACCCTGGTAGGCTGCAATCCATGGGGTCGAGAAGAGTCGGGCACGACTGACCGACTTCCCTTTCACTTTTCACTTTCATGCATTGGAGAAGGAAATGGCAACCCACTCCAATGTTCTTGCCTGGAGAATCCCAGGGACGGGGGAGCCTGGTGGGCTGCCGTCCATGGGGTTGCACAGAGTCGGACACGACTGAAGGGACTTAGCAGCAGCAGCAGCAGCAGCAGCCAAGTGGTCCTTTCTTCCTACTACCACATGCAACTTGTTCCTACATCTCTTTCTGCTGCATCCATCGAAAGCTATGCCTGATATTCCCTGATACACCCATCTATTTTCAAAATCAGTGTTTTTATTTCTTAAAGTATCAGTCCCTTTTCCCCGGCTGCCAGAGACTGAACATTTACTTCACTTTAATGTCAGCAATATAATTAAGGAAATCGACGATAGAGAGTATAAAAATGATGGAAAGTGCTATCAATCAGAAATTTCCACAACACAATTTCAACCATGACCTACGTATGGATAATTCCCACACTTATGTTGTTGACCTCAGACCCCCTTACTCCATCATCATTAATTGTCATTGAGGGACATGACTTACATAAATGGTTCTCAAAGTTTGGTACCTAGAAACCCTTGGGTTCATCTGCAACCTGTGGAATCAGAAACTCTAGGAGTGGGTCCCAGCAATTTGTGTTCTGTTAGCAAGACTGCCAGAAGATTCTGATGCTCACTGAAGTTTGAACTGGCCCTGAAACTTAATGTGTTAAACCCAACAGCTTGCTTCTCATTTCCTGTTTTCTTAACCTCACCATTTTTACTAATAGCATCACAATCACCTTCATCTGCTGCCATCAACATCTTGGAAGTCATTTTTATTTTTTCATTTTGCCTTCTTTTTCAGTCCTGTATCGTGAAAACAGCCCATTTTGTACCCAAGATATTTTTAAAAATCTATTCCTTCTCACTTATTCTAGGCCCACAAAAACCAAATCCCAAGCCTTCTCTAACAAGCCAAACGATACTCTCTCTGTAGTCTTTTATTCTATTCTGCTCTTAAAATGATTTTCCTTACATGATGATTTCATCTGTTAAACCACTACTCAAGAGCAATGCTATTTTATTTTGAACCAAAAATAATTATCTGTCTTTTCAGGCATCCACCAATAAGCGGCCTTCCACTGCCTTAGTCTCATTCATCAGTTTCTAGCAAAGCAGATCTCACTGGCTTGTTCTCACTGCCTTCTATTTTACATTTCTCTTATCTGGAATGCCCTTCCTCTCTTTCCACTCTGTGTTCTCTTCCTATCGGAAATCCAATTTGCATTCTTTGAATCAGGACTCTAACTTAATCATTCAATATTTATTTTTACCCTGTGATCATCATATTAAATTTGCCCTACGTGTACATTTCTTTTCCAGGCATTATTTCAAGCTGATAGAATGGATATACTCCCCATTCTTTCCTATAACCTCTTCAAGTTCTTCCACTGTGTAAGGCCCATTTCAGCTCCAGAACTGTGGACAACTGACTTACAAGTAGGTAAGTAAAGCAAAAGTGTTAGTTGCTCAGTTATGTCCAACTCTTTGTGACCCCAGGGACTATAGCCCACCAGGCTCCTCTGTCTATGGAATTCTCCAGGCAAGAATACTAGAGTCGGTAGCCATTCCCTTCTCCAGAGGATCTTCCCAACCCAGGGATCAAACCTGGGTCCCACACTGCAGGAAGATTCTTTACAATCTGAGCCACCAGGGAGGACTAAAGTGATATACTAAAACTCAAGTGTCCACATTTGCAGTTATTAGTAGCCCTGGCTTAAGCTCATGGGAAGGAATAAGAAAGCTGCCATCTAATAAGGGTTTAAATATACATAACTACTCACTTATGCCAACTGTTTCTGATTCTGTGCCATTACTGTTTAGACGTACTGTCCCTTATTGTGATTTTATCTTTCAAGACACAATTTATTACTTCATAAATCTGAAACAATGAAATCAGTGTGTACTTATAAGTGTAGACATATATCTTCTCTTTAATATGGACTCAAACCTAAAGAAAACTCCATTAAGGCTATAAACAGAAAAAAATTCACCTCAATTTTGATTGGTATTTCCATGGCTCCCTGAAATAAAATAGAGCCTGCTTGTTCTTAATATATTTTATGGTTTAGTGATATCCTGTAGAGTACTTTATTTTAATTTCAAAAAGGCAGTGAACAACAGATGTGGTAGAAGGCCATGAAAAGGAGAAATGGGTTTAAAAAAATCAGTTAAAACTAAAAATATACAGCATTGAGCTCCCAAAGCAAAGCCAACTGTAAAAGAGGAATAGAAAGCACTAGTGGGAACTGGTTTCATTCAGTCCTGGCACAGGAGGCAAAGAATTTTACTTTTTTACTTCTTACAGATAATTTGACTTTGTAAAAGAAGCATCTTTATTTTCATCTGCTGCTGCTAAGTCACTTCAGTTGTGTCCAACTCTGTGCAACCCCATAGACCGCAGCCCACCAGGCTCCCCCGTCCCTGGGATTCTCTAGGCAAGAACACTGGAGTGGGTTGCCATTTCCGTCTCCAATGCATGAAAGTCAAAAATGAAAGTGAAGTTGCTCAGTCGTGTCTGACCCTCAGCCACCCCATGGACTGCAGCCTACCAGGCTCCTCCATCCATGGGATTTTCCAGGCAAGAGTACTGGAGTGGGGTGCCATTGCCTTCTCCGTTATTTTCATCTGCTGCTACTGCTAAGTCACTTCAGTCGTGTCCAACTCTGTGCGACCCCATAGATGGCAGCCCACAAGGCTCCCTTGTCCCTGGGATTCTCCAGGCAAGAACGCTGGAGTGGGTTGCCATTTCCTTCTCCAATATCTTCATCACATCATTTTAAATTTTATTCTGAGTTCTATCATCAATACCAATCTTCAGATTATTATGATTACATTTGTATATGTCCACAATTTGTTGGCTATGAATCCCCAAATCTAAAATGTTCTGAAGGTTAATTATTTTTCTAACTCCTATGTGTGTGTTGGTCACTCAGTCCAACTCTTTGTGACCCCATGGACTGTAGCCCGCCACGCTCCTCTGTCCATGGAATTCTCCAGGCAAAATTACTGGAGTGGATTGTCATTTCCTTCTCCAGGGGATCTTCCCAAATCAGGGTTTGGGCCCAGATCTCCTGAATTGCAGGCAGATTCTTTACTGCCTAAGCCACCTGACCTAAATTAATTTGGTGGCAAAACCTTACCTGAATTGACATAAAATTATTTACCATTTTTATGTATCTTTCTTGCAGTGAATATTCATACACTGCATTGTTTGCTGCTCAAACAATGCATTTGAATACAGAATGAAGTTCCAGTCCTCTTGGGAGTGTGATGTAATATATTATATGGATCCTATTATCTGTCTAAAATTCAAATTTTCTAAATTTGGAAACAATCTGGCTCCAGAGATTTAGGATTGGTGACTGTGGACCTGAACTCATTTTCTCTTCTGATTTTCTCTTCTGGTTTTCTCAGGAAGAGGTTGGAAATTATTTACTATTATCTTGAGAATATCTCTTTAATACCTTAGTTTTTTAATGTCTCCACTATGAAGGAAGTAGCTAAATTAGGTTTTAACAAAGGACTTTGGACTCAAGTTATACAAAAGGACCAAGAACATTTTAAAATATGATTGCAAGGAAAGTTCAAGAGGGAGGAGACATATGTATACCTATGGCTGATTCATGTTGATATGTGGCAGAAAGCAACACTATATGGGAAAGCAATTATCCTCCAATTAAAAATAAATAAATTTTAAAAATATGATTGCATGTCAAGGGGCATAATTTTAAAATCCAAGAGTGTGAGGTTTTTCATATTTTATGTCTTAACTTTCATATGTGGGTGCTGAATAAAAAAAATAAATAAATATATGTGTACATGTACATATATACACGGGGCTTCCCAGGTGGCTCAGTGCTAAAAATTCTGCCTGCAATGCAGGAGATGTGGGATCGATCCCTGATTTGGGAAGAGTCCCTGGAGAAGGATATGGCAACCCACTCTAGTACTCTTGACTGGGAAATCCCATGGATAGAGAAGTCTAACCGGCTATAGTCCATGAGGTCGCGAAAGAATCAGACGTGACTTAGCAACTAAACAACAATGACAATACACACACACACACACACATATAGTAGGTACACATGCATATATTTTATCAATCTAATGGCAAACTTGAAAAGCAGAATTAAAGCTATTGAATGTGTATATAATGTTAAATTCTTACAATAGATAATATTAGTAGTTCAAATAAAAGATACTTATTGCTGCAAATGCAACCAACCACACACACACACATCCACACACTCCATTCAATGTACTCTATGGGTCACTTAATTTTTTTAGTATAATTATACAAAGTTAGTACTTTTCAATGTTTTATCCAGTGGAATGATTGTAATAAAATTAGTATTGGCTCCCAATGTATAGTGCCAACTTCCTAAGGATTTGGGGTAGATACTATTGAATTAAATAATTCCAATGGAGTCTGAGTTGTACACAAAACACTGAATGTGTTGGGACTACAGCAAGTGAGCACTTTGCTCTTCACTGGGCTATGACTTCCTGCCCTCTTTAGGGAGAAAGGCTGGCCAGTTGCTATTACAAACAAGGCAAAGCTCAGAATTCAGTGAATCAACATTTACTGAAGGTCCACCATGTGTCAAAATCTGAAGCAGACACTGGGAGCTGTTGCAAAATTACCAGCCAGCAAAAGAGCCTTTTTCAGAAGAACTCACAATATAATTACAGATGGAGGGCAACCACATAGTAAAGGAATTATCTAAGGCATATTAATAAAAGAGCATTGACAGTGTCATTAAAACCCATTATGAAAATCAAGCTTAAAACATTTTGAGAAGAAAAATATCAAATGCTGGGATTGCTAAAGACACTCTTTTCACCTTTACTAGAGACATACTTTAATGTATGGGGATATATATATATATATATCTCAGTTGCAGGATCTTTAGCTGCAGGGTTTAGGATCTAATTCTGAGAGGGATTGAACTTGGGCCCCGTCTTTTGGGAGCTTGAAGTCTTAGCCACTGGACTACTAGGGAAGTCCCAGGGATACGTATTGCATAATGTGAGCTATATAGAGGCCGAGAAGATATAATGGGAAAAGAATTACAGAACACAGTTGAATTCCCATCTACAAGTGAGCACCAATCAAAAGATGGGGGGGAAGAAATGTGATAAATGCAGCATTCGTTCTAGAAAGACACAGAGTTCCCATCCTGACGGCATCCTGGCAGTCTTTGAAAACATTTTGTTGACTGTATAAAAGCCATTATTTTAGGACATGAGACTCCTTCCACTCCAAACAGAAAGTCATAATTTTTACACTGCTTTGTTATGATGGGAAAAGGACTAATGATTTCTTTCTCCATTTGTCTCTGATCTCTGTAAATGAAACAGAGAGGAGGTCATGCTTTAACATGAATGGCAGCAGCCTCCTTTAGAGACAACCTCAGGACTTCCTAACTGAAAAGCCAAGTCTCTAATTTAAGTAGGAGACAGTAATTACTCTTCCAGCCAGGGAGAATGTTAAGTCCCTGCCTATTTGTAGCCCTGTCTAAAAACAATCGGCTCATCTTCCAAACTTGACCAAACTACAAATGGTATGAGAACTCGGTCGCCTAATAAGGATGTTCATTTTGGCACTCAGCAGCTTATGTATGGCTCACAGATGGCTTCTGTCTCGTTCTGTGTAATCCAATCATCCTGCACTACTGCGTCTCACAGTCTTAAGGAGTAATTTGCAAAGCTCGCTATAACAATTGTCTCTTCTTCCAGATGTCGAGGATGTAAGGAGGGTGGCTTTCACCACTGCTTTGCCATAGGATGTGTACATGGCTCTCCAGGTCAGAGTGGCACCCAGCAAGGTAAAGAGAAATGACTTCTTTGCATTGCCTCTGAGTTACTGCCTAGCCCGGGGATAAGCAAATATGTTCTATAAATGGCCTCTCTGTCTGTAGGCAACTTGTTTCACTTTTGGCTGGGTACCATGCAGAAAACATTCTGCAGTACTCCTTGCATTGTGTGCTAATGGTGGCAATATAGAGGCACCCGGGCCCAAGAAAAGATTAAAAAAAACCCTCTAAATAGGGATTGTTTCAGAGGGATCATTTCACTCACAGGCAGACTTTCTAGTATTAACACCTGCACTTCTGCTATCATCTTCTGAAATCATGACAGTTTGTCCTCAGTCTTTTTTTGGCCGGGGGTGGTTTTTATTTTTCCAACTTCTAAAGGATGTACAAGATTTTAAAGGCAAAGTACTGAAACATTTTTAAGCTGTAGGTTTGTTAGTTTCTTTTCCCCTTGAGGCTGGTGTTAATAGCTGTGTTTTATTTCAGTATAAAAATATCCCTTTTTAAAAAATCAAAGTACCTAAAACAAGGAAATATGCAAAGCCTCAAAACAGCTGTGTAAATTCACGTAGGCTTCAGGGCTATAAACATTCAGCCTTAAGGGAATGACACTCTGGAAAGTCTGATTTTTATTTAAAATTTCAAGTATGATTATGAATTAGTGCTACATTCATTTTAGTAAAATATCAGTGCTGTATGTTCTTCCTTAAGTTTTTTCTGCTTACTGCCATCATCACAACATAGATCATCAGTAAGAAATGTTAAGCACGGCAACTAAGAAACATTTTCTAGGTCAGTAAAAACAGTATTTTAGGTGAAATATTTTTTAGAAATATTTTTAAGAAGATTTTAAATTGTTCATAATTTGTGTATAGTTTTGGCTTTGAACTGGCAGTTATAACTTCGCTTGAGAAATGAAAATTAGAAGACAATATCCTTCCCTTAAGTAGCTTAAAGAATGAAGACTCTATATTTAGTCTGGTCTTACACACACACACACACACACACACACACATATACTCTTTCCAGTGGAAATATCTAGTAACTCCTGCCAGGAGGAGGAGCTTTATAGAATCCCAGAGCTTTATATGTAGAATACCATCTTAGAAATTAAACCAGTAGTGAATATGTTCAAGGGAGAGTTGTTGAAAATCTGAATTCTCATGATACATTCCTATAAATTATGAGTTAACTTTTCTTAAGTCCTTGCTCATTGTCAATATTATCAGCACAGGAATTACTGATATGCTCATAAATTAATAGTAATAGCAAAAGTGACCTTTGTCTAAAGAGAATTCCAAAACTCAACAGACATTTATGGAGTGCATGTAATGTGCCAGGCATTGGGCTAATTAAATCCCCCCTATCTCTACACTTTAAACGAGAGAAAAGCTGAGTCAAGGGAAAGAGTTATGGCCAAAGGCCATTTAATTAATTTGCTGTCTGGGGAAACAGCACAGGAACTGGGAAGAAAGCCCAGGTATGAGAACTGCTAAGTTGTTCAGGATACAGTGCATTGTTTTTCAGAACTCCAGTGGAAGGCTCATTTCAAAACTATATTCAACTAATGTAAAATTGCCATTCTAAAACAAATACCGCATATACAAATCTCAGAGGCACAACACATGCCTGCATTTCCTTATGGCTGTTGACCTCAATTGGAGAATTTCATCCCTACAGACATTTTCAGAGGGAACTACCATCAGCAGGGTCTGGTTCCTTTGTTATAATACCACAGGCAAGAGAGAAATTTCGTGACTTCTCTAGGACTTTTCCAAAGAACCAAACACCAGGCTTTCACATGGGAACAACATGTTACCTTGTGAGCATATAGAGCACCTAATGCTAGGAATCTTACTTGTCTTCTGAATACAAACCCCCCATCAGATTTCACCTATCTTTTACATACGAGTAGAACAAAACACAGAGACCAACTGGCCAAGGTTACATACTTGCCAGTGAGAAACCAGAAAAGAACCCTGGTATATTTGATCCTAGAGTCCACATTTTTAATAAACAGACACTTCCCACTGAAGTGGGCATTCATTGGTGTTTTTTTTTTCCCTTCTCTTCATTCATTATTATTCAAAATATATTTCTTGAACACTTACCAAGGGCTAAGCAATATTTTGTGGCTGAAGAATCAAATGTGGTTAGTGTCTCTGTCTTTGAGAGTCTAGAGAGAACAGTCATCTCCATAAATAAGTATGCTACAACACATGTGATCAAATCTGTAAGACATATGCACAATGCTGTGGATGTAAAGAAATAAGCAGGGATTGATTCTGTCCTTGAGTGGAGGGTGGAGTGTGAATATAATATGTGAGCGAGACTAGAAGAACATACAGATACTCACCATGAAAAGCTGTTAGTTGCTTGGAATATTCCAGTTTGTAGAATCATATGTCTTCCAGTTTCCATAGAATAAATGGAGAAAGTTATTATAAAAGGACTAGGCCCAGTTTTTACAAAGGAACCCTCCTAAATCTGCAGAGCTAATATACTCTCAATTTACTTAAATTATTTCTGAGTATAGAAAAAGATGAAAAGCCACAAGATATTTTTATGAAACAAGAACTATATTGTCATCTAAACCTTATAAAGAAAGTGAAAGTGAAGTCGCTCAGTCCTGTCCGACTCCTTGCGACCCCATGGCAGTCCTACAAGGCTCCTCCGTCCATGGAATTTTCCAGTGGGTTGCCATTTCCTTCTCCAGGGGATCTTCCCGACCCAGGGATCGAACCCGGTCTCGTGCACTGGAGCCCAGTCTCGCACACTGGAACCGGGTCTCGCGCACTGCAGGCAGACCCTTTACCATCTGAGCCACCTGGGAAGCCCAAACCTTATAAAGGTAGAAAAAAAATAAACTATAGATCAATCTCACTTATAAATATGGAAGTAAAAATCTAAATAACATACCAGCAAACAGAATCCAAGAACTCATCATAAAAGTTAAACAGCATGACCAAGTGATACTTATTCCCCAAGTCTAAGAGGAAAATTGTAGATCATCTTCATAGATGTTAAAGTGGCCTTTGACAAAAATTAACAACCATTTCTAATAATCAAAACACTGAATGAAATAGGAAATAAACTAATTCTTCTTTGATGTTAGCATATGATTATAACTAGACATACACACATGCAAGATGCAGACCCAGTAAGTTAGGAGAATACTAGAGGCATTCATATTAAGGTCAAGAACAAGACAAGGATACCCACTAACTTCACTATTATTTAAAAATATATTAAAGGTGTCTGAGGAGGGGGAATGCGGGGGGGCAGGGGGAGGCGAGGGCTGGGTGCGGCCAGTGCACTGCGTTGCTAGTGACCCGAGCCCTGGGCCGGGACTGCTTTCCAGGCATCTATTAGGGTTCAGGCAAGGAAGCAGGGAGAAGAAAACAGGACTTACCTCTGCGCCTTTAAGCAAGCCGCGACCCCCGCTTGAAAGCCGGCTCTTTCTGCTCCGCACCAACCCTCCTTCCTCCGGGTGCCTGGAGCCTTTCTTACACGTGGGAAACTGAGTCTTGGAGCGCAGGTCAGCCAGGTCACATCTGAAAGAAGGGGGAGTCCAAAAAGCTTGAAGGCCCCGCCCTGGTCCCGCCCAGTTCACAGGGTCAGCGGCCTATAGGGAGGGGGACACCAGTGAGTGGGTGGGCTACCAGTGAGTGGGTGGGCTTCAGGCAGCCAGCCACTGGGACGGCAGTCCAATTAGCCTCAGGGCTGGGTCGCCCTAGGGCTTTTATCCTCTTGCTCTCTCTGCCTTAGAGTTCAGGGTGCCCAGAGGTGAGTCATTCTTGGAGCATCGTGCGTCATCCACACCAGGTATTGTTTGGAGCACTTCTAATTTCTGGAACCCAGTAGGGTGAGGTAAGGAAGGGTTTCCAGGCGCAAGAACTAACATGTACACATGCTTGGATGTGGCAATGAACTAGGGACGTTATGTTTTGTGTTAATAATTGAAATATAGTTGCTTTACAATGCTGTGTTTTTACTGTACAACAACATGAATCAACCATATGTATGCATACATCCCCTCCCTCATGAGTCTCTCTCCCACTCCCCCATTTCACCCCTCTAGGTCATCACGGAGCACTGAGCTGGGTTCCCTGTGCTATACTGTAGCTTTCCACTAGCTGGCTATTTTTCATACCTGCATGCTAAGTCGCTTCAGTCCTGTCCACTCTTTGCAACCCTATGCTCTTTGCAGCCCACCAGGCTCCTCTGTCCACAGGATTCTCCAGGCAAGAATACCAGAGTGGATTGCCATTTCCTACTCCAGGGGATCTTCCGGGCCCAGGAATCAAACCACCCCCCCCCCACCCCTTCTTTTACATCTCCTGCATTGACAGGTGTGTTCTTTACCATTAGCACCACCTGGGAAAACCCAGTATTTCCTGGTGGCTCAAATTGTACGAATCTGAGTGCAATGCAGGAAACTCAGGTTTGATCCCTGGATTGGGATGATTCCCTGAAAAAAGAAATGGTAACCCACTCCAGTATCCTTACCTGGAAAATCCCATGGACAGAGGAGCCTGGTGGGCTGCAGTCCATGAGGTTGCAAAGAGTCTGGCACAACTGAGCAATTAACACATCCACTCTGGTATAATTACTATTTTTGTACTCATTAAAATTTTCTATCAATAAATAAATTAATAATAAATAAAAATATAGTGGAGACACTAGTCAATGCAGAATAAACAACAGAGCTCCAAGAATTGGAATAGAAGTGAAACTATCTCTGTTTACAGGTGGTATTGCAGTATATTTGGAAAAATCCAAGAGAGCTAATGAAAACACTAATATCATTTGTAAAATTCAGTAAAGTAATAGAATATTAAACTGAAATCAAATCATAAGCCTTTTTATACACAAACAATAGCTGATGACATGATGTAACAGAAGATAAAACTTCAGTTACATTAATAGCAAAAAAAGAATTCATTTAAGAATACCTAAAGAGAAAATGTGTAAAATCTATGTGAAGAAAAATTAAAGATTTTTGAAAGGAAAATCTGAACTAATTTGGAGATTTTTCTTGTTTTTAAATAGTATGAGTGAACATTATAAAACTATCATTTATTCCCATCTTATTAATGAATTTAGCATGATCATAATAAGAATAACTTCCAGATGTTCAAGCTGGATTTAGAAAAGGCAGAAGAACCAGAGATCAAATTGCCAACATCTGCTGGATCATGGAAAAAGCAAGAGAGTTCCAGAAAAACATCTGTTTCTGCTTTATTGACTATACCAAAGCCTTTGACTGTGTGCATCACAATAAACTGTGAAAAATTCTGAAAGAGATGGGAATACCAGACCACCTGACCTGCCTCTTGAGAAACCTGTATGCAGGTCAGGAAGCAACAGTTCGAACTGGACATGGAACAACAGACTGGTTCCAAATAGGAAAAGGAGTACGTCAAGGCTGTATATTGTCACCCTGCTTATTTAACTTACATGCAGAGTACATCATGAGAAATGCCAGGCTGGAAGAAGCACAAGCTGGAATCAAGATTGCCGGAAGAAATATCAATAAGCTCAGATATGCAGATGATTCCACCCTTATGGCAGAAAGGGAAGAGGAGCTAAAAAGCCTCTTGATGAAAGTGAAAGAGGAGAGTGGAAAAGTTGGCTTAAAGCTCAACATTCAGAAAACTAAGATCATGGCATCTGGTCCCATCACTTCATGGCAGATAGATGGGAAAACAGTGGAAAGAGTGACTTTAACTTTTTGGGCTCCAGAATCACTGCAGATGGTGATTGCAGTCATGAAATTAAAAGACGCTTACTCCTTGGAAGGAAAGTTATGATCAACCTAGATAGCATAGTGAAAAGCAGAGATATTACTTTACCAACAAAGGTCCTTCTAGTCAAGGCTGTGGTTTTTCCAGTGGTCATGTATGGATGTGAGAGTTGGACTGTGAAGAAAGCTTAGCACTGAAGAATTTATACTTTTGAACTGTGGTGTTGGAGAAGACTCTTGAGAGTCCCTTGGACTGCAAGGAGGTCCAACCAGTCCATCCTAAAGGAGATCAGTTCTGAGTGTTCATTGGAAGGACTGATGGTGAAGCTGAAACTCCAATACTTTGGCTACCTCATACGAAGAGTTGACTCATTGGAAAAGACCCTGATGCTGGGAGAGATTGGGGGCAGGAGGAGAAGGTGACGACAGAGGATGAGATGGCTGGATGGCATCACTGACTCGATGGGCATGAGTTTGAGTGAACGCCAGGAGCTGGTGATGGACAGGGAGGCCTGGCGTGCTGCGATTCATGGGGTCACAGAGTCGGACATGACTAAGTGGCTGAACTGAACTGAATAAGAATAACAAAAATTTACTTTATGGAGCTGTTCAAGTAAATTTTTGAAGTTTATATGGAAAAAGAAACATAAAAATAGCCATGAGACTTCTAAAAAATGGACAATGAAGGAGGACTTTTAAAACATACTACAAGACTTCTGTAATTAAAACAGTGTGATATTGATTCTTGAATATACAGAAAGACAGAGAAAGTAGTGGGAGAGAATAGAAAGCTCACAAGTAGATGAAAAATCATATGGAAATATAGTAATGAAAAAGATAATATCTCATTGGAATGTCAGATTGTGAGGGAAAGCAAAGGAGTACAAAGAAAATGATGGGGATACATAAGATGAACATAGGAGATATCTTGTAGGTGCTCATATTTGGGACAATTTTAGCATCAAGAAAAAGTCATGATATTAATGTATTTTGGCATATTGAATATAAAAAAGAGCATGTTATCAACAATGGACAAATAAATAATATATATAGAAGTTCAAAAAAAAAAAGAAGTTCAGTGGTAAGAAGGGAAACCTCTTTACAGGTGAGCATATACTAATATGTAGAAGAAAAATTAAGATGAGAAAATCACCATTTTGTAACACCAGTGTCAATAATTGATTCAGATGAGGTGTATCAGTGGTTGTGAAAAGCTAGTGGGTAAAAAATTTTGAGGAAACAGGACATTCACATAATCTTAATTAAGTACCACCTCACAGATTACTTATCAACTACAAAAGATAAACAGTGCAGTTAAAATAAGGAGATCTGGTAGACATTACCTTCATCAAGTGATCAAATTGACCACCACTAATAATGAAGCAAGATAATATTATGTATCTCCTCATGAGATACTCGGGGAAATGCACAATGTCACCTGTGTAGAATTCTTCCCCAAAACTCTAATCATGAGGAAACTATCAGGCAAATTTAGAATATGACGCTAAAGAGATATGACAACCAAATATAGTGTATAAATTTAACTGATTCTAGTTTCTTTAGATTATAAGGACAATTGGAGAAGTTTCAGTGTGGAGTCTATATGAATAACACTTTATATCTGTGTAAAATTTCTTGTGTATGATAATAGTTTTGTGTTTATATATTATTAGAAAGTATCCTTGCTCTTGTGAGAGTTTGGGGAAAAAACACTTAAATTCTTTGAAAATGTTATTTCCACTTTCTTCCATTGAGAAATAAATGTTAGGATTTCATTTACCCTTGCATATTAAACCTAGTCATCTTTTTTGCAAAGTTTTTTATAGTTAAGTTTTAAGCCATTTAAAGGGGGAAAATGTGACTATTAATGTAAAAAAGATTTATTTTAGAAATATGTTTTGTGTGAAACACAAAATACTTTGGTATAATACAGTTTTAAATCAATGTTACTCTACATCCCAGTCGATGTTGTTTAGCATGTGATGTATCCCCATGAGGAATCCTCACTTGAAGAGGTTGACATGCAGCTGAAAAATTGCTATTGAAACCAATACCAAAGACTTTGTTAATGAATATAAATACAAGATATTTTTTTCTACTGAGTGTTGTCAAAATATGCAAGATTGAGCAGGCCTCAAAATCCTTGCCTTATCAGAATCCAGGAAGCTCAGTAACCTAATACCATCAGAGAAATACCCAAGATCTAGAACTCCATGTTCTTGTGTTGCACCCCCACTTCCTGGAGGAATTTGTCAATTGATCTGGCCGGTGTAGGGGGTAATCTGGCTTCAGGGTGTCACTGTGACTGCCTCAGAGTCAACATGACAAACTCAAAGTGTTTGTTTGAAGTGCTAAGAGACAGTGGAACTTCCCCAAGTTTTCAAAACCGGTTGTATAAATATTTTTTTGTTTGCTAATAAATGTCAGTATATTTGGCACAGTAGAACTTGCTATTGAGTAGGACTTGCTATTATTGTAATATACCAAAATCTGGCCTTTTTCCTTCATTAGAAATTTTTGAAATACAGAAAAGGAAAACAGAATACCCATGATTTTCACATCTATAGACAAACACCATTAAGACATTCATGTTTTCTATCAGATTTATAATTTGTAGGTACTGAATTGAGGATATGGTATAGACCTAAAGCCCCCACTGACTTCCAATCTCTGGAAGCTACAGATGTTGACTAAGGAATTGATAGCAATTAAACGGTTGTTGAGTAGCAGTTTAACTTAGGTTTGTTTGATTCATGAATTATGGGTGATTTTCATTTTTTGCTTCATGTTTTTGTTTTACAAGGTTTCCACAATGACTATTAGGTTGACACTCAGATTTGTTTATACTTTTATCTTTTGTACTAAGTACTTTGGGGACTGAATTAATGAATATATATTATTTAAATCTCTAAAATTTAGAAAATCAAAGAGGCAACTGGGGCCTCTTTAGCACATTAGAACTTTTTGAACTTTAGAAGCTAGGAAAGAAATTAAGAAGACCTGAATTGACTGAAAACTACTAACCAGTACAGGAAAACAAGAGAATTTATTTTGTCTTCCCCTACCCCCTGGAACTACCTCAATCTAATAACCAACACTATCATATAGTTTTTAAAAAGTCTATATACAGCCCTGTTTTCCAGATGTTTGTCTTACTAATAGTTTAACAGCAGACCTGCTATTAAATACAGGTCTGTATCTGCTGTTAAATACAAATACACAGACCTCCTGGTTACTCTGCCACTTTCTGGGAAGTATTCTAGGTACTGTCCCTATTCAGTTCAGTTCGGTTCAGTCGCTCAGTCATGTCTGACTCCTCACTACCCATGGACTGCAGCACGCCAGGTCTCCTTGTCCATCACCAACTCCTGGAGTTTACTCAAACTCATCTCCATTGAGCCGGTGATGCCATCCAACTATCTCATCCACTGTCATCCCCTTCTCCTCCTGCCTTCAATCTTTCCCAGCATCAGGGTCTTTTCCAATGAGTCAGCTCTTCGCAGCAGGTGGCCAGAGTATTGGAGTTTCAGCTTCAACATCCGTCCTCCTAATGAATACTCAGGACCGATCTCCTTTAGGATGGACTGGTTGGATCACCTTGCAGTCCAAGGGACTCTCAAGAGTCTTCTCCAACAATTGATGCTTCTCCAAAAGCATCAATTCTTCAGCGCTCAGCTTTCTTTATAGTCCAACTCTCACATCCATACATGACTACTGGAAAAACCATAGCCTTGACTAGACGGACCTTTGTTGGCAAAGTCTCTGCTTTTTAATATGCTGTCTAGGTTGGTCATAACTTTCCTTCCAAGGAGTAAGCGTCTTTTAATTTCATGGCTGCAGTCACCATCTGCAGTGATTTTAGAGCCCAAAAAGTTAAAGTCACTGTTTCCACTGTTTCCCCATCTATTTGCCATGAAGTGATGGGACCAGATGCCATGATTTTAGTTTTGTGAATGTTGAGCTTTAAGCCAACTTTTTCACTCTCCTCTTTCACTTTCACCAAGAGACTCTTTAGCTCTTCTTCGCTTTCTGCCATAAGGGTGGTGTCATCTGCATATCTGAGGTTATTGATGTTTCTCCTGGTAATCTTGATTCCAGCTTGTGCTTCATCCAGCCCAGCATTTCACATGATGTACTCTGCATATAAGTTAAATAAGCAGGGTGCATATGTACTCTACATATAAGTTAAATACAGCCTTGACATACTCCTTTCCCAATTTGGAACCAGTCTGTTGTTCCATGTCCAGTTCTAACTGTTGCTTCCTGACCTGCATACAGGTTTCTCAAGAGGCAGGTCAGTGGTCTGGTATTCCCATTTCTTTCAGAATTTTCCACAGTTTATTTTGATCCACACAGTCAAAGGCTTTGGCATAGTCAGTAAAACAGAAGTAGATGTTTTTCTGGAACTCTCTTGCTTTTTCAATGATGCAATGGATGTTGGCAATTTGATCTCTGGTTCTTCTGCCTTTTCTAAATCCAGCTTGAACATCTGGAAACTCACAGTTCACATATTACTGGAGATCAGGGGAGAAATAACTCCAGAAAGAATGAATAGACAGAGCCAAAGCAAAAACAACACCCAGTTGTGGATGTGACTGGTGATAGAAGCAAGGTCCAATGCTGTAAAGAGCAATGTTGCATAGGAACCTGGAATGTTAGGTCCATGAATCAAGGCAAATTGGAAGTGGTCAAACAGGAGATGGCAAGAGTGAACATTGATATTTTAGGAATCAGTGAACTAAAATGGACTGGAATGGGGGAATTTAACTCAGATGACCATTATATCTACTACTGTGGGCAAGAATCCCTTAGAACAAAAATCTGAAATGCAGTACTTGGATGCAATCTCAAAAACAACAGAATGATCTCTGTTCATTTCCAAGGCAAACCATTCAATATTACGGTAATCCAAGTCTATGCCCTGACCAGTAATGCTGAAGAAGCTGAAGTTGAATGGTTCTATGAAGACCTACAAGACCGTTTGGAACTAACACCCAAAAAAGATGTCCTTTTCATTATAGGGGTCTGGAATGCAGAAGTGGGAAGTCAAGAAACACCTGGAGTAACAGGCAGATTTGGCCTTGGAGTACAGAATAAAGCAGGGCAAAGGCTAATAGAGTTTTGCCAAGAAAACGCACTGGTCCCTATTCA
Organism: Bubalus bubalis; assembly: GCF_019923935.1. Classification (NCBI taxonomy): domain Eukaryota; kingdom Metazoa; phylum Chordata; class Mammalia; order Artiodactyla; family Bovidae; genus Bubalus; species Bubalus bubalis. The sequence continues at coordinate 36,091,818 of NC_059166.1, forward strand.
TGTGGTACCTTTTACATAGGTTGCCATGCTTTGTATGAGGTGAACTCTATACCTGGACACCCCTATTTGATTTGGAGAAGTTCATTTTCTGCAAAGACAGCCATTCACAGCCCAGCCAGCTGTTCATCAGCACCTTTAGATAACACTCTATCCAACCAGAGTGCCGCCATATACCAGATAGTGATTGGCTTCTCTAATCAGTTTCTCACTTTCACTCTGTCTCTCTCTCCCTCTCTTTTTTTTTTTTTTTTTTTTTGCATGAGAGGGAGTTAATTAGTTGAGAGAAGAGTCAAAAGAAAGGACAGAGATGAACAGAGACAAGAAGAGTTTAGTCCTAAAGATATAGTGGGTTTGCAGGGTCATTGTTTGCTTATCTTCTGAGTTGCTGCTGGTCCTAAATGGTGACAAAGTATAGTCGAGCAACTATTACAGTGGTTTTTTTGATTCTGAAATTTTTTCAGTTATCACCATGATAGCTCTGTTCCCTACAACTAGAAAAAGAGCCTAATTAACATATTTAAATTTGAAATATAATTTAAAATACTAGTCCCACAAATAATATTTATACAGCTTGTAGTATCTGCCATAGTCGTTGACAAGATGAGTAGGTCGATGCTTTTTTTTTTTTTAGCTCTTCTAGTGGGATGGAGATAATCACTTATCTACAAATTTTAAATGCTCTTAAATGGCACCAGTATAGTTGTTGTCGTTCAGTCTCTAAATCTTGTTGACTCTTTTCAACCCATGGACTGCAGCATGCTGGACATGATGAACAGCATTCCCTGTTCATCACCACTCCTAGAGCTTGCTCAAATTCATGTCCATTGAGTCTGTGATGCCATCCAACTATCTCATCCTCTGTCTCTCCCCCTTCTCCTCCTGCCCTCAATCTTTCCCAGCATCAGTCTTTTCCAGTAAATGAGCTCTTTGCACCAGGTTGCCAAAGTACTGGAGCCTCAGACCTTCCAGTGAATATTCAGGGTTGATTTCCTTTAGAATTGACTGATAGAGTTGCCTTCAAGATTAGGAATTCTTGATCTGAGATCCACAGTGGGCTTCTGAGATTCTGGACAGTACTGAATTTGCACACGTTTTGTTGTGTGTATCCTTGAGCATATCTATTTTTCCACATAGTTGATAGTTTACATTAGCTATTCCACAAGATGGTTAAGTACAAAAGGCTTAAAAACCTCACTGCCTAATTTTACAGATAAAAATATCACTCAGAGTAATTTACCCACAATCTAGCAATCTGTAACTACTAGAGACTAGGTTTCTTTCATTCTTTCATTAAAAATTCATAAAATACAGTAAAAAAGAAAAAGAAGAAATGCTTTTAACATGTAAGGACAAACACCATTAAGAATTTTCTATTTCTTACCAGCAGTATACATTTGGGTTCAGAATAACACCTTTGAAAGTACATATTGATATATTGCTTTCTAATAGACTTGCACTAAATTCCACTCACATCTCCAATCTAGAATAGTGAATATTTTGTCACCAGAACAAGCTATTCTTTTTTTAAAAAAGAAGATATTTTGGCTAACTTGGTAAGAGTTCAATAGTGTTTCATTGTAGTGTGTGTTTATTATTAGTGAAGTAAAAGATTTTATTTATTTTTTTATTTGTTGGAAATATGTCGCTTGTCTGTCTTGTCCATTTACATCAAGAACCCAGTTTTCTTAGCTGTCCATGCAATCTTGTTAAGAAATCCTACCTCAGGAGAAAACTATAGGAGAAAGCAAGGCTTCTGTTTAGCTCCTGGATTTGTTCTTGCATTCTCAGTAGATCTTTGCTTTGCAATCATCTGAGAGGTTTGTTAAAATGTGAGCACCTGGGTCCTACCCAATGTCTACAGAATTCAAATATCTAGGTATGGGATGTGAGAAATTTGTACTTTTAACATGCGAACACTTCATATTTCTTAAGAATAATAAAATTTGAGGACTGCTTAAAGGACAAGTAGGCTGATATTAAATATAAAGTGTGTGTACCATTATACTTCTTACTAAAAGTCTCTTTCTTTATTAAACCCAGGTTATCTCTCTTCTATGAGGTAATTTTGCCTTTATAAAGTTTAATTTCTGCTTCAGGGTTAATAAACTTGGTATAAAATTACAGATCTACCAGTGACCAGCTTTGTAAATATCCTTAATTTCTATGAACTTCTCTTTATCTATAAAGAGGTGATTATAATCCTAGCTCATGTGTTTATTTTGAAGGGTGAGCTAATCTACACAAGTATACTGTAAACGGTCATATAAATGCTGGATATATTTTCTTGTTCTAATTGTTTATCGTATGGTAATTTTGGCTGCCTCACTTCCTTTGTAATGCCAGGAAGTCTGAAACAGCTTTGGGCACAGTATCAACACTCGATAATTATCTACTGATTGATTACCATCTCGAGGTACATCAAAGACTGCTTTAATATGAGGTGGTGTTCATTGTGGTCTGGGTTCTGACTCATCATAATGGATACTCCTTTAACAATTCCTGTGCAGTCTGAAAGTCAGCCATGCTTCTATTAACCCTAAGACTGTAATGAGTCATTCAGTTCATTTCACTGAGTACCTACTATGTGCCAGGAACCACAGCAGACACGGAAAGTACAATAGTGAGCACAATGGACAAATCCCTTCCCTCCCAGTCCCTTCTAGGTGAAATGGGTATCATAGAGGAATTACACATGGTATCTTTTAGCAGTTCCTTGAAGAAATTCCATACATGTGGAAGACATCCCATCAGACTGTTATCAGACAATAAAAGAAATTCAACATACAAAAACAGTGAAATGTAGCTATCATTTCCAGTAGGATGGAATTAGTGGGAGCTATTCCTTTTTGAATTATGCCCAGTCAAACCACGATATGATCCGGCAAGACAGTAGTGAGTTATGCAGTTGAAGTTCTCAGGCTCCACTGAAGCTCTGAGTCCTCAGGGAGCCACCTGCACAAACTCATACTCTGTCTTTGTCCCAGTCTAGTCTTTACGAAGGAAATGGTCCTGGTTTGGCCAGATTCTGAAACCTCAAATGAATAGAACTTTCCTCTATTCTTTTATAGTGAGCACAGTTCTTCCTTAATTTCAACTCATTAAAAAAAATGTTTTATTGTTTAGGACAGAGGAAGGAAGTCAGGCATCCAAATATCTTAATCATAAAAGATGATAAAGACTAGCTGTAGCAGACAGTTTAAAAAAAAAAAAACACACAAACATATTTATCATATCCTACATTTGCACACTTTAAAGACTTGTGAACTTATATTCTCTCAAAATAATTTTGCAGTTTTTCACAAACACAAAAGGGGAGATGTTTTTTAATGAAGAAATTGCATTATTAATCTGTATGTGAACATGATAAATCTCCAGTTACAAATCAATTACTACCCACATTCACACTAATGAGGGTTATGTTAGGGACAAAGCAAAGTGTTAGAGAGCACCCAACAAAGGATAATAAGCCAGGGAAAACTTCTCAGAGGAAGTGAGGTCTCAGATGCAACCTGACAAAATGAGTGAGAGTTAGCTTTCCAAAGAGAGAAGGAGTTAATTTTATATTAGGGGACATCATTGAATGTTCCCAGGAATAGAAAGTACTTAAGGTGTATGGATGTGAGAGCTGGATTGTGAAGAAAGCTGAGCGCCGAAGAATTGATGCTTTTGAACTGTGGTGTTGGAGAAGACTCTTGAGAATCCCTTGGACTGCAAGGAGATCCAACCAGTCCATTCTAAAGGAGATAACTCCTGGGTGTTCATTGGAAGGACTGATGTTAAAGCTGAAACTGCAATACTTTGGCCACCTCATGTGAAGAGTTGACTCATTGGAAAAGACCCTGATGCTGGGAGGGATTGGGGGCAGGAGGAGAAGGGGACGACAGAGGATGAGATGGCTGGATAGCATCACCGACTAGATGGACATGGGTTTGAGTGAACTCCGGGAGATGGTGATGGACAGGGAGGCCTGGTGTGCTGTGATTCATGGGATCGCAAAGAATCGGACATGACTGAGTGACTGAACTGAACTGAACTGAACTGAAGGATGGCTAGAGTGCCAAAGAGGAGGTAAACAGCAGGAAATACCAGAATCTAAAAAGGTGACCTTCACATAGGTACAAGGTAATATTGAGAAACATGTGTGTGTGTGTGTGTGTGAGAGAGAGAGAGAGAAAACTGAAGAATTAGGCTTGCTGTTCCAGGAATGCACCCCAAAGGAATATACAATGTTTTTAGCTAAATGCCTCCTCATTGCCTTGGAGAGTCCAGCAGAACAATATACCCGCCAGTCCTTGGGGCTTTGCTGAGTCTATGGAACTACCCAGTGACCCTCTTCTTCCACCTCAATAGTCCATATTACATGTTTATAACCTCCCTGAAAACGTGGTGTTCTAGATCCCAGAGGGACACACAAGGCAAAGTGGCAGCATTTGTTTTCTTATAAGCCATGCCGTGTGGGGCTACCCAAGATGGGCGGTCATGGTGGAGAGGTCTGACAGAATGTGGCCCACTGGAGAAGGGAATGGCAGACCACTTCAGTATTCTTGCCTTGAGAACCCCATGAACAGTATGAAAAGGCAAAATGATAGGATACTGAAAGAGGAACTCCCCAGGTCGGTAGGTGCCCAATATGTTACTGGAGATCAGTGGAGAAATAACTCCATAAAGAACGAAGGGATGGAGCCAAGGTGAAAACAACACCCAGTTGTGGATGGGACTGGTGATAGAAGGAAGGTTTGATGCTGTAAGGAGCAATATTGCCTAGGAACCTGGAATGTTAGGTCCATGAATCAAGGCAAATTGGACGTGGTCGAACAGGAGATGGCAAGAGTGAACATTGATATTTTAGGAATCAGCGAACTAAGATGGACTGGGATGGGGGAATTTAACTCAGATGACCATTATATCTACTACTGTGGGCAAGAATCCATTGGAAGAAGTGGAGTAGCCATCATAGTCAACAAAAGAGTCCGAAATGCAGTACTTGGATGCAATCTTAAAAATGACAGAATGATCTCTGTTCATTTCCAAGGCAAACCATTCAATATCACGGTAATCCAAGTCTATGCCCCAATCAGTAATACTGAATAAGCTGAAGTTGAGCAGTTCTATGAAGACCTACAAGACCTTCTAGAACTAAAACCCCCAGAAGATCTCTTTTTCATTATAGGGGACTGGAATGCAAAAGTAGGAAGTCAAGAAACACCTGGAGTAACAGGCAAATTTGGCCTTGGAGCACAGAATGAAGCAGGGCAAAGGCTAATATTTAGAGTTCTGCCAAAAGAATGTACTGGTCATAGCAAACACCCGCTTCCAACAACACAAGAGAAGACTCTACACATGGACATCACCAGATGGTCAACACCGAAATCAGATTGATTATATTCTTTGCAGCCAAAGATGGAGAAGCTCTATACAGTCAGCAAAAGCAAGACGGGGAGCTGACTGTGGCTCAGATCATGAACTCCTTATTGCCAAATTCAGACTGAAATTGAAGAAAGTGGGGAAAACCACCAGACCATTCAGGTATGACCTAATTCAAATCCCTTATGACTATACAGTGGAAGTGAGAAATAGATTTAAGGGACTAGATCTGATAGACAGACTGCCTGATGAACTATGGATGAAGGTTCATGACATTGTACAGGAGACAGGAATCAAGACCATCACCATGGAAAAGAAATATAAAAAAGCAAAATGGCTGTCTGAGGAGGCCTTAAAAATAGCTGTGAAAATAAGAGAAGTGAAAAGCAAAGGAGAAAAGGAAAGATACACCCATCTGAATGCAGAGTTCCAAAGAATAGCAAGGAGAGACAAGAAAGCCTTCCTTAGCGATCAATGCAAAGAAATAGAGGAAAACAACAGAATGAGAAAGACTAGAGATCTCTTCAAGAAAATTAGAGATACCAAGAGAACATTTCATGCAAAGATGGGTTCAATAAAGGACAGAAATGATATGGACCTAACAGAAGCAGAAGATATTAAGAAGAGGTGGCAAGAATACACAGAAGAACTGTACAAAAAAGATCTTCATGATCCAGATAATCACGATGGTGTGATCACTCACACTCATCTAGAGCCAGACATCCTGGAATATGAAGTCAAGTAGGCCTTAAAAAGCATCACTACAAACAAAGCTAGTGGAGGTGATGGAATTCTAGTTGAGCTATTTCAAATCCTGAAAGATGATGCTGTGAAAATGCTGCACTCAATATGCCAGCAAATTTGGAAGACTCAGCAGTGGCCACGGGCCTGGAAAAGGTCAGTTTTCATTCCAATCCCAAAGAAAGGCAAGGCCAAAGAATGCTCAAACTACTGCACAATTGTACTCATCTCACACGCTAGTAAAGTAATGCTCAAAATTCTCCTAGCCAGGCTTCAGCACTACGTAAACCGTGAACTTCCAGATGTTCAAGCTGGTTTTAGAAAAGGCAGAGGAACCAGAGATCAAATTGCCAACATCCGCTGGATCATCGAAAAAGCAAGAGAGTTCCAGAAAAACATCTATTTCTGCTTTATTGACTATGCTAAAGCCTTTGACTGTGTGGATCACAATAAACTGTGGAAAATCCTTCAAGAGATGGGAATACCAGACCACCTGACCTGTCTCTTGAGAAACCTGTATGCAGGTCAGGAAGCAACAGTTCAAACTGGACCTGGAACAACAGACTGGTTCCAAATAGGAAAAGGAGTACATCAAGGCTGTATATTGTCACCCTGCTTATTTAACTTATATGCAGAGTACGTCATAAGAAACACTGGGCTGGATGAAGCACAAGCTGGCATCAAGATTGTCGGGAGAAATATCAATAACCTCAGATACGTAGATGACACCACCCTTATGGCAGAAAGTGAAGAAGAACTAAAAAGAGCCTCTTGATGAAAATGAAAGAGGAGAGTGAAGAAGTTGGCCTAAAACTCAACATTCAGAAAACTAAGATCATGGCATCTGGTCCCATCCCTTCATGGCAAATAGATGGGGAAACAGTGGAAACAGTGATAGGCTTTATTTTCTTGGGCTCCAAGATCACTGCAGATGGTGACTGCAGCCATGAAATTAAAAGACTCATGCTCCTTGGAAGGAAAGTTATGACCAACCTAGACAGCATATTAAAAAGCAGAGACATTACTTTGCCAACAAAGGTCTGTCTAGCCAAGGCTATGGTTTTTCCAGTGGTCATGTATGGATGTGAGAGTTGGACTATAAAAACCTGAGCGCCGAAGAATTGATGCTTTTGAACTGTGGTGTTGGAGAAGACTCTTGAGAGTCCCTTGGACTGCAAGGTGATCCAACCTGTCCATCTTAAAGGAGATCAGTCCTGGGTATTCATTGGAAGGACTGATGTTGAAGCTGAAACTCCAATACTTTGGCCACTCATTTGAAAGGACCCTGATGCTGGGAAAGATTGAGGGCAGGAGGAGAAGGGGACAACAAAGGATGAGATGGTTGGATGGCATCACCGACTCAATGGACATGGGTTTGGATAGACTCTGGCAGTTGGTGTATGATAGGGAAGCCTGGCAAGCTGTGGTTCATGGGATCACAAAGAGTTGGACATGACTGAGTGACTGTACTGAGCTGAAAATATGGATAAGACATCATATTGGGCAGTGTTGTTGTGAGGAGTAAAGAAAATGAGGTGTTTGCAAAGTTGCTAGCTCAGCCCTGGTACGTGTAAGTATTAAACAAGGTGAACCCCCCTACCCCAGCCCTACGAAACAGGGATGTTCCTCAAATTTTTATTAAAAAAATTATATTTTTACAGTTTGTTAAGATGTTCACCAGTTACATAAACTTATTGAGAACTTTTTACAAAATTATTATGGAAAAATAAGCATATGGTAATGCAAATAGAAAAATAGAATGAAGTTATCAACTCAGTTCAATCTTATTACATCTACATAGCCAGCTATTCTCTGAAGTTTTTACTCTGAGGCTAACTCAAAAATCTTATTATTTCATCTGCAAGTATTTCCATATGTATATTTAAAAATAAGGACTCAAAAATAGTCATCATACCACCATAATACCTTAAAATATTAACAATAATTCTTTCAGTTTGGTTCAGTTCAGTCACTTAGTCGTGTCTGACTCTTTGTGACCCCATGAATTGCAGAACGCCAGCCCTCTAGCATTATCAAATATCCAGTCAAGTTTAAATAGCCAAAACTCTCATAAATATATTTCATAGTTTGATTCAGGATCCATATATATTCTAAAAGAATAAATTAACATTTTGGTGCTAACTATGTACTGAGACTGCTACAAATTCTGACTCTTATATATTGAATTTTTCTAAAGTACAGTAATAATATTTGTATCAGAATGAAATTTTGTGTTCAGTCATTTGGGCAGCATTTTTAAGTGTCTTTCCTTTGGTAATTCAATACCATTTTTTTTTTCTAACTCACCTCTGCCACTAAATAAAGGTTTGACCTTTGGCCATTCACTCAACCTATCCAAATCTCAGTTTATATAATTTTAAAAAGAAACTGTTGAACTAGGATTGATTATTCAGCATGCTTTTCTTCCAAGCCTACCAGGTTGAAGGCAGGACAGCCCAGGGTGAAGAGAGTTCAAACATCCAGCAGATCTGGACTGGAGCCCTGCCACATACAGGCCATGTGAGCTGCGATAAGTTTAACCTCTCTCTGCCTCAGTTTCTAAATCTGTGAAGTACAGTTGATAGTTACCCAGATTAATGATGGAGTGGTATGGGGAAGGTGGATAAAATGAGAATATATGGGTACAGTGCTTGGCACATAGTAATCCCACAGTAAATAGTAAGTGTAGTTAGACTCTCAAGAGTTTGGGGCAGGGTTAAGAGGATGAGGCTGGAAGGAAAGGGAGTGGTTAGAGCGGTATTGTCTAATATAGTACCCGCTGGCTACACAAGGCTATAAGCACTTGAAATATGAGTAGGCCAAATTGAGATGTGTTATTAGTAAAATTCACCCTGGGATTCTAAGATGTACTGTGAACAAGCAAGAAATACCACAATAATAACTTCTAATATTTACTATATGTTGAAATTTTATGTTGGATATATTGGGTTAAATAAAATATTATCAAAATTAGTTTTTCTTTCTTTACTTTTATGAAAGTGGTTCATAGAGAAATTTAGATGACATACATGTGGCTTGCATTATAAATATCTATTTATAGATTATTATATTACTTATTTATAGAAATTTATTGGACAGAATTAGGTTAGATCAAATGACCCTCTCCCTTAAGCCCCCACAACTTGTTGATTCTATTTCTTCACTGGCCCTCACATTTGTCTTCTCCATCTCCACTGCTGGTCAAGAGTATTAGAAACCCCTTTATTTTGTTCTTTGCATTTTTAATCAAGATATAATTGGCATATAACATTGTGTTAGTTTAAGGTGCACAGAAAGTTGATTTGATATATTTATATACTGCAGTATGATTACCTAGCACATTAGCTAACACCTCTATCGTATCACAAAGTTAGCATTTCTTTCAATGCTTTCCTTACTTAATAGCCCCTCTCCAGTCTACACTGTGCTCAGTTGCTAAGTCATGTCTGACTCTTTGTGACCCCATGGACTGTATAGCCCACCAGGCACCTCTGTCCGTGGGATTTCCCAAGCAAGAATACTGGAGTGGGTTGCCATTTCCAGCCTACTATTCTTAAATCTTTCACAGTCTTCCCTTCAGAGACACTGGAAATTTTATCAAAGCATAAAGTTCCCTTCATGATCTTTTTTTAAAAATTTATTTATTTTAATTGGAGGCTAATTACTTTACAATTTTGTAGTGGTTGTTGCCATGCATTGACATGAATCAGCCATGGGTGTACATGTATTCCCCATCCTCTTTAAACTCTCTGACCACCTCTGCCCCCCACCACCCAGCACATCTTTGCAGGTACTTCTTTTGCCTTGAGCAGAACCCTGACCTCCATCACAGCATAATGGTTAAGAGTTAGCAGAATTTGAATCACAGCTCTGCAATTTACTGACAAGCTTTGAAAAACTAACTAGACTTCTTTGAGCCTCATTGTTCTTCTCTCTAATAATAATAGACTTGGACTAAATGAATAGACTTATCTTTTTGAATTTGTATGAGGATTAAATGAGATAATGCAAGCATGAGATAATCCATGTGTGCTGCTCAGTTGCTTCAGTCAGTTGCTTGTCCAGCTCTTTGCAACCTAATGGACTGTAGCCCACCTCTGTCCGTGGGATTCTCCAGGCAAGAATACTGGAGTGGGTTGCCATTCCCTCCTCCAGGGAATCTTCCCAACCCAGGAATCAAACCCCATGTCTCTTGCGTCTCCTGCGTTGGCAGGTGGATTCTTTACCACTAGCGCCACCTGGAAAGCTTGAGATAATGCATAGACGGTGCCAAGTACACAGTTTTTTTGTTTTTTTTTTTAAAGTCCCTTAGTCGTGTCCGACTCTTTGAGACCCTGTGGACTGTATAGTCCATGGAATTCTCCAGACCAGAATACTGGAGTGGGTAGACTTTCCCTTCTTCAAGGGATCTTCTTGAACCAGGGATCGAACCCAGATCTCCCGCTTTGCAGGTGGATTCTTTACCAGCTGAGTCACAAGGTAAGCCTGAGAATACTGGAGTGGGCAGCCTATCCCTTCTCCAGGGGGTCTTCCTGACCCAGGAATCGAACCAGGGTCTCCTACATTACAGGCGGATTTTTTACCAACTGAGCTATGAGGGAAGTACACAGTTAACCTACAGTGAATGTTAGTGTTGAATGTTTACCCCTGGAAAAATGTTCCTTGTCACCCCACTCTCCACAAACCCCTGTGTCTCCCTTGGATTTCCATAGCACTCTGTGTGTGTATGCGTGCTAAGTTGCTTCAGTTGTGTCAGACTCTTTGCAACACTTTAGACTGTAGCCTGTCAGCCGCCTCTGTCCATGGGATTCTCTAGGCAAGAATTCTGGAATGAGTTGCCATGCCCTCCTCCAGGGGATCCTCCTGACCCAGGGATTGAACTCAGATTTCCGGCATTCAGGTGGTTTCTTTACTGCTGAGCCACAAGGGAAACCCCATAGCACTGTGTACACTCCTCAATGCCAGCTTTTCTGTCTGTATTATAGCCATCCACCAGTCTTGCCTCTAGATCAGTAGTCTTCAAAGCTTAGTCTTAGAAGCATCAGTGCTAGCATCCCCTGGAAACTTGTTAGAAATGCAAATTCCTGGAGTCCACCCTAGAACTACTGAATAAAAAAGTCTGGGGGTAGGGCCCAGAAATCTGTTTTAACAGGGCCTCAATGTGAGTTCTGATATTCATACATTTGATGAACACTGCTACCCTGGGTATTTATGCCTGGGACCACATCCAATTCATCTTCAATGCCACCCAGCCCAGTGACTATTTGTCAAATGAAAAAAATGGATGAATGAATCCTGATGAGAGTGTGGGGCCATTGAAGGATAGCCAGTACGGGAATGTCATGGTCCGATTGCCTTTTAGAAAGTTACTTTTGTAGGCTGTATAGAGAAAAGATTATGGGCAGAAATTACTAGAGGCAACAGAATTTGTTTATAGGAAAATTATGATTTGAAAATCTAGATTTATTATGCAGGCAGGAAAAATAGTTATTTACAAAAAGAGTGCCTTGTTTTTCAATATATTCCATACAAAACAGTTTTAAAATGTGTATTATACCATTCTATTGATAAGTAGCGTTTTATAAATTTGTTGGGGAAGTAGGTATACCTATATGTTATAAATTTGTCAATAAATGTGTTCTCTCACAAATTATGATTTCATTAAAAAGTAGTTCCAGATATCTTACACATTTTTAGCATTTGTGGGTTTTCAAAGTATGAAGCACAATCCTCTGTTTGGATTATGAAAGCAAAATTCTATAGCAAATAAGTATATTTAAAAATTAAAATGTTACTTAAATTTCAGTATTAACATAGAAATAAGAAAAGTTTCATGTTTGACTACATATTAATATAGAGACTACATATTATTTCTTTTTTGGATGGAAATTGAGTAAACAATCATCTAGAAATATTTCAACTAGAAGTTATTAATGCTCAAATTAAAAGAAAAGCAAATTTATATTAATGTATAGAATAAATAGTAAAGCAAATCCAAAGATATATGACCTTTCAGAAAATTGTAAGACTGCAGAATCCCCGAAGTTGCTCCCTATCATAATACTCATATTCCATCAGCAGATCCTCATCCCAACAACTGGGCAGGAATTGATCCAACTTAAATGTGGAAACAGTATCTGGACCTTAAACTCAGGTGAAGCTTTCATATTTTCTCTTGACCTCTAAGTCATCTTCTCTACAAATGAGACAAAGTAGAGACATCCATCACTTTGCCAACAAGGGTCCATATAGTCAGAGATATGGTTTTTCCGTTAATCATGTGCCAATGTGAGAGCTAGACCATAAAGAAGGCTGAGCACCAAAGAATTGATGCTTTTGAACAGTGGTGCTGAAGAATACTCTTGAGAGTTCCTTGGTCTGCAAGAAGATCAAACCAGTCAATCCTAAAGGAAATCAGTCCTGAATATTCACTGGAAGGACTGATCCTGAAGCTCCAATACTTTAGCCACCTGATGCAAAAAGCTCACTCATTAGAAAAGACCCTGATGCTGGGAAAGATTGAGGGAAGGAAGAGAAGGGGGCAACAGAGGATGAAATGGTTGGATGGCATCACTGACTCAATGGACATAAGTTTGAGCAAACTCAAGTAGAAAGTGAAGGACAGGGAAGCCTGCTGAAGTCCATGGAGTCACAAAGTGTCACACATGACTTAGTGAATGAATACACACAAAAGAAGGGTCATGAAGGAAGAAAGAACAGGAGACAAAGAATGGGAAATATTGAAGAGCAAAGGGAGGTTGAGAACAATGGGCAGAAAGAGAAGGGATTTGATGAGCAAAGGGAAGTCTACAGGCAAAGGGTAGGAGAGGCCAAGAATGACATGGGGTGGGGAGAGAGAGAGGTAGGGTTCTGAAGGTCTCAAAACCCTGGAGTCTCATATGAACCCTGGGTTTCATATGGCCCTCTTAGGCCTGAGAGGTCACCTAGTTTTAGTAGTTGAAAGAAGTGAGTTGTTAGTAAATCTATAAATTTAATCAATTCAGCCAGTTGGTTGTGATGGGCTCTGTGCTGCCGTCTCTTCTTGCCTCTACAGGAGGGCTCCTTCTGTACCCAGCCGATTAAAAGACTCGGTCAAGTTGGTGGATCAGTTATTCAGAGAAAAGAGCCATCCTAAAGTGTTAAAGTGTTGAGTAAACAAGATGACTTCTTAAAATATTCCAAAGGAAAAGAACACACCAAAAAAATCCCATATGAAATGCTAACATTTTTACTATATTCACAAGAATATATTTTAAAAGATCAATAATGAGGTCTTCTAAACATTTTCAATTGCTCATTGGCTTTTCAAATGTTTATCCGTATGAGCTGCCTATTTATATACCTTGTCCCTTTTTCATTGGTTTGTCTGTCTCTTTTATATTCAAATGTGTTTAAATATTGCAGATATCAATACTTTGCCTGTGATATATGTTGCAAATGTTTTCTCCTGTTATAGTTCTTGACATTTAAACCTTAAATCCATCTGAAGTTTATTTTGGTGTTTCATACAAGACTGCAATCTAAGGAGATTTTTTTTTTTTAATCTAGAAGTTAGACAATTTTCACAACACTATTTGTTGAATAATCCATCTGTTCCTCATTCATCTGCAGTGCTTCCTTCTTAAGTCTCACAGGTGGTAAAATCCTTCTCAGGACCATCTATTGTGTTTTAGCCAATTGCTCTGTAAATTCTAGCACAGGAATTTAACTATTGTTATATAATTTTTTTGTTTATACTTTTCAAAATTTCTTAGCCTTTCTTGTATTTTCCTATCATGGCAGCTGAGATTTAGAATCATTTCATCAGGTAAAAACATAAATACTAACACATTATTGTAAAACATAAATTTTTAAAAATTTATGTAATTATGTAAAAACATAAATATTGTTGTGGTAGATGATGGATAGGTAGTGTGGATTTATGTACTGCATTAATCCTTGGGGCAGATATGTACTACGCCAGCTTCTCTAGTCGGCAACACTTTTATTGTGTAGTTTGAAGTCCTTCCACCCCATAGGTCTCCAGGCGAAACAAGGCTAGCCAACGTGATCTAGCAGTCATTCATTGTCTTTTGCTTGTTAGACTCCTTACCAACAACCATGTGAAAAAGCCCAGGCTCTTGGAGCTCACCCCTGTGTTCTCTGCAGGTTGTTTGGCAGAACCTTCTCATATGTGTCATCCTTTTCTACACTGGTGTACTATGTGGTTCTGGGCATGTGCTGTTTGATGCTCAGGTAAGTATAACATCACCTTCAAACAATTCAAAAGTTCGGATCCAACACGAAAGAAGTTCACATAGTATACTCAACGTGTCTTTATAGAATAAAGGGTGCAGATTTTTTCCCATGGTATATTTTCTTCGTGTTTTCTTAAAAGTGAAAGTAAGCAAACATGTCACCTTTGAAAATGATACAAGTAGCAATCATGAAATGAATAGAACCAGGCAGGATTGTTCCTCTTATGAGGATGATCATAGAAAGAAAGTGAAGTTATTACTCCCTGGGCTGGTGTTGCATCAGAGATCAGAGGGCATTTGAACTAGAAGGGAATTTAGATATAATCTACATCCAATTTAAATATTTTCTGTTACATACTGGAAATAGCTTTAGACTGAGAGTCAGGAGATCTGCATTCCAGCCCAGGTTCTCACTCACTTCCTGAATCATCCTGACTAAGCCAGAGAGCTTCTCTTCCTTCAGTTATCTTCATTTGTCAAGTGAAGGTAATAATCCAAAAGAGAATTATCATGAGAACCAAGTGATACATGTATTTTTAAAGATATTTTTAAGTGTGAGGCTCTTTTTTTAAGGTAATTTTTCTTTGTATTGTTAGGGTTGGATTTTATCTTTACAGATTTGCTTGCCAATACATTGATTTCCTTGAAATACATTATGTATAGCTACAAAGAATTTCCTAGAAATTGATTGTTTATACAATTGAATTTTATTGTGTAAGCAGGGAATTGGGACTTTTCAATTTCAGTGTGCAAATCAATGCCCAGAAATGATTATATTGACTTTTGCAGTGGGAATGAGGCTATAAAGCTTGCTTGCAGGCAAGCCCCCTGAGGAGGAGTCTGGTATGTTCACACACAGCTTCAGCTATTGCCCGGGACTGGAGGTGGTGAGGCAGTGCCTAGAGCACTGAAGGTTTTAGAATAGTCAGAGTTCTGTGAGCATGGGATTCCAAGGGTTTGTAATGTGAATCAGAGGTGAGGAATTTGAAGTAACTTAAAGCCCCAGGAGGCAGGTAATTGATTGACCAGTTGCACACAACTACAAACTTGGGCATGGTAGGAGATGCAGAGTTTATAGTCAGATTTAATTTTCATTTTTTTTTTTCATTTTAAATCATTTTACTTTTGTATTGATATATAGTTGGTTTACAATGTTGTGTTAGTTTCTGGTGTATAACAAAGTGATTCAGATTTTTTTTCCCATATAGATAATTACAAGATATTGAATATAGTTCCCTGTGCTATACAGTAGGTCCTTGTTGTTTATTTTATATGTAGTAGCATGTATCTGTTAATCCCAAGCTCCTAATTTATCCCTCTCCAACCCTTTCCCCTTTAGTAACTGTAACTTTGTCTTCTATGTCTACTATGAAAATGTAGACTCATCTTATGTCTAATGTGAGTGTAGACTCAGATTTTAGAACAGGAAGGGACCTCAGAGATTAATTGCTTCAATGTACAGGTAAGAAATGAAAGCTCAGCGAGGTTAAGCAACTGCCCAAGTTCACAGTTAACTGCATCCTCAGAACTAGAGCTGGGCTCCGTTGCTTCCCAGCATATGCCCTCATCACAGTATGAGGTTTTACAGCCACATTTGATGGAAGGGACTTCCAAGACTACAGCTGAGACCTCAAATACAATGAAGTCCACTTGGAGAACAGACTTCCTTGGACAAAGAAGACAGTGTGGATAAAGAAGATATTTGGCTTCCATTCAAGTCAGCCAGTTTTCAAATGTGCCACAAAGTGATTAAAGCTGACTTGTCCTTGTATGGGAACACTTGACGTGCAAAATGTTAATGTGCAACCTTATGAACTACCTCCTCCAGAGTAAACTATTTTCATTTGTAACATCCTCAGGGTGTATGAGTTGGATGTCCTGGCACCATTTGATTTCAAAACAAATCCTTCATGGCTCAACACAAATTATAAAGGTAACTGGCTTTAGTTTCCAATCTTTGTTAATTAGTGAACTAAATACCTCCAAAAATCAAAATAGTTTTTGTTGTAGAAACATTTTAAAAATATCAAGCCTTCTTCTCAGCCATCTGTATCCTATATCTGACTCCCAAAATGTGGAAAAGTGCCATCAATTTTTTTTAAAATGACTATTGCTAAAAGATGGAATAGGATGAAATAAGAGGATAGTTTTCCTAAATGAATTTTTATTTTAGTGATATTATGGATAAAATTTTGTGCATTAAATATTTTTCAAAGAAAAGGCAGAAAAATGGCTTAATGGAATGATGTAGAAAGATATTTGTGACATATGAAATGGAAAATTAAGACTACAAAAGAGTTTTTATAGTATAATTATTCATTTTTGTAGAATAGAGTAAAATACATCATGTCAGTGGTAAGAAATCTGGAGAATTATGCAACAAACTGTTATCTCCCAGCTGGAATGACAGAGGACTTTCATTTTCTGCTTTGTACATTTCTGCTTAGTTTGATTTTTTTCCTTCCCAAAAATAGTGTATAACTTGTTGCAAAGGAAAAATGATAAGAAAGAATATAGTAGGAAAAATTTTTTTATCTCTTTTAAACTTACTATTTTTGTTGAAATAATTATTCTTAACATTCGGTTAAATTTCTTCCCACATTAAAAAAAAATTAATTGTGGATTCTTCAAAGAGTCCAGTTCTTTAGAAAACCACTGGACATCTTTTCTTGGAACGAATATGCAAATATACAAAAATTGCCTGAAGCCAAATGTGACTTGTATAGGAAACTTGGTCAGCTAGAACTACTGAATTTAAACTAAAAGTTTCAGAACAGCCTCTTCAAATGGGTAACCTTTTTTCGTGCCATTATTGATTCAATTTGGGATAGACAAAGATATCTTAGGACAAGAAACTTTCATTCTAATGAGATACAAGTTCTAACATTCTATCTTAACTTCCACTTCACACATTTCCCTGTTGAAGATTGAATCAACTTTTTCTTCCAAGCTGACCCACAAATGATAAAGAAATAGTCACAAGCAAGAGTTATATATGGGTTGTGTGTTTGGGGTAGAGAAAGAGATTTAAAATCCAACTGTTATTTAATTCTTGCGTTTGAGATGGTTAGTGATAGATAGGACAATGACACAGGCTTATTGGAGAAAGCTGTGTTTTGACATAGCAGAGATTAGAGAAAATCCTCAGAATGCCATGCACAGTCAACGTTGTTCTCTCAAAAAACAACTAACGTTTGTACAAAGATATCAATAAACCCTTAGCCTATTAGATCTTTAGTTTGGGGCTTGGAGAGATAAGTGTCATAACTCTTGAAAGTTATTGCTTTGAGAATCCAGACTTGTTTAATCTCAGAGATAAAATGTAAGAGTAATCTCAAAGCTTTGAGCATGTATTGAGGGTCAGGCTCTTGTCTGTTTCAGCAGTTTTGTTACCTAGGAGATCAGGCTTAGCAAGGACACTGAAAAGTGTGAGTCCAATTGAGACATTTGACTACTAACATCTTTCCCCTGCATCATAGATATTGGATTATAAGCTGTTTTCATTTTAAAATAAAATCCTCTCAACAGTTTTTGAGATAGATATGATAGTAATCCATTTCCCAATTTATCAAGGAATAATTAGACTGACCTAGAGGTTATAATCCTACTCAAGGTCATAGCACTCTTAAGCTATAAGGTGAGAGTAGAACACTGGTATCCTGACTTCAAATTTTGTATGACTTCCTTTAAATCATGCTGTCTCATATCATAGACAAAGCACAATCCTCCTCTATCAATATATGTAAATACAGTTTGTTCAAGACTGAAATCACTGTCTCTAAGCAGCTGCAAGTTAACTTGTAAAATCTGTAAATACTGATAAAAGAAGCATTTCTATTTCCTTATAGTAACATGGAGGCTCCGTGAGCCACTAGTGAAGGCAGAAATGGAGATGTGATGGGAAAAGCTAATGGCAATACGATACTACCGTATAGCTCCTTCTACAGCCTTGAGTCCTGGAGATCAGGACTTGCTATAATTGTAATTCCATACAACAGAAAAGGAGCTAGTAGGAGTTCTCCATTCAATTTCAGAAATCTGTTGAGTTGAATGAAGTAGAATTGAAGAGAATAAGTGTGAGGTCTTTTGAAAGGCTAGCACCTGAGACTTGCTTACTTATTTCATGTTTTGCTGACCCACTAGGCAAGGGCTGGCATGTCTGTTAATAAATTACTTCTGCACAATAACAGATCATGTGACTATTTTAATTTTAGCTTTGAAAGTAAAAAAAAAAAAGTAAAATAGCCTGACTGGACTGATCAATTCGTTAATTATTTATATGAGCATACCTATCATATTCTGTGTTTTAAAAGAAAGGTAACTTTTATGGAAATTGATATCATTACAAAGGAACCTTGGTGGTATGTCACATGTATTTTCATTTTAAAGTTTGATGAATCTCATCTTTGGAACCACCACAATCTTAAGATCTACATCAAGGAAAAAGGCAAAGGTTGACTCTCCACATATTCAAGGCTTTTAGAGATTTATGGTACTGACCTAGGAATAACTAGCTCTTTATGTATGTTCAGGGAAAGCACTCTGAAAAAGCATTCTGGAGTTAGAAAAGTACCTCCATCCACACAAGTCATTTATGAGACATTCTTTCATCCATGGTTATCCATTATGTTTCCCAGATGACTATCTGAACATACCCTTTTATTACAAAGACACAAAGGAACTCATTTCCAAGTTAGGCAATAACTGGTACTAAAGAAACATTATTGTTCAATAAACTATTAACATTTTTTTTTCTGAAAATCCAGAGCTGAATTTTTCATTAGTTTTTAATATATCTTCAAATGAGATTTGAAATCTAGTTACAGATTTGTTACATTGTAACTTTTCTTTATTGTATTTTACCTTCTAAAATGCTAAATATAAAGAATATAAAACAGAAATTATGTACTGTTATTTCTCTATAAGTCCAACAATTATTAAGAGATGGAATATTTTTAAAGTTCTTATTCAAATTTGAGGAATGTTAAGAGATGGAATGTTAAAAAAAAAAAAGAGATGGAATGTTAAAAGTTTCTTACAAAATTTTTTTTGCAGAATAAATTGTGGTAGTCCTGTTGCTAATTGTGTTTTAGAATTATTAATTGCTCTAATTCCCAATAATTCTATTCTTCCTTTTATTTGCAGTTCTTTTAGTCTCAACAGAGGTCACCTACTTTGTTTGTGGATTACTTTTTGTTCTGGTAGTGGAAGAGTGGGTTTGGGATTATGGTATTTCAGTAACTATCCTTCATGTTGCCATCACTTCAACTGGTAAGCAAACTAAAATAAAGGATACAAAATGTATTCAATCTGGATATTGTACCTAAATCGATACATAAGAGTAAAACTTTGTTGTATGCACAGTGTCCTCTGATGGAGAAATAATAAAAACTGATGATGAAAGTTCATCACCTCCCTCACTCCTTCTCCCCCATCAAGTTCCTCTACCATTTACTCAGAGAGGTTTTGATTAGATACATTGTCCAGTTCAACAATGTATTGAAATGTTCAGTTCAGTTCAGTTGCTCAGTTGTGTCTGACTCTCTGCGACCCCATGAATCGCAGCACACCAGGCCTCCCTGTCCATCACCATCTCCCTGAGTTCACTCAAACTCATGTCCATCGAGTCGGTGATGCCATCCAGCCATCTCATCCTCTGTCGTCCCCTTCTCCTCCTGCCCCCAATCTCTCCCAGCATCAGGGTCTTTTCCAATGAGTCAACTCTTCACATGAGGTGGCCAAAGTACTGGAGTTTTAGCTTCAGCATCAGTCCTTCCAATGAACACTCAGAACTGATCTCCTTTAGGATGGACTGGTTGGACCTCCTTGCAGTCCAAGGAACTCTCAAGAGTCTTCTCCAACACCACAGTTCAAAAGCATCAATTCTTCGGCACTCAGATTTCTTCACAGTCCAACTCTCACATCCATACATGACCGCTGGAACAACCATAGCCTTGACTAGATGGACCTTTGTTGGCAAAGTAATCTCTGCTTTTGAATATGCTATCTAGGTTGGTCATAACTTTACTTCCAGGCAGTAAGTGTCTTTTAATTTCATGGATGCAATCACCACCTGCAGTGATTTTGGAGCCCCCAAAAATAAAGTCTGACACTGTTTCCACTGTTTCCCCATCTATCTGCCATCATGGGACCAGATGCCATGATCTTAGTTTTCTGAATGTTGAGCTTTAAGCCAACTTTTCCACTCTCCTCTTTCACTTTCATCAAGAGGCTTTTTAGTTCCTCTTCACTTTCTGCCATAAGGGTGGTGTCATCTGCATATCTGAGGTTATTGACATTTTTCCTGGTAATCTTGATTCCAGCTTGTTCTTCTTCCAGCCCGTTTCTCATGATGTACTCTGCATATAAGTTAAATAAGCAGGGTGACAATATACAGCCTTGATGTACTCCTTTTCCTATTTGGAACCAGTCTGTTGTTCCATGTCCAGTTTGAACTGTTGCTTCCTGACCTGCATACAGGTTTCTCAAGAGGCAGGTCAGGTGGCCTGGTATTCCCATCTCTTTCAGAATTTTCCACAGTTTCTTGTGATCCACAGAGTCAAAGGCTTTGGCTTAGTCAATAAAGCAGAAATAGATGTTTTTCTGTAACTCTCTTGCTTTTTCCATGATCCAGCAGATGTTGGCAATTTGATCTCTGGTTCCTCTGCCTTTTCTAAAACCAGCCTGAACATCTGGAAATTCATGGTTCACGTATTGCTGAAGCCTGGCCAGGAGAATTTTGAGCATTACTTTACTAGCGTGTGAGATAAGTACAATTGTGCAGTAGTTTGAGCATTCTTTGGCATTGCCTTTCTTTGGGATTGGAATGAAAACTGACCTTTTCCAGTCCTGTGGCCACTGCTGAGTTTTCCAAATTTGCTGGCATATTGAGTGCAGCATTTTCACAGCATCATCTTTCAGGATTTGAAATAGCTCAACTGGAATTCCATCACCTCCACTAGCTTTGTTTGTAGTGATGCTTTCTAAGGCCCACTTGACTTCACATTCCAGGATGTCTGGCTCTAGGTGAGTGATCACACCATCGTGATTATCTGGGTTGTGAAGATCTTTTTTGTACAGTTCTCCTGTGTATTCTTGCCCCTTCTTCTTAATATCTTCTGCTTCTGTTAAGTTCGCACCGTTTCTGTCTTTTATCGAGCCCATCTTTGCATGAAATGTTCCCGTGGTATCTCTAATTTTCTTGAAGAGATCTCTAGTCTTCCCCATTCTGTTGTTTTCCTCTATTTCTTTGCATTGATCACTGGGGAAGGCGTTCTTATCTCTCCTTGCTATTCTTCGGAGCTCTGCATTCAAATGGGTGTATCTTTCCTTTTGTCCTTTGCTTTTCACTTCTCTTCTTTTCACAGCTACTTTTAAGGCCTCCTCAGACAGCCATTTTGCTTTTTTGCATTTCTTTTTCATGGGGATGGTCTTGATCCCTGTCTCCTGTGCAATGTCACGAACCTCCGTCCATAGTTCATCAGGCAGTCTGTCCTCAGATCTAGTCCCTTAAATCTACTTCTCACTTCCACTGTATAATCATAAGGGATTTGATTTAGGTCATATCTGAATGGTCTAGTGGTTTTCCCTACTTTCTTCAATTTAAGTTTGAATTTGGCAATAAAGAGTTCATGATCTGAGCCACAGACAGCTCCCCGTCTTGTTTTTGCTGACTGTATAGAGCTTCTCCATTTTTGGCTGCAAAGAATATAATCAATCTGATTTCGGTGTTGACCATCTGGTGAAGTCCATGTGTAGAGTCTTCTCTTGTGTTGTTGGAAGAGGGTATTGAAATGTAGCAGTTTCCTATTATCTCCCATTCAACTTTTTATCAGTTACTCCCATTCAACTTGTTATCAGTTGTAAAGGGTTTGCTGCTGTTAGAATTCTTTCCTTCCAAATCCTTTCTTGAAGCAGATATTGGCCAAAGACTGGGAGCTAGGGCCTGAGGAAATCTGTACTTGCAGGCTTGCAAACTTCCTAATAATTATTTTAACAAAAATATGACTTCCCCTGTGGCTCAAGGATAAAGAATCTGCTTGCCAATGCAGGAGACGCAGGTTCAGTCCCTAGGTAGGGAAGATCTCCTGGAGGAGGAAATGGCAACCTGCTCCAGTATTCTTGCCTAGGAAGTCCCAAGGGCATAGGAGCCTGGTGGGCTACAGCCCACGGGGTCTCAAGAGTCAAACACAACTTATCGACTAAACCACTACCACCATCAGGTTCTAAGACTAAAGGGTTTTTATTTCTACCTGTGAGCTTTGGAGTTTGAATAAAACAGATTCAAATTCCAGTCCTAACTTTCTGTCAGATGTTTGTCTGAGGCAAGATATAACATCATTTATATTGTTAGACATAATTGCCTCATCTACAAATTGGGTGGTATCTTGTGAAGCTTGTGTGAGAGAAGTTGTCTGACATGGTGTTTGGCCTATAATTACTGAGTAAAGGTAATTTTATCCATTCCTTCATCCATTTATTCAAGGTTTACTCTTCCCTTGTAACTTTTTATTTCTTACTGCCTTCCATTATTAAAGAGAAACACATTAGTAAAAGCATGAGTGGTAATCAACCACAAGTTATAATTCAATGTTATTATTATTTATTAACTGCTGCAGTCCGTGGGGTTGCTAAGAGTCAGATACGACTGAGTGACTTCACTTTCACTTTTCACTTTCATGCATTGGAGAAGGAAATGGCAACCCACTCCAGTGTTCTTGCCTGGAGAATCCCAGGGATGGGGGAGTCTGTTGGGCTGCCGTCTATGGGGTCACACAGAGTCGGATACGACTGAAGTGACTTAGTAGCAGTAGTAGTAGTAATATGTTTAGTTGCTCAGTCATGACTGACTCTTTGTGATCCCATCAACTGTACTCCACCAGGCTCTTCTGTCCATGGAATTTCCCAGGCAAGAATACTGGAGTGGGTTGCCATTTCCTTCTCCAAGTTATCTTCCTGGCCCAGGGATCAAACCCATGCATCCTTCATTGAAGGTGGATTATTTACCACTGAGCCACATAAATGATTCCCAACTCTAATTACATGAGAATAACCAGTTTTGATGTGAAGTTATCCTCACTGAAATCCCTCAAACTGTTGCCTAAATCCAGAAGAAAAGATGCACTGAAGGATGCTTGACTTCATGCTCCTGATTCAACAGGCCTTCATATTGAAGGAAGAGAGCACTGGAATTCCCACAGGTCCCAAGAGGACTTAGGAGTTAACTCTTGTTTTCTCTGGAATCCATGGGCTGTCCTCTTGCTGCAGGAGATTCTGTTTAACTACTATGTAACTACTTAAATATCACTCATATTTTCAGTGCTCTGATCTATCAATGGGTATAATCAGTCTCCGACTTACGAACGCACAATTTCAAAATGAATTGCTATGTCTCAGCCTCAGTGCTATTAGAAAATGCCAGTACATCAATCTCCTAGCATCAGTTTCCTCAGATACAAACTCTTTTAGTAACTTGGAGGGCCAGTTAAGCCCATCTCAAATTCTCTATTTTACTTTGGGGCTTAAGTATTCCTGGAAGACAGTCATAGGATATTTGCAAGAAAGATTTTGGAGCACATGGTGGCTCAGTCTTTAGGGTCTCAGCCTTCAGACAATAGGTTTTCTGGATCCAGAAAAGTTACAAGTTAATCATCCAACACATGGCACGTAGAAAACACTTTAAAAATATTGCTCAATAGATCTTTCAGCGGAAAGTCACCCAGAACTCCAGAGAGCAAGGCACTGAGGATTCAAAACAGTTTTAGGATCATTTCTGCTGCATATTACTTCAAGTCGACTGTGTGAATTTGACCTGAGAATCTGACAGATCATGACATCGTTCCTAGGAGAGGAGTTTCAAATACTTGACTTAACAAATGACCTTTTTAGACAATGACTTAAGTACCACTTTGGCGCTACTTGATTTCATGAATATAGACAAGATTTCTCTTTGTTATGAAGATATGATTTGACCAAACAAGTATTTCTTCATGATTGTATTTCAGAAATGAACAAGGCCTTTTTCTTTTCTATTGCAGTTATGCTGGAATTCCCCTTGACATCACATTGGTGGGCTGCCTTAGGTATATATATAGAGAGAGAGATTAGATATATATTATATACATATATATTATACATATATATGATACTTATTTAATAAATATATATTTATAAATAAACTAGTGGCATAAAAATATATTTATGGGGGTCAGATAATTGGACCAGAAGATTACTCAATGGTTTTATCATTCTAAAATTATAGAGGATAAAACATTGGATATATATTTGTGACATATTCTTTTAGTTATCTTTCTCCATGAATGATAATATAGTCTTTATAGTAGTACAGAAGAAGGAAAACTATTTTATCTCATTAATTTTTTTATCCACCAATTGAACAACTGAATTCATCAGTCACATAGGTAGTAAGAAAATTAGCCAAGTAAAAGTAGACTTCTCTAAAGCTTTTTCTTTAAGCCAGACACTGGCCTCAAAATATTTTTAGATTTTCTCTTTTCAGTAAGCTTGGCAATAGTTGTTATCTAATTGTCATGTTTATCAATGAGAAATGCAAATGCAGCACTTTACCACATTCTTTCTCCTAAAGTTATCTACTTTTAGTACCAGTATTATTTATATTATTTACTAACCCTCTTCCCTCAAGTTTAATTCTCTGCTTACCTTGCATATCCATAATTCTCCAATATTGTTTAGTGCATACAGAAAACACTTGTAGAAAGTAGATGTTTTATTTTGCATAAACCTTCCCAAGATGTCAATTTTTAATAAATCAGAAAATATGATACCAAAAGAAATACTTTAATGAGCCCAAGTGGAAATCATCTTGTCTCTATGGAAAATAAGAACTTCTCTCTGGGGATTTTATTCACAATACTATAAAATTTATTGAGGCCTAGCCAACTTAGTCACATATGAAATGCAACCCTAATGACAAGGAAAGTCAACTTTGGCATAATGAAAGAACTAATAGAATTTGCTAAAATGATTGGGTAATGATTTCAGTTTCAATAATCAAGTTTGGATTCCTCAAAGGACAGTTGCCCAATGATGTCCAAGGTAGCCTTCTTTGGTTTTTCTTTGCATTAACAATTTAAAAGTAAGAGAATAGTGGTTAAACATCTTGGAAATTCTATCTTGTGGTCTCACACTGGATGTGTGTCTTTGTGTGGGGAAGTTGTGTGGTCCTGCCAGGCCTCTGATTCACAAAGGGCTCTTACCTCAGGGACTTTTACTTTTCCTGGGAGTTATGGAGTTACTGCCTTGCAAGGGACAACAGATTTATGGAAGCCCTGTAAGGCTAGATTCATATTTTAAAACAAACAAGAATCATCAGGCCAATGAAATCAGAGCTAAAGGCATTTTCATAAAACCAAATAGCTCAGGTAAGTGGAATTCTTGTGTTCAAAATCTTTTCTATACTCAAAAATAGTTTCCACATTAGTAAGCACATTTTTCTTTTACAATTAGAGGGGGGAAATACCTTATAAAGAATATTTTAAAATAGCAACAACACAAACAAATTGCAGGTCACATGAGCTAAAAGAATTGAGAACTGTAAATTCCTTGGCATGTGCTTTGACTCTGTTGCCTTTGAATTTCTGAGTTTTAAGAGCTCCTTACCATTAATTTGTCAGAACCACGCACCTATTCCCTGAAGGAAGTTTTGAATTTCAATAATTTACCAGCACAGAATACATACCTACTCTCTTTTAGCTGAATCTATAAACTCCTCTATTGCAAATGCTGTGTCAGTTTCAGGAACATTATTTTAGTCATGATGATTGTTCTTATTCATAATCTCACCAATGAATTATTCATTATTAGTAGTTAACCAAAACTTCCTTTCATTACTTGCAGGATTCGGCTTAATTTCAATGATATGTGGAGGCCAGACTTTAGCATACTGTTTGTTCAAAGATAATTTTATCTATCCAGATCTGGATGATTTCTAACAGAGCAGCCAATTCTATGTTATTACATACATGGTATCCAGGCTAGATTGTATTTTTTCTTCATACCTATATTCAAGGTTGAATTTATTCTAGATACTTTTTAACTGTAAAAAGACTAGATGCTTTTTAACTGTAAAAAGAAACAAGAGAAATTAATGGAGAGCAAAAGAATCCTAGTAAAGAATTCATGAGCAAAATATGCAAAGTCATAAATACAGTGTTTCCTAAAGTGTATTCCATAGAACCCTAGTTCCAAACAATGTTAATGATGCCTTGTAAAGAAAAGTTGCATGTTTAAGTATTTTAGTAAAGCAGATTTATTTATTTTGGACTTCTTAGACTCTTTAACATGCTATTGTGAATACAGTATCACTACGTAGTAGTTGATAACGTCATGTGCTGTTTCTCAAACATATTCGACCAGAGACACAGTTGAGAAAATGCTGATATGTCATGTGGAAACTATAACATAGAAAAAGGCAGATTTGAAATTACTGCAAATCCCTGTAACCAGAATTAGATTTTTATTATTGTCCCACAGTATCTGTTAGAGTATTTCTTATGAGAATATTGCCTTTTAAAAAACGTTAGTGCCTACATCTTTCTTTAGATCATGGTGTTTTAACATAATACTTCTCAAAATTTAACATGTATTTGAATCACCTGGCAATCTTGTTACACTGTGGATTTTGGTTTAGAAGGGCTGGAGTGGAGCATGAAATTCTGTATTCCTAACAATTACTGGGAAATGCCTGTGCTGCCAGTCCACGGACCCCACTTTAAGAAGAAAGGTCTCAGCGGTTTGAACGATGTATTTTTTAAGGTTGTCTAGCTCTGTACTGTCATCCTATGGTTTTTATATCATGGTTATTCAATAAATGCTTGTTGAATTGTATTAAAACTGAGCTGAGTTAAATTTATATATCTAAAATTTATATGTTTAAGACATATTTATATGTCAAATATTTCCCCCTTTTTAGTACAACTAAAGATGTCCATATACAAAAGAAATGCACAGCATGGTTACAATTAAAATGTAAGCATGGTTACAATTAAAATGTAAGCATAGGAAAAATGATAGGAAAGTGACAACTCTCCTTGTCCCCCAACCCCCACCCCCAACACACACACTCCCACAGAAACATCTTGGGAAACAATTAGAAGCTATCTCTAGAATTTTTTCCGATTGATCTTTTTATCCTAAAAGTCTATTTCTTCCTTAAAGACATGCATTCAACCTCTAAGAAATGTCATGCTAATTGTATATATTCCAGATAACCTTCCAAAAACTGCTTTGTGCTGATCAGTTATTTGTTAAATAATTTAAGCTTCTTGTGCACATGTAAGTATGAAAATAATGATAGTCTCCCTTTCTTCTGTCTCACATTTACTGACTCCCACAAATTTTTGTTTTCCATCCACTATTCCCATTCTTCCTATTAATTTCCTTCAAAATGTTTGGTTATAGAAGTATCAAAATCTGTAACTCATTTAAATCAGTCAAGGGGCTGTAAATTTCATCCTTAAAGTAAGGTAGGATACAGTAGCTAGGAAAGGGTAAGCGTTATGATCTTTGATTCTTTGGTTAAAACCCCACTGACAGCACAAAGAAAACTGTATTGTCAGTGATACATAAAACTGAATCTTGCTCTGTGAAAAATGCAAATATTGAACAAACCATAAATACACTGATGAAAAAGACTGCCCCTATATTAACTCACACTTGGAAGAAATTTACAGAAACATTAAAGCTGCCTAAGTAAATTTGATAATTAAAAAAGATTTGGTTGATTAAGTACTTTTTAATATAATGAATATTGTTACACTAGTAAATTAGAATAAGAATCTCTCTAGACTCAGAGGACCTTAAAATCTTGTCATTCTGTAGTATAGCTTAATTAGCATGTTTATTTCTAGGATTAGGAACCCATCTGCTCAGGTAATTACCATTATGTTAATCTTTCTCTTTTTTTTTTATCCTGATCACAAGTTTCTTCTTTTTTTGGTTTTCTTCTTTTACTCAGTAAAATAATTATTATTGTCTATTAGATGACACTACCTAATACACAAAAATTTTAAATACAATTGGGATGCATATTTTAGTTTAAAAATACTATACATCTGACATATATTCACTTTGGTTTTTATTGCTATATATATATATATATATAATTTAATTTTATATATTTTTTTTTCTCAAAGGTCAAGAGTCATGCCCATTTAATTTACTTTTCTGGTATTCCATATAGAATCATAAGTTGGTAGAATCCTATCCTATATTTTGATGCATACTTTTCAGGCAAGATTGATACTATGTTCATAGTTTAAAGAATGATAATATTTTTGTATTATGTATAACCATTTCCTAAATATGCTTTGAAGTTATTATACCCCACAGTGTTTTCTTATAAATTAATTTTCACATTTTAAAATAACATTTTACTTAAAAGAATTATTTCTTAAGTGAATGAACCTATCTTTACTTGTGTTGATTGTGATCCTAAAATATATATGAGGACTATTTTCATATTGTAGTCTAAAGATTAAACTTTCTATCTAAAATGTTATGGGTTTTGCTCAACTGATTTACCTTACTAGCTGAATTGATAAATTCGAAAGTTGTTTGGTATCCCTCTAAAGCTGCGGAGATCATCCTATAGAAGTGAGAAGACGTATACTTTGTGACAGAGGATTTTATAGCAAATCTTAAGGAAAAAATAAATGCACTTCCTAAAGTTGTTGCTTTATAAACTTTGTATACCTCAATCGCCACGTAAAATAATATATAACAAAAGCATACATAGATCCTTTTAGTAAAAATTGTCAGGAAAAGGAGGAAATGCAACTTGGTTCACATGAAGATAATATGTTCTATAGATTTCTACTGCAGAAAAGGTCTCATAAAATATGTAAAAAATTTGGGAGTATTCCACGTTTTGATAGAGGACAATAAAGTATTTCCAAGTATGACGCCTCACTTACCTTAGCTCTTCCTTTTCAATTTGCCTTTATTCTTTCTAAATTTTTCCAATGGTTTAGTAAAATGGTCTCTAAGCAAATCATTTTTAAAAAGAGTTAATTACCATCTGACTTTCTTCTTGGTGAAGAATATTCACCCTGCCACATATGCTCAATACTTCAAACAGGAAGGAACTGAAAATATTATCCAATAACTTAAATGACAGCTGCACAAAATATCAGCTTATTAATCTAGCCCATATTCATGAAGCTGGTATCATATTTGATCATCACAATAATATATTTAACTGTGTTCTTAATGGCTGTATATATCTCTATAATATAAATACAATACAACTTATTTAGCCATTTCCTTTTAACTGATGCTTACGTTTTGTATAATTTTTTCTCATGGTAAGTAGGCAGACATTAGACAGCTCCTTGAATTCTCAGATAAAATGGATCACCAGAAGTGAAATTATTAGACCATATGGCATGAATATCTTTTAATTATTGAAAAATATTTCTAAATTGCTATTTACAATGTTTGAACCAACGTGTTCACCCAACAAAAGTATGAGTACCAATTTTACCATACCCCTCTCACATTAAGAACTGTCATTTTTACACTATTAACAAGCATCTAATAAAATGATAATTTTACAATGCATATCAACTCCTAGGCACTAGGGATGTGCAAGTATCACGTAGGTAAAGCATCATACCTAGTAGTTGTTAATCTTTAAACAGCTTTGTTGGGTAGATGGTAGGGCATTAAAGGAGAACTTTAAACTATTTGAAGGCAGGGATATGGTTTTGTTCAATGCTATATAACCAGCTCCTAGAACAGTGTCTGGGTTGTGTCATGCATATCAGAGGCACAATTAAATGTGGAGGAAAAGCAAATACATTTTTTTCATGCTTCAGATCTGTTGACTGCTGCTGCTGCTGCTGCTAAGTCGCTTCAGTCGTGTCCGACTCTGTGCGACCCCATAGACGGCAGCCCACCAGGCTCCCCCGTCCCTGGGATTCTCCAGGCAAGAACACTGGAGTGGGTTGACATTTCCTTCTCCAATGCATAAAAATGAGAAGTGAAAGTGAAGTCTCTCAGTGGTGTCCGACTCCGAGCGACCCCATGGACTGCAGCCTACCAGGCTCCTCCGTCCATGGGATTTTCCAGGCAAGAGTACTGGAGTGGGGTGCCATCGCTTTCTCCAGAGCTGTTGGCCACAATCCTTCAAATTAGTTGCACATTGGAAAACTCCCCGGCACACCTGGGAAGGGATTGATTGTTTTACTAATCCAGTCAAAAGGAAAAGAGAAGCATAGATTGCTCTCTGAACAAAGAAGGTACCCAGTAACAAGGGAGTAAAATGTTTAACTGAATATAAGTGGACACGCTGTACCTTCATTGTACTTATGTTGAGAGTGGACTCAGAAAAAACAAAACAAAACACATTTTTACCTCTTAAAGCACTGTGAGTACTGCATATTTTATACAAGCTTTTTGGAGGCGATGAGAAGAGGGTTGCATTGCACTCACTACAGCACACTTACTTGTCTCCTCACTAGACATCCTGGCTTCCTTCTGTAGCTGCTGTCAATGGCCAGGTCCCTGTTCCCTTCTTCACTTTGCTGCTGCTGCTGCTGCTGTTAAGTCGCTTCAGTCATGTCCAACTCTGTGCAACCCCATAGATGGCAGCCCACCAGGCTCCCCCGTCCCTGGGATTCTCCAGGCAAGAACACTGGAGTGGGTTGCCATTTCCTTCTCCAATGCATGAAAGTGAAAAGTGAAAGTGAAGTTGCTCAGTCGTGTGCGACTCTTAGTGACCCCATGGACTGCAGCCCACCAGGCTCCTCCATCCATGGGATTTTCCAGGCAAGAGTACTGGAGTGGGGTGCCATTGCCTTCTCCACACTTTGTCTCTACACAACCTCTAAAAACACTGTATGTTCCCAGCAAATCAGATTCTGCAGCTAATATATACTAGTAATATAAACAAAGTTCTTATCATTGGGACTTCCCTGATGATCCAGTGGTTAAGATTTTGCCTTCCAGTGGAGGGGGTGCAGGTTTGATCCCTGGTCGGGGAGCTGAGATTCCACATGCCTCAGGGCCAAAAAAGCAAAACATAAAATAGAACCAGTATTGTAGCAAATTCAATACAATCTTTAAAAATGGTCCATTAAAAAATATTTTAAAAAACTATTAAAAAATAGTTATCATTGCCTGAAGGAAAACCATTCTTTGTTTTCCAATTATGTCACTTCAGTGTATCACCTTAACCTATCCCAAATGACTTTCCAAAATATTTACCCCACCAAAAGTAATCTAGTCTCTTCTCAGCGCCAAATTTTGCTACTGAAATGGAAATACTTTTTTGTGTGTGTTCTGGAGTATCTCTATCCAACAGAACTTTCTGCAGTGGTGGAAGTGTTCCATTTATCAGTACTGTCCTGTAGAGTAGCCACTACCTACGTATGCCTCCTGTACTCTTGAAGGGTAGATACCATGACTGAGGAACTGAATTTTAATTTAATTTTAATTAGTTTAAATTTAAAACCAGTGGCTACTGTATTAGACAAGATGGGAGCATCTCCTCATTTATCAAGGAAAAAATGGTTTCACCTGTAGGTGTTTTAACTCAACCTATTAGGCTGAGTTTGAGGCTGAGTTACTTAGGGCAAAAAGATCCATCTTTAAGGAAAGGGAAAAGTGCATAGAAAACCCAGAGATTGTCATGCCAGCTATGATGCATAAAGACCATGTGTACATTGTCTAGTAATGTACAAGGTGGGGCTTCACTTGTGGCTCAGCTGGTAAAGAATCCACCTGCAATGTGAGAGACCTGGGTTCAATTCCTAGGTTGGGAAGATCCATTGGAGAAGGGAAAGGCTACCCATTCCAGTTTTCTGGCCTGGAGAATTCACTGTAAATTCACTGTACAGTCCATGGAATTAATTTAAGGGCTTCCCTGATAGCTCAGTTGGTAAAGAATCCACCTGCAATGCAGGAGACCCTGGTTCAATTCCTGGGTCAGGAAGATCCCCTGGAGAAGGGATAGGCTGCCCACTACAGTATTTTTGGGTTTTCCTTGTGGCTCAGCTGGTAAAGAATCCACCTGCAATGTGGGAGACCTGGGTTCCATCTCTGGGTTGGGAAGATCTCCTGGAGAAGGGAAAGGCTACCTACTCCAGTATTTTGGCCTGGAGAATTCCATGGACTGTATAATCCATGGGGTCACAAAGAGTCGGACACAACTGAGCGACTTTCACTTTCACTTGTACAATGTGTTGGTATCTGGAGAAGGGAATGCAGCCCACTCC
Organism: Bubalus bubalis; assembly: GCF_019923935.1. Lineage (NCBI taxonomy): Eukaryota > Metazoa > Chordata > Mammalia > Artiodactyla > Bovidae > Bubalus > Bubalus bubalis. The sequence goes on from NC_059166.1 coordinate 36,124,417, forward strand.
AGTATTCTTGCCTGGAGAATCCCATGGACAGAGGAGACTGGTGTGCTACAGACCGTGGTATCACAAAGAGTCTGACACAACTGAGCGACTAACAAATAACAAATAAGCTAATTGGCAAACACTGAGGCAACTAGTGGCATGACTGATTATATTGCAGATATTACATTTTGGGGACTTGTCAAAGGTGCTTTGAGATTAGAAAATTTCCAATTGAAAGTGCATATGACAATACTAAATGTTGTTAAGGATGAAGAGAAAAGAGATTGCTCAAACACTGCTGATTCAGTAGGTACAACCTCTTTGGAAGTATCTATGACGTATGCCTGTGGAAGATACAGGAGCCCCACATGTCAACTTCCACAGGGGTATCCTAGAGAAACTCCTGCAGGAGGACAAAATGTGAACTGCAACATTGTTTATAATAAGGTAAATTGAAGAAACATAAATGTCCATCAATGAGCATTGATTTTTTTAAAATTATTATTAGGTAAAATACTATGTAGCACTTTAAAGAAACTAATAGGAATTTAATAAGTGAACGTGATAGATCTCAAAAATGTTTGTGAAAATAATAAAAGTACATGTTGATTCTCTTGTGTAGATTTTTAACGTGCACACAAATATTGCTGCATATTATGTATGGGTGCATCTATATATGGCAGGAATGGTGCTGTGATTCATATCAAATTCTTGATACCAATTGCCTGGACATATGGTTATAGTGTCTAGAAGTGGAATACAAAGAGAAAGATCAGTTTAAGTGTTCAGCATGTTATTTTGAGCCAAAGGCAGGATCTTCAAGTGGAAATATCCCTTTGGAAATCGGCTAACATGTTTGTGAAGCTAAAGTTAATGACTGATCAAACTATCATAATAAAAAGACAATTTGCAGATGTCTATCATAATGTGAAAATTTAAAGAAGTTATCAAGTCATTGAAGATTATAATTCTTAGGTTTTTCAGTTCCAAATGTAGAAAACATCATAATATAAATAAGATAAATTATATATAATATATTTTAAAATAAACATAGCTGAGATTTACTTTCTGAAATGTGATCATCATCACACAATTCTTTATTGCTGTGAAGATTAATGAGCTGTTGACCAATGTACTTTTTTCTATGAAGTCAGTCTCAAACACACTTCCAATTTTTATAGGACATTTTTGTATAATAAGGAGTTGTAATAATTTTTAAACTCAGCTGTTTTTCATACTACTTATAAAATCCAAACAATCTGATTTGGTAATTATATGGAAGTTGAACGCACTATGTTCATTTTTCTTTTTACTGAGAAAGTGGTGCAAAGTTTTGATTTTGTCATTTGGACTGGTAATGTAAATTCATTTCATAGTTATTTTTAAAAAGTTATTTATTTTTAATTGAAGGATAATTGCTTTACAGTATTGTGTTGTTTTCTACCAACCATCAACATGAATCAGCCATAGTTTTACCTTTACTAACTGATGTGTTTCCTACAAATGAGTCCTGCTAGTCACAAGGGAAATGGTCTCTGAGAAATACTGGACTAACACATAATGGATGCTCAAAAACAATTTTTTGAATTGAGTGAATGAATGGTCACTTGTAGAAAACTACTAGAAAAATAAATCCAAGACCGTATTAATGGTAATTCAATTCTATAATATTTCTGTATGAATAACTGAGTATCAGTGGCATTGTAGTTGCTCAGTGAGTACTGAATGAATAAATGAATAGATACACTATGATTATAGTTTTCACAAAAGTTCAGCCTACCTCTTTACTACCAATGAAGTACGTCAGGTATATAAAGCACTATACAAATTATATCAGTGAGAACCTTTGATTGAAAATGACAGAAACTCATCTTAAGAATAAAGACATTTATTGATTTATGTGTTTGAAAAATCCAAGATAATGTGACTTCAAGTGAGGTATGAAATGACAGCTCAAGATTTTGTTTGTTTCTTTCTATTTTCCAATCTGTCTCCTTGTTTAGGTTCATTCTTGGCAGGTTTCCCCTTAGGTGTTTCTTGTTTGATTGCTCATATTCCTTGTTAGATCCAGTGGGAAAGAGCAAGGATGTTTCTTTCTCAGAAGCCTCCAGTCTTATTAGCTCACTCTGGGTCCTGAGCCAGTCACTGTGGCCAGGGCAATGGGATGCACTGATTGGCTAAAGGCAATCTGAGCACTTCCTGTCTAGAGGGTAGGAGGGTGGAAAGAGAGTGTCAGCTTCTCTTGAAACTCACAAGCTACTTGAAGGAAGCAGAACACAAGAATGAAATTCTGTCAGTAAGAAGTCAAGACTGCAAATGTGTACTCTACCTATTAAAAGGAGCCACCATTTGTACAGATAAAGAAAACATAAATGAAATAGTGAATGGACAATATGGTATATAAAACAACACTATACATTGGTAATAATTGTTTAATTATATAATACACAAAAATAATAGAGGAACAGAGAAAGTACAAAAGAAACAAAAATTTATTGTGGCTTTGTATCATCAGAAAATTCCCCAACTATTTAGCAACTGTTTCGGGTCCTATGCTGGGCTGTCTCACTTCTTATGAAGTCACTGCCCTCCCTGACCTTATGATGCACATAACACCCATCTATATTCGCCAAAAAAAATAAGATTAACAAGTAAACATGTCAACTGTGTGTCATGAATGTATATCACAAAATTAGTAAATTTTAAAATCGTAAGCTTTAAATCTTAGCTTATGCTCTTTGCTTTATCTGGAATATTTACTTCAGTACATTTTCAGTAAAATCCTATTCCTTATTTGAAACTAAAGGATAATTTTCATGAAATCTTCTTATGTATCTATCCTCTTCCCAATACAGGCTGATTTATTTACCCATTCTGCCCCACATTTTGTTTTTACCTGTGTGCTGTGCTTAGTCACTCAGTCCTGTCCAAGTCTTTGTGATCCCATGATCTGTAGCCCACCAGGCTCCTCTGTCCATGGGGTTTCTCCAGCCAAGACTACTGGAGTGGGTTGCCATGCCCTCCTCTAGAGGATCTTCCCAACCCAGGGACTGAACCCAGGTCTCCCCCATTGCAGGTGGATTCTTTACTGTCGGAGCCACCAGGGAAGCCCATGAATACTGGGTGGGTAGTCTATCCCTTCTCCAGGGGATCTTCCTGACCCAGGAACCAAACCAGGGTCTCCTGCATTGTAAGAGGATTCTTTACCAGCTGAGCTACCAGGGAAGCCCTTGTTCTTATCTAAATTGTAATAATTAGCATATAACTAGTGATGTGCCGTTTGTAAAGCATTTTCAAATCCATCAACTCAATTGATTGCACAACTTCCTGGGAAGGACATATTATAACTATTTCATTTTATGCTAGAGAGCTGAAAATCACTATCTAAGCTCCAGATATCACATGTCCCCAATGCTCCACTGTTAACATGTTATAGAGCACTGAAAATGAAGGAAAATATTGTAATAGTTTATGAAGCAAGCATAACAATAGTCTTGATCAAGACAGTACAAAAAGAGAAAATTGCAACTCAATGTCACTTATGAGTACTGATACAAAGTTGTAAATATTAGCAAAAGCAATCTTTCCACTTTTTATAAAATACAGTATGACCAAGTAAGATTTATTTCCAGAATGCAAGGTTATTTCAAAAATAGAAAAATTCAGCTCCTTTGCCACCCCATCGACTGTAGCCCACCAGGCTCCTCTGCCTATAGGATATCCCAGGCAAGAATACTGGAGTGGGTTTGCCATTTCCTACTCTGGGGGATCTTCCTGACCCAGGGATCAAACCCATGTCTCTTTCATCTCCTGCATTGGCAGGCAGATTCGTTACCACTGTGCTGCCTGGGAAGCCCTCATTACTATATTATGTCATGTTAGAAACTGTAAGAAGAAAAATTGTATACATGATTATCTCCATAAATGCTGGAAAATGTCCTTGAAAAAGATCAGCACCCCTTCCTGATAAAAACACTTAAGATTATAATAACTGGTACTTTCTTAACAAGACAATATTACGTTCCTTAGTTCTAAAGCCAATATCTTACTTAATGGCAAGGCACTAAAGCAAAGTCGACCATCATTTCCATTACCATCAACACTGTACTGGCAATGTCAACCAAGCAACTAAACAGAAGAAACTAGAGGCATAATCAGTGGAAAAGAATAAACAGAATTATCTCTAGGTGCAGATGTTATGATCTTATACCTGGAAAACCCTAGAGAATCAACAATAAAACTCAATCAGAGAAGTTACCCTTGTAGCAGGCCATAAAACTAACATAGGAACCAATGGCAGTTACAAAATGATAACAGAGAACACAATGGTATAGAAAATCCCATCTGCATTAGCAGCAAAGAAGATAAAGGCGTGGCCATGATGGCCAAGTAGGGAGACCCTGAGCTCACCTCCTCCCAGGCACACCAAAACTGCAACTATTTACAGAGCGACCATTGATGAGAACAACCTGAAGACTAGCAGAGAACGTCTTCTACAGGTAAAGATATAAAGAAGGAACTTCAATGACATGGGTATGAGGGGCAGAGATGTATACCAAGTCAAGACCCATATCCCCAGATGGCTGACCCAAAATGGAAGGATAATTACAATCGCAGAGTTTCTCCCCAAGGAACAAGGAGTCTTAGCCTCACATCAAGTTCCCCACCCTGGGAGTCCTGCACTGGAAAGGTGAACCCCCAGAGCATTTGGCTTTGAAGGCCAGAGGGGCTTACTTTCAGGAGAACCAGAGAGGTATAAGAAATGGGACTCACACAATCATCTCACACATTCTAAGACCTAGGGCAGATGCGATAATTTAGGAGGAGGCTGGGTTAGACCCACTTGCTGATATTGGAGACCTTCTTGGAGAGGCCAGAGGCAACTGGAGCTCACCCTGGGGACAGAAACAATGGTGGCAGCCATGTGGGGGAGCTTGTTCTGCCTCAAGAACATTGATGCTGGTAAGCATAATTTTGGAATCCTCCTTCTAGCTTATTAGCACCAGGTTCTAGCCCTGCCCACCGGCCAGTCAGCAACAGTTTGGGAATGTGCCAGGCCAAGCAGCCAGCTGGACGGGGACACAGCCTACCTATCAGCAGACCAGCTGCCCTATTATTTCCTGAGCCCCCAACCATCCCAGGACATGGCCCCACCCACCATAGGGCCGAGGACTCAGTCCCACCTACTTGTGGGCTGGCATTAGCCCCGGGATCCTGCTGCCGGTATTTGGGATCCAGCCCTAGCCACAATCAGGCTGAAGCCAGCTCTTGGAATTCCAGAGCTTACAGCCAGAGACCCCAGGACTCAGATAACCCTCTGTAGGCTGACACTGGGCCTAGGACCCAGCTTCACCCAACAGTGGGTGGGCACCAGTTCTGGAGCCATAGAGACCCACAATCAGCCATTTTTCTATAAGTCTGATATGTCAAAATAGAGAAAAGTTATTTAAAAAGAGAGAGAGAGAGATGGAGAATTAGAGGATTTAAGCGACTTTTCCAAAGTCATATTAAAGAGGCAAAGAAGCTATCTAGGCCTCAAACTCCTGCTGTTTTCACCACACCTCCCTCTCCCTGTGACTGCATTTTGCATTCGCTGAGTCGGACAAGACTGAGTGACTTCACTTTCACGTTTCACTTTCACGCATTGGAGAAGGAAATGGAAACCCACTCCAGTGTTCTTGCCTGGAGAATCCCAGGGACGGGGGAGCCTGGTGGGCTGCCGTCTATGGGGTCGCACAGAGTCGGACATGACTGAAGCGACTTAGCAGCAGCAGCAGCAGTATGTTAGCAGAGGCAATGATTCCTAGAGAATTTGCTTGAACACTTGTATGAGTCATACTGGGATTCTAAGGTAACCAGCACAGGAGCCAGTAGAGTGGCCTGCACTAGAGACACTGTCTTGGCAGCATGCCTTGGCCTCTAAGAACTTGTATAGCTGTCCAAGGTATGATGTCTATTAAGAACAATGGGCTTCCCTGGTGGCTTAGATGGTAAAGAATCTGCCTACAGTGTAGGAGACCAGGGTTCAATCCCTGGGTCCAGAAGATCTCCTGGAGAAAGGAATAGCTACCCACTCCTGGAGAATTCTGTGAACAGAGGAGCATGGTAGGCTACAGTCCATGGAATTGCAGAGTCAGACATGACTGAGTGACTTACAAGGAACAGTTTGGACTGTCAGGCTTTTCTCTAAGAACTCTGATCTGCTAGATATAAGTTCCCACCTCTGATCAGGAGCAATAGCCACTCATGGTCATCATGATGTCCGTGGCTTGATTAAAGAGGAGTCCCAGAAAATGGTTTGGGGTAGAATGACATGGTTCATTTTTAGGTCTGGAGGAATAGCAAAGACTGACAGGTTGGCAAGCAGTTCAGGCTAGGCCCCTATGCTATTTGGGAACTGGAATACAAATCAAGAACCCTAGGCTGGGGAAGGTGTCTCTTTTCTGTGCTTTCTGTGTAATTTCTTATAACCGTACTTGTCACATTGTATCACAGGAGGCAATGAAGATGCTTGTCATGAACACTAGATTCAATCAACTTGAAGGCAGAGTTTGTGTCATTCACTGGACAAAAATTTATTGAGACCTGCACTGTGCCAGGCATTGCTTTAGGTGTAGGAATAATACATCAGCAAACTGTTTTCAGACAAATATCTGCATCCTTATTAAATGTACTTTCAACCTCACCTACTTATCACCTAGACTAGTGCCTGGAACATAGTAAGTGTTTAGCAATAAACAAGATGTTCAGTTATAATGAACACTTGTGGTGATTAGCATCACGGGCCTTTAAGGACCTGTGGATCTCAACTCAGACATCCTGGAAACCAGACATAGGTCAAAAGACTAATTCCAGTCCCCCTTCTGGAGGTGACGCAGTTTCTGGGTCTGATATACTATACTTGTAACTGTCTCTGAATCTGGAAGCTGAGTGTCTAGAGGATGAAATTTTTACCACCAGTAATCGGGCAGAGTCCAAGAAAAAGGAATTGAGAGACAGTACTCGATACATAACAGGCTTGCTGTGGTTTACAGAATTGAATGTGAGAAACAGGAGGGGATTTTCAAAAACATGTAGTCAATCCTTTTCTCCTCCAGCCCCTCTCCGTTACTTTCTTTTACTCTTCCTTGCCATAGTGACTGTGTTCATTTCAATCAAGCCCACGACAGGGAACTCACAATTTACTAACAAGAGCCTTCTATTCTGGGCAACTGTCATCATTAACAAGTTCTTCCTGAAGTCAAGCCAAACTTGATCTTTCTCTAGTTTCCTCATTGGTCCTGTTTCTGACATTTGAGACAACTGAAGATTTCTAATTGCTCTTTCTTATAATTTAGATATCAGAAAATCATTCTCTAATAGCTGAAGATGAGACTAAATTTTTTTTATGAAAACTGAAGTGCACCCATCCTTTCTCCTTTCCTTCTGTTGCAATGGAGCAAGTTTTCTTTCCCACCTCTGCAGTTCATTCTTCCACTTACGCTCTGAATTTTACTCCTTCTCCCTGGAACTCAGTTCCCAGTTACTTTTCACCCTATTCAGGTCATACTTCTGCCCCCATCACACTCTTGAAACTATCCTAGAGAAACTTGAGCCCTCCTTCAGTGGAATACTCAAGAGACATTTTTAGCAATGATTTTATTTCAGCCCTCCATGGGGCATGGGCTGGCAGGGGCCCTACCAACCACTCCCTTATACTTGGCAGCCTTGCCTGTTCCTTCCCCAACAGTTCTTCATCAGTGTCATGGTGGGCACCTCTTCTGTTATTCCTTGAATAAGTACTGACTTCCTTGTGGTCCTGTCCTAAACGCTCATCCCACTCTACATTCTTTGCCTGGGGGATTTTATTCACACACCTCACTGCTTTATACCTAAGTATAAGCTAATAACCACAATGGTGTGATCACCCACCTAGAGCCAGACACCCTAGAATGTGAAGTCAAGTGGGCCTTAGGAAGCAATCACTATGTACAAAGTTCATGGAAGTGATGGAATTCCAGTTGAGCTGTTTCAAATCCTAAAAGATGATGCTGTGCAACTGCTGCACTCAATATGCCAGCCAATTTGGAAAACTCAGCAGTGGCCACAAGACTGGAAAAGGTCAGTTTTCATTCCAATCCCAAAGAAAGACAATGCCAAAGAATGTTCAAAGTACCCACGCTAACAAAGTAATAATGCTCAAAATTCTTCTAGCCAGGTTTCAACAGTACCTGAACCGTGAACTTCCAGATGTTCAAGCTGGTTTTAGAAAAGGCAGAGAAGCCAGAGATCAAATTGCCAACATCTGTTGGATCATGGAAAAAGCAAGAGAGTTCCAGAAAAACATCTATTTCTGCTTTATTGACTATGCCAAAGCCTTTGACTGTGTGGATCACAATAAACTGTGGAAAATTCTGAAAGAGATGGGACTACCAGACCACCTTACCTGCCTCCTGAGAAATCTGTATGTAGGTCAAGAAGCAACAGTTAGAACCGGACATGGAACAACAGACTGTTTCCAAATTGGGAAAGGAGTACATCAAGGCTATATATTGTCACCCTGCTTACTTAACTTATATTCAGAATACATCATGTGAAATGCTGGGCTGGATGAAGCACAAGCTGGAATCAAGATGGCCAGGAGAAATATCAATAACCTCAGATATGCAGATGACACCACCCTTATGGCAGAAAGTGAAGAAGAACTAAAGAACCTCTTGATGAAAGTGAAAGAAGAGAATGAAGAAGTTGGCTTAAAGCTCAACATTCAGAAAACGAAGATCATGGCATCCGGTCCCATCACTTCATGGCAAGTAAATGGGGAAACAATGGAAACAGTGAGAGACTTTATTTTCTTGGGCTCCAAAATCACTGCAGATGGTGACTGCAGCCATGAAATTAAAAGATGCTTGCTCCTTGGAAGAAAAGCTATGTCCAACCTAGACAGCATATTAAAAAGCAGAGACATTACTTTGCCAACAAAGGCCCATATAGTCAAAGCTATGGTTTTTCCAGTAGTCATGTATGGATGTAAGAGTTGGACTGTGAAGAAAGCTGAGCACTGAAGAATTGATGCTTTTGAACTGTGGTGTTGGAGAAGACTCTTAAGAGTCCCTTGGACTGCAAGGAGATCAAACTAGTCAATCCTAAAAGCAATCAGTCTTGAATATTCATTGGAAGGACTAATGCTAAAGCTGAAACTCCAATACTTTGGCCACCTGATGCGAAGAACTGACTCACTGGAAAAGACCCTGATGCTGAGAAAGATTGAGGGCAGGAGGAGAAGGGGATGACAGAGGATAAGATGGCTGGATGGCATCACCGACTTGATGGACATAAGTTTGAACAATCTCTGGGAGCTGGTGATGGACAGGGAAGCCTGGTGTGCTGCAGTCCATGGGATCACAAAGAGTTGGACACGAGTGTGTGACTGAAATGACTGATAAGCTAATAGATCATAAATCTCTATCTCTATTCCAGATTACCTTCTGGGGCTCCATAACTATTTATGCACCTATTTTTTAGACCTCTCCACGGGCTTCCAGGTGGCTTACCAATAAAGAATCCGCCTACCTAGCAGGAGATGCAGGACATACAGGTTCAATTCCTGGGTTGGGAAGATCTCCTGTAAGAAGAAATGGCAAGCAACTCCAGTATTCTTGCCTGAAAAAATTCCCATGGACAGAGGAGCCTAGCAGGCTCCTCTGTCCATGGGGTCACAGAGTTGGAAACAACTGGGAGACTAAGCACAAAAAAGAACGCCTTACATGTGCTCAAACTCAACACTTGCAGGATGAAAGTTTCCTGTATTCCTCATCAAGGCAGGAATCCAGGTGTATTCTGCATTCCTCTCTCTTCTTGCCAGCCCCCACTCCACAGATCCACTCATCAGCAGCCCTGTCAAGCATGGGACCTAAAGATCTTGTCAGGCTATTCCATACTGTTATGGCTCTAGCTTTGATTTCTGCAATAGCCTCCAGTGTAACTTCTCATTAGTCCTCCACTTTCTGTACAGAGCAATTGTTCTAAATGTGAGTGGGGCTCCATTCCAGACCTACTGGGGTGTCTCTGGCTGGACAGGAGAATAAAGAGGAAATGCCTTGCAGGAATAGCAAGACCCCTTAAGAACTAACTTCATTTCCTTCCATTTTTTCATTGTATTTTGTGCTTTATCCATGCTAGTTTCCCAAATATACCCTCATCTATCTCTACTAGGTCTTTTGAAATTACGTTCTACCAGAGTGACTGTCAACATGCCACACCTCTTATCTTTACCCTACTCCTTCTTAGGCAGCTGCACAGGCTCATTCTTACTCTGCTTAATCTCAGCTTGGATGTTCCCTCAGGAAGATTTCTATTATGCCTTTATCAGACCACTGACAATATCCCTTCTGTGCATCCACACAGCTCCCTAGTCTTTTCCCATCAAAGCATTTGTCACATTCTATTGGAACTGGCTATTTTCCTTACTATACTGTAGCCTGTGGAGGGTAGGAATAAGTCTGCCTAGTTTATTGCTATGTCCTGGAGTCTAGTACAGTAGCGACCTTAAATAGATACCGATAATTACTTACTAATTGAAAAATACATTTTTAAAAGATCCAGTTTATGAACACATTCTCAAATCACAGAGGAAAGCTTCTTTACCTCTCTAAAGGAGTAGTTTTCAGTTTACTTCTTGGAAGGCTGACAGTTCCACAAAGTTGCTTTCAGGACTGACAGTGGGAGGACAGGGTGGTCCTGGCTAGCTCCACTTTTTACTGCTTTGTGTACCAAAGGATTTTTGGCTTTCTAAAGCTGTGCTCTCATATATTCCAATACAGCGTATCTGCCCAAACAGCTGACTCCTCATTTGGGATATATGGTTGATGTATTAGTTTTCTCTTACTGCTGTAACAAATTACCACATACTTAGTTGTTTAAAACAACACAAATTCAGTATCTTGGTTCTGGAGGTGAGAAGTCTGAGATGAGTCTCACTGGACATCTTTGGGGGGAGGGCCTTGTCCAGTCTATCATAGGTGGACTTCCTCTAAACGGATATGCACACATGCGTCTTCTGAATTGTAAATTGTTAGAAATATGAAAGTCTTCATCTTTCAAAAATGATCAAAGAAAGTCATGGGCCCTGCTATAACATAAGTCACATCTCTAGTTAATTTAATTTTAAAAATCTATATATCAAATAACATATATATATATATTTTTTTTTTTTCAGGACCATATCCAAATGCATCCATACCACTAAATTAAATTAGTGTAAACTTTTGGGAGGGTAATTTTGGTAAAATGTATCAAAGTAGAAAACACCTGCATGCTTCAACCGAGAAATTCTACTGTTATTCTACTTACTATTACAGACATAATAGTAAGATAAAAAACTGCAAAAGAAGATCAGTTTTATGATTCATAGTACATTTATATGATGAGACATGACACAGTTATTATAAAGACTGAGGGTGATAGATAGGTGTGCATAGAGAAAGACACACAAGATAAATTAAATGACGAAAGAGCAAAATGGGGTGCAAAGTCTGATATGCCTGTGTAGTTTCAGAAAGGACCATATATATGCTGGATCCCAACCTATTTTGGGGGCAGAACACAAGAAAAACCATTAATAGAGGTCGGGGGTAGGGAATAACAGACACAAGAAAAGAAGGCTCTTCAATTCATGCTTCTCCACCATCTAAATTTTCTACTGTGGGTATGTCTTACTTTATTTTATAAAAGAAGGCCCTCTGTGTGCTCAGTTGTGTCTGATTCTTTGGGACCCCACAGACTGCAGTCCACCAGCCTCCCTGTCTATGGGATTCTCCAGGCAAGAGTACTGGAGTGGGTTGCTGTTTCCTCCTCCAATAAAAATGGTCAGAAGCAGTTAATAACAATAAATGAGAATAACAGTGGAATCAGTAATAATGTTGACAAACTTGCCTATGTACTTCACACAGTTATAAGCACAGTACATAGATCATTTTATTCTCACACCTCTATGAAATAGAAACTATTATTATACCCACTTGGCAGATGAAGAAATTCAGGCTAATGCAGATTAAGAAAATTCTTCAATGTCACACAGCTAGTAAAGGGAGAGCTCAGACTGAACTGAGGTCTATGCGACCTAAACCAGTGCTCTCAACCGTTGTTGCCATTTTTGCTTTCTTGCTTATATTTGTTCCTGTTAAAATAAAAATCCCATGAAATATTATCATATATGTTTTAATACAAGTAAAAACTTACTCAAATGTCAAAACTTAAAGTATCCTTTTCTCTAACATGTTGGACATCTAAACAGAAGTCACTGTATCACAAAGACCCAGATTTTTGAGGCTTAATATGTTCAAAATGTGAAAAATAAGTGAAAAATTTTAATGAGAAGCATTACTCAAAATGACAGCATGGATAAACACTTATAAGGAGGGCAATATAAAGAAATAAATGAGGGGAGAAATGTAAACAGGAATAACAGAAAAAGATGAGAAGAAAATTTAAGATTGTACTAAAACCAGTGATTTACAGCTTTAAGGAAATGCTTTATAAGAGTAATCTAGGCTATCATTTCTGACAGCTGTAATTTTTTTCCATTATATGTACTAAAGAAATAGTCTATTTCCATTACAGATAGAATGAGACTGAGGTATTTTTCAATGAGAAGATGATGCAGGTAAGTCACATAGAGCATCCTTTATTCAATTGCCTCCATACACTAGCACCATTATCATTTTTTAGGGAAAATAATAACAAAGATAAATAAGCAACTCATCATCACTCTAGATTTTCATATAATCAAAAATAATTTGCCGAAACCTTTTCCAGGTGAAAATTTTAACTATCTCTGCCAGTTCTATACAATGTTTCATGAAGGTTTCAGTGTGAGCCAGTGACTTAGAGATCATTTTACTTACATGTGTCCTTCCTTTCTGATTTCTTCTACCACAGCTGAGTCTCTTAGGTTAAAATGGTTGCATTGTCGCTTTCCAAACCATCCCAGTGGGGTTTCAGGGTGGTTGTCAGGTAGCTCTCTGGAATCCCTTGCTTAAATTAAGTCTGCTGCTGCTGCTGTCACCTCAGTCGTGTCCGACTCTGCGTGACCCCATAGACGGCAGCCCACCAGGCTTCCCCGTCCCTGGGATTCTCCAGGCAAGAACACTGGAGTGGTTGCCATTTCCTTCTCCAATGCATGAAAGTGAAAAGTGAAAGTGAAGTCGCTCAGTCATGTCTGACCCTCAGCAACCCCATGGACTGCGACCTTCCAGGCTCCTCCGTCCGTGGGATTTTCCAGGCAAGAGTACTGGAGTGAGGTGCCATTGCCTTCTCCAAAATTAAGTTTACAGGTGGTTAAGTTAATGGGTTCTGATTTAACAAGTTTAGACCAGTCTCAAGTCCATGGTTAATTACTAAATGGTCTGTGGGAAGAATACAAACAGAGACCCACATACCACATAAGCCAACATTTAAACAGTAAAATCTATCAAACTGTTAAATAAAATGTTTACCCCCATCTTGACAAAGATATCTTAATAACAATAAAATTTGCACACACTGTGTAAAACAAGCTTTTATGTACCCGAAGAGAACAAGATTTCAAGAAAATGTGATTTTATTATTGTTGTACAAGTTCGGGTGATTTGTTGATTGAGGTGATGATGTTTGAGTAAGTAATACAATGGAGATGGTCCATAATTATACATCATTGTATAATTATTCCATACAAGTTATTTCTCATGGCTTTATTTCAGGAAGCAAAATGCCAATTAGGTTGTTAAAATCAGGATTTTCTTATAATTTGTGTTCTATTAACAGTAATGTCAAACTGAGTCACTGTAGGTCCTAAACTACTTTTAATTAGTGTAAATTTGGAGAAACTACCCAGCTGAAAAATAGCAAAACAGTTTATAAAATTTGCAATACACATACTTACTTGGGAATGAAACAAAAATTACAAAATTTAAACATTATTAAAGAAAATTTTCAGAGAAGGCGATGGCACCCCACTCCAGTACTCTTGCCTGGAAAATCCCATGGATGGAGGAGCCTGGTAGGCTGCAGTTCATGGAGTCGTGAAGAGTCGGACATGACTGAGCGACTTCACTTTCACTTTTCACTTTCAGGCATTGGAGAAGGAAATGGCAACCCACTCCAGTGTTCTTGCCTGGAGAATCCCAGGGACGGGGGAGCCTGGTGGGCTGCCGTCTGTGGGGTCGCACAGAGTCGGACACGACAGAAGAGACTTAGCAGCAGCAAAGAAAATTTTATGAAATATTTTATTTTCATCATGTTACTTATGCAATAATATTCATCATCTCTTGTAGTAATGTTTTCATTAAATCTTCATTTATTGCTGGGATTTGATTTGTTTAAAGTGAATCTAATAAAATAATTTCATTTCATTTTCAGTGTTTTGGTCAGTAATTAAATCCTTATTTACTAAAGTATTTATAATATCCTGTTTGTAAATTTTATGTGGGTTATGGCCAATAAAATCTCACTTTTATTATTTTGAGTTTTAAAAAACTTAAGCAAGTTGCCTCTTTGAACCTTTCCTATTTCTTGATGCTTTTCACCTTTTTCTCCCTAAGCTCTACTTTTGTATTTTCTATTTCCAGCATACTAGAAATATGAATTCATTCTCACTAACCTAAAGGACTAAGAAATAAAATGTCATTATATTCAAATTAAACTCAGTTTGACCTTTTTCATTAAAAGTGGAAATTAAAATTTTATCTACATATTTTCAAAAATGTTATGGTCTAAAATATTAAAAATGGTATATAAAGTAAAATACAATAAAAATTATAATGATTGATTAAAATTTTAACATAAATTTATTTAAACTAGCCTGAAATTATTTACTTGGGGGCAAGTTAATAAAATCTCATTAAATACTTTCACAAAAACCAAACTATTTGCAATTGCAGATTTTAATGTTCATCTAGTCATTACAACATTTAATTATTCTTTACTCATATTCTGTCTAGATTTATGTATATGGAGATATAGATATGTAAGCAAAAATATATGAGGGTGATACTGACTGTTTAATACTACAAAATGCTCCCTGGGTGCCACATACAATAGTGAATGTAGAAGAGGAGAGTGGGAACATGGATGCTTGATACCACTGGGAAGACAATTTCATTCTGCCAGAGTCTAATGCAATCATCTTATATGAGAGGAAGGATTTGACAATAGGTTAATTTGCTTTTTCTGTTTTCTACCTGCTTCCACACCTAGAATCCTCCCTGCACTCAGAAGCAGTGTCAGCGACACAACCCCCAAATCCTGACAGCATTCAGTGGCAGCCAGCATTTGTCTAGAGGAGACAGGGAGAGAAATGTGCAGTGTTTCTCCGAGGATGAAGTGTTACTTTCGAGAGCAGATGTCTAGGATTGTGGGTTCTGCCATGTCAGGACCAAGCGCCACGCAGATGGCAAGTTGATGGAAGTACCTACACGCTCGTTCACAGAAGTTTGTGATACCTGTGGCCCTCTGAAGTGCCAGGGCCAGGACAGGGGCCTTGCTGGCCCAAGTCCTGGGGGATGTCGGGACCCTGCCATCACTGCCCCAAGGACTGCTGTCCCCAGAGATACGCCACTCATCACACAGAGTGTTTAGGACCAGAGATGATGACATGGGTAGCTCTTCCATAGTGAGAAGAGCTTGACTGGGTTTTCGTGTGAAATGGAAACCCACTCCAGTGTTCTTGCCTGGAGAATCCCAGGGACGGAGGAGCCTGGTGGGCTGCCATCTATGGGGTCGCACAGAGTCGAACACGACTGAAGCGACTTAGCAGCAGCAGCAGCAGACAAACCAGAAATCTTGCCTTTTCTATTACAATAGCAGTCTGTCTGCCATTTCCTGCTGAGAGACCTCAGACAAGTTAATAATCCTCCAAGTCTTGGTTTCTTCAGCTATAACATAGGTTCAGTAAAACTACATCCTAGAGTTTTATGAAGATTAGATTAGTTGATGAATAATCAATTACTCGTTGCCTGATTTTTTTGCTGTTGTTCTAAGTGGTTTGCGGCCCCATGGACTGTAGCCTACCAGGCTTCTCTGTCCATGGGATTTCCCAGGCAAGAATACTGGAGTGGGTTTCCATTTCCTACTCTGGAGATCTTCCCAACCCAGGGATTGGACCCACATCTCCTGTGTTTCCTGCACTGGCAGGCGGGTTCTTTACTGCTGAGCCTGCCTGATAAATACCTATTTTTCTTATTCCTGATATAAAATGTATCCCTCCACTCTCCACCCCACTGTTCAATTAATAGGCTCCATCAACTCTCCCTGAAACACCCTCGGGTAAGAAAAACAGATGGGTTGTTCTCTAAAGAAAGAAATTTTATGCCCCCCAAAATCACTGTTTCTCCCAAACTCTGTAGGAAACAGTGACTGAACTGCCATTCTATGTAAATCCTAGAGAAACCCAGCTTTCCCTCCCTGCTTGCACCCACACTGCCCCCTCGCTGCTTGACACACTCCTTCAGTTCTGTAGGTTTAAATTCCTGGACACAACCTGATCTAGGCCCTCAACTCTACCCAACAATCCAGTATTATCTCACGTGTTGGCCCAGTGACTATTTCAGGTCTTACCTGCCTCAGTCAAATCTTTCACATCTCCTCATTCTTAGCAGATAACTGTGCTTCTTATTTCACAGTGAAAATAAATTCATATGATAGGAATTCTCTCAACCAGCCTATAAAGTCAATTCCATCTTACCCATCAACATCACCACCTTCTCTCTTCCTAAGTTTATTCTCCTACTCTGCTCCTGACTACATTTCCCCCAATGTCTTGTAGATTCCCCATGATAAATTATTAGACTTTGCTACTTCAGTTTCTCTCTTTTCACTAGGTCCTTTTCATCAGTATTTAATTATCCTCATGCCTCTCTTTTCTTAGAACAAAAACCTGAAAAGGGAAAAAGAAATGTTCCCTAAACCCGTCCCCTGGTAATTTCTATGTGATCTCTTTCCTTCAACAAATTCTACTTTTGAATGAGTTGTCACCATTTATTAATTCAATTTCTCCAACTCCCACACATTCCCCCAAGCCATTTCCACAAAGTTTCACTTCCCCAAAACTGCTCTCACCAACATTTTCAAGGTCAGCCAGTTTTTCAAGGTGTTGATTGACCTTGGGCAATGTTAATATTGTTGACTCCTTTTTGCTTCTGGAAACACTGTCTTATGACTGCCATGGCTTTTCCTTTCCTTTTTTTTTTTTCCCCTCTATCTACTCAACAATTTCTTCTTTGTCTCTCCTGCCAGCTCCTCATCTACTCGTAGGCTTGTAAGGCTTTCTCTATTAACCCCTCACACTCTCACACTCTCCCATGACAACCTTATCCATGTCCATTCACAAGACAGGACACTGTCAGGGCAACCCAGACCATCTTAGGAAGGGAAACTACTGGCTCACATAAGTGGGGAATTCAGAGAATGAAACTTGGCTTGGTCCAAGAAGGTGACTAATCATAGTAAGAATCTGTCCTGATTTACACAATGTTGTCTTCATCCACAGCCAGACTCCCTGAATAGACAAGAGAGCCACAGGCAGCTCCAGACTTTCCTGGCTCAGAATTCTAGAAGGAAAGAAATTAATATTTATTTATATGCATTTCCACTTTTTCTAAAAGGGTTCTGATAAACTCACCTCAGTTTATATGCTCTTCCTGAACCAAAGTGCTGTGGCCATAGTGAAAGTCTATTTAGAGGGCCAGTCTGGGTCCTGGCTTGCAGTAGGAGTAGAGCAGAGTGAGTGCCAACCAACACACATGCGTATCCTCACAAGAACTCTGAGGAGAGGAAAGAGTTATTGGGCAAGAAAACACAATACATATCCACGGCCTTCTTGATCACTTTTTGTCAATTTTTGGTCTAAAATTTCTAACTTAACTATGGGTCTTGAGCTCTAGAAGATCATATAAATAACTTTTCAGCCCTACCTCTTTTGGGGAAATGTACAGGGGCTTCCCTGGTGGACTGGACAATAAAGAATCCACCTGCAGTGCAGGAGACCCAGGTTTGATCCCTGGGTTGGGAAGATCCCTTGGAGAAGGGAATAGTAACCCAGTCCAGTATTCTTGCCTGGAGGATCCCATGGACAGAGGAGCCTGGTGAGCTACAGTCCAAAGGGTCATAAAGAGTTAGACATGACTGAGTGACTAAGCATGCACATAAGCAAATTAAATGAAACAGTTCTAAAAGTGAACTCAGGACTCCCTTGGCAGTCCAGCGGTTAAGACTTCATGCTTCCAATATAGGGGGCACGGGTTGGACACCCAGTTGGGAAACTAAGATCCCACATGCCATGCTTCTAAGTCGCTTCAGTCGTGTCCGACTCTGTGCGACCCCATAGACGGCAGCCCACCAGGCTCCCCCGTCCCTGGGATTCTCCAGGCAAGAACACTGGAGTGAGTTGCCATTTCCTTCTCCAATGCATGAAAGTGAAAAGTGAAAGTGAAGTCGCTCAGTCGTGTCCGACTCCTAGCGACCCCATGGACTGCAGCCCACCAGGCCCCTCCGTCCATGGGATTTTCCAGGCAAGAGTACTGGAGTGGGTTGCCATTGCCTTCTCCGCACATGCCATGAGGCATGACCAATAAATAAATAAAGTGAACTCAGTTTTTTCTCTCCTAAAACTTGCTCTGCCCCCTTGATTCTCTCCTTCAGCAAATGGCACCACCATCTATCCACTAGCTTGAGCTAAATACCTAGTGGTCATTCTGGATGCCTCATGCTCTCCAACTGGACATCTACATCTAAGTTATTTTCAGATCCTGTGACTTCATAGTTTATCTGTTGAAATCATATCAAAGCATCTTTTCTGATCACAATGCCAGAAATCAATTAAATAGTTCCATGTGTCTAGTTCTTTTAATTTCCTCTACCATGATCCTAATTCAAGACATCATCATTTTTGCATAGACTTCAAAAAAGTTTTCTAAATGATATGCCATTGTTGGCTCCTTTTTATCTCTTCTTTTTAAATTAAAAAAAAATGTTGAGGTTATACATGTATATAAAGTAGCAAAAAATTTCACAAAATTTGTTAAGAAATTTTGGTCTCCTAGTCATCCTTCCTTCATTTCCCTAGAGGGAGCAATCATCAGCAATTTTAGCTGATAATTTGGGTGCTTGTGCTGAGATGCTAAGTTGTTTCTGACTCTTTGGAACCCCACGGACTGTAGCCTGTAAGGCTTTCTGTCCATGGGATTCTCCAGTACTAGAGTGAGTTGCCATTTCCTCCTCCAGGGGGTCTTCCTGACCCAGGGATTGAACCTGTATCACCTGCATTGGCAGGCAGATTCTTTACCACTGAGCCACCAGGGAAGCCCAGGTATTTAGCTAATAAATAATAAGCTGTATTATTATATTTTCTCAATTTTAAGCATTTTCTATTGACCTTCCACTAGGAAGGGTGAGGACTTAACTCCCTTTCCTTCTCTCTCTATATGTGTGTGTGTGTGTCAACCATCCTTTTCCCAATAGAGTTGTATCATAATTTTGGCTTGATATGTTAGATTGGCATTCAATGTTATACATTATTAAAACTATATAAAACTATTCACAGTTGAAGATATTAATGATAGACTTTTTTTCTTTCTTCCTATTTAATATATTTCTCTCCTAAGTGGCTTCTTTCTGTTTTTCTTTGACCTTTTTTTTGGTCTATATCTTTCATATTAGAGGGCCTTCTGAGATGCCTGTTCATATCTACTTGTCTGTGCATACTGTAGAGGGAGGGGTGATTGGAAGCTCTGGGTCCATGAGTAAGGTATGTTAACAGTGAGATTCATCACCAGGTGATCTAACTGGGCCAGTTAATTGTGGAACCTCTGATGTTGGTATTTCTAGGACTTTCCCTGGGCCTCAGAAATTTCCTAAAGAAAACCATTCCACTTTCCTGCCTTAGGAAGAAAGGAAATCGAGAAAAGAAGTCGAGCCAGAGCTGGGACTGGACCACTGCTAAATTTCGCGTGGGCCTGAATGTGATCCATTTAAGGCTGGAGCAGGTCAGAATCCCTGATACAGATGACCACTCTGGGCGAACCCAAGATGGGGCTGGCGTGGCTTACAAGAGTGCTGATCTGGAGGTTGGGAGACTAAGGCTCCATCCAGTTTCGCTTGTGCCATGAAAGATGAGGATGGGGGTGGGGGCACCTGTTCTTATTCGGTCCTGTTCAAATGATTGCAAGCTCTACCTTTTAAGGAAAGTTCCTAGGTTTATTTACTAAATGATCTTCATTGGTTTTGAAAAATGGCTTTCAGAATCCTAGGAATGGAAAATAAAATCTGCAAGCTTCAGTACCCAGTCCGCTTACGTCTTCTAATTGGCCCATTTTTCAGAGGTCACACCTTCTTCCAGATTTCCATGCCTGGGTATGGAAACAAGCCTGCTATCTTTTCCTGTGTGGGGAAGAAACAGCTGCCCAGCTATGTGGAACGTAGCAGTGCATTTGATGACTTCTTACACAGATGTTAGACTAGTCCTTCAGTTTACTGAATGAACAAATGCCACTTGTGGTTAGGGAAAGTATAGTAGAGGGCTAGCCTGAACTTGGAGGAATAACCCTAAGGAGGACATAATAAATCAATACAAGGTTATGACACAAAAATATAAAGATGTGCCAAAGTTCTAAGTCAGGAGGGATGAAACTGATTGAGAAACACAGGGACAAAATTACAGGATGCATGGCAAGTTTGTTAGATGGGGAGACAGAATGTGTTGAAACTCAAGATGCAGAATGGGTTAGTTAAGTATTTGCATTCTGCTGCAAAAAGGGTCATACATCTAATTTGGATGGGTGTGTGATAGTTACAGATTGTGTCTATAGCTGGTTTTACATTTTGAGTTTTTAATAAATTATAGTACTAGATCATTTTTAGTTAAAATGTTACACTAGTCATAGTTTTCTTTTGAAATGTGTATTTTTCTATTACAAACAAGAGGAACACATCTGGAAAGTATTTATGAAGAAAGATATGTGCTCCTGGAAACAGATACTAATAATGCATTTTAGTGAGAACTCAGGGACATCTGCATCTGAAATGACTCATGGGGCTTCCTTTCCTATGTGTTACAGCTCCACTGCAGATTCAAGCCCCAGACAGGGAAAGGTAGTTAGTTTGGATTTCAGTGCACGCCTCAATAACTGTAACAATAGTAGTAGTAGGAGGAGGAGTATAGTAGGGCTTTCTAGGCAGCACTAGTGATAAAGAACTCGCCTGCCCATGCAGAAGAGGTAAGAGACACGGATTGGATCCCAGGGTCGGGAAGATCCCCTGGAGAAGGCCATGGCAACCCACTCCAGTATTCTTGCCTGGAGAATCCCATGGACAGAGGAACCTGGAGGTCTACAGTTCATGGGATCGCACAGAGTTGGACAGGAGTGAAGCAACTTAGCACAGCACATAGTAGTAGTAATAGTGATAGTAATCATGTGTGTGCGTGTGTTCAGTTGTGTTAATAGGAATCATAATATGTACCCTACTGCTCCATACAAGGATTCACACCTAAAAAGGTAGCATTGATAAAATGTGTATGGGAAAACAAAGTGCTCCAACTGTGTTCTCTTTTGCATGGGAATTCTCTTAATTACTACTAGAAACTCAGAGCCATCTCAGGTCAGTGTTTCTGTGCTTTATTTGCAAGTCCTATTCTAGGTAATAGTTCTCAAGGGCCTGAAGGAAATGTGCCCCAAATATCTTTGTGAAATCCATTCTCCTTCCCTGTTGTTATGCATGGATTTAGATGGGAAGAAATGGTAACCTGAAGGACACTCTGGGGTACCAGAAAATGCTCACCTGTGGGTGCAGAGCAATTCTTGACATAGGACCACAGGTCACCTCAGTTTGAGGACAATTTGTCTTTGGAATCATAACAATAAAATATCAGTTGCTGTTATACTCTATTACTTTATCATGACTATCTAATGCCTGTTTACTGTTTAGCACAGGATGCTTAATAGTTATCTCATTTCACCTACTTTAGAGAAGTTTATTTAAACATCTGCTAATGAATAGAGATATGTGCTAATCTTGCAAGTGTTCAATAAATCAGTTACAATACGTATCATTTCAGCCAAACAAAAATCATAGAAAAGAAATCAGATTACATATTTCTTTAAGAAAGGGAAAAGGCCAGGTCATGATAATGAGGGCCAGTAAACTATCTCCCTTTTTTACTTTAGCTTCAGTTGTTGTCATGTTTTTAAGTTCTACTCATTTAAAAGTTACACCAATTTTATTAATAAATGCCTTTATGACTGATGGCAATATAAATGGGTGCCATTTTTCTAACCATCAAGAAGGTAATATATAACAAGATCTTAAAAATACATTTATATCATCTGACCAAAGAATCCTACACCTGAATTATATATCTTTCTTTTATGTTCATAGAAGTGTTCAGTGGTATCCATGTGTAAAAATCAGCAATGTATAATAAATGCATTAAAAACAAAATTCAGTAGTACCTAATTATTTTTATTAATAAAATTGATATAATAAGTTGTACTCATTTAAAAATTACATCAATTTTATTAATAAAAATAATTAGGTTCTACTGAATTTTATGTTTTTAATGCATATAAATTTCTGATTTTTACACATAGACACCGCTGAACACTTAAAATAGGAGAAAGACGTAAAGTCAGGAGTAGCATTCTTTTGTCAGATGATATAAATGTATTTTTAAGATCTTGTTACATATTACCATCTTGATGGTTAGGAAAATGGCACCCATTTATATTACCATCAGCCATAAAAGCATTTACCCTTTTCCTTGCAGCCCTGCCAACATTGAGGTAAATCATTTTTATGTCTTTAAGAACTGATGAACAGCAAACATCCAGAACCATTAATTTTCACACTAGACCTTCAAATTTCTATGCCAGTTATCTTGTTAGAATTAAGATGTTGTAATGAAGGATTTTGCCTGAGAAGAATTCAAGTTATTTACACAATCATATTACTCTGACCATTTCTATATTCAGTTTTCTTTAAAAGAAACTGGTTGCAAAAATCCTAGATTGCTACATTGTTTATTAACCTAGGGTTTTAGTCTTTTTACATGAACCATTTTTTGGCCATGTCGTATAATTTTGTCCTGATTTGAAGCTATTAAAATACCTTCAAAATTAATACCAAAATATTTTAAAAGAGTTTGTAAAGCTGTGGACAAATTAATGTGGTTTAACATCATCTTAAAAAAGAAAAGGTTTTCTGAAAATAGGACAGTAAATGAACAGCTTTTCAATGCAAAATTACAGAAATTATAAATGAAAGACAGCAAACATCATTTTAACATACACAGCTACACTCCCAAGAAAGTGGGGGAAGTCTCCAGAGGACAAAAGGAAAGAAAGGAAACTGAATGAAAAAAGAATGTCTTTCAAAGAGGGGTTTGTGAATCCTAATGAACCAGAGGCCTGGAAATTAACTGAGCATAAACCCATGCTGAAATAGCATGTAGGGAATTGAGTCTACAAAAAGATAGGCAGTTAGAAATTATTTACACATATGGAAAAGGTAAACTAAAAGTTACCTGTCCCTAACATAGGAAGGTGACAAGGAAAACTTTTGGTCTCAACCAAGGCTTTTGTTGAAAAAAGTTAATAATTTGTTGTAAATTTATGATCATAGACCTGATCACACAATTTTGAGGTTTGAATTGACATCATCATTGTAAGTCTGTGAACTCCATACCAGTAAATTAATATAAATATGGACCTTCTGCTGCTGCTGCTGCTAAATCGCTTCAGTCGTGTCCGACTCTGTGCGACCCCATGGACGGCAGCCCACCAGGTTCTTCTATCCCTAGGATTCTCCAGGCAAGAATACTGGAGTGGGTTGCCATTTCCTTCTCCAATGCATGAAAGTGAAAAATCCTAGGATACCTTAAATCAAATTACATAGGATTACCACACATAAATCCTGGGAAGATAAGCTCACATTCTAAAGTTCTAAGGCATACATGGAAAAAAATGTACCATGAAAAAGATCAGCAGAGAAAAAAATTTATGATTGGACCCTACCTCCAAGAACAAGATTATCAGACGCAACAATAAAATAAACATGTTAAATAATTAAAGTATATAAACTAAACAAACAAGAACATGAGAAAGATATGTTACTATGAAAATTGCCCATTTGTTTATTTTTGCTTTTATTTCCAATATTCTGGGAGGTGGGTCATAGAGGATCCTGCTGTGATGTATGTCAGAGAGTGTTTTGCCTATGTTCTCCTCTAGGAGTTTTATAGTTTCTGGTCTTACGTTTAGATCTTTAATCCATTTTGAGTTTATTTTTGTGTATGGTGTTAGAAAGTGTTCTAGTTTCATTCTTTTACAAGTGGTTGACCAGATTTCCCAGCACCACTTGTTAAAGAGATTGTCTTTAATCCATTGTATATTCTTGCCTCCTTTGTCAAAGATAAGGTGTCCATATGTGCGTGGATTTATCTCTGGGCTTTCTATTTTGTTCCATTGATCTATATTTGTCTTTGTGCCAGTACCATACTGTCTTGATAACTGTGGCTTTGTAGTAGAGCCTGAAGTCAGGTAGGTTGATTCCTCCAGCTCCATTCTTCTTTCTCAAGATCGCTTTGGCTATTCGAGGTTTTTTGTATTTCCATACAAATTGTGAAATTATTTGTTCTAGCTCTGTGAAGAATGCTGTTGGTAGCTTGATAGGGATTGCATTGAATCGATAGATTGCTTTGGGTAGTATACTCATTTTCACTATATTGATTCTTCCAATCCATGAACATGGTATATTTCTCCATCTGTTAGTGTCCTTTTTGATTTCTTTCACCAGTGTTTTATAGTTTTCTATATGTAGGTCTTTAGTTTCTTTAGGTAGATATATTCCTAAGTATTTTATTCTTTCCGTTGCAATGGTGAATGGAATTGTTTCCTTAATTTCTCTTTCTGTTTTCTCATTATTAGTGTATAGGAATGCAAGGGATTTCTGTGTGTTGATTTTATATCCTGCAACTTTACTATAGTCATTGATTAGTTCTAGTAATTTTCTGGTGGAGTCTTGAGGGTTTTCTATGTAGAGGATCATGTCATCTGCAAACAGTGAAAGCTTTATTTCTTCTTTTCCAATTTGGATTCCTTTTATTTCTTTTTCTGCTCTGATTGCTGTGGCCAAAACTTCCAAAACTATGTTGAATAGTAATGGTGAAAGTGGGCACCCTTGTCTTGTTCCTGACTTTAGAGGAAATGCTTTCAATTTTTCACCATTGAGGATAATGTTTGCTGTGGGTTTGTCATATATAGCTTTTATTATGTTGAGGTATGTTCCTTCTATTCCTGCTTTCTGGAGACTTTTTATCATAAATGGATGTTGAATTTTGTCAAAGGCTTTCTCTGCATCTATTGAGATAATCATATGGTTTTTATTTTTCAATTTGTTAATGTGGTGTATTACATTGATTTGCAGATATTGAAGAATCCTTGCATCCCTGGGATAAAGCCCACTTGGTCATGGTGTATGATCTTTTTAATGTGTTGTTGGATTCTGATTGCTAGAATTTTGTTAAGGATTTTTGCATCTATGTTCATCAGTGATATTGGCCTGTAGTTTTCTTTTTTTGTGGGATCTTTGTCAGGTTTTGGTATTAGAGTGATGGTGGCCTCATAGAATGAGTTTGGAAGTTTACCATCCTCTGCAATTTTCTGGAAGAGTTTGAGCAGGATAGGTGTTAGCTCTTCTCTAAATTTTTGGTAGAATTCAGCTGTGAAGCCGTCTGGACCTGGGCTTTTGTTTGCTGGAAGATTTTTGATTACAGTTTCAATTTCTGTGCTTGTGATGGGTCTGTTAAGATTTTCTATTTCTTTCTGGTCGAGTTTTGGAAAGTTGTACTTTTCTAATCATGTATGAAACGAGTTGCCAGTCCAGGTTCGATGCACGATACTGGATGCTTGGGGCTGGTGCACTGGGACGACCCAGAGGGATGGAATGGGGAGGGAGGAGGGATGAGGGTTCAGGATGGGGAACACATGTATATCTGTGGCGGATTCATTTTGATATTTGGCAAAACTAATACAATTATGTAAAGTTTAAAAATAAAATAAAATTAAAAAAAAAAAAAAGAAAATTGCCAAGCAAATTTTAAAAAGAAAAAAGAAATTTGTAGAAAAGAAATATATCCACTAGAATTTAAGTTACTGAATATGGTGGTTGGTGGTTTAGTTGCTAAGTTGTGTTTGACTCTTTGTGACCCCATGGACTGTAGCCTGCTAGGCTCTTCTATCCATGGGGATTCTCCAGGCAAGAGTACTGGAGTAGGTTGCCATTTCCTTCTCCAAAAGAAATATAGTCACTAGAATTTAACAATTATTGAATATGTTAAACTTAAGATTATGTGAATATTGAAAGAGTGTTAGTGAATTGGTAGATTTTACTGAGAAAACTATGGGCAATAAATAATGTGAAAAAGAAATGAACCAATATGAAGGATAGAATGAGAAGGTTCAACACATGTGTAACTGGTACACCATGAGAAGACATTAGCGAGAATAGAAGAGAGGCAAATTTTGCAAATGATATGAACATAGAAGAGGGCGTCCCAGGTGGCGCTAGTGGTAAAGAACCTGCCTTCCAATGCAAGAGCCACATAAGGTGTGGGTTCGATCCCTAGATCAGGAAGATCCCCTGGAGAAGGAAATGGAAACTTCACTATTCTTGGCTGGAGAATACCATGGACAGAAGATCCTGGTGTGCTACAGTCCATAGGGTCGCAAAGAGTTGGACATGACTGAAGCAACTGAGCACGCATGCATAAGCATAGCACTCTCCAGAATTTAATAAAGTTAGGAATCTAAGATTCAAAGTCAAAACAAGTAAGTCTGGAGGATAGCAAAGCTACATGCTTAACTACTGAATCTCAGAAATAAAAAGGAGATATTAAGCAATGAGGCACAAAAAAATACAGACTGTTAAGTAGCATTTGTTGCTGCTGTTCAGTCGCTGTTATGTCCGAGTCTTCGAGACCCCATGGACTGCAGCACGCCAGGTTTCCCCATACTTACCATCTCTGGGAGTTTGCGCAAATTCATGTCTATTGAGTTGGTGATACCATGCAAGCATTTCATCCTCTGTCATCCCCTTCTCCTCCTGCCCTCAGTCTCTCCTAGCAGTGGGGTCTTTTCCAGTGAGTTGGCTCTTCACATCAGGTGGCCAAAGTATTGGAGCTTCCAATGAATATTTAGGGTTGATTTCCTTTAGGATTGATTGGTTTGATCTCCTTGCTGTCCAAGGGACTTCCAAGAGTCTTCTCCATCACCACAGTTCAAAAGCATCAATTCTTCAGTGCTCAGCCTTCTTTATGGTCCAACTCTCACCATAAATAGCATCAATAGCTGCAAGAAGACAATGAAATAATGTAGTTATAATATTCATAAGAAAATAACTGAGAATCTAGATATTATATCCAGATAAGCTATCATTCAAATACAAGACCAATTTAAAGGGTTATTTGGATAATAATGAGTAAATTTAGTTAAATGTTGCTGAATGAACTATTAAGGGAAGTATCGCTATTTCAGGGAGAAGAGTAAATTGCAGAAAGGAAGGAGAGGCAAGAAGAAAAAAAACCATTTTACATATTGGTAAATCTTAAAAAAGTTGAATATAAAAAAGAATAAGAAATACGATGACCAATTCATAGCTATAAAACCAAGGTGATATGAAAATGCTGGGTAATATTAACATGTAAGATAGGTGGATTGTTATAGTTAGATCATTCTTCAGAAGGAGGAAAGAATAAGTTTTTAGAGTATTTTTAAAATTTACTTTAAATTCACACAAGAAGTTCATTCTACTTACTGACAAACACATGGAGTCAAACTGCCATCAAGGTGGCAGTTTCCATCCTGCCCCTCCTTTATAGTCCATCCTTTCCCATACTCCTAACCACCGGCAACCTCCGCTCTGTTCACTATCTCTGTAGTTTAGCCTCTTCCAGACTGCCATATAAATGGAATCACAGAGAACGTACCCTATTTCATATGTAACATATAAAACTGAGATTCATCCACATTGTTACATACATCACTATTCCAGTCTTTGATTCCTAAGTAGTAGTTTTGATAATTCCAACATCTGGTTGATTCAGGCTTGGCATCTGTTGATTAGCTTTTAAGTTGTGGTCATATTTTTCTGGTAATTTTTTGTAAATTCAAATGTACCATGGGCATTTTGAATATTATGTTGTGAGACTCTGGATCCTGTTAAAATCCCGTGGAGAATGTTGACTGATGTTAGCAATCAGTCAACATTCAGACTGAAAGTTCTGTCTTGCAATCTGTGGGCTGTGGTTCCATTGTCAGTTCAGTTTTCAAAGCTTTTTTATGCTGTGTGTGTCTGCCCTGCACATGCACCCTTTGTGTGCCAGTCTGGGAACTGGGTACTGTTTTATGTCATAATTCAGTTCCCCAAACCTCTGCTGTGCTTCTTCTAGTCTGTTCTGTACATGCACAGGTCAGGTGTAAGCCTGATTTGTGTCAGGTTACACATATAATTTAGGAGTCCTCTTCTCCAGATCCCTCAGTTCAGGGATTTTCTCCCATGTTCTCAGGTTAAGGTCCTCTTCTCTCAGTTCCTTTCACCAGAAAAGATGGTTCTACCAGGCTCTACCATGACAATCACATGTTCATTTTTTTGTCCTTCAGTCTACTCTTGGAATTAAACATATTTCCTAATATTGACCTCTGTTAAATTCAACATTAATATTTTAATTAATTAATTAAAGAAACAATATTTTCTTCAGGATTTTTTCATTAATATTTTCTCTCTCATTATGCACACACAAATTGCTATGGATTGAAATTGCACCCTCAAAATTCATATGTTTAAGCACCAACTCTCAATATGATGGTATTTGAAGATGAGGCCTTTGGAAGTAATTAGGTTTAGAGGAGGTCATGAGGGTGGAGCCCTCATGATGAGATTAGTGCCCTTTATAAAGAAGAGACACCAGAGAACTTGCTCCCTTTATGATGTGAGAATACAGTGAGAAGGGGGCTATCTGCAAACTAGGATGAGAGCCCTCACCAAGACCTGATCCCGTTGACAGCCTGGTCTCTGCTTCCAGCCTCCTGTTGGTTAGGCCGTTCTGTCTATGATATTTTGGTATGGCAGCTTGAGCTGACTAATGTACACATCCTGTTGGTTCTGTTTCTCTGGATACAGATGCCTTCCTTCTTCTCTATGTCTGAAACAATTTAAATTACATTGACATTCTCGGTACTAGGAAAATTTGAAAAAAGTCATCCACAAAACAACTTTTTATTTGAGGTTTCTCTGATTGCTTCCTGTGTTTCTTATGAGGTTGCTCATCTGTTTAGGTTTTATATCCCTTCTGGGGTCAATTATTTTTAAATTTCTGTAAAATCATCTATTTTACTCAGTTTTTCAAATTTGTTTGCATAGTACCGTAAAACATACATGCATGCGTGCCCAGTTGTGTCCGGCTCTTTGCAACACTACGGACTTGTAGCCCACCAGGCTCCTATATCCACAGAATTTTCCAGGCAACAATACTGGAGTGGGTTGCCATTTCCTCCTCCAGGGAATTTTCCTGATCCAGGGATCAAACCCGTGATATGTACTATATTGTAAAATATTGTCATATAATATCTTATGCTTTCTTTTCAATTGTGGTTATTCCTGTCATTACTCTTCAGTGATGTGTCACACTGTGATTTCAACTTGCATCTCTGCTCCTGCTCTTCATATCTCTGGTTTATCCCAGATGACATTTTCAAACTTTAATGATATTACTGTCCTTCCTCCAAGGCTATTGGTATTCTGTTTGCTGTTGTTTAATAATTTTTGCCTTTTCAATTAAGTTTTGTACCTCTGCTCCTACCCCATATATTTCTTTAGAAATTTCCTTTACTTCATTTTCCTCTCCCCATTTTTTCATGTATTTTCTTGTTTCTTGGCACATTAGCTACCAATGTGTTTATTAAAGGTGAATGATCATCTTTTTAGTAGCCTATATATCAATTTAATAAAACAAAGTAACTGAAACTGTGAGGGCTGACATTGATCCTCTATCCAAGCACTTAACATATTCAGAATAGTTAACACTATTTTATAGCTAATATTAATCAATGTTATTATTACCGAACATTCAACATATTCCTAAGTAAAAGGTATTTAAAACTGAGTAAACATTTTAATTATCTCAGAATAGAGTATCTTACTGTAGCAGAGACTGCTAACTTTCAGTATCTATTCTTCCTTGTTTTTGATAGTAAAAACCCCTTCTTGTTTGCGGCTACATTTCCCACTTTACCTTGCAGAAAGTTGTGACTACATGACCATGTTCCAATTGATGGGTCTCAGTGCAAGCACAACCTCAACACCATCTCCTTCAGAAGGAATTACCCTCTGCTTTCACTCTCTTCTCTGTGGGCTGGAACTGGGAGGTGCTGCCCAAGGCAAAACTAGCATAGAGTGTCTTTACCGAAAATTTAAAACATGGCTGCTGCAGGAAAATAAAGATGTCCTTGCTTTGCCACTGGATTTGATAAAAACAGTCACTTTGGACAGATGATTCACACCTTTGGACAAACTCATGGCCAAAACTGCTGTTTCTTCCTCTCGTCCCTAACCAATGCTACAGGAGAATTTGGGCTAAATTTTTGCCAGAGAGCTGTCTTCTACTGCAGGGCAAGATGACATCCCAAGTAATGGCCAACCGACAAGAAAGCAGAAACCTGAGCTCCTTCCCAAAAGACTTAATGAAGCAGAGCCCACCTCACAGGTGTAGCATGAGAAAGAAACTGATTTCTTTTTTGGGGTCTCATTGTTGTAGTAGCTAAGTCTATATTTTAACTATACTTTGATTTCTATCCTACACAAAGCATTGATATCGACTAAATAAATTCATCTCTTTATTCAACTCCCAAACTCATTCAGGGCAGATATCTTCGACATGAGATGAAATTCAGTTTTTAAGTCAGAATGTCACAGAAGTGGATCTTGTTGACGCATACTGAAGCACAAAACTTCTGTTATATATGAGTCTTTCTTATTTTTTCTATTTTACTAAAATCTCTGAAATGGGCATCTTTCAGCTTACTAGTATATTTGCTTTTTTCCCTCAATATATTTCTGAGTAGAATATTCTTCCTCTCAAGGGGGATTTTTTTTTTTTAATCCTAGTGATTCACGGAAGATTTTGTCAGTCAACCTCAAGCAAAATTTCAAGGAACTAAAATAAGTTCATTTTTAGAAAACAGTGACTCTACAGATATCCAATGTTTCAACTGCCACTAAGGCAATTTTCCTTCTTTGTGTAAATGATGAGAATAACAGAAATAACTCCCTTCATGCCAAATAAACTTGGGCATACCTAGGGCTTGTCAGACCAAGTGAGCCTTTCAGTGCAGGATGCAATATTTATGTAATGTAGTACCACATTTTGATAAATGTTTATTAAATACATAACATGTGCCAAAGTCTATGTCATGCATAAATATAAAGATTTTCCTTACCTTTGAAACCCTTGCATATCATCTGCTAGTGGAAGAGACAAATGAGTAAAGAGATAATTTTAATATAAAGTAGTGATTTTGACAAAAGCACAGTGCCAGTCAGTTATCAATGTATTGATTCTCAACTCCAAATCCATGGTTCTTTTTTAAATTTTATTTTATTTAACTTTACAATATTGTATTGGTTTTGCCATATATCAAAATGAATCTGCCACAGGTATACATGTGTTCCCCATCCTGAACCCTCCTCCCTCCTCCCTCCCCATACCATCCCTCTGGGTCGTCCCAGTGCACCAGCCCCAAGCATCCAGTATCGTGCATCAAACCTGGACTGGAGACTCGTTTCATATATGATATTATACATATTTCAATGCCATTCTCCCAAATCATCCCACCCTCTCCCTCTCCCACAGAGTCCAAAAGACTGTTCTATACATCAGTGTCTCTTTTGCTGTCTCGTACACAGGGTTATTGTTACCATCTTTCTAAATTCCATATATATATGCGTTAGCATACCGTATTGGTGTTTTTCTTTCTGGCTTACTTCACTCTGTATAATAGGCTCCAGTTTCATCCACCTCATTAGAACTGATTCAAATGTATTCTTTTTAATGGCTGAGTAATACTCCATTGTGTATTAGTACCACAGCTTTCTTATCCATTCATCTGCTGATGGACATCTAGGTTGCTTCCATGTCCTGGCTATTATAAACAGTGCTGCGATGAGCATTGGGGTACATGTGTCTCTTTCCCTTCTGGTTTCCTCAGTGTGTATGCCCAGCAGTGGGATTGCTGGATCATAAGGCAGTTCTATTTCCAGTTTTTTAATGAATCTCCACACTGTTCTCCATAGTGGCTGTACTAGTTTGCATTCCCACCAACAGTGTAAGAGGGTTCCCTTTTCTCCACACCCTCTCCAGCATTTATTACTTGTAGACTTTTGGATCACAGCCATTCTGACTGGCATGAAATGGTACCTCATAGTGGGTTTGATTTGCATTTCTCTGATAATGAGTGATGTTGAGCATCTTTTCATGTGTTTGTTAGCCATCTGGATGTCTTCTTTGGAGAAATGTCTATTTAGTTCTTTGGCCCATTTTTTGATTGGGTCATTTATTTTTCTGGAATTGAGCTGTAGGAGTTGCTTGTATATTTTTGAGATTAGTTGTTTGTCTGTTGCTTCATTTGCTATTATTTTCTCCCATTCTGAAGGCTGTCTTTTCACCTTACTTATAGTTTCCTTTGTTGTGCAGAAGCTTTTAAGTTTAATTAGGTCCCACTTGCTTATTTTGTTTTTATTTCCAATATTCTGGGAGGTGGGTCATAGAGGATCCTGCTGTGATGTATGTTGGAGAGTGTTTTGCCTATGTTCTCCTCTAGGAGTTTTATAGTTTCTGGTCTTATGTTTAGATCTTTAATCCATTTTGAGTTTATTTTTGTGTATGGTGTTAGAAAGTGCTCTAGTTTCATTATTTTACAAGTGGTTGACCAGTTTTCCCAGCACCACTTGTTCAAATCCATTGTTCTTTGCCTGCTTGTGATACTGAAATATTTCTTTCCAGATAGCATATTAAAGTTGGTCAATAGAGGGCGCTGGAGGGACACTGCAGGAGGTGGGGCTGCCTCTTCCTGGTTCCTGTGTGCCTTCTTTCTCTTGCAATGTTGTGCCTTCTGTGTGTGGCACAATGTGTGCCTTCTGTGTGCCTTCTTTCTCCTGCAATGTTGGGCTAACATGCAGGACATCCAGTGGAGCTCACCTTCACTGACTTTCAGCAGCACTCCTGTAGAAGTCTTTTCAGCCCCAATAGCATTTCCAGCAGTAACTGCAGCAGTACCTCCCAAAGCAGTTTGTAGGTGAGTTCTGGAGTCATCCTAGCTGAGTTTACTGGCATCTCATCATCTCCAGGCAGCAACTTCTGGAGTGTTCTATAGTCTCTCCAGCTACCTACACATCTGCAAATTCACTGGCACATCCTCACAGCTGGATTCAGCTGGGTTCTGTGGGTGCCCAGAGAGTTCAATACCTCTTGCTGATGACTTCCTGGCAATTTTCTGGTAAGTCCAGCCAGTATCCAACTAGCTGCGCAGCCAGTTCAACAGCAGCTTCCCCAGGTAGCCTCCCAGCAGGTACCCCAGCAGGCAGTGTCCTACCAGCTAGCCTCAGCCTACTAGCATCACTGCAGAAGCCTTCTAGCTCAGGAGTCCCAGCCCCCACTGTTCATGACCTCGGCTTGCTGAGGATGGACCAGTGATGGCCTAGGCACTCAGGAAGCCTCTCCATTATCCACCGGGCAGCAACTGCCTCACAGAGAAATGAGTCACAGTCTTGGGAAGAGTCTCCTTCCTCGGATACTTCTTCAGCCTCGGGGTATTCTTTAGAGCTCTTTTGATCCCTTTTCACTAGTTTTCTCTGAAAACAGTGAATAATTCTTTATATTAAGCTTTCCCTGTACAAATTACTCTGGGGTTTCCATCTCCTTGCTGGGTACTAACTTATAAACACTATTGTTATATCTTACCCATAATTATTGATTCTAAATTAACAATGATACATAACAGTTCTTGCTGATACTGAATAAATTCCATCTTTCCTGGAGAACTATCTGGCAGTCTGTTTGTTTCAGGTCAACACATGTCACCTAAAAATGAATGTTGAGGAAATCATGTATCAAGCAAGAGAAAATTATTTTCCCTGTCAAGAATTGAAGTACATTATAAATTTAACTCAAAAGTTTGATAATCCACTGTCTGTGGGGCTTAAGTTTGAGGAAAATGGAGTGTTAAACAGCCAATGCTCAACTTTGTCGCCTGACACTGGACTCTGAAGTTATAGAATAGAACTTCTGTGTGGAAACACACAGGCCCACAGTATGTTTAATTCTAAGTTAATTCTTTTTAAAATTATTAAAAATTAGAAAAATATGAATCATAGAATAGCATATTACATCTTCCAAGAGCAAGTTCTCATGGAATTGAGGAGGGCATTACCCTTATTATTTTATAAGGAGTTTATTGTTGTTTAGTCGCTAAGTCGTGTCTCTTTTGTGACCACATGGACTGTAGCCTGTCAGGCTCCTCTGTCCA
This sequence comes from Bubalus bubalis, assembly GCF_019923935.1. Classification (NCBI taxonomy): domain Eukaryota; kingdom Metazoa; phylum Chordata; class Mammalia; order Artiodactyla; family Bovidae; genus Bubalus; species Bubalus bubalis. The sequence continues at coordinate 36,158,979 of NC_059166.1, forward strand.
TGGGATTTCCCTGGCAAGAATACTGGAGTGGCTTACCATTTCCATATCCAGGGGATCTTCCCGACCCCAACCCAGGGATCAAACCCGCATCTCCTGCATTGGCAGGTGGATTCTTTACCATTAAGACACTGGGGAAGCCTGAGCTACCTGGGTAAGGAGTTACTAACACAGAAGTTTGAGGTCACACATTGTAGAATTCAGCTCAGTAACATGACAAATCTCCACATGGACTCTACAACAAGAAACATACAGTGAAACACAAAGATGAAACCAATTTCTGCCTTTAAGGACTTTATCATTCAGTAAGGAAGAGACTTTTGTATATGACATGGGCATCCCTGGTGGCTCAGACAGTAAAGGATCCACCTGCAATGCAGGAGACCTGGGTTTGATCCCTAGGTTGGGAAGATCCCCTGGAGGAGGGCATAGCAATCCACTCCAGTATTCTTCCCTGGAGAATCCCATGGGGTAGCAAAGAGTCGGACACAACTGAGCGGCTAACCACAGCACAAGTATATGGCAAACAGAACTAAGGAGAAAGTGCAGGAGGAAGGCAGAGTGGACTGCGGGACAGCAAAGGATATGGTCAGAGCAAGCAGTCCAGCTCAGCCAGAATATAAAATGCATGGCTGAGTGTGACAGAAAGTACTCAAATGCTATGCTAAGACACTGAGTTAATTCTTAATCATTTTAACATTTTGAATAAGAAATTGAAACAAGCTTATTTCAGGAGGCTTTTGACCACAAGGAAACCCAATTTAAAGTGACTTTAGGGACTTCTCTGGTGTCCAGCAGTTAAGACATGGTACTTCCACTGCAGGAGGAAGGATTCGATTCCTGGTCGGGGAGCTAAGATCTCACATGCCACATGTGGCAAAAAAAAAATACTGTAGAAAAAAACTAAAAATAATTCTTTTAAATAATTAAAAACAATAAAGTGACTTTAAACATACTTCACTAGCTCACATTCCAATAGGTGAGGTAAAGGTAGGCATTGGGTAAATAGGTCAGTTCAATGATACCCACTAAAGATCCACGTTTTCCATCTCCAGTCTTCACTTTGTACAGTGTTGCCTTCTTTACAACCTGAGCTTCTCCAGGTGGAATCTTTCTGCTTCCTTTTAGGCTCCTCTATCTTAGCAAGGCTCAGGGTTCTGAAAGAGTGGTTGCAGTCTCCACTGGTGAAGCTCTGATGAACTCTGATACTTGACAACATGGACTTCAAACCTGGTTCCACGTATAGTTCCATTTCTTGAGCTCTCAAAGCCTTGGTTTCATCATCAGAGATGATAATATTCTATCCATATCCACGATCAATTATTGTTTGTGCCTGTTTTCTTTTGTTCCTCAGCAAACATATTATTATACACTGTAAGTTCAAAATATAAAATTGTGGTAAGTACTATTAAAAGATGCTTCGTGTGACAATGCAATGCAATCTTTGTAAAGAATTTAGCTGTGCCTGGAAGAGCATAAAGTGCCAAAGGAACGATGGCTATGATTTTGTCACCAAAACAAATTCTTGGCTCAGGTGTTTTGGATACCCTGGGTAACCTTTGAGAACCAGCTTTACTGAAATTAATGAATAGCAAAAATTTGTAGGAGATAAATATGGATGATGGTATAAGGACTCTTTGCTATGAAATAAAATGAGTGGGTCCAGAGGGCCCATGGTAAGAGAATAATTGCTTCCTCTTCTGTTTCTATTTGGGATCAAGAAGCAGGGATTTGTTGTTGTTCAGTTGCTCAGTCGTGTCCGATTCTTTGCAACCCCTTGGACTGCAGCACACCAGGCTCCCCTGTCCTTCATCATCTCCTGGAGTTTGCTCAAACTCATGTCCACTGAGTCAATGATGCCATCCAACCATCTCATCCTCTGTTGCCGCCTTCTCCTCCTGCCCTCAATCTTTCCTAGCATCAGGGTATTTTCCAGTGAGTTGACTCTTTGCATCAGGTGGCCAAAGCAGGGATTAAATATACAACACTACCCTGATTATTTGTATCTATCAGGTCTGCACAAAAAGTTCTGTGTCTTCCCTCCCAGTTATGAAATATTTGATTTGGTTACACTGAAATTTTAAGAGCTCTTTCAAATCCTGAAAGATGATGCTGTGAAAGTGCTGCATTCAATATGCCAGCAAATTTGGACAACTCAGCAGTGGCCATAGGACTGGAAAAGGTCAGTTTTCACTCCAATCCCAAAGAAAGGCAATGCCAAAGAATGCTCAAACTATCGCACAACTGCACTCATCTCACATGCTAGTAAAGTAATGCTCAAAATTCTCCAAGCCAGGCTTCAGCAATACATGAACCGTGAACTTCCTGATGTTCAAGGGGTTTTAGAAAAGGCAGAGGAACCAGAGATCAAATTGCCAACATCTGCTGGATCACGGAAAAAGCAAGAGAGTTCCAGAAAAGCATCTATTTCTGCTTTATTGACTATGCCAAAGCCTTTGACTGTGTGGATCACAATAAACTGTGGAAAATTCTGAAAGAGATGGGAATACCAGAACACCTGATCTGCCTCTGGAGAAACCTGTATGCAGGTCAGGAAGCAACAGTTCAAACTGGACATGGAACAACAGACTGGTTCCAAATAGGAAAAGGAGTACGTCAAGGCTGTATATTGTCACCCTGCTTATTTAACTTATATGCAGAGTACATCATGAGAAACGCTGGACTGGAAGAAGCACAAGCTCCAATCAAGATTGCCAGGAGAAATCTCAATAACCTCAGATATGCAGATGACACCACCCTTATGGCAGAAAGTGAAGAGGAACTCAAAAGCCTCTTGATGAAAGTGAAAGTGGAGAGTGAAAAAGTTGGCTTAAAGCTCAACATTCAGAAAACGAAGATCATGGCATCTGGTCCCATCACTTCATGGGAAATAGATGGGGAAACAGTGGAAACAGCATCACACTATTTTTTTGGGCTCCAAAATCACTGCAGATGGTGACTGCAGCCATGAAATTAAAAGCCGCTTACTCCTTGGAAGGAAAGTTATGACCAACCTAGATAGCATATTCAAAAGCAGAGACATTACTTTGCCAACAAAGGTCCAGCTAGTCAAGGCTATGGTTTTTCCTGTGAGAGTTGGACTGTGAAGAAGGCTGAACGCCAAAGAATTGATGGTTTTGAACTGTGGTGTTGGAGAAGACTCTTGAGAGTCCCTTGGACTGCAAGGAGATCCAACCAGTCCATTCTGAAGGAGATCAGCCCTGGGATTTCTTTGGAAGGAACGATGCTAAAGCTGAAACTCCAGTACTTTGGCCACCTCATGCGAAGAGTTGACTCACTGGAAAAGACTCTGATGCTGGGAGGGATTGGGAGCAGGAGGAGAAGGGGACAACAGAGGATGAGATGGCTGGATGGCATCACTGACTCGATGGATGTGAATCTGAGTGAACTCCGGGAGTTGGTGATGGACAGGGAGGCCTGGCGTGCTGCGATTCATGGGGTCGCAAGGAGTCGGACACGACTGAGCGACTGAACTGAACTGAACTAGAATCACTTCTAGAAAATGTCCCTAAATTAACTCCACCAATTTTCTAATTTGTCACCACAATTAGGACTCCCACCTGTGCCTTAATCTAAACTGAAAACAAGTGAAGACCAGTAATTGTGGAGATGTTTACAATTGTATAGATGGAAACAGCCAGTGTTGTCCTTAATCTTAAGGAATTCACAGCTGGTGGTAGGTAGGGCCTGATTTAGTTAAAGACAATCCAGAAAGTGTGAGATAAAAATATGCTTTGGAGAGGTGGGAGTGGGGGAAGTCGAGGGTGGGGCATGAGAGGGCTGAGTGGGGAGTCAGGGGGTTGGAGGGGTGAAGGAGTTGGAGGTTTGGGGTGAGGGGGTTGAAGGGGTGAGGGGTTAGGACTCTAGAGTCCAACAGCACTTGAGTCTTAAAGGGAGTGTGGAAAGTAGTCAGAGAATGGAGGACTAGGGAAAAAGAGGAAGAGAAGGAGAGAGAGAGATGGAGAAGAAGAGAGACAGATATGGTGGGAGAGGGGGGGCGGGAGGAGGGGGGAGAATTTTCCTGACCTAAAGGACTGGATCAATAGGTCAAGTCTGCACCAAGGATTCAAGAAACATCTGACTCCCAGCTCAGCCCTATGTCCTGTCCAGACTCCCACAGGCCCAGCTTTCAGGTTTTAGCTCCACTTCAGCCATGAAATCCTCTTGGATTCACCCTCCACTGGCTAGTCTGCTAGCCAGAACTGATTGGCTAGTAATTTTTCAAAATTAAATAATGGTGTGATCTGCAAACATGGAGAGTCAATGTCCCTGATATCAATAGTAGCAGAGAGAATATGCTCTGGATTTGACTCCTCTTGGCCTGAAAGAGAGGAAAATAGAACACCCAGCAACACAAAAGGAAAATCCTAGTTAAAAGCCAATTTGCTTATGCATTTGGACACTTACGATAAAAATTAGTGTCATTGGGCTAAAAATGCAAAGCTGAGGTTGAGTTAGAATAAAAGTCACACCAAATTCAAGAACTTCAGCCTTCCTGAAAGTGCCATTTACAGAACTACCAAACCCACAGTTCATTGTCACACACATGCATTTATGAGCGTTTGCCATTCACCAAGCCCAGGTAAAAGGATTCACGAATAAGCAACATTCCCTGCTTTCACTGAGCTTGCCATCTGAAAGACTGAAATTTCAAAATGTTATCATAATACGTGTTAACATTTAAATTTAAAAACTGCACATTTATAAAACGCTTGTTTTTAAAGTAATTATCTGTAGGCAGATTTCACTTGTGTAGAGATCAATTAATTCATAGCACAGCTGTCTAGATTTTCAAACATAGGCAATTCCACACCTAATCCTTGAGATAATCAGTGATTTGCTAGGATTAAAACCCCTTCCATTCCTAGACCACGTACTTGACCCCAGAGGCAACCTAATGGTGCAGGAAGAGCCTGAAAGACTAAACATCACTGATAGCATCCAAACATCTCCATCAACCTACCAATCAAAACTATGTGCTAAGTGCAGTGCCATGTGTTCATCTGTCCACCCCAACCCCCTCCCTCCTTCCTCCCATACCCCCAACCTACCTCCCTTCCCCCCACCCCCCTCTCTGGATTTGGCTCATTTTGGTAAAGAACATCTTAGGGGACCCTCCACTCCCTCCCACCCACCCCATTCCCTCCCTCTCTCCCTCCCACCCTCTATTTGGCTTATCTTGGCAAAGAGCATCTTAGGAGGCCTCCCTCTCTTCCTCCCGTCTTTCTTTCTTTCTTTCAAAGGAGGATGGGGAGGAGTTCACCTCCCTATTCGAGAAATTACCTCCACTAAATCTCACTCTTGGCCCACCTCTTGGTTCTCAGATCAGGCAAAAAGTCACCGCGTGCAAGACCCTCGTCGGAGCCGAGCACGCTCCATAGCTGGGGCCGCTCCGCCCTCGCAGCCGGCTTTGGCTCACACGGAGCTCGGAGAGGCGAGGGGCTCGTGCGGCAGCTGATCCTGGTTCCTGGAAAGCTGACCTTCCCTGCCCAGTAACGTGCGGCTGCCGGAGCCTCAGCTGCAGCCGCTCTGCCGGCCCCGCAGCGCAGTCTCGTGCTCCTGGTCCTCGCGCCCGCGCTTCAGCCCGAGGCTCGTAGCAGCTGCCGGGTGATCCAGCGGAAATGACAAGCCGCGGTTCCCGGTGACAGGAGAGTGCGAGCCGCTGCTCTTCCGAGCAGAGAGAGGAGGTGTGTCGGGGAAGCAGCGCCCTGACAAGGTTCTCGCCGCGGCGGCTCAAGCTCGTCGCTGTCTCTTCACTTCTTGTCACCCGGGCGTTCACGCGCTCTTGACCTGGGAAAGATGGTTATAATAGTAACAAAGCTGGTGCACTGCTTTCGTCTCAGGTAAGGAGAGCGGCTTTGCGTGCTTTTCTCTGCTCTGTGCATGTGGTAACTCCGAAACCCACACTGGGAAAGGTCTTTTACCTGCTAAAGTTTGTTTTTTAACGAAGACTGAGAAAAAAGAGTTTTTGTGTGATTTTAAAAATCCTTTTGGGTTGAGGTTAAAAGTAAGCTTTAGTGTTCTTTCTTGATCTCTGTTTTTCTTGACCCTGTCCCTGACCTGCTTGGCAAAATTTCAGCCTCTGTTTGCAAGATGAGGTTAAGGTACTTTTTTTTTTTGGTTTCCTTTTTAAAGATTTCTGGGATATTCTAGGAGAGCTACTTTCCATATAGGCAAACGGATATTTTAATTGGTAGTCTTTTCAGGATGTTTATGATTTCAATTACAGCTGAGAGGATAATTAATAATATTAAAGTTGAACATCAGTTTTGAGCAGCATTGAACTTAAGTTGCCCGGAGGACATGTGCATCCTGTATGCAGTTACCTGGTTATTTGTGAAAACAAAACCAAGTTGTGGGGGTTACCCTTGAGAAATAGGAGCCCACAGATTTAAAGAAAAACAAAAAATTAGCACTCCTTCTGTCCTTTAGGTGTTGATCAAGAGAGTGTCTCCACAGCATTGTCAGTTCAAAACTAAAGAAACACTGCCAAAGTGTAGTTTTGTGGTTGCAAATTAACATTGTTGATGAAAACTGTGGAGTCAACATCTTTAGCGGACTCTTCATATAAAGAAAAAAATAGAGGTTTTCAAATATAAACCAAGAGCATTCAAATAACTGTATTTGACTATGCTACTAAACAAAAACCAACATGGAATATTAACTACAGTTTCAGTTACTATTAATTTGGTTGGAGGTTTTGCAAGAAAGCATCACTTTTCCAAGTAAATCCCAAATTAATAAGTGAGTAGTAGGTCTACAAGTATTGCTTAACACTTAGCAATTATAATCAAATGGGATAGAAAAATGTTTCCTTTATAGTCTAATATTAGATTTCTTTGTTTCCTGCTTAATCTTATCCTTTTCAATAATCCTTATTGATAATGGTTCATTTAAAATGGTAACTATGTGCTGTTTCTCTGAGATAGCCTTTGATGTCTTTTTCTTATCAAAACTAAAACCTCAATTTACAAATCTTGCAGTGATAAAGAGGAAAAGACAAGTAAATGCTTGATATTGAGTAGTATGTGCTTGACTGAAAAAAAAAAGTTAGTCTCTGGATAGATTGTTGCTTATGAAGTCTTTTTTAATATAGTTCAGTGTTTGTGATGCATTCTCTTGTGGACCCATTGAACTATGAACAAGTAAACAGACTCTAGGCAGAAAGAGTGAGGATTCTTGCTTGTGCAGAGCTAAAATGTTGGGCTCAGTCATGTCTAACTCTTTGCTGCCCCATGGACTCCCACCAGACTCCTTTGTCCATGGAATTTTCCGAGCAAGCATGCTGGAGTGGGTTGCCACTTCCTACTCCAGGTATTCCTGAGCCAGGGATCAAACCCTCATCTCTTATGTCTCCTGCTTTGAAAGTGGATTCATTCCCCAAACTCCACCTGGGAAGCCCTAAATGTTTGTTTCTATCTTATTCTGGAGGGATTGGAAGCCAGCTCCATTCACTCAAAAGACTTGGTTCTACAGAAGGAACAGAGTTCTTTAAAGTCTCATTATTAGTCTGGGAGCTGAGAGAAAGCCATTCCTTCCTCCTGTTTTGGTGTAAATATCCCAACTCCATGCATTTTTAGCACCCCAAGTTGTGAGCTCTCAGCTGACCTGTACCAAGACAGAAGCCACCTGAGAACACTAATCTCTAATCTTTAGCTATTCATGTCAGCTGAGTTTGCAGATCCCCAGCCCAGGAGACCCTCAGTGGAATTAACTTAAGCATCATGTTTATAGCTCCCAAGGACCTATGGTTTTACTGAGGAAAAACTGTCTCTAAGGCCTGCCTCTGTTCTTGGTCTCTATCAGTGGAATAGTTTCTGGGAGGTTCCCCCAACTCCCCATTATCAGCAATGATCATTCTGGTTCTAGTTAGGTATTGCTGTTGCTGTTGCTGCTAAGTCATTTCGGTTGCGTCCGACTCTGTGCAACCCCATAGATGGAAGCCCACCATGCTCCCCCGTCCTTGGGATTCTCCAGGCAAGAACACTGGAGTGGGTTGCCATTTCCTTCTCCAATGCATGAAAGTGAAAAGTGAAAGTGAAGTCACTCAGTCGTGTCCGACTCTTCGCGACCCCATGGACTGCAGCCTACCAGGCTCCTCCGTCCATGGGATTTTCCAGGCAAGAGTACTGGAGTGGGGTGCCATTGCCTTCTCCAAGTTAGGTATTAAGTTTGTTCTAATGCTAAGAACTCCAATTAGCAGTTGCCTAGAATGATACCGTAACAATTGATTAATCTGAAGAAGAAAATAGGAAAAACAAAGTCATTCCATCATTTGGGTTTTGAGAGACAGTTCTGTTTCTTTCTCTGCTGCTTTCTTCTCTTGTGCAGTCAGGTGCAAAGTGAGGATGGTGCTGTGGCCTCTGTTGCTGTCCTGTCCCAGCCTTGCTGGTATCTCTTCCATATGAGATAGAAAAAAGAAAATGTAATTTTTGGACTGACTTACAGTGGTTGAAGTCAGTGCTTGAAATATAAATTTCATTTGCCCTTTTAACATTGAATAGTACTAGAACTTCAGTCCCAGTGTGTATGTTTTCCTTGTCTTTTCCTTTATTGAGGAAGAACTTATATCTGCCCCTTTATTTCTACCATGAATTTTGAGGTAGATTCAGCCTGGTGGGCTGCCATCTATGGGGTCGCACAGAGTCAGACACAACTGAAGTGACGCAGCAGCAGCAACTAGTGTTTGGGGCTTCCCAGGTAGCTCAGTGGTAAAGAATCTGCCTGCTAAGCAGGAGACTTGGGTTCAATTCCTGCATCAGGAAGACCCCCCAGAGAAGGAAATGGCCCCGCTCCAGTATTCTTGCCTGGGAAATCCAATGGACAGAAGAGCCTGGTGGGCTATAGTCCATAGGGTTGCAAAATGTCAGACACAACTCCATTGACTAAATAGCAGTAGCAACTACTGTTTAGGATTCAAACAAGGCTCAGCTGTCGTTACTGTTTCCCAAGTGGCTCAGTAGTAAAGAATGCTGCCAATGCAGGAGCCACAGGAGATGGGAGTTTGACCCTGGGTCAGGAAGATGCACTGGAGGAGGAAATGATAACCCACTCCAGTATTCTTGCCTGCGGAAGTCCCTTGGACAGAGCACTCTGGCAGGCTACAGTCGGTGGAGTCTCAGAGTCAAACGCGACTGAGCATGCACACAGCTGTTGTTTTGTTCATTCTTAAAACCTAGATCAGTATATGCTGCTACTGCTAAGTCGCTTCAGTCGTGTCCAACTCTGTGCGACCCCAGAGATGCCAGCCCACCAGGCTCCCCCATCCCTGGGATTCTCCAGGCGAGAACACTGGAGTGGGTTGCCATTTCCTTCTCTAATGCATTAAAGTGAAAAGTGAAAGTGAAGTCACTCAGTCATGTCTGTCTCCTAGCGACCCCATGGACCGCAGCCTACCAGGCTCCTCCATCCATGGGGTTTGCCAGGCAAGAGTACTAGAGTGGCTTGCCATTGCCTTCTCCAGATCAGTATATACCCCCAAGTATTTTTTTTATAGAGGGACTGCATGTATTTTAATAATATGGAACATTTTCATCTATCCCTCATCAGATTTTTTTTGTAGCAGTCTGAAAAGAGCTAATCAACTATCTTGTACAGCCTGAAAGATGTTCATCCTTGTCCCTGGTTGCTTTTGATTTAATAAATGAATTTTCCTTTAATTAGGCTGACTCTTAGCTTTGGTTTTAACAACTTAAGGAAAGGAACATTGTACCTATACAGAACTAGAAATATTAAAACATTAACTGCAGTCTGGGCAAGAAGCCAGCAATATCAAACTAGTTCTAGGGTTGATATACTTGTGTCCAAAAAACCCAGGGAGTCTGTCATCTTCAAGGGCATAGTTAGTTTTTAGCCCAGCCAGCAATTTTCACCTTGTCATTTCTAGAAATTCAACCTGGGAATATAGATACATCCTAAGGCTTTAGGATAGTATTGTTTCTCTGTAACATTCTTTTCTGTGGAATAGTTCAGCAACGTGGGTTGGGGAAGGGGGGAGTAGGGAATGGGGAAGTGGAGGTCATGCTGATGTCTTTTGGAAGGTTCAAGCCTAGTTGGCATCTGAATATCTGTGTTTCTTGGAACAAATCATCCATTTTTCATTCCCCCCTCCTACATCTTTTTTTTTTTTTTAACTATTTTAAAAATGTACTTGTTTTTGGCTGTGCTGGGTCTTTCTTGTGTGCAGGCTTTGTCTAGTTGTGGTGCATGGTCTTCTTATCGCAGTGGCTTCTCTTGCTGTGGCTTTAGGGCGTGTGGGCTTCAGTAGTTGTGGTGTGAAGCTTAGTTGCTCTGCATGTGGAATCTTCCCGGACCAGGGACTGAACTGGTGTCCCTTGCATTGCAAAGCAGATTCTTAACCATTGGACCACCAGGGAAACCCAACTCCTCCTACATTTTTAAAGTTGCGTATATTATTATGTTTGAATATCTTGCTTATATCAATTTTAAAAGAGTTGTAAGCCATTGCAGAGTTAACCTGATGAATCTCTTAGAAACCTTCAATTCTAAAAAGTCACCTGGTAAAAGCATTCAAAAAAAAAGTCCAAACTAAATGCCCATTCTCTGCTTCTACTACCATTTATCACACAAATGGGCAGTGATGATGGCAGGGCATGCTGAGAAGAAAATGCACAATCCTAATCACTTCCTCAAGCTCATCATAAACTTATTAAAAATATTAGTACTTGTTTGCATTGTATTTTTACACTGAGTGTTTTCATGTAGGTTCAGTTCCATTCAGTCCCTCAGTCGTGTCCGACTCTTTGCGAGCCCATGAATAGAAGCATGCCAGGCCTCCTTGTCCATCACCAACTCCCGGAGTTCACTCAGACTCATGTCCATTGAGCCGGTGATGCCATCCAGCCATCTCATCCTCTGTTGTCCCCTTTTTCTCCTGCCCCCAATCCCTCCCAGCATCAGAGTCTTTTCCAATGAGTCAACTCTTCACATGAGGTGGCCAAAGTACTGGAGTCTCAGTTTCAGCATCATTCCTTCCAAAGAAGACCCAGGGCTGATCTCGTTTAGAATGGACTGGTTGGATCTCCTTGCAGTCCAAGGGACTCTCAAGAGTCTTCTCCAACACCACGGTTCAAAAGCATCAATTCTTCGGTGCTCAGCTTTCTTCACAGTCCAACTCTCACATCCATACGTGACCACTGGAAAAACCATAGCCTTGACTAGACAGACCTTTGTTGGCAAAGTAATGTCTCTGCTTTTCAATATGCTATCTAGTTGGTCATAACTTTTCCTTCCAAGGAGTAAGCGTCTTTTAATTTCATGGCTGCAGTCACCATCTGCAATGATTTTGGAGCCCCCAAAAATAAAGTCTGACACTGTTTCCCCATCTATTTCCCATGAAGTGATGGGACCAGATACCATGATCTTCATTTTCTGAATGTTGAGCTTTAAGCCAACTTTTTCACTCTCCTCTTTCACTTTCATCAAGAGGCTTTTTAGTTCCTCTTCACTTTCTGCCATAAGGATAGTGTCATCTGCATATCTGAGGTTATTGATATTTCTCCCGGCAATCTTGATTCCAGCTTGTGCTTCTTCCAGCCCAGCGTTTCTCATGATGTACTCTGCATGTAAGTTAAATAAGCAGGGTGACAATATACAGCCTTGACATACTCCTTTTCCTATTTGGAACCAATACGCCAGCAAATTTGGAAAACTCAGCAGTGGCCACAGGACTGGAAAAGATCAGTTTTCATTCCAATCCCAAAGAAAGGCAATGCCAAAGAATGCTCAAACTACTGCACAATTGCACTCATCTCACACGCTAGTAAAGTAATGCTCGAAATTCTCCAAGCCAGGCTTCAGCAATACGTGAACCGTGAACTTCCAGATATTCAAGCTGGTTTTAGAAAAGGCAGAGGAACCAGAAATCAAATTGCCAACATCTGCTGGATCATGGAAAAAGCAAGAGAGTTCCAGAAAAACATCTATTTCTGCTTTATTGACTATGCCAAAGCCTTTGACTGTGTGGATCACAATGAACTGTGGAAAATTCTGAAAGAGATGAGAATACCAGGCCACCTGACCTGCCTCTTGAGAAACCTGTATGCAGGTCAGGAAGCAACAGTTAGAACTGGACATGGAACAACAGACTGGTTCCAAAGAGGAAAAGGAGTACGTCAAGGCTGTATATTGTTATGTAGGTTACTGTATTAAATAAACATTTGAGGCCTACACTTGCCTATCTTTCCCCAAATGCCTGAAATTCAACATAGACCCAAGAGACTGAGGTTTATCTTTGTTTTCCAAGCTTGCTTCTCTGCCTGTCACTCCTGACACTATCTGTTTGGTAGGAAAAGGGAGAATCTCTTTGAGCTCTTTCTTCTCCATCTGATAGGAAATAATGTCTACACAAGTTTGGAAAAGCCTCTCAGATCTTTCCCTCCCATCCATTCTGCTGGTTACTATTTTGGTTCAGTCAGCTCCTTCCATCTTTCACAGGCTCTGTTGAGCATTCTGTAGTACTCCGCTCTTTGGTCTTCTGTTTGTGCTACCAGAGTGATCTATTTGGGCTTTCAAAAAATTTAGGTGCCTTGCCATGATGGTTTCCAGATGACATGGTACAATGCCACACATCCAGATCATCTGTGAATTTCTCAGATGAACAAAGTACATCTCAATTTGCCTTCATTTTCTAAATTTATCTCCTTCCTTTTCTTGCTGTTTTACCCCATGATCTACCTGTGTTGATCTTTTGTTTCTTTAATATATTAATCTTGCGCCTGTATCTCCTGTGTCTTCTACTGTAATATCTTTCTCCATCTTCTCCAAATGGTGTATTTTATTCATTCCTGGAGATCCAGACCTAATTTGTCTGTTTCTTAGCTTCTCCTGAAACAACCTGATTAATATTAAAGCAGTTGCTTCCCTGGTGGGCTATAGTCCATGGGGTTGCAAAGAGTCAGACACGACTGAGTGACTAACATTTTCAATTTTTCTTTTTTTCTGTAGTCACTAAAATCATCAGTAGTTTTTCACTTCATGTTGATACTTAATATTGATTGTGTGCCTTTTGCTTGCCAGATACTGCGTTTAGTTCCTGAAGATACAGGAATGAAAATATGCGGACTTACTCTCTCCATGAATGTCTAGTGGCAAGACACCTCCGAAGTGAGAGACTCCACAGGGTCAAAGCAGGATGCTGTTTGGGGTCCTCATTACTATTGTTATTACAGAATTTGGTCCTTTCTTTAGACTCGGCTTCTTTCTTCAGCCCTGTGGGTCCACTTAGGCAACTAGTCTACTTAATCTTTAAACCGTGGGCCTAGGTCTGTGAATTAAAGGGCCAGAGAGTGTGACTTATTGGAATAGAACCATCATGATTGGAACAAAAATATAGTATCAGATCTAACTGGCATTTTTTACTTTTTAAGGTTGCTCAACCAATAGTCCTAACAGATCTCTTTTCTCATTCCCTGCATATATTGTTTTTATTTTATTTGTTTTAGATAGACTTCCTTTTAGAGTACTGTTAGGTTCATAGCAAAATTGAGATGATGATACAACCATTTATTACATACCTAGCCTTCCGCATTATCAACATCTTCCACCAGAATGATAACATTTGTTACAACTGATGAACCTACAGTGATACCTCATAATCACCCAGAGTTCATACTTTACAACAAAGTTCACTCTTGGTGTTATACTTTCGATGGGTTTGGATAAATGTATGATAACACACAGGCTTCCCAGGTGGCTCGGTGGTAAAGAATCTGCCTGTCAATTCAGGAGACATGGTTTGATTCCTGAGTCGAGAAGCTCCCCTGGAGAAGGAAATGACAACCCAATGAGGTATTCTTGCCTGGAGAATCCCGCGGACAGAGGAGCCTGGTGGGCCGCAATCCGTGGGCTCACAGAGTTGGACGTGACTTAGCGGCTGAGCACACACAGCACATGATGACATGTATCTGTCATCGATATCATACGAGTATTTTCACCGCCCTAAAAGCACTCTGTGCTCTGCTTATTCATCCGTTTCTTCCCTTCCCTACCCCCAACCCCTGGGAACCACTGATGTTTTTATTGTTTGCAGAGTTTTGCCTTTTGCAGAATGTCATAGAGTTGGAATAACACAGTATGTAGTCTATTCAGATTGGCTTCATTTAGTAACATGCATTTATTTTCCCATTGTCTTTTCATGACCTACTAGCTCATTCTTTTTAGTGATGAATAATATTCCATTGTCTGTGGCTATACCACAGTGCATTCTTTCTAATTATTTTTGTTTTTTTCTTCTGTTGAACTTGGGTCTTTAGGGGGTCAAGGCTTTGGTTGGTTCCAGACACATTTATAGTATGCACCTAATTAATGGTTGTTGTGTGAATAAGTCATAGGTGAATATATGAGACACGTAATTTTTCTTTTTCTTGTAGTCTGTCCTTCACCTGGAAGCAGCTTCCAGACTGGATATGTTTGTGCTAGTGGGAGAGTGTGCATTTTATTTTGCTTTTTCTCTTTTTCACTTCTTAAACCCAATGGTCAGTAAAGTACAGCTCTTGAGCCAAATCTGCCCTGATACTCATTTTCATAAATAAAGTTTTAATGGTACACAACCATGCCCATTCATTTGTGTAATGTGACTGGCAGACTTGAGTGATTGAGAGAGAGACCATATGACCATTTGTGCTAAATATTTACTTAGCCTTTACAGCAAAAGATTTCTGACCCCTGCTCTAAGTGGGGAAGAAGCTAGAGTCTGAGATCAGCGTGGCAGAAGTGATTGCTTGAGGGGACTTTTCCAAAGTATCAGCTGTTAGATCCTTCAGTTCAGTTCAGTCGCTCAGTCATGTCCGACTCTTTGCGACCCCAGGGACTGCAGCATGCCAGGCTTCCCTGTCCATCACCAACTCCCAGAGTTTACTCAAATTCATGTCCATCGAGTCGGTGATGCCATCCAACCATCTCATCCTCTGTCATCCCATTCTCCTCCTGCCCTCAATCTTTTCCAGCATCAGGGTCTTTTAAAATGAGTCAGCTCTTCACATCAGGTGACCAAAGTATTGGAGTTTCAGCTTCAACATCAGTCCTTCCAATGAATATTCAGGACTGGTTGGATCTGCTTGCAGTCCAAGGGATTCTCAAGAGTCTTCTCCAACACCACAGTTCAAAGGCATCAATTCTTCGGCACTCCGTTTTCTTTATAGTCCAACTCTCACATCCATACAGGACCACTGGAAAAACCATAGCCTTGACTACAGGGAACTTTGTTGGCAAAGTAACATCTCTGCTTTTTAATATATTGTCTAGGGTGGTCATAACTTTTCTCCCAAGGAGTAAGCATCTTTTAATTTCATGGCTGCAATCACCATCTGCAGTGATTGTGGAGCCCCCCCAAAATAAAGTCTGCCACTATTTCCACTGTTTCTCCATCTATTTGCCATGACGTGATGGGACCATGTTAGATACTTATATGGAATAATATGTTTCTGAGATTTATTTTGATTAGTGTTGCAGGTAGAAACTATAAAAACAGATCTGGTGAAAGATCTGATTGCTTTGTTTTACTAATCACAAGACAGATGCTTTTGACCCAAGCCAATTTTAAAACTTTAACATGAATCAGAATCACCTGGAGGGCTTGTTCAAATGCAGAGTGTTTTCCCTCCCCTGAGTGAACTCCTAATTCAGTAGCCTTGGGTGATGCTCCAGAAGCTGTATTGAGACAGGTTCCCGGATGCTGCTGATGCTGTTGATCTGGGGACCACACTTTCAGAACCATTAGTTCAGAGCTGTGATTCTGAGCCTCAGTTGCATCTCAGGACCATCTAGGGAGTTAAATTTTTTTTTTTTTTAATAAAACATACTTGGCCTCACCCCAAACTTACAAATCAATCCCCAGAGTTTGTCTGTATTTTAAAAAGAGTAATTCTGAAGAATAATCATCTTGCTTTTAGAACTGTCATGTGGGCTTTGCTGGCTAAGGTGTACATGAGCTGTTTTGATGACAAACATTGTTTACAGTAAGTTCTAAAAAATTACATCCAGGTATCATTCCTTTCTTAGTTTTAAGTAAAACTAAACTGGAATACTGTATGTATATTACATTTGTCAGTGGACTGCAGAAAAATTATAGTCTAAAAAGTGCACTCAATTCAGCAGAGTTCCTTTTTTCTTACTAACTTTGGGAAGTATTTGTAAATTTTGTTTTTTCACTGTGTAAAATTAGTTGCAATTCTATACTTAATAATTTCCCTTAAAATGAGTGAGGGTAACCAACAAGGACCCACTATGTAGCACAGGGAACTGTTCTCAATATTTTATAATAACCTATAAGGGAAAATCAGAGATACCAAAGAAAATCAGAGATACCAAAGGAACATTTCATGCAAAGATGAGCTCGATAAAGGACAGAAATGGTGTGGACCTAACAGAAGCAGAAGATATTAAGAAGAGATGGCAAGAATACACAGAAGAACTGTACAAAAAAGATCTTCACGACCCAGATAATCATGATGGTGTGATCACTGACCTAGAGCCAGACATACTGGAATGTGAAGTCAAGTAGGCCTTAGAAAGCCTCACTACGAGCAAAGCTAGTGGAGGCGATGGAATTCCAGTTGAGCTATTCCAAATCCTGAAAGATGATGCTGTGAAAGTGCTGCACTCAATATGCCAGCAAATTTGGACAACTCAGCAGTGGCCACAGGACTGGAAAAGGTCAGTTTTTATTCCAATCCCAAAGAAAGGCAATGCCAAAGAATGCTCAAACTACCGCACAACTGCACTCATCTCACACGCTAGTAAAGTAATGCTCAAAATTCTCCAAGCCAGGCTTCAGCAATATGTGAACCGTGAACTTCCTGATGTTCAAGCTGGTTTTAGAAAAGGCAGAGGAACCAGAGATCAAATTGCCAACATCCGCTGGATCATGGAAAAAGCAAGAGAGTTCCAGAAAAGCATCTATTTCTGCTTTATTGACTATGCCAAAGCCTTTGACTGTGTGGATCACAATAAACTGTGGAAAATTCTGAAAGAGATGGGAATACCAGAACACCTGATCTGCCTCTGGAGAAACCTGTATGCAGGTCAGGAAGCAACAGTTCGAACTGGACATGGAACCACAGACTGGTTCCAAATAGGAAAAGGAGTACGTCAAGGCTGTATATTGTCACCCTGTTTATTTAACTTATATGCAGAGTACATCATGAGAAACACTGGACTGGAAGAAACACAAACTGAAATCAAGATTGCCAGGAGAAATCTCAATAACCTCAGATATGCAGATGACACCACCCTTATGGCAGAAAGTGAAGAGGAACTAAAAAGCCTCTTGATGAAAGTGAAAGTGGAGAGGGAAAAAGTTGGCTTAAAGCTCAACATTCACAAAACGAAGATCATGGCATCCGGTCCAACCACTTCATGGGAAATAGATGGGGAAACAGTGTAAGACTTTATTTTTCTGGGCTCCAAGATCACTACAGATGGTGACTGCAGCCATGAAATTAAAAGATGCTTACTCCTTGGAAGGAAAGTTATGACCAACCTAGAGAGCATATTGAAAAGCAGAGACATTACTTTGCCAACAAAGGTTCATCTAGTCAAGGCTATGGTTTTTCTGTGGTCATGTATGGATGTGAGAGTTGGACTGTGAAGAAGGCTGAGCGCTGAAGAATTGATGCTTTTGAACTGTGGTGTTGGAGAAGACTCTTGAGAGTCCCTTGGACTGCAAGGAGATCCAAACAGTCCATTCTGAAGGAGATCAGCCCTGGGATTTCTTTGGAAGGAATGATGCTAAAGCTGAAACTCCAGTACTTTGGCCACCTCATGCGAAGAGTTGACTCATTGGAAAAGACTCTCATGCTGGGAGGGATTGGGGGCAGGAGGAGAAGGGGACGACAGAGGATGAGATAGCTGGATGGCATCACTGACTCAATGGACATGAGCCTGAGTGAACTCCGGGAGTTGGTGATGGACAGGGAGGCCTGGCGTGCTGCGATTCATGGGGTTGCAAAGAGTCGGACATGACTGAGCGACTGATCTGATAAGGGAAAAGAGTCTGAAAGAGTATATCTGTATAGCTACTACCTGTCTGTCTATCTGAATCACTTTGCTGTACACCTGAAAGTAACACAACATTGTAAATTAGCTATACTTCAATACTGGGTTGGGGAGTCATGAACAGCTCACATTCTGCCATCCTTCCATGGTTTCACTGTAGCAGGTTTAAATGTTCAAGTGCTTTCTAAAAATGGCTAGAAATAGCCCAAGAGGTCTTCTTTCCGGCTTTTCCTCCTCTCTCTTCGGAGAGAAAGCATCCCTTACCATCTGGGTAAGTATTTTTTTAAACAAAATAAAATCCTGTTGCTCTGTACATGCTTTTGTTTAGAGATTTTGTTTCCCCTCTACTGCCATTTCCACATACTATATCGCTGTATTCATTTTAATTTTGTTGATTGCTATTTGTAATGTTCTGAAGCTGAGTATTATGTCAGAATACAAATAAGGCAAAACAACCATGAAATAGTAAATGTCTAAGAAACAATTATTTGGCACTTTGGCTGCTAATGTAGTTTACCTCAACCATCGGGAGCCACACAAAGAACTCCTAAGCCCTGTATTTAGGAAGAGTGAGCATTGCAGTCATGTTTTTGGTCTGCAGTTAAAAAAAAAAATTTTCTTTGACCTTAAAAGGGTAGGAATAAATACAAAGATTTGAGTTTATGGATCCCCAAATCCATACAAGAAAATAGCCATCAACTTCAACTACATAATTTTGCATATGGAATCATGATGATTACTAACATGAAGTGTCAGAATATGAGTTTGACAAATAGCTTTATAAAAATCATGTACTAACGTATGGAAGAACTAATTTGTTAAAGGAATTTGAATTTGAAGTCAGCTGTCTTGAGTGAAAATTCTCACGTTTTTTTTTTTTTTTTTTTTTTTTTTTGCATTTCATTAGGAGATGGATGCAGAGAAGGCAATGGCACCCCACTCCAGTACTCTTGCCTGGAAAACCCCATGGATGGAGGAGCCTGGTAGGCTGCAGTCCCTGGGGTCGCTAAGTCGGACACGACTGAGCAACTTCACTTTCACTTTTCACTTTCACGCATTGGAGAAGGAAATGGCAACCCACTCCAGTGTTCTTGCCTGGAGAATCCCAGGGACGGGGGAGCCTGGTGGGCTGCCGTCTATGGGGTTGCACAGAGCCGGACATGACTGAAGTGACTTAGCAGCAGGAGATGGATGAGGAAGTACTTAGGAGCTATTGTGAGTTACATAGAAATGAAGAACTTTTATTCTTTCCTTTTCATGAAGCCATGGAAGTCACTTGCTTACGCCTAAGTCAGCTCTACAAAGGGGGCTTTTATTTGTAAGGGCTCATAGTTACAGCTTCTAGAAGGCAGTAGCACCCAGGAAAACCCCAAAGTAATAAAAGATGTTAATCCATTACTCTGTGTTGTTCTTATTTGAGCATGATCATTGGAAGAGTCAGGGCTAGTTATTCAACTAGAAAAACTGATTGAAATAGAGACTCTTTCTTAACTTTTTGAATTTCATTTCTCAAGTGGGAATGTTCTAGATTTCTCTTTTATACATAAGCAGGGCCAGTGTTGTGACCATTGCTGAGGGCTCTCCTTGTTTTGAGAGTAAAACAAAGTACTTCTTGTTGCTATTAGTCGTGCTCGTAGGAATGTTGTTTAGGTCAGTGGGTTTCCAAAATGAACATGCTTTGCCCACGCTCAGATGGGCCTTGTGCTGGTTTAATGCTCTGCCGTCACTGTCTTGAAGCGCTTAATAAATATTTTCTGAACAAGGGGCCCCGTGTTTTTATTTTGCACTGGATCCCATAACTAACACAGTCAGTCCTGGCAACAGGAATGGGATCTTATTCATCTTTTGTTTCCCTGCAAATTTTCAGCATTGTGCTGGATGCACAGATGAGTGAATGAATGAATGAGTGCCTCCTTTATTCCGAGAACAAAACAAAATAGTTTTGTTGCTTCCTGCATTGCTGATAGGAATATGGTTTAGATGAATGGGTTCCCAAAGTGAATCTACTACAGATATGGTGAGGTGGATGGTTGAGTGGTGGGTAGAAGCGGCAGTGAATAAAATTCTTTAAACTTTTAATGAACACAGATTCTCTTCATCTTCCTGGATAAAAATTCCCTGAGAATAAAGGCCAGGAATCTATGCCTTTAAAAAACTCCTCAGGTCCTCTCGTACATGGCAAGGACTGTGATCTTCTCTCAGGGAGCTCTGCAAGGCAAGGCCTGTAGGTCTGAATCCAACTGTGGATGTGGGTTTCTGGCTTGTCAAGACTGTCAAGAAAAAGACCTGTTTCAAGGACATCAAGTATAATTTAGAGGACAGTGGGGTATAACCAGGCTAAGAATTAGCACAACACTCCCAAGCCCAAGATGATCCTGTGTGATAGCTATGGGGCTACCATTTGTCCCATCCCTTCTACACCCATTGGAAGGAGTATGAGAGTCTATGAGGTTTATGCTCCCAAAGCATGAGGTGAAGGTTGGCATTACAAACCATGCTGTAGCATAAAGCACCAGCCTGCTACAGCCTGCTGGAAAGGTGAGATCTACTTCTAAGTAGTGGGCAGAGAGGTAAATAAGACGACAACTAACAGGAATAAAAATTATCCAGAAATAGAAAGTAATTTTTCAACTACCTGCATGATTTACTTTTATTACGTCAGTTCAGTTCAGTCATTAAGTTGTGTACGACTTTTTGCAGCTCCATGAACTGCAGCATGCCAGGCCTCCCTGGCCATCACCAACTCCTGGAACGACTTTTTGCAGCTCCATGAACTGCAGCATGCCAGGCCTCCCTGGCCATCACCAACTCCTGGAGCCTACACAAACTCATGTCCATTGAGTTGGTGATGCTATTCAACCATCTCATCCTCTGTCATCCCCTTCTCCTCCTGCCCTTAATCTTTCCCAGCATTAGGGTCTTTTCAAATGAGTCAGCTCTTCACATCAGGTGACCAAAGTATTGGAGTTTCAGCTTCAACATCAGTCCTTCCAATGAATATTCAGGACTGGTTGGATCTGCTTGCAGTCCAAGGGATTCTCAAGAGTCTTCCCCAACACCACAGTTTAAAAGCATCAATTCTTCGGTGCTCAGCTTTCTTTATGGTCCAACTCTCACATCCATACATGACCACTGGAAAAACCATAACCTTGACTAGAGGGACCTTTGTTGACAAAGTAATGTCTCAGCTTTTTAATATGCTGTCTGCTACTGCTGCTAAGTCACTTCAGTTGTGCCCGACTCTATGCGACCCCATAGATGGCAGTCCAGCAGGCTCCCACGTCCCTGGGAGTCTCCAGGAAAGAACACTGGAGTGGGTTGCCATTTCTTTCTCCAATGCATGAAAGTGAAAAGTGAAAGTGAAGTCACTGTCTAGGTTGGTCATAACTTTCCTTCCAAGGAGTAAGCGTCTTTTAATTTCATGGCTGCAGTCACCATCTGCAGTGATTTTGGAGCCCAGAAAAATAAAGTCTGACACTGTTTTCACTGTTTCCCCATCTATTTCCCATGAAGTGATGGGACCAGATGCCATGATCTTCGCTTTCTGAATGTTGAGCTTTAAGCCAACTTCTTCACTCTCCTCTCTCACTTTCATCAACAGGCTTTTGAGTTCCTCTTCACTTTCTGCCATAAGGGTGGTATCATCTGCATATCTGAGGTTATTGATATTTCTCCCGGCAATCTTGATTCCCACTTGTGCTTCATCCAGTCCAGCATTTCTCATGATGTACTCTGCATATAAGTTAAATAAGCAGGGTGACAATATACAGCCTTGACGTACTCCTTTTCCTATTTAGAACCAGTCTGTTGTTCCATGTCCAGTTCGAACTGTTGCTTCCTGACCTGCATATAGGTTTCTCAAGAGGCAGGTCAGGTGGTCTGGTTTTCCTATTTATTTTAGAATTTTCCACAGTTCATTGTGATCCACACAGTCAAAGGCTTTGGCATAGTCAATAAAGCAGAAATAGATGTTTTCCTGGAACTCTCTTGCTTTTTCCGTGATCCAGCAGATGTTGGCAATTTGATCTCTGGTTTCACTGCCTTTTCTAAAACCAGCTTGAACATCTTGAAGTTCATGGTTCACATATTGCTGAAGCCTGGCTTGGAGAATTTTGAGCATTACTTTACTAGCATGTGAGATGAGTGCAATTGTGCAGTAGTTTGAGCATTCTTTGGCATTGCCTTTCTTTGGGATTGGAATGAACACTGCCCTTTTCCAGTCCTGTGGCCACTGCTGAGTTTTCCAAATTTGCTGGCCTATTGAGTGCAGCACCTTCACAGCATCATCTTTTAGGATGTGAAATAGCTCAACTGGAATTCCATCACCTCCACTAGCTTTGTTCATAGTGATGCTTCCTAAAGACCACTTGACTTCACATTCCAGTATGTCTGGTAGGTCAGTGATCACACCATCGTGATTATCTGGGTCGTGAAGATCTTTTTTGTACAGTTCTTCTGTGTATTCTTGCCACCTCTTCTTAATATCTTCTGCCTCTGTCAGGTTCATACCATTTTTGTCCTTTATTGAGCCCATCTTTGCATGAAATGTTCCCTTGGTACCTCTAATTTTCTTGAAGAGATCTCTAGTCTTTCCCCTTCTATTGCTTTCCTCTATTTCTTTGCATTGATCTTATTACTTAGTAAATATATTTTCCCAGCATCTATCATGTGTCAGATATTATGTCAGGCACTAGGCTACAGGGGTGACAAAAAGGGTTAATCCTTGATGTCATGGAACCTGAATTCTGATGGGGTGAGAGAGACCTTTGCTAAACATGTCAGAGTTATGAGTGCTGTGAAGAGAATGTGATAGTGTGTGTGAAAGGTTACGGATCTCGCAGTGGGTGAGCAGGGATGTCAACTTCTCTTCCTTCCATACCAAATGTAGTTGCTACACTAATGTGTGAACTTGTCAAGAACTCGGTTCCCTTAGCCTTAGGAACCAAGGTGGGGTTCGCCTTCTTGGCCAGGCCATTGAACAGTCCAGTTGTACAGAGTGATTTTGGAGTGTTTAGATTGACTTTAGTGCTAGTATGTCAGTACCATAACAGCAGGTAGCTCCTTTCCAGTTGTTGGATGTGTTGATTGAATGCTAACAGTGAGAGGTTAAACTAACATTATTGTCTTTGTTTTCCTAATAAATACATCTGGCTGGCTTGAGGAAGATAAAAACAAAATACTAAGCAGGTGATGTTTTTGGTCTGCTAATACTTAGGTTGACTTTTGGCAGATTTCCCCCTTATTTTATATTTACTGAAATACAGAAATCAAGACTGGCTAATGAGTAAATGGTTAAAGTGATGACATTTTTAATGTTAAATATTTCATTACAGTAAGCTAAGAGAAGAATACGTAGAATTAAACAACTGAGTTTTATAATGTATGGAGCACAGGGAAAGAAATCAGGTGGAATTGTTTTTATTGTCTAAACTAAAACAAATACTTCTATGAAAAAGGATTTTCCCAAAAGTTGGCATTTTTAGACAATATGTATTAGAAACACTTAAAAGATAGGTACTTTCCTAGTTCTTTCTGATTAAGAAAATCAACTGTTATATTGTAGCAATCTTTTTTGAAAATTTAGGTTTATTTAAATATCAATTGGTAGTTCTATAAATGTTATTAGTACTTAGACCAGATAGATGACCTTTATTTTGCTTTAAACTACAGCTAATATTTAAACAGATAAATTATATAGTACTTGCTATTTGCCAAGTACATATATCAACACATTTAATCCCCGCAAAAGAAAAACCCCAGTGAGATAGATATTATCATGATCCCTGTATGACAGACATTGAAACTTCACCACAGAGAAGTCGAGTGGGAAGTCTGAGGTCCCTGGGCTCTGTGCGGAGAAGCTAGGGTTTGAGCCCCACCTACTGGGACTGGAGTCACTACTCTTACCCTTCACATGGTACACAAATCACAGGAGAGTTGCTAGTAAGTAGAAAGCAAGAGACTCCACTTACTGTACAAATCTGTATTTGGCACAAATAGGTGCTGATCTAACCAAGAATTGTTGTTGTTCAGTAGCTAAGTTGTGTCTGACTCTATGTGATCCCATGGACTGCAGCATTCCAGGCTTCCCTGTCCTTCACCATCTCCTGGAGTTTGCTCAAATTCACATGCCTTGAGTCGGTGATGCCATCCAACCATCTCATCCTCTGTTTCCCCTTTCTCCTCCTGCCTTCATCTTTCCCAGCATCAGGATCTTTTCCAATGATGTGTATGTCTGAGTCCTTTTTTGTCTACCTGAAACTATCATAACATTGTTGACTGGCTATCAGATCAGATCAGTCGCTCAGTTGTGTCCAACTCTTTGCAACACCATGAATCGCAGCATGCCAGGCCTCCCTGTCCATCACCAACTCCTGGAGTTCACTCAGACTCATGTCCATCAAGTTGGTGACACCATCCAGCCATCTCATCCTCTGTCGTCCCCTTCTCCTCCTGCCCCCAATCCCTCCCAGCATCAGAGTCTTTTCCAATGAGTCAACTCTTCGCATCAGGTGGCCAAAGTACTGGAGTTTCAGCTTCAGCATCCAAAGAAATCCTTCCAAAGAAATCCCAGGGCTGATCTCCTTCAGAATGGACTGGTTGGATCTCCTAGCAGTCCAAGGGACTCTCAAGAGTCTTCTCCAACACCACAGTTCAAAAGCATCAATTCTTCAGCGCTCAGCCTTCTTCACAGTCCAACTCTCACATCCGTACATGACCACAGGAAAAACCATAGCCTTGACTAGACGGACCTTTGTTGGTGAAGTAATGTCTCTGCTTTTGAATATGCTCTCTAGGTTGGTCATAACTTTCCTTCCAAGGAGTAAGTGTCTTTTAATTTCATGGCTGCAGTCACCATCTGCAGTGATTTTGGAGCCCCCAAAAATAAAGTCTGACACTGTTTCCACTGTTTCCCCATCTATTTCCCATGAAGGGATGGGACCAGATGCCATGATCTTTGCTTTCTGAATGTTGAGCTTTAAGCCAACTTCTTCACTCTCCTCTTTCACTTTCATCAAGAGGCTTTTGAGTTCCTCTTCACTTTCTGCCATAAGGGTGGTGTCATCTGCATATCTGAGGTTATTGAGATTTCTCCCGGCAATCTTGATTCCAGCTTGTGTTTCTTCCAGTCCAGTGTTTCTCATGATTTACTCTGCATATAAGTTAAATAAACAGGGTGACAATATACAGCCTTGACGTACTCCTTTTCCTATTTGGAACCAGTCTGTTGTTCCATGTCCAGTTCGAACTGTTGCTTCCTGACCTGCATACAGATTTCTCAAGAGGCAGATCAGGTGTTCTGGTATTCCCATCTCTTTCAGAATTTTCCACAGTTTATTGTGATCCACACAGTCAAAGGCTTTGGCATAGTCAATAAAGCAGAAATAGATGTTTTTCTGGAACTCTCTTGCTTTTTCCACGATCCAGCAGATGTTGGCAATTTGATCTCTGTTTCCTCTGCCTTTTCTAAAACCAGCTTGAACATCAGGAAGTTCACAGTTCACATATTGCTGAAGCCTGGCTTGGAGAATTTTGAGCTCCAATACAAAATAAAAAGTTTAAAAAAATGAGAGTGTTCAGATCAGGTGGTCTAAAATACTGAAAATTCTAGAACTTAAATATTTTCACTTCATGAATCTTGTTCATAAATCTAGGGTAAATCTAGCATCAGGGTCTTTTCCAATGAGTCAGCTCTTCGCATCAGGTGGCCAAAGTATTGGAGCTGCAGTTTCAGCATCAGTCCTTCCAGTGAATATTCAGGACTGATTACCTTTAGGATGGACTGGTTGGATCTCCTTGCAGTCAACCAAGTATTGGCTCCTAAGAATTCCATTGTATAGGAATTTTTAACACAGTATTAAAACTGGCTGCCATTAATTGACTGCTTACATGGATCATAAACTCCAATAATAGGGACCTTACATATTTCTTTTCTTAAAAAAAAACAAACAACATAGCATCCATCTGAGATACAGTGATGGTGATACATATTATCATGCCCATTTTATAGATGATGGAACAGAGTCTGAGTGAAGTATGTAGAAAGAAAGAAAGAAAAGTGAAGTCACGTCCAACTCTTGGCGACCCCATGGACTGTAGCCCACCATGCTCCTCCGTCCATGGAATTTTCCAGGCAAAAGTACTCGAGTGGATTACCATTTCCTTCTCAAGGGGATCTTCCTGACCCAGGAATCGAACCCAGGTCCCGCATTGTGGGCAGATGTGGGCAGATCTGGGAGATGTGGGCAGATGTGGGAAGATCTGAGCCACCGGGGAAGCCCCGAGTGAAATATGTAACTTTCTCCAAATCACAGCTATTTGTCTGACTTTAAAGCCACTGTATATTTAAGTTTCTGTAATGAATATTGGGGATACCTTAGTTCTATGTCCTTAACACTGTTAGTAAATGATGATGATTATGAGCAGTAAGGGGCTTCCCTTGTGGCTCAGCTGGTAAAGTATTCACCTGCAGTGTGGGAGACCTGGGTTTGATCCCTGGGTTGGGAAGATCCCCTGGAGAAGGGAAAGGCCACCCACTCCAGTATACTGGCCTGGAGAATTTCATGAGCTGTATAGTCCGTGGGGTCACAAAGAGTCGGACACAACTGAGCAACTTTCACACATGAACAGTAAATAAAGTCAGCAGAGTGTTATGGAGAACGTCCCCCCCACTATTCCAGAATAATATATAATCCCATATATAAGGAAATACATTAATTATCTGTGCTTTACCTGCAGAAAGTAGTGATTCTGCTTCATATGAAAAATGAGGCCAGGCCTTTGGACTGGATGAGCTCTTTCCAGAATAAGCCTTTCATCTTTCCAGCCAGGATACGAATTTAGCTAAATATTCCCTGAAGTAACACTAGATGGCGCATGAGAACAAAAGAGTTGGGAGCCATTTATAGGATGCATGCAACCCTTACTTTGAATTAGAATAGAATTTATTTTCTGAAGTGAATCATTGATTTCAGGCAACCGATACCTAACCTAAGGAACACCGGACTTGATATTCTGCTGATATAAAACTCTACCTTGTCTCCAATTTGGAGTAGAACCAGGATAAATCTAAGCCCAAAGCCAATTCTTTATTTTCAGCAGAACATTAACCAAACAGATGTCCTGGCATCATTTCTATAAAGTAATTCTGGCCCTACCACAGCAAAATTAAACTGAATATCTGAAAGAGATGATATAGCCATGGAATATTCCTAGGAGCTATATAAAATGAATTTCTATGCTTTCTTGGACATGGCAGTATGTGTTATCAGTAATGTGTTTGTGACATTATTCAATGCACAAAAAAAAATAGCCGAAAAGGGTGCACATTTATTTTCTAGAAGTATTTGTCTTTAGGTCATGAAACTTCCATAGTTTTGGGCTCTATTAACTCTGTTTGTTTGTATCTTCAACTATTACTTCAATATTTTTTTTCATTTCTTTTTTGATCATCTGTGCTTTGAGGAATTACAGAGCCTAGTGAGACAGAGTAAAGCAAAAGGTAGAAAACAAAGGAAAGAAATTACAAGGGTGGAGATAAAGGATGAAGTATTCAGATAAGAAGCTCTAATGCAACCCAGGGCAATGTAAGTTAATATCATTTTCTGAAGGTTTCTGAAAAATAAAAAATAATGGTGGGTAGATTAGTTTAAGCCCTGTACTTTCAAATTAAAACCAAAAGTAAACGGGCCACGCTAGCCTATTGTAATTTTTAAAAACAGCTTTTCAGGAGAGAAGAAAAATAGCATTCTTAAGGAAATGCCTCATGAGTGTTTTGCTCTTCACAACTATATAAACTATTCGGAGCTAACCAGTTGATGTAAAGACAGGTCACTTGTTTAGAAACAAGTCAAAGAGTTAGTTTATTGTGTGCTTACCGTGTGCTCAACATTCGCTTGTTTGTGTTATCTCTTTTAATTTTCCCAACAGTTTTGTCAGGGAAAGGGTTCATTTATTACCCTTGTTTTATGGATGAAAAAACTGAGACTTAAGGGAGTAAAGTAATAAGCTTAGGGTCCTGTGACTACTGATGGGAGGAGCCTGGTCTAATTCTTTGAACCGTGTTAGTATGGTCTTCCCTTGAGAAAAGTGTGGCATGAAAGCCAGACCTATGCCATATGGTGAATTCATTGAAATATTCTTTAGATATCTTCTCAATGTTCTCTTCTTTCTCAGTCATACTCCAGGGTCCTCACCTGCTTGCCACTCTTCCTCACCTCCCATCTCTTTCTCAGAGAGGTTGAAGTAGCATGTCTGCCTGTGTGCGTGCTAAGTTGCTTCAGTCGTGTTCAGCTCTTTGCAACCCTATGGGCTGCAGCCCACCAGGTTCCTCTGTCCATGGGATTCTCCCAGCAAGAATACTGGAGTGAGTTGCCATGCCCTCATCCAGTGAATCTTTCTGACCTAGGGATTGAACCTGAGTCTCTTATGTCTCCTGCATTGGCCAGCAGGGTCTTTACCACTCACGCCATCTGGTAAGTTACCATGGAAGTGATGTGAAAGTGTAAGTCACTCAGTGGTGTCTGACTCTTTGCCATCCCATGGACTGTATAGCCTGCCAGGCTCCTCTGTCCATGGAATTTTCCAGGCAAGAACAGTGGAGTAGGTTGCTAGTCCCCTCTCCAGGGAATCTTCCTGACTCAGGAATTGAACCCAGGTCTCCAGCATTGCAGGCAGATTCTTTACCATCTGAGCCACTAGGGAAGCCATAGGTTACTTTAAAAAAAAAAAAAAAAGCTGTTTCACCAGTGATTGTGATCCCTTGCAGGTAACATGATGCTTGAATTCAGATTCTACTGTTACTAAGCCAGATAGTGTGAAAAACAATTTTTTTTTTTATATTTAGTGGCTGCTGTCTTAGATTTGAACACAGTTCATTTTATTCAGCTCCACAGTTGTATGCAACTCTCATGTATTGGCGATTAACTTAATCTTGATTAATTTTGAGAGGATGACAGAAATACAAGAAATCTCAGGAAGGAAAATATATTTTGCTTAGGCTCCCAGATCACCCATGATATGGCAGCAGGGGCATGCCCACCAACATGCTAGATTTGTGTCTAAGAAAGTTATCCATGAAATTAAAGTTTTTTAGTAATTTAGGGGCTGAATGAGTAGAAGATTATAATAAAATATGTTATTTTGGCACAAGCTCAAAAGAGCCTCGGAGAACAGGATGTGGTTCATTGTATGCTAAATCTGCTTTGTGATGAGCTAGGTGAAATCGAGCAAGTCTCTTAACCTCTGTAGTCTCATAACCTCATCTGTAAGAGGTGAGATGAGGGGTTTGATGTGCTTAATATTTTGCTAAGCTTTAACTGTCTAGGATTTTTTTTTTAGGCTCCACACCTGAAGAGAGTAATCAAAAGTAGGGCATGCAATTTTAATCAAAGCCAAAAATTATTTCAGGACAGTGTTGTTATAATTAATATTCAAAAGTTCTTAGAGATCCTTAGATGAAAGCTCAAAAGGAAAGACGATCATGGCTTAACAAATTCAACGAGTAATTAATTGCAGATGACTAACGCTCTTCTTCGCCCTTCAGGGGCACAGGAATAGGATAAGCAATAAAAGTGACTCCAATTCTTCCTGGCATGCCGAAAAGAGCCGAAGGAAATTTCTGATGTGATTTAGCTTGCGTAGTCTTCTATCCTTGTTAATTATTGTGAAATAGAATCTGCTTAATATCTAACAGTCCTTCTAACCTCATTTGTAATTCTGAACAGTCTAATAACATCCTTTGTCAACAGTGTCAAATAACCACAAATTTCATTTCACAGAGAATTTGGAGTACTCCATCTCTCTTACTTCCTCAGTTCTTTATTTATTGCGTCTGTATGATCTCACTTTTATGTGGAATCTAAAAAAGATGGAACTCGTAGAAACAGACCATATTGGTGGTTGCTAGAGGCGAGGGAAATGGGTGAGGGGGGGCTCAAAAGGTACAGATTTCCGGGTATAAGTTTAAAAAGTCCTAGAGCTGTAGTGTGCAGCCTGATACTTAATACTGTATTGTATATCTTGAAGTTGCCAACAGAGTAGGTCTTAAAGGTTCTCATCTTAAAAAAAATTTTAAAAAACTATAATAATGTGGGGCAGTGGATGCTATTCTTAACTAATTGTGGTGATCATTTACTCTGTGTGTGTGTGTGTGTGTGTATATATATCAAATAATTGTTGTATTCCTCTAATACAACATATGTCAGTTCCATCTCAATAAAATTGGGGAGGAATTAGCGCAGATGTTTGCTCAGTCTTATAACAATGTGATCTTCTCTTTCTAATGGAATGGTGTTGGACAATGACCAACTTCTTAGTGCCAGTAAAAGTTTAGAGAAGCATTGTCATAGACTGGGTCAGTGGATCCAAAGTGGAAACTAGAATGAGAGGGGTTAGTTAGACTGGAAGAGGTCTTAGAAGTTATTTGTTCATTCTTATTTCTTTTTATGTATAAGGAGACTAAGACCAGAGAAGTTAGGCATTTGTTTATGGTCACATGACAGGTTAGTGTTAGAGCCAGAACAACAATCTGGGATTCCTGACACGCAAGTTGATAGGTCCACTTCCACACCATGGTGTCTGTCTTTGCAGTAACTAGATATAGAGAAGGAAATTGGAAAGCAGATCATTTGCAAACTAGATAATATCATGTTTCATTACTGCTTTCAAAACCATGAGATTTAAAGATCTGGTTTTGTGCATTACAGTGTGTATAGCATCTGAATAATCTAATTATTGCTTTTAAGAGAAAAGATGTATGGAATTAACCATATTTTCTTCCTCGTGAAAAATAATTGTGTTCTTGGTTGGATTTAGAATACTTGATCTTAACATTAATATTAAATATAGTAATAACTTCTAGTGATGTATTTGTGTGGTGTATGTATGTTTGTGTATAAGTGAAAGTGAAACCAAGTGAATAATTAAGACAGGATGAGGACAGCCATGAAGTGAGACAGGCTGGATCAACGTCAGGACTCTTGCAAAAGCCAAAGGCAGCAGCGCTGAGAGCCACTCCCGATTTCTAACTCCAGGTGACTTTTAGTAAAATGGGAAGTGGCTTCATTATAGTCTGGTATGAACTATAGGACTTCATGAGGAAGGTATCTTCTTGGTCACCATTCTTGAGTAGATGGAATGAGGTTTTGCAAGTTGCAAGTTTTGTAAGTTGGTGTCAGTCTGCAATAGTGTTAAGAATGCTCTTTTTTTATTTCTCAAATCATCCTGAGGACATTAATAGATAGACTGTTCTAGATCCCAACCATGGTGACGGAACTACTGCAAGGTACACATAATTTTATGGAATCCACTCTAAAGGTAGATTTTCATTAACTGAGCTATTAGCAAAAATGGAGGGTTGGAAAGTTCATGTCGTTGTCTTGGACATGTTGTACCGGCTTTCACCTGGAATCCAGGGGGCTTTAGATGTGTCTGAATTCCAGTTTTACCACTTATTTTCCATATAGAAACACAGACAAGTTCAGTAACTCCTTTAGGCCTGAATTGGTCCTCCCTTGGAGCAGGAACTTGAAACCCACTCCAATATTCTTGCCTGGAGAATTTCATGGACAGAAAAGGAACAGGCAAATTAGGCCTTGGTGTACAGAATGAAGCAGGGCAAAGGCTAACAGAATTTTGCCAAGTAAACACACTTGTCATAGCAAACACCCTCTCCCAACAACACAAGAGAAGACTCTACACATGGACATCACCAGATGGTCAACACCGAAATCAGATTGATTATATTCTTTGCAGCCAAAGATGGAGAAGCTCTATACAGTCAGCAAAAACAAGACCAGAAGCTGCCTGGCACAGACCGTGAACTCCTTATTGCCAAATTCAGCCTTAAATTGAAGAAAGTAGGAAAAACCACTAGACCATTCAGGTATGACCTAAATCAAATTCCTCACGATTATACAGTGGAAGTGAGAAATAGATTCAAGGAATTAAATCTGATAGACCAAGTGCCTGAAGAACTATGGATGGAGGTTCGTGACATTGTACAGGAGGCAGGGATCAAGACCATCCCCAAGAAAAAGAAATGCAAAAAGGCAAAATGGTTGTCTGAGGAGACCTTACAAATAGTTGTGAAAAGAAGTGAAAGGCAAAGGAGAAAAGGAAAGATATACCCATTTGAATGCAAAAAGGCAAAATGGTTGTCTGAGGAGACCTTACAAATAGTTGTGAAAAGAAGTGAAAGGCAAAGGAGAAAAGGAAAGATATACCCATTTGAATGCAGAGTTCCAAAGAATAGCAAGTAGATAAGAAAGCTTTCCTCAGTGATCAATCCAAAGAAATAGAGGAAAACATTAGAATGGGAAAACTAGATATCTCTTCAAGAGAATTAGAAATACCAAGGGAACATTTCATACAAAGATAGGCTCAATAAAGGACAGAAATGCTATGGACCTAACAGAAGCAGAAGATATTAAGAAGAGGTAGCAAGAATACACAGAAAACTATACAAAAAAGATCTTAACAACCCAGATAATCACAATTGTGTGAACACTCACCCAGAGCCAGATATCCTGGAATGCAAAGTCAAGTGGGCCTTACGAAGCATCACTATGAATAAAGCTAGTGGAGGTGATGGAATTCCAGTTGAGCTATTTCAAAGCATGAAAGATGATGCTGTGAAAGTGCTGCACTCAATATGCCAGCAAATTTGGAAAACTCAGCAGAAGCCACAGGACTGGAAAAGGTCAGTTTTCATTCCAATCCCAAAGAAAGGCAATGCCAAAAAATGTTCAAAGTATAGCACACTTGCACTCACCTCCCACGCTAGCAAAGTAATGCCCCAAATTCTCCAGGCCAGGCTTCAACAGTACATGAACCATGAAATTCCAGATCTTCAGGGTGGATTTAGAAAAGGCAGAGGAACCAGAGATCAAATTGCCAACATCCATTGGATCATCAAAAAAGCATGAGAGTTCCAGAAAAACATCTATTTCTGCTTTATTGACTATGACAAAACCTTTGTCACAACAAACTGTGGAAATTCTTAAAGAGATGGGAATACCAGACTACCTGACCTGCCTCCTGAGGAATCTGTATGTGGGTCAAGAAGCAACAGTTAGAACTGGACATGGAACAACAGACTGGTTCCATATCGGGAAAGGAGTACATCCAGGCTGTATATTGTCACTTTGCTTATTTAACTTATATGTAGAGTACATCATGAGAAATACTGAGCTGGATGAAGCACAAGCTGGAATCAAGATGGCTGGGAGAAATATCAATAACATCATATATGCAGATGACACCACACTTATGGCAGAATGTGAAGAGGAACTAAAGAGCCTCTTGATGAAAGTCAAAGAGGAGAATGAAAGAGTTGGCTTAAAGCTCAACATTCAGAAAACTAAGATCATTGCATCTGGTCCCATCACTTCATGGCAAATAGATGGGGAAACAGTGGCAACAGTGACAGACTTTATTTTTGGGGGATTTTGGACTTTATTTTTTAGGGCTCCAAAATCCCTGCAGATGGTGACTGCAGCCATGAAATTAAAAGACACTTGCTCCTTGGAAGAAAAGTTATGACCAACCTAGACAGCATATTAAAAAGCAGAGACATTACTTGGCCAACAGAAGTCCATCTTGTCAAAGCTATGGTTTTTCCAGTAGTCATGTAACGATGTGATAGTTGAACTAAAAAGAAAGTTGAGCACTGAAGAATTGATGCTTTTTAACTGTGGTGTTGGAGAAGACTTTTGAGAGTCCCTTGGACTGCAGGGAGATCCAACCGGTCCATCCTAAAGGAAATCAGTGCTGAATATTCATTGGAAGGACTGATGCTGAAGCTGAAACTCCAATACTTTGGCCACCTGATGCAAAGAACTGACTCAGTTGAAAAGACTCTGATGCTGGGAAAGATTGAAGGTAGGAGGAGAAGGGGACTCAGAGGCTAAGATGGTTGGGTGGCATCATCAACTCAATGGACATGAGTTTGAGTAAACTCCGGGAGTTGGTGATGGACAGGGAATCCTGGTGTGCTGAAGTCCATGGGGTTGCAAAGTATCGAACACGGCTGAACAACTGAACTGAACTGACGATATAAAGCCTTAACATACTCCTTTCCCAATTTGAAACCAGTCTGTTGTTTCATGTGTGGTTTTAACTGTTGCTCCTTGACCTGCATACAGGTTTCTCAGAAGGCAGGTAAGGTGATCTGTTATTCCATCCTCTTGAAGAATTTTCCACACAGTCAAAGGCTTTAGCATAGTTGACAAAGCAGAAGTAGACATTTCTCTGGTATTCTCTTGCTTTTCTTGTGATCTTGTGTGTATGTTGGCAGTTTGATCTCTGGTTTCAAGCTTAGTCACCCAGTTGTGTCTGACTATTTGTGACCCCTTGGGCTGCAACCTGCCAGGCTCCTCTGTCCATAGAATTCTCCAGGCAAGAATACTGGAGTGGGTTGCCATTTCCTCCCGCAGGGGATCATCCTGACTCAGGGATCGAACCTGAGTCTCCTGTGTCTCCTACATTGCAGGCAGATTCCTTGCCTACTGAGCCATCAGGGAAGTCTCAGGTTCCAGATCTTGTTGAAGTATTAGTTTGCAATATAGCAGAGTCATTATTTCTTTTTTAAAGAATTTGTTCCCCATGAAGTTCTTCCTGTTAAGCAGTCTTAAAAAAAAAAAAAAAAAAAAAAAAAAAACAAAACAAACAATCAAGATTTCCTTAGGATTTTTTCCCTTGTATGGTTGAGACTATATCATTGGAATTTAAAGTCTCCTAACCCTTGCAATTAACATCTTCTGATCTGATGCTCCCTATCTATTGCGAAGCCAAAGGCTAATTCATTGCACATACAAATAAACTATAACCTGTGACAAACACTGCTTGAATGAAGCACTGGCCCAGAGATAAGTATTGAAAGTCCTCCAGTAGGCAGACTGACTTGGAATTATAAGTAGGCCTATGGGGCGTTGATATATAAAAAGTAATTCTAACTTTCTATTAAAATAATGCAAACAAATATGGAGAAGAAAATGTAGAGTGAAGGTCAAGTATTGCCAGCTGAGAGTTTAAGAGGTTTGAAATCAGCAGATCATTTGGCTCCTTGAAGAATGGAACTTTTGATTATAGAAATTGGGTGGGACATGGGTGGTTCATTGCAGTCTCTCCTCTCTGGTTAAGACCAGATCACCAAGGATCAGGAGTCATTTTCCTACAATGTGTAGTCATTGATTTTTCCTTAAAATTAGTCCCATGGTCTCTCTTTAATAGTAAAAAAAAAAAAATCCAAAATGAAAAAAAAAGTTGCATTTTTCTTGTTATGTAAAATCCTGCTCACTGTAAAATACTCAAATGTAAAAGAAATGTATGAAAACTAAAATTGCTTCAAAATAACCACCACTGTTTTTTCAATGAGCATCCTTTCATGATTCTCTTTATCCATGATGTTATTTGCTGTGTAACTTTTTTTCTCATGTACAGTCATTTCTTCCCTCACCTCTGCCCCAGGCCATAACTGCTTTCGAAACAAAATGACATGAAAACAGGAAACTCATATTTATAACCTGTGCACCTTTCCATGTCTGTCTTTGTGCTTATATATAAAAACATATGGGCATAAAGTATTTTGAGGTGTATTCTTTTATAAAAGATAAAAATCTTGTAATCCTAAAGCTAGAAACCTCTTTGGAGATAAGCATAAAATGCTAGATTTTTATACATTTCCTATTTGTACCCAGTTCAACAGCATTTTTCTTGGAAGGTTGCATTTATAAAATATTCCCAAGGCATTCCATTTAATTTTCAGAGACACAATTCTTTTTGAATTTGTATTTTATTAGTTTGAATGATACATAATTAAATTACTTAATGAAGATAATAGGACCAATTAGCCTGAATAGCTTCCTAATTCTTAGTAAACATATATAATTCAAATGGTGAGAGAAGAGCTCCCATAGCCCAGACAGAAGCCTACAGGTTTCAAACACTCTGTTTTCACCAGTGGATTATATGCAGGGCTGGGAGAACTATTCTCCCAGCAAGTTTGGTTTTTGCCGAAATTATAGAGACCATACATGCTGTTGTGTCTCCTTCCATCACCCGCACCCCTGTGATATTATCCAGAGATTGTTTTAAATTTGTGATTATATGAGCAAGGTTTGTTGAGAACAACCAAACACACTTACTTGGCATACTTTAAATAATATACAATGTTCTTTAAATAACATAATAATCTGATACCAGGAACCAATTTCTCCTCACTTGGGTTTTGATGATAAACTTTATTCAGTGGATCATATATTATAGCTCTGTTGAATCTCTTGCGTGTTTCATAATTTGCTAACAAGATCCAATCTTTCCTTTGGTTTATGCCACTTTCTGAATCAGAGTCCGTATGATCTAGTCTGTGTCTTTGGATGTGACAACTGGATCTCTTCTCCTACCTGCCAAATTACCTTGAAGCATTACTGTAGAGTAACTTCTTATTTTGTGGATTATCCAGTCTAGAAATTACAATCAGAGTGGCAGGCTTGGGGTGTCAATGTCCAAATTTAGGTCAGCTAGAAGGTAGACTAGTTGGTATCTAAATCTGGCACGTCTGAAGTCAAGTTTGGAGGAATTGGGCTGGGAAGAAGCTGGACATTGTCAACTCCAAGAAATCAACAGAGCAGTGAGTCAGAAATTCGAGTTTAGTATCCTGTAGAAGGTAGTCATGGGCCCAAGCAGAGAAAACTGCCCAGTGAGAAGGCTGGAAGATCATTTTAATGAGACCATGTGTCAGAATTTAAACACTCAACCTTAGTAGTAGACCAGGTTGCAGTGAAAGAATGACATTTTGTGCTTTATTCATTTGGGTGAAATTATGCCTTCATAATCAATGACAGGGCATGGCAAGTCATGCAGAATTGTTTAAATAGATTTTACTTTGTACTCCTGTCCTTAGTCATTTAGTTACCAGCAAAATTTATCTATTTGGTTCAAATCTTTAAAGGAGTAGGAAGCAAGAAACGGAAGTGAGAGGTGTATTGATGTTCAGTTAATGTCTGTGCAGCTCAGCTGTTTAGTAATTGCTCAGTGGGGTGAAGCAGCAGCAGCTGATGGCTGCTTGGCTCTACTCACTCACTCTAGATGAACTGGTTTCTTGTAATTTATGATCCTGGATTAACCATCTACAAAAAGTACAGAAAAAAAAAAATAGATCCATTGACTTGCTGCAGCCTATAACAGATTGTGGTGTAAAGATTAAAAGTACAAAAATTCCAGGCCTTAGTTTCAATAAAAGCAAAGTGATAGAAAGTAAATTTATTGACTCTTGCCAGTAAATGGATAATACTTTTTTCTTTATATTTTCACATTTTATTAACAAAAAGAGCAGCTATTAGATATGAACAGAGAAAAAAATATAGGATGATGTTTTGTGTTTGTTTTAGAAAGTTATTAATGCTGTTCACCTGCTATGCTGTAACTGTTTCTAGAAAAGTGTCTTTTCTATTTTAAATGAAAGTGTTAGTCGCTCAATCATGTCCAACCCTTTGCAACCCTGTGGACTGTAGCCTGCCAGGCTCCTCTGTCCATAGAATTCTCCAGGAAAGAATACTGGAGTGGGTTGCCATTCCCTTCTCCAGGGGATCGTCCATACCCAGGGATCAAACCGGGATCTCCCACATTGCAGGCAGATTCTTTACTGTTTGAGGCACCAGGGAAGCCCTTTTCTGTTTTAGATGTCAATATCTTCTTCATTGATTATTTTTCATCCTAGTTACATGTCACTTTATTTATAAAGGAAACCTGGAAAACCTTAGTTAAGTCCATTTAAAAAATGCTTTTTTTAAAAAAGGGTAACAAAATAAAAGTACCAGAATGTACTGATCTGTGTACTTTTAAGTCATGTGAATGATGGATCAAGTTTAAATGTAGTTGATTTTTCTGCATATCTTATAAATACTAGAGCTTTTGATTGAGGATCTAGAAAAAAAGAAGCAGCTTGCCTATAAAGTTACAACTACAGATTATTCTAAAACAAACCAGAGATATTGTCCCCTTTGAAGAAAATTTATGGGGAGTAAATGCCTTAGGGATCTGTTATTACAAACATCTCTCATGGATCAAAGTCCTCCAGGAACCCCTCTACTGGGATATCTTTTGGAATAGGCTTATGAGCCACATAAAAATCTCTCTCACAGACAGTTCTTATGTGGTATTTGAATGTTTTATTGTAAAACCAGTTAACTAACTTTATAGTCACTTGTGAACTGTAAGCTGTCCCTTGCAATTTAAGTGGTAATAATGGGGGTGTCATTTGCAGCAATGCTTCTCTATTTTCCCTAATTAAGGGGCTCTTTGTGTTTTAATTTCATAATAAAAACGTGTCTTTTATAACTTTTTTCACTTGTTTACTTTTTTTTTTACTGTCAGTTTTCAGTTTCAGCTCAGCACATTTTAAAATTGCTGGTTTATACAAGGAAATTGGTTAAAAAAGATTATAGGTATTATATTATTCTTCTATGCCCCCCAACCCCAGAAAAGAAAGAAAAAACCTTCTAAATATTTGTTTCCATTTGCTTGTTTAAATTGTGGCAAAATATGTATCAATTCAGTTCAATCGCTTAGTCATGTCCAACTCTTTGAGACCCCATGGACTGTAAAATTTATCATTTTAGTCATTTTTAAGTTTACAATTCAGGGACTTTAAATCTGTTTGCTTTTTCACCTGGTAACAAATGGAGAAATCTGGAGTCATTCAGAAATACACTTTTATTAAGAATTCTAACACCACAAATTTGTGGATAAAATAAGAAAATGGGTATCTTAATTTAATGGCTTTTCTGTTTTGGTTCATCTTCCTGTTGTTGAGTCGCTCAGTAGCATCCCACTCTTTGTGATCCTGTGAACTGTAGCCCAACAGGCTCCTCTGTCCATGGGATTTCTCAGGTAAGAATACTGGATAAGGGGTGCCATTCCCTTCTCCAAGGGATTTTGCCTATCAAGGGATTGAACCTAGGTCTCCCGCGTTGCAGGCAGTTTCTTTACTATTGAGCCACCTTATTCATTCATTTCATCATCATTTGTTAAGACTCTCCCATCTGCCAGTCTACCTTCATAAAAGACCCAAAAGAAAAACCGTCTATAGATCTCACTTAGACCTGTATGTAGGGAGCCACAGAAGAAGACAATTATAATATACTGAGAGAATGTCTAGAATGAAGAAGATTGGAATGTAAATGGAAGCCCTGGAGGCAGGTTTCCCCAAGTTTCTCCAGCAGAGCATATTTTACTCAACATAAAGGATAGGTAGGCACTGACTACGTAAAGGATAACTAGGGAGGCCAAAGGACAGTGGGATATTTATGCTGAGGAGACGGCACGTTCCAAGATGTGGAGCACGTGAGCCACCAGGTGTCTGGGGGATGGCGGTGCGCTTGCCATGGTGGCAGACAGGTGTGTCTGTGAAAGAACGTAGAGGTGGGATTATAGTGCTGATGGAGACCCTCCTGAAGGGCCCTGATCAGCTATCTGCTGGTGTTTCCAAAGACTGGTCTTATTTTCAGTTTTTCTTAGTTGTTCCTTGAGCAGAGAGTGGGAGGAAAGGGAAATGAAAAACAAGGTTTTATGTTTTCTGTGGTAGGACTTCTGAGAGAGTTACTTTACTGTGCAAATTCTTATTTTCCTAGGGTAAGAAATGGCATGGCCTGTTTCCTGCATTGAGTTGGTGATGCCATCCAACCACCTTATCCTCTGTCGTCCCCTTCTCCTCCTGCCCTCAATCTTTCCCAGCATCAGGGTCTTCTCAAATGAGTCAGCTCTTCTCATCAGGTGGTCAAAGTATTGGAGTTTCAGCTTCAACATCAGTTCCACCAATGAACACCCAGGACTGATCTCCTTTAGGATGGACTGGTTGGATCTCCTTGTAGTCCAAGGGACTCTCAAGAGTCTTCTCCAACACCACAGTTCAAAAGCATCAATTCTTTGGTGCTCAGCTTTCTTCACAGTCCAACTCTCACATCCATACATGACCACTGGAAAAACCATAACCTTGACTAGATGGACCTTTGTTGGCAAAGTAATGTCTCTGCTTTTTAATATGCTGTCTAGGCTGGTCATAACTTTCCTTCCAAGGAGTAAGCGTCTTTTAATTTCATGGCTACGATCATCATCTGCAGTGATTTTGGAGCCCAAAAAATTAAAGTCAGCCATTGTTTCCACTGTTTCCCCATCTATTTCCCATGAAGTGATGGGACCAGATGCCATGATCTTAGTTTTCTGAATGTTGAGCTTTAAGCCATCTTTTTCACTCTCCTCTTTCACTTTCATCAAGAGGCTCTTTAGTTCTTCACTTTCTGCCATAAGGGTGGTGTTATCTGCATATCTGAGGTTATTGATATTTCTCCCAGCCACCTTGATTCCAGCTTGTGCTTCATCCAGCCCAGTGTTTCTCATGATGTACTCTGCATATAAGTTAAATAAGCAGGGTGACAATATACAGCCTTGACATACTCCTTTTCCTATTTGGAACCAGTCTGTTGTTCCATGTCCAGTTCAAACTGTTGCTTCCTGACCTGCATATAGCTTTCTCAAGAGGCAGGTCAAGTGGTCAGGTATTCCCATCTCTTTCAGAATTTTCCGCAGTTTATTGTGATCCACAC
The DNA here is from genome assembly GCF_019923935.1 of Bubalus bubalis. Taxonomy (NCBI): domain Eukaryota; kingdom Metazoa; phylum Chordata; class Mammalia; order Artiodactyla; family Bovidae; genus Bubalus; species Bubalus bubalis. The sequence continues at coordinate 36,199,616 of NC_059166.1, forward strand.
AGTCAAAGGCTTTGGCATAGTCAATAAAGCAGAAATAGATGTTTTTCTGGAACTCTCTTGTTTTTTCCATGATCCAGCAGATGTTGGCAGTTTGATCTCTGGTTCCTCTGCCTTTTCTAAAACCAGCTTGAACATCTGGAAGTTCATGGTTCACATATTGCTGAAGCCTGGAGAATTTTGGAGAATTAGAGAATTTTGAACATTACTTTCCTAGCGTGTGAGATGAGTGCAATTGTGCGGTAGTCTGAGCATTCTTTGGCATTGCCTTTCTTTGGGATTGGAATGAAAACTGCCCTTTTCCAGTCCTGTGGCCACTGCTGAGTTGTCCAAATTTGCTGGCCTACTGAGTGCAGCACTTTCACAGCATCATCTTTCAGGATTTGAAATAGCTCAACTGGAATTCCACCACCTCCACTAGCTTTTTTTGTAGTTTCCTACATATACTGATAGAACAACTGACCTCTCCCCTAGCCTTCAGTAGGAGATGTTGCTATAATCTGTAGCAACCCATTAGAATACTTTGTTATTTAAACTGAATCTGTTTCCACCTCACTTTCTCTGTAAGTCTATGGATCCTTTATGTGTGACTATTTCTAAAACCAGACTAAAATCAGGGACTGGTGCTGAAGCTGAAGCTTCAATACTTTGGCCATCTGATATGAAGAGCTGACTCATTGGAAAAACCCTGATGCTGGGAAAGATTGAGGGCAGGAGAAGAAGGTTGCAACAGAGGATGAAATGGTTGGATGGCATCACTGACTCAGTGGATGTAAGTTTGAGCAAACTCCGGGAGATAGTAAAGGACAGAGAAGCCTGGTGTGCTGCAGTTCATGGGGTCACAAAGAGTCGGACAAGACTGAATGAGTAAGAAAATAAGGGATCCTCAAGGCTAAAGAGCCCCATAAGACTTAGTTATGTTTTTAAATGTGATTGAAATGTAGTTTATAATTATTGCATAGATCCATTTTCCTTTTATTTCTTGAACCATCAATAAAACATATCCCAGTTGAGTTTCTTGTTGTTCATTTTGTTTTTCAAATGAAAGATGAATTGATTAGAATGGAATATTTTCAATGTTAAAGGGATCCTGGAATTTATGTTTAGAAACTCCTTGTTAAAACTTGGACACAGCTCAATAATAGAACAAATAATTTATTTGGCCAATATAAAAAGAAAATATTCTCTGTGGTTGGATTATAGATAATTATTTTTTGTGCTTATTGGAGTTTCTGTCTTCTACAATGAACGCTTACTGCATGTGTATTAATAAAGACATCTGCTAAGTCACTTCTGTCGTGTTTGATGGAACTCACCAGGTTCTTCTGTCCATGGGATTTCCCAGGCAAGAATACTGGGGTGGGTTCCCATTTCCTACTCCAGTGGATCTTCCTGTCTCAGGGATCAAACCCGTGTCTCTTAGTCTCCTGCATTGGCAAGCAGGTTCTTTACCACTGGCGCCACTAGACATGAGACTGGGTAATAAAAACTGAAAGTCAACAAGTAGTGTTTCTGTCGGAGAAGGCAATGGCACCCCACTCCAGTACTCTTGCCTGGCAAATCCCATGGAGGAGCCTGGTAGGCTACAGTCCATGGGGTCACAAAGAGTTGGACACAACTGAGTGACTTCCCTTTCACTTTTCACTTTAATGCATTGGAGAAGGAAATGGCAACCCACTCCAGTGTTCTTGCCTGGAGAATCCCAGGGATGGGGGAGCCTGGTAGTCACACAGAGCTGGACACAACTGAAGTGACTTAGCAGCAGCAGCAGTGTTTCTGTAAGGTTGCCATTCAAATTATGTCAACTAGCCATATAGTTTACTCTAGCCAAAAGAAGATTGCAATTGCAATATGTTATTCACTTTGCTCTTTATCTCAGTGTTTCATTTACTGCTTTATCTTCAGTACATGGCAGTAGACTGTTTAACTAAAATGCTGCTTTTTTTCCTTTAACTTTTTGAGGCATAATTGACCTATGGCAAAATGTAAACTTGTTAAGTTCACTGTTTTAATGTATACTCATGTATACACCTGTGTACCCATCAATCTGGATTAAGATAAACTATATACCCATCATCCCAGAAAGTTCTTCCGTGCTCTTTTTAGATCCTGCTCCCATAGTCCCAATATTCTGACTTCTATCACCATACGTTATTTTTGTCTGTTTAAAATGAAATACATGTGTGTTTTTGTGTCTGGCTGATTTTTTGTATGTGATTTTTTTCATAATGTGTTTCTTTTGAGATTCACCTGTATTGGTTCATGTATCAAAAGCTAATTTTTCTTTTTTTTTTTTAACTGTTGATTATGGAAATACCACACTTTGTCCATTTTTCTGTAAATGGGCATTTGATGGTTTCCAGGTTTTGGCTGATATAAATAAAATGAAGGGTCTCAGCTAGGTTTAGATTATTCAAGACAGAGTAAGGTAATAAAAAGGAAATATCAGAGGCAAAACTTTTCTCATTCACTCTGCTGATTTCTCAAGGACAAATATAATTTTAGAGGATAAAGTTTTTCAGATACAAAGTGAATTATATAATCTCAACAAATATTTTTTGAGAAATTATTTTCATACTGCATGAAAGCTTTATACAAATTTATGTATAGTAATGTAGATAAGGCTAGTATACCAAACATCCATAACGTAAAAGGCATGATGAATACCATAAGAGAAACATATTCCATTAAGGATTTAGAGAAGGAAACAGTCGTATTTCTTAACAAAATGGTTATATCATTTACTAAGACAGTACAGTTCGGTGAAAAAGTGCTTGGGGAATAGCAAGATGATTATTAATTTGTTATGAAATAGAGTGAGAAAGGGGCTTCCTTCATGGCTCAATGGTCAAGAATCTGCCTGCCAATGCAAGAAGTGTAGGTTGAATCCCTGGGTTGGAAGACTCCATGGAGGAGAAAATGGCAACCCACTCCAGTGTTCTTGCCTGCGAAATCCTATGGACACAGGAGCCTGGTGGGCTACAGTCCGTGGGGTCACAAAGAGTTGGACACAACTTAGTGACTAAACAGTAACAACAGAATGAGAAAGAGCAAAAGTAACAAGGGGAGAAGAAAACATGAGAAGTAAACAGGAGATAGTAAGCTGGAAGTGAGAACAGCATCCTAGCTCTTTCTGAAATTCAGGTTGATCTCTGATTTGACAGTCGGAGGCAGAGGTTCTTAGTATATGGTCCAGAAACATGAATACTTTAACGGGTGGAGTTTAGTGTGTCTTTGAACGTGGGCAGAAAAAAGTGACTAACTTATTTTCATTAATATCTCACTGAAATTGAATGATTGTTTTAATTAAGAATGTAGGCAATAAATTACAGTAGTGTTAGAAGAACCTGTTACTTTGTCACCAATAGATATGGAAGACATTTTCATATCATATAACCATTGTTGAAAATACTTGGGAAAGCTCTTTGTGCTTAACATTGCTTTTAAATTATGGAGGTTGTAGGAACCATCATTAGATACTGCTAGTGAATGTATTGGTAAAGAAACAATTGTTAAAACATCACAATTGTTTGTAACATTTTGATAACTATATTTTGAAAAGGTTGATTTCCTTTGTTATCCTGTTTATGTATATTTAAAAATGTTATCCTAATACAATGTCCAGAGATTTTGCCAGACTGACAAAGAGTACAAGGGCACAAAGTTTAAGTCCCAGCAGCCTTCCACTGTTGAGTATATATATACTCAATTGAAATGTGTTCACAAGTGAAACAGGAGACATACAAGAATATTTGTAGGCCTTATTTGTATGGATAAAAATTGAAAACAGCCCTAACTTTTATTTATAGGGGAGTGGATAAATTATGTTTCTCCATAAAATGGAACACTACCTATCAATGAAAATGAATAAATTAAAAAAAAAATAAAAATAAAAATAAAAAAAAAAGAAAATGAATAAATTACACTTATCTGAACAATGTGGATGAAACTTGTGAGCATAAATATAAGGAAAGAATGCTAGGCAGTAGAGAGTATGTATTATGTGAATTTATATTCACATAAAATTCAGAAATAAGGTAAAGCTGAGCCACAGTTTTAAGAATGTGTATTTAGGTGGTCATTCTACCCAAAAAAGCAATGAATTATCATTATATAGATTCAGGAAGTAGGGATTGGTGATTGAGAAGGAAGGGGTGCAAGATTTCTGAGGGCTAGCAGCGTCCTGTTTCTTAACTGTTTACTTGAATGTTTGCACTGTGATAAATCATGTGCATGCTAAGTAACTTCAGTCATGTTTGATTCTTTGTGACTGCATGAACTGTAGACTGCCAGGCTTCTCTGTCCGTGGGATTCCTCAGGCAAGAGTACTGGAGTGGGTTGCCATTTCCTTCTCCAGGGGATCTTCCTGACCCAGGGATCGAGCCTGAGTCCCTTATGTCTCTTGCATTGGCAGGCGGGTTCCTTATCACTAGCGCCACCTGTGCCATGCTTAGCTGCTCAGTCATGTCTGACTCTCTGCGACCCTATGGATTGTAGCCCACCAGGCTCTTCTGTCGATGGGGATTCTCCAGGCAAGAATACTGGAGTGGGTTGCCATGCCCTCCTCCAAGGGATCTTCCCAACCCAGGGATCAAACTGGGGTCTCATGCATTGCAGGCAGATTCTTTACCAGCTGAGTTACCCAGGATGCCAGGAAGCCCTAAATCGTAGAGGTATGGAGTTTTGTTTTGTATATTTTTCTTTGTGTGTGTTGTATTTGACTTGTCACAGGAACTGGAGTACTTAATAGATATGATCAATTCATACTCTGCAAAGTCAACTGAAACTGTTTTACTGGCACATTTTTAGGGACCAGTGACACAGAAATAGGAAGTTCTTAAAAGTTTGTCTGATTAACACAATATCTCCTGGGCAGGCCAACATGACAAGCTAGGCCAAAAGACTTGTCGACAAAAACAAGGGGTGCTGGAAGATGCATTAGGTTTGGTATGTCTCTTGCCTGGAAAAGGACTAGCCAACCTCCATGACCCCACATGGTAAGGCTCTTGGCCTCCTGAATATCATTTGGATAGAAATTGCCATTTCCTATGCATCTATCTGCTCCACCTGCTCTGCCCCAGCCTCTCTTCCCTCCTTCCTTTGATTCTTTAGATATGTTAATAGGATTATAAACTTGTCCCACTGGCAGGGTCCTGCTGTCTTGAGAGCTGATCTGTCCTTTTGGTTCCTGTGGATCGGCAGACTGAAGACTGCTTGTTGCTGTCATTTTTAAAAGTCCTTTGAGGCACTTTTCTGTAATCTCCACAGACTAACAGCATGGGCACATGGAGTTAAGATGTTGAAGGAATGCCCAATAAAGATAGATATCCAACAGGTAGCCAGAAATGCAAGGCTGGCATATTAAAAATGGAGAGAAACTGAGACTAGAAATCAAGACTGCACATCATCTCTATAGATGTGATGATTTAGTTTTTAGAGTGATGATTTAGTTTTTAGAGTCAAATGGCTGCAACATGGGTTTTCTATCAGTGTCTATAACTTTGTAAAATCACAATCTTAGTTTTGTAGAAAAATAATTAAAAATGCCATCTAAAACTTGTTCTGACAATGTTACCATGAAAATGTTTGTTGGCTGCAGATGTTTCAAAACACTGTTGATTCAGTTCAGTTCAGTCGCTCAGTCGTGTTCGACTCTTTGCAACCCCATGAATCGCAGCACGCCAGGCCTCCCTGTCCATCACCAACTCCCGGAGTTCACTCAGACTCACGTCCATTGAGTCAGTGATGCCATCCAGCCATCTCATCCTCTGTCGTCCCCTTCACCTCCTGCCCACAATCCCTCCCAGCATCAGAGTCTTTTCCAAAGAGTCAACTCTTCACATGAGGTGGCCAAAGTATTGGAGTTTCAGCTTCAGCATCAGTCCTTCCAAAGAACACCCAGGATTGATCTCCTTCAGAATGGACTGGTTAGATCTCCTTGCAGTCCAAGGGGCTCTCAAGAGTCTTCTCCAACACCACATCACAATTCAAAAGCATCAATTCTTCGGCACCCAGCTTTCTTCACAGTCCAATTCTCACATCCATACATGACCACTGTTCATTAGCACTGTTAAATTATAGTCTAAACCATTTCACATTACTAAAATTATTTTAGTGTCTAGAGGACTCAGAATTTGACTAGTTTTCTTTTGAAAGACACTGCCCTGAATATAGGTGGGAAAATAATCAAAGGTACACAAAGTATAATTTTAGAATTTTATTATAAAAGTTAAATTCTGAGTCTACTTTTGGCCCTATTCCACCATTAGGATTATATCAAAATACTGCTAAAATGTATATGTATTCAACGCTGAATGAGTGAGTTTGAGATCTGTATTTTCATTCATATATTCTTTTCCTCTGCAAATCTCCATTTTAGTCTTGAGCAATGCCAGAAAAATTCATGTATTATAGACCATAATTTTGAGATCTATATTTTCATTCACATATTCTCTTTTTCTTCAAATCTCCATCTTATTCTTGAGCAGTGCCAAAATAATCCATGTATTATAGACAATCAGTCTCTGAGTAATCACATTCATTCTAGTTCTGTCATCTGCTGCTGCTAAGTCGCTTCAGTCGTGTCCGACTCTGTGCGACCCCATAGACAGCAGCCTACCAGGCTCCCCCGTCCCTGGGATTCTCCAGGCAAGAACACTGGAGTGGGTTGCCATTTCCTTCTCCAATGCATGAAAGTGAAAAGTGAAAGTGAAGTTGCTCAGCCGTGTCCAACTCTTAGCGACCCCATGGACTGTAGCCCACCAGGCTCCTCCATCCATGGGATTTGCCAGGCAAGAGTACTGGAGTGGGGTGCCATTGCCTTCTCTGAGTTCTGTCATCTAGAGCAATGCAAAATTCATTCTCTGTTAAATAAACTTTAAAATATTTGAAATTATGTAATTTGAGCTATACGCATATTTAGTGGTCCTCCCAACTCTTTTTCAGAGAAGGCGATGGCACCCCACTCCAGTACTCTTGCCTGGAAAATCCCATGGACTGAGGAGCCTGGTAGACTGCAGTCCATGGGGTCGCTGAGAGTCGGACATGACTGAGCGACTTACCTTTCACTTTTCACTTTCATCCATTGGAGAAGGAAATGGCAGCCCACTCCAGTTTTCTTGCCTGGAGAATCCCAGGGATGGGGGAGCCTGGTGGGCTGCCATCTATGGGGTCACAGAGAGTTGGACACGACTGAAGTGACTTAGCAGCAACTCTTTTTTTACGTGACCGAAGAATGATGCACTGAGATGACATTTTACCTAAAGTCATATTCCCAGGTGGTGGCAGCAGTTGGTGTGAGAACCCTAGCCTATACAGTAGAGGCTGGGCTGCTTGCTGTCTCTCAAGTGGAAGCCATTGTAGCAGATTGAGTAAGATGTTAGGCTTTGGATGTAAGGCAGACCTTCAGAATGGTTTTATCTACCCCATTTGTCAACTAATGATCCTCGGGGAGTATTTCCAATCTTTGTCTATAAAAGGTATTACTTACCTCGTATGGTGGTAGGTAAAGATTAAATGAGATAATGCACATAAATTATTTAGCACAATGCCTGGTGTATAATACAGACTCAGTACATGCCATTATCAGTTTTTAGTTTTATTGGGATGAATTGACATATAGCATTGTGTAAACTTAAGGTTACAGCATAACGACTGCTATTATTATTTCTGAATGTTTTTGTCCTTCTGAGGACAAGCATCCCTATTTCCTTCTATTTTTTTCCTCATATGATATATTTTTGGAGTTTCATACATCCTGAATCTCTCTAGATGCACATTTTTCTTGAAATGTGATATTAGAGCTTAAAACAAATAGTTTATTTAGCTCAGGGACACAGCATGATGTATCTATCTTTAAGCTACTAGCAATGATTATAAAGTATTTTAGGACAATGAAAATTATAACTCACTTGAAAAATTCTCTGTGGATTCACCTACATTTCACAGTGTATGCTCTTCCTTTCTCCACTTACATTTTTCTTTTTCTTCTTTTCAGAGCCCTCATAAGGGAAAACAGACACATCATTCTATGGTTAAAAAAGAAAAGAAAAGAAAAGCCTTGTGCTATATAGGCATTAATGTCCTGATAAATGAAATAAAAAGAATGAAAGATTCTGTCAAATTTTTAGATCTACTCATGGGTGACTATTAGCCATGATTTTGTGTCTTTCTCATTCTGGACAGGCTGATTTCCAGGTCTGTTTATCTCATTATTCAAGCATAACTTAGTGTCAATATTTTATTTGATTTGTGGTAAATAGTAGTTGTATCTTCCAATTATAGCTGTTTGAGATGAATGTGAGATGTAGTTATTAAATAATAATGGTGATTCCTCCTAAAACTTCTAGGTAAAACTTCATGTGAGGATAATGATTTTGTGTCAGTGTTAATTCCACAGGGTGTACAGAGTGGATTCTAATTCTCATTTCTTTCCAATTGGCTACAGAATGTAAAAGTGCCCTTTGAATTTGCCTCAGAAACTGATGATCATTCTAACTTGATGAACCGTGTGCATCCTATAGATGGAAGTTCACGTGGCTCCTCAGGGTATAGGGGCTGAGATGTTGAGTTAGTCACTCTCCTCACCTGCGGAATTGGTGTTTTGTGCCAGGCCTCTTTTGGAAGCTGAGCGTCCAAGGTAGAAGAGGAGTCAGTTCACAGGTGGATGGGTCTGGAAGTAACTCAGAGCCTCCAAGCAGCCTCACTTGGAATAAGCCTACTCTGTAGTCTCTGCTAAAGGTTCTGTTCCCAATAACCTGAATTTCAACTTCCTGAGTGATATAGATGAGTATTTTTCATGCTTGTTGTATCACTTTTTGTTATTTTCAGAAGCAACATGATGGTAGTAGTTGAGAACTGTACTAATGGTTAGAGAACAGGTTCCACTTCTGGCTACTTGACTGTGCAACATCTGATAAGTTACCTGACCTTTCTGTTCCTCTTCTTTGACACCAGGGCACTGATACTTCTCTTGTTGTTCAGTCACTCAGTCATGTCTGACTCTTTGCAACCCAGTGGACTGTAGCCTGTGTGGCTTCTCTGGCCTTTACTATCTCCTAGAGTTTGCTCACGGAGAAGGCAATGGCACCCCACTCCAGTAGTCTTTCCTGGAAAATCCCATGGATGGAGGAGCCTGGTAGGCTGTAGTCCATGGGGTCACTAAGAGTCGGACATGACTGAGCGACTTCCTTTTCACTTTTCACTTTCATGCATTGGAGAAAGAAATGGCAACCCACTCCAGTGTTCTTGCCTGGAGAATCTCAGGGGCAGGGCAGCCTGGTGGGCTTCCGTCTATGGGGTCGCACAGAGTCGGACACGACTGAAGCGACTTAACAGCAGCAGCAGCAGAGTTTGCTCATCATCATGTCCATTGAGTCAGTGATGCTTCTTCTCTCACAGGCTGTATAGCCTGGTCTTTATGCATCTGAGCTGTGGAGCCAAGTACGTGGATTTGAACACCACCAGTTCAGTCACTTAAGAGATCAGTGTGATTTTAGGCAAATTGTTTACCCTTGTGTATGTATAACAGGCAGATTTAGAGATCCTAGTTATCTCATACCATTATGTGAAGATTAAGCACTTTACATATATTAACTAACTTAGAACAGTGTCTGGCAACTCGTTTCATACATGATATTTTACATGTTTCAATGCCATTCTCCCAAATCTTCCCACCCTCTCCCTCTCCCACGGAGTCCATAAGACTGTTCTATACATCAGTGTCTCTTTTGCTGTCTCTTACACCGGGTTATTGTTACCATCTTTCTAAATTCCATATATATGCGTTAGTATACCGTATTGGTGCTTTTCTTTCTGGCTTACTTCACTCTGTAGAATAGGCTCCAGTTTCATCCACCTCATTAGAACTGTTTCAAATGTATTCTTTTTAATGGCTGAGTAATACTCCATTGTGTATATGTACCACTGCTTTCTTATCCATTCATCTGCTGATGGACATCTAGGTTGCTTCCATGTCCTGGCTATTATAAACAGTGCTGCGATGAACATTGGGGTACACGTGTCTCTTTCCCTTCTGGTTTCCTCAGTGTGTATGCCCAGCAGTAGGATTGCTGGATCATAAGGCAGTTCTATTTCCAGTTTTTTAAGGAATCGCCACAGTGTTCTCCATAGTGGCTGTACTAGTTTGCATTCCCACCAACAGTGTAAGAGGGTTCCCTTTTCTCCACACCCTCTCCAGCATTTATTACTTGTAGACTTTTGGATCGCAGCCATTCTGACTGGTGTGAAATGGTACCTCATAGTGGTTTTGATTTGCATTTCTCTGATAATGAGTGATGTTGAGCATCTTTTCATGTGTTTGTTAGCCATCTGGATGTCTTCTTTGGAGAAATGTCTATTTAGTTCTTTGGCCCATTTTTTGATTGGGTCTTTTATTTTTCTGGAATTGAGCTGTAGGAGTTGCTTGTATATTTTTGAGATTAGTTGTTTGTCAGTTGCTTCATTTGGTATTATTCTCTCCCATTCTGAAGGCTATCTTTTCACCTTGCTAATAGTTTCCTTTGATGTGCAGAAGCTTTTAAGTTTAATTAGGTCCCATTTGTTTATTTTTGCTTTTATTTCCAATATTCTGGGAGGTGGGTCATAGAGGATCCTGCTGTGATGTATGTCAGAAAGTGTTTTGCCTATGTTCTCCTCTAGGAGTTTTATAGTTTCTGGTCTTACGTTGAGATCTTTAATCCATTTTGAGTTTATTTTTGTGTATGGTGTTAGAAAGTGTTCCAGTCCAGGTTCGATGCATGATACTGGATGCTTGGGGCTAGTGCACTGGGACGACCCAGAGGGATGGTATGGGGAGGGAGGAGGGAGGAGGGAGGAGGGTTCAGGATGGGGAACACATGTATACCTGTGGCGGATTCATTTTGATATTTGGCAAAACTAATACAATTTTGTAAAGTTTAAAAATAAAATAAAAATTTAAAAAAAAAACACTGAAAGGGCAAAAAATAAATAAACAAATAAATAAATAAATAGAACAGTGTCTGGTACACAGTTATAACTCAAACACCAGCCATTGTTCTTTTCAATGGTAGTACCTCTTAGAGACCAGAGAAAGGGGCTCTGAGTATTGAGGCTTGCTTTTATGTTGGTGTCTAGCCAACTAGATTGTGAGCTTCTTGATACCAGGATCTGGGCTGTGTCTGTGCCACATGGGCATGCAGTACACAATGAAGAGATGGTGCGCTGGTGAGTGTTTCCTAAAGGATTGAAGTTCGATTGTGCTGGATCTTTGTTGTTGCGAGTGGGCTTTCTCTAGTTGCTGTGAGCAGGGGCTACTCTTCATTGTGGTGCATAGGCCTCTCATGTTGGCTTCTCTTGTTGCAGAGCATGGACCCCAGGGAGCATGGGCTTCAGTAGTTGTGGCTCTAGACCACAGGCTCAGTAGTTGTGGCGTACAGGCTTAGTTGTTCTGTGGCATGTGGGATCTTCCACTATCAGGGATTGAACCCATATCTCCTACATTGGCAGGTGGATTCTTTGCCACTGAGCCACCAGAGAAGCCCTGAAATTTTACTGTAAAATGCATTATTTTTTCTGATCACCTGAATTGCTTTTATCGATGACTCTTATTCACATTCTTGCTAATCATTGGTGCCCTTCCTGCCAAATTTATGTATTTATGTGACTTGTCTCTGCTTAACTTGTGAACTGTCATGAAAGCTTTGTGACTCCCCGTGGTGAGTTGCAGCTCTGTTCTTAAGCCTCTTCTCTGCAGGGTAAGATTACTTGGAGAGGACTTCCCTGGTAGAACAGTTGATAAGACTCTACCTGTGAATGCAGGGGACATGGGTAATCCCTGGTCAGGGAAGATTCTACATGCTGCAGAGCAACTAAGCCTGTGCACCATGACTACTGAGCTTGTGCTCGGCCATGAGAGAAGCCAGCACAATGAGAAGCCTGGGCACCACGATGAAGAGTAGCCCCCACTTGCCACAATTAGAGAAAGCCCGTGTGCAGCAGTGGAGACCCAGAATAACCAAAAATAAATAAATAAATAAAGATTGAGAGCTTCCCAGGTGGTGGTAATGGTGAAGAACCCACCTGCCAATGCAGGAGACATAAGAGAGGGAGCTCGATTCCTGTGTCGGGAAGATCCCCTAGAGAAGGAAATGGCAACCCACTCCAGTATTCTTGTCTGAAGAATCCCATATGGAGCTTGGCAGGCTACAGTCCATGGGGTCGCAAAGAGTTGGATATGACTGAAAGCGACAGAACAGCAACAGGAAGATGAAACAAAACAGGAGAGCTGTTAAATTAAGATACCTATTTTCTTATTTTAACGAGTCGGATACTACTGAAGCAACTTAGCACAAATAAAGATTATTCAGACACGGTTGAGAAGAATCATGGTTAATTAAAAGAATGTACATTGATGAAGAAAAGCTGATCTCTGGGTGAGCACTGGTTTTGAATTCATGGTGGCTTTTTGGTTGTGGAGCCTGAAGCCACTTAAAATGGTGTTTTTCATACTTAGGCCAATCAATCATTTGGAGCTGATTACATGTAATAGTGTATCTGAAGACCTAACACAGTACCTGGAAAACAATAGAGACATTAAATACTCACTCTTTTCTGGTTTAGAAGATAATCTGATGTCACCCAAACTTGCTTTACTCATAATAGAGAATTCATTTGTTTCCATTTGTCCTGGGTTCCCAGGATGCCTTTGCTGCAGAGAGAGGATTTTTGTCTTTTTAGCCAGCAGGTGGCAACCAAATTAAAGCTAAAAGTTCACCTCATTTTGATAACTGGTAAGAATATTGCCTCTCTGTATTAATGCTTGATGGAAGTGACTTGTGGATGGAAAACATTTGGCTCTGGAGTCACTCCTAGTGAAGGCATTTTTAACATGAGGCCCCAAACCTAGAAGAACCATTTTCTTAAGGCTGCTTTTGATTTGAGTACCAAAGGACGATGGTCATCCATCTTCCCATAGACTTGTCAGAGAAATCATTCTGATTTATGCAATATTGTGTTGAAAATAATCTATTCACTTGATTTGGCAGTTTAAAAAACAGAGTATAAAGCGAAGTCATCAATTATAAAATAGAACAGCTGCAAAAATTCTATTTCATTTTATTTTTAATCTGGTTTTATGTGAATTTTGGAGGATTTGCCCATTGCGAATTTGTGTGATATATATTTTTTAAACAAAGCACAACTTTCGACTAAAAAGACATTAAAAGGTATAAGCAGGATAGAACCGTTGGTAAATCATATCTTTGCACCTTAGTTTGTTTTGTTTTACCTATAAAGCATGAGTAAAATTGTCATCACATATTGTTGAAAGAATTAAAGTAGAGGATGTAGGAAAAACACTTAGTACCATTTATTATGCCATGCACCCTACTATCAGGAATTCCTTTGCACTTCAGTGGTTAGGACTTAGGGTCCCAGGTTTGATTCTTGGTCAGGGAACTAAGATCCTGCAAGCCACATGGCCAAAAAAAAAAAAGAAAAAAATTATGTAGATGATTTGTATCATTGTCACAGAATCACTAAAAGTAAGATCTGAGGGTCCCTGTGGTCTAACTAACCTTTCCTTTGGTGGTGGTTGTGCTTTAGTCACTCAGTTGTGCCAGACTCTTTGTGACCCCATGGGCTGCAGTCCGCCAGGCTTCTCTGTCCATGGGATTTTTCAGGAAAGAATACTGAAGTGGGTTGTCATTTCCTTCTCTAAGGGATCTTCCAGACCCAGGGATTGAACCTGGGTCTCCTGCATTTCTGTATACGGTGAGGAAACTGAGCTATAGAAAAGGTACTGTGCACAAAGGCACAGTTAATTAAGCGTCAACATCTGTTCTGGAAACCAGATCTCCCGAAGCCATGGTTCTTTTCTAACACCAATACTGGGGTGAGTCATTAGCTCACTCCACCTGGACATGGATGCTGTAGAGCACGGCTGTCCATGCTAAGGGACAGCTATTTTTTTTCTCAGGACTGTCAGCAGGGTAGTGGGTGTGGCAGACCTGTCTTTAAGAGGCAGGGTCAAGATCAAAGCACTGTCACGTGATGCGTGCCTCTGATATCCTTTGAGATAAAGTCTAAACAGTAAGATAAACCCCTACTACCAGCTTCCTTTTCCAAAGCAAGTTCCTGCTGTGTCCCCTTTCTCTCAACAGGAAGACCAGAACTACGGCCATTGTCCCTGACCCATGTTGAGCATCCTGGGATTGTCAGGAATGGCTCAGTGTCCCCACCACCAGCTGTGTTCCAAGAGAAAGAATTCGCAACCCTCATGGCTAAAGCTGCTGATCTGTGGCTCCCCTTAATAGTCTTCAGTTTCCTATGAAAGGCCTTTGAAGTGCTAGACAGAGGGGCAAACATCCCCCACCCTTATTTGGCTTGCTGCTTGCCACTCCTAGCCCTCTAGTATCTCTAGAGGTCAGGGATTTGGGGACACTGGGCCTTGAATCAGGTGGGAGCTGTTACCATCATAGCCATATAACCTGCCAATGTGGGAAGTGTGGTCCATCACACTGTCAGGGATGTTCACAACGTGATGTGCCATAGACAGATCATGTGGCAGCCAGAGGAAGCACAAGTTCCCATGTGCTGTGTGGCCCATCATTTTACAAATCAGAAAACCCAGCAGAACTTCATTGGGCCTGGCATCTGTCATGACTGTAATGGCTTTCTTTTGTGCCAGTCCTTATACCTGGCAAAGATAATACTTTGGTCATCTTAATTCTACTTGGAAATGTTCAAAGCCCAAACAAAACTTAAATGATGATGCTTTAAGGCTGGCCGCAAGGGGCTTAAGTACTTTGCCATGAGCTAGTATGTATTCTATGAAAAGTGAAACTGTTAAGTTACTCAGTCGCATCCAACTCTTTGCAACCCTATGGACTGTAGCCCGCCAGGCTCCCCAATCCATGGAATTCTCCAGGCAAGAATACTGAAGTGGGTACATGAATATGTATGGCTGAATCCCTTCGCTGTTCACCTGAAACTATCACAGTGTTGTAAGTTGGCTATCAGATCAGATTAGATCAGTCGCTCAGTCGTATCCGACTCTTTGCGACCCCATGAATCTCAGCACGCCAGGCCTCCCTGTCCATCACCAACTCCCGGAGTTCACTGAGACTCATGTCCATCGAGTCAGTGATGCCATCCAGCCATCTCATCCTCTGTCGTCCCCTTCTCCTCCTGCCCCCAATCCCTCCCAGCATCAGAGTCTTTTCCAATGAGTCAACTCTTTGCATGAGGTGGCCAAAGTACTGGAGTTTCAGCTTTAGCATCATTCCTTCCAAAGAAATCCCAGGGCTGATCTCCTTCAGAATGGACTGGTTGGATCTCCTTGCAGTCCAAGGGACTCTCAAGAGTCTTCTCCAACACCACAGTTCAAAAGCATCAATTCTTCGGTGCTCAGCCTTCTTCACAGTCCAACTCTCACATCCATACATGACCACAGGAAAAACCTTAGCCTTGACTAGACGAACCTTTGTTGGCAAAGTAATGTCTCTGCTTTTGAATATGCTATCTAGGTTGGTCATAACTTTCCTTCCAAGGAGTAAGTGTCTTTTAATTTCATGGCTGCAGTCACCATCTGCAGTGATTTTGGAGCCCCCAAAAATAAAGTCTGACACTGTTTCCCCATCTATTTCCCATGAAGTGGTGGGACCGGATGCCATGATCTTCATTTTCTGAATGTTGAGCTTTAAGCCAACTTTTTCACTCTCCTCTTTCACTTTCATCAAGAGGCCTTTTAGTTTCTCTTCACTTTCTGCCGTAAGGGTGGTGTCATCTGCATATCTGAGGTTATTGATATTTCTCCCGGCAATCTTGATTCCAGCTTGTGTTTCTTCCAGTCCAGCGTTTCTCATGATGTACTCTGCATGTAAGTTAAATAAGCAGGGTGACAATATAGAGCCTTGACGTATTCCTTTTCCTATTTGGAACCAGTCTGTTGTTCCATGTCCAGTTCGAACTGTTGCTTCCTGACCTGCATACAGATTTCTCAAGAGGCAGATCAGGTGGTCTGGTGTTCCCATCTCTTTCAGAATTTTCCACAGTTTCTTGTGATCCACACAGTCAAAGGCTTTGGCATAGTCAATAAAGCAGAAATAGATGCTTTTCTGGAACTCTCTTGCTTTTTCCATGATCCAGCGGATGTTGGCAATTTGATCTCTGGTTCCTCTCCCTTTTCTAAAACCAGCTTGAACATCAGGAAGTTCACAGTTCACATATTGCTGAAGCCTGGCTTGGAGAATTTTGAGCATCACTTTACTAGCATGTGAGATGAGTGCAATTGAAAAAACAAAAAGAGAATACTGGAATAGGTTGCCATTTCCTCCTCCAGGGGATCTTCCAAACCCAGGGATCGAACCTATGTTCTCTTATGTCTCCTGCATTGTCAGGCAGATTCTTTACCACTAGCACCACCTGGATCTTTATGTATCCTATGCTGGACTTATTTCTTCCTTTTCAGACACTTTTCCCATTTCAGGGCTCCCCCTCATTCAAGTCTTTGTTAAATTGTCCTGAGACTATTCACATCAAAACTCACAACAGGACCACAGGGGAGCAAGTAAAAGAAAATCAGAAACCTGCAGGGATGTTACAGGTGTAAGTAGAAGAGAGATTTGAGTGGGTAGCATGCAGCTGGTTTCTCAGAGATGCTCAACTTACACAATAGCAAGTGGACTGCTGCCCTTGGTCCTTATAGACCTGAGGAAAGGATCCTGACCATTGGAATGTTTTCAGGCCAGATTCATGAGGCACCAATGAATAAAGGATGTTTCTGGCTCTGGAATAATTTGAAGTAGCTAAGTTAATAACATCTCTAATGTCTAGGATTTATAAAGCAAAGGTCTTCTAAAATTAGATACTTGTAATTTATAATTAGGCTTAATTATAGTTGTTGATTAGTGATGCCAGTGGTAGTTTAATGCTGTGCTGTGGGGAGAATTACAGACTTTGTGCTCTTCTCTTGGTGCATTTTTCTCATGCATATCCTGATGCTCCATAAAATAAAGGCAGGTTGAAAAATTGGTCAATTCTAGTATGATAGTGATTCTGGTTTCTTTAGGAAAGGGGAGGTAAAAAGAATAGAGTGAAAACGATATTTTTCCTTCCTATTTCAGAATGCATAGTTGACATTGCTTCTCAGGTGATATAGGGCTGTATTAACAATGACTGATTCAGTGGAGTAGCTTATTCTTACCACAATGTTTATCTTATCAGCCAAGAAACTATTCTAGCAGAGATTCGAATCTACTGCATTTTTTGATTATGCTGTTCTTAGTGTGTTTACTGACCTACCCACCCTCACCTGTAGGGAAGGACTCCTGAAGCTTTCGCTTGTGTCCTTGGCCAGACCCAGTGGCTTTAACATGGATACTTCAGCATATTCCATCAATAAATACTGAAGAGTGACTATGTCCAGACATTATATTCAGAGTATAGAGACCTTAAGGACCATATAATCCTACAAAGTCCTCATGTGTGTGTGTGTGTGTGTGTGTGTGTGTGTGTGTATGTGTGTGTGTGTGTTGGGGGTTGGGGGATGAGTTATCAGAAATAACTTCAGTATAACAAGTTGAGACGTAGAATAGAGGACCAGGCCTGGGCTTTCCTGATGGCTCAGATGGTAAAGAATACGTCTACAATGCGATAGACCTGGGTTCGATCCCTGGGTTGGGAAGATGATCTGGAGGAGGCCATGGCAACCCAATCCAGTATGCTTGCCTGGAGAATCCCCATGGACAGAGGAGCCTGGTGGGCTATAGTCCATGGGGTTTCAAAGAGTCGGATACAACTGAGCAACTAACACTTTCATTTTCTACTTTTTCATATACTATGGGAACATGTTGGTAGAGTGATCACACGTTGGCGTGTTCATACTTCAGTAATTCAGCCTTTCTTTAGAATGAATGTCCAAGGGAGATCTAAGTTAATGCCTAGAATATCATTGTGAGACATAAAGGCTCTCCCTCTTTAAAATGCTAGGCAAAGTACATGTCTTAGCAGTATACTTTTAGCTAAAATGCCTGGGGGGTGGGGAGGGAAACAGTCTCACATCCCTCTTATCATGGGGCAGGATACAGAGAGAGAAAGAAAGTGAGCAAGTATGGCATATGCTTTGCTACACAGCTGACTGTGGTCAGGGGGGATTTACTTGTTGGCCCCAAGTATTATCTTGGTGGAAGATTAAGTCACCTTTGGAACAATCCTTTAAGAACCTAGAATTTGTTATAATGAGATTCCAGTGAGTGTGTTATAACCTGAACACATACAAGGGCTGAGAAATATTAGTAGCTTACCTTTTCCCTTGAAAGAATAAGACATGCTCACTACAGAAGTGTGCAGAGCATTTATATGGTTAATTTATAGGAACATGGTATTTCTCTGTCAAATGAAAATAAATGTGAAATTGTATGTTTAATCATAAAACATAATAGTGTTCAGAGGTCTAGAGCTCTGGTACTGTGCTCAGCTGCTAGTAATTTTTGCTCCAAGTTTCCGTTAAGGACACAACAGAGCTCAAACTGAACACAAATCTGCTTGAGATTGGAACTTCAAACTGCACCATAGTATTCCTTTTGGCAAATGGCATACGCAATATGCCTTAGTAAAAAGACTGTATGATTGATTTAAAGTCAGGAGATGTGAGTTCAAATGTGAGCCCTGGCGGTCCTCTTTCTTGTAAATTGCCTACTCTTTCTAGCTAATCTTTCAGTTCCCTCATTTGTCAGAAAGAGACAAAGAAATGAGGATTGATTGAGAAGAAGTAAAATAGCACAGAGTAGCATGTAATTGGCATCTACTAAATTCACTTATTTTTAATGGGGGGAACCTAAGAATTTGGGCCCAATAGCTTTTAGTAAGTTCTTTATTTCATTCTTATATATCAATTTATTACCATCAGCTAATATAGTGCCTGGCACTAGTAAGTGCACGGCAAAAGTATTTGCCAAAGGAATAAATTGATGAATGGCCAAGGAATTTATTCTCATAGAAAAATAAACCAACAACTCACAATAATTATGCCATGAATGATATTTTCAGGTCAATCTGGTGACCTTCACATTAATTCAGGAAATGAATAGTTAAGAATTCCACAACTATCAAAAGGTATTTAGTTAGATTAAAAAGAAAACAAATCTTGCCGTTTGCAACAGCATGGATGGACCTGGAAAGTATTATACTTAGTGAAATAAGTCAGACAGAAAAAGACTAATAACTGTGTGTTATCATTTATATGTGAAATCTAAAAAAAGCTAAATACAGTGAAACAGAAATAGGCTACAGATACAAAGAACAAAATAGTGGGGCCAGAGGAGAGTGGGGGTGGAGAGAAGGGTAAAATAGGTGAAGGGGATTAAGAGGAGAAAACTACTAGTTATAAAGTAAGTGCATCACAAGACTAATGTACAGCGTAGGAAAAATAGCCAATATTTTATCATAACTGTGTAATTTATCAAAATGTTGGATCACTATGTTATATACCTGAAACTAATATAATATTGTAAGTCAGCTATACTTCAGTTAAAAAAAGGGAGCTAGGAATTTTCTTGTATTAATTAATTTAAAGCTTGCTATATCAATTAATAGAACAGGTAATTTGCTTTGATGTTAAGAAAGGAATGACAGTATTTCTACCTGAAATCTTTTATTGTTCACTGATTGGTGCAAAGAACAGAAATCTGAAAGGAAGTAAGCCATGTCCAGTTCACAGGCGGTCCAGTGGTTAGGACTCAGTGCTTTTACTTTGGTGGCCCAGGTTCAATCCCTGGTCTGGGAACTAAGATTTGCAAGCTGCATGATGTGGCCAAAAAAAAAAATGAGTACGCCTGTGTCTTTGCCAACTTAGCCAGGGCACATCAGGTGGTTTCTAGGACTTGGTAGGAAGTGTATACTCATGTGTACTCCTAGAGAACATGGAATCTC
The DNA here is from genome assembly GCF_019923935.1 of Bubalus bubalis. Lineage (NCBI taxonomy): Eukaryota > Metazoa > Chordata > Mammalia > Artiodactyla > Bovidae > Bubalus > Bubalus bubalis. The sequence goes on from NC_059166.1 coordinate 36,219,524, forward strand.
ATTCCAACCGGACTGGCTCATGACAATGCTGGGGTGTGTGGGTCAACCAAGAGATGATTCCAGGAGCCCAGAAACCAAGCCGAGAATGTGATGGGTGACATGTCACCAGGAGGTGACATGCAAAGTCTGGACAACTCTAGGCCGGGCAGGGGCAGGTTCCAGTTAAACTGTGCCCACTTGTAAGGACTTCCGTGCTACTCTGAAAGGCCGCAGCCTTCTTTTTAAAGGTGAAGAAGGATAAACAGATAACCAAATGAAGAAATCTAGAATAGGGACTTTCATCTTACAGATGGGAGCTTTGCATTTGAAGCCAGTCATTTCTAAGAGAGACAGAGAGGTAATTATGGGAAGAACTGACTAGCAGTGCTTTGTGTCCTCTCTGCAGTCTTCCCTCATGCCCAGAGCATGCACTTGATTGATATTGTTGTTGTTAACATTGTTGTTTTCTAGTAACATGTTTGGCAGCTTGATTCTTGTTTTTTGATAACATGGTCTTGAGGGTTGAGGCAGTGCTAAATACACAGTAATTAAATGAATGTGTAATTTATTGACTGAATAAATGTATCAGTATCATGTATTGAGGGCTACCCTGGTGGCTCAGTGGTAAAGAATCCACCTACCACTGCAGGAGACAAGGGTTTGATCCTCGGATCAGGAAGATCCCCTGGAGAAGGAAATGGCAGCCTACTCCAGTATTCCTGCCTGGGAAATCTCATGGACAGAGGAGCCTGAAGGGCTATATAGTCCATGGGGGTCACAAATGGAGTCGGACACGACTTAGTGATTAAACAGCAATCATGTATTGAAGTTTTGAAATACTTGGCAGATCTTAACAGGAATCAAATTTCTGACTTTTTGGTGAAATTAAAAAATTGGTTCTACTTGGTCATCCTATTTCTGTATTTTCTCTAAGATGCGTGTTTGTTTCATTCACATTTGAATATCACTGAAACTCTGATGCAGCTTACAGTTGGTGCTTTCCGTAATATCAGCAGTATTTTTCTTTACTAATGGTTTGCAAATAATGAATGGCAAGTCTAAAACGGGATATGTTTCTTAGATTGGGTAAGCTATAAAAATAATATATAAGCTCACCTTGATAATGCATGTGTTGCCATGTGTATAGGATAGAATGATGGAAAGAGCATGGATTTTATATCAAAAGAATTTTATTGTGAATCCTGGTTCTGCCTTTTTTTGAAAATCTGAGCAAAGAGCTTGCCCTGTCATTAGTCTTTGAGCCACAGTGCTCTTATCTATGTGATGGGAATAAAGCATTCATATTAAGGATCTGTGCTAAATAGATAATTTAATTAGCAAAATAAATTACTATTTATAAATTTAAATGTATTAATAATAAATAAAATTAATTTATTTTGCTCATTTTAAAATTTATTAATAATAAATAATTTAATGAGCAAATTCAGCAAATTCCTCCTTTTTTCTCTCAGCCTCCTTCACCAGCTTATGTGTGCTTTAGACCAGCCCTGTCAGGTAGGAACATGTAGCTTCCATTTTACTGGTTCAGAGAGACAGGCTTAGCAGCACAGGTGAGTTAAGAGAGAGACCTCCCTGGAGTGTTGATTTTCCCATCCCCCAGTGCTGCATTCGACTTCTCACAGGTATCTGTCGACTTTGGTGAGAGCTTAGCTAGTTTTTTGTGGATAAGTTTCCTTAGGCAGCCTGTGTAACAATTTTACACAATACCTTAATAACAATATCACACACTATATCCTTTCTGGAAAGGATTTTAGCTCTTGCCCTCATCCTGTAAACAAGGATGGGCCTCTATTTAAAGAGGAGGAAAGGGAAGAAGGAAAAGGATATTGTATCACCTGGCCTAGCAATTTCTGAGCCAGATGTTTTCCTCATCTCATTGTTCACCAGAAAATTGGTTCAAGATGGTATAAACCACATGTTCAAAAATACTGTGATTCATAAATCAATTCACACTATTCTTTTATTTTCATAGAGCAAACCCATGAGGTGAGACTAAAATTAAAGATCAGCACTAGGACCTTGGGGCTTAGTGCAAAACCCAAAACAACTTATCAGGATTCTACTGTGATAGACCAATAGACTAATAGCCAATGGATATTAGACCTTCAGGCCTTAAAGATCCAGGGTGGAATCACTGGTAGATGCTGTGGAAATTGCTTTTATGTTTTTTCAGTTTGGCCTGAACATTTTCAATTATAAGGTTTTTTTTTTTTTTTTTTTAATTTAGCCTCAGCATTTTTTTTCTATTTGGTAATCACATTTTTTAAATTAAAGCTGCAAATGAATCAAATAACAAGGAAATTGACTTGGTTTAATAATAAAACTTTACCAAAATTAAATGAAAATGATGTGCTTTTCATTTGGAATGGCAATCAGGTTTCTGAGTGAGCCTAACCCACTTCAGCAAGGGCTAGCTCTGTGATTAAGGACGAAGCACTGATGCATGTTAAAGCTTTAGTGCCCCTATAGATGGCAGATTAAGAGAAAAAATATTTGAAAGGGCCTAGCAAGTACCTGAAACTTGATAGTTGCTCAGAAAATTCACCTTTCCCATCTTTCTTCTTCTTCTTTTTTTAAGTTAGGCTGCAATGCAAGCAAGACTCTTTTTTTAAAAAATTCATTTTGTTTTTTTGCTGCACTGCAGAGCATGTGGGATCTTAGTTCCCTGACTAGAGATCAAACCTGAGTCTCCTGTATTGGAAGCTGGGAGTCTTAACCCGTGGACCACCAGGGAAGTCCTATTCTCTTCCGTTTTAATCCGTCACTCTTGATTGAAAACTTTCATTGTCTGGGGACCTCTCTGGTGGCCCAGTGGATAAGAATCTGCCTGCCGATGCAGGGAACACTGGTTTGATCCCTGTTTCAGGAAGATTCCACATGCCGTGGGGCAAACCCTGTTCACCACAACTACTGAAGTCCACGTACCTAGAGCCCATACTCTACAACAAGAGAAGCCACCACAATGAGAAAGCCCACATGCAGCAACAAAGACCCGTTGCACCCTAAAATAAATAAAAATGAAAAACTCTCATTGTCTGAAATAGTTTTGAAGTTTAACAGATCTAAGTGGACTTCCAGTATAGAAATGAAGCATCTTTAAGAAATGGGTAAATGCTCTTCCTCACCAATGAGGCAGGCACAAGAATAAACCCTTCCGGTGACCAGTTCTCTTGTGGGAGAGGTGGGTTGAGACCCAAAGCTTTTCCTCACCTACTAGCTGTCCCTGGGTATTTCATAACCGTGTGTTGCCTGAGGCCTTCCTGCTGTGGGGAAACGTCAGCTGTCCTCTAAAACTACTTTGTATTTAACCATTTGTGTCTAAAATCTGATCTCCATTCGTCTAGGTTAGAACCCCTTTCTCTTCTGTTCCCATTTCCAAATATTTACCGGTTCCTAAAAGAGCCTACTGCTGCCATCTGTGCATTGCCACTGATGGAGGTGGCATGGATGGAGAACGAACGTGAAGGACAGACAGGTCTGCCCCTGTTGTAATACTACTGCACTCTCCTAACTGATAAGCTCTACTGTAATGACCCACTGGATCTCTTTCCATGGAATGTGGACTATTTGCAAGGTACTGGAAGTCCCTAAGCATCTGGTAGGCATTTATATACTTATATGTTTAATCTTCCTCTCCTGTCTCCCTTTCCAGTGATCCTTTCCAGTGATTTGGCTGTGAACACGCCTTGACTTTGTATAAGCAGTCATCCAGAACCTTTGCCTTTGCTTCTTTTGTTCTCTTTCCCTGTAAAAAGCCATGCTTTGCCCACCCTAACCAGAGTCCTTATGGGCTGTTATGACTTGATGTATGTTAATAGCATTTTCTTTGATTGTAAAATAATCAATATTGAAGGCAGAAAGCTTGGGGGAAAAGTACACGTGCACAGTATTGGTGCCTTCTTCCTCCCAACCTTAATGGATTTAGCATTTGGGTATACTTTTGTTTATTTTTTTATTTACTGTACAATGCTTGAAATTGTAAATACATACACATTTGTCCACCCTACCTAAAAGAGAAGTGGAACTGGGTTGGGTCTGACTCCTTTAGCTTATCTATCTGAAGGGGGCCAGTGGCTATGCAATATAACGCTGCATGTGACTTCAGTGGTGAAACCATGGGCTGTTGGAGAACTATATTTCTTTTAGAGGCAGTCCTGGTGGTCTTCCTCAGAATGCTCCAGCAGGCCATTGCTGGTGTCTAGTAACTGTTCTTGGGACATTTGAGGAGTCTCTGTTGGGCTTGTTTTGTGCCTCTAGTTCACATCTGCTCTGGACTGACACCTTTGAAAAAGTCTTTTAACCTGTTTGATGATGCCTCTGGTTTCTTTTGATTACCTTCTAATATCTGAATGCTTATAATAGACTGTGTGGCTGTCTCTCTCGAAAGAAAAGCCCTAGAGGTTTCTGCCCATTTCACTTTGTTTTCTCTAAGTGATGTATTTACTTGTTCATCACAGCTTTATTTTGATGATCGTTGCAAGTATTACTTATGAGAGGGGCAGACTGGCAGGAAGGAGAATTCTGATACATGTCTCAGTTTTGTTATAAAAAATAAAAAATGTTATAAATGTTATAAAAAATGTGGCTCTGCTGCCTTGATTTGAATACCTGATAACTACAGTGGTATAAATTTCCCAGAACATCACAGAGTGTGATTTAAATTCAAGACTTTGAAGGTTATATTCACTTTCTGGAAAAAAAAAAATTAAAAATTAAGAGGACGAGGCAATGTGATATAAAGTGTGTTTGGAAACTGAAAGAATAATCTACCGTTGTCATACTCTCTTTCTGCTTTTCTTCTGTCATTCCTGCTTTTCTTTTGTCATGCCACTTTGTGATAAAAGCTGTTCTTTATGAATATATCTAGTTTACAGTGTTTGTGGATATTGGATGTATATGTAAAATGTATTGTGACATGCTTGGAAGGATGATGATTGGAATAAATTTTATTATATTTATTGTTACTTATTAATCTTTACTTGCAGGAATGTGACATATCTAATATTAAACACATAATTTCATTATTGGGAAAGAAAAAATATATATTTTACAGACTAAAGAAAAATGCAAAACTGAAATAGAGTTAGCAGGAAGATAGGTTGATAATGGAAAATAATGTATTTTTTCCTTTATGTAGTGTAATTCAAATTCTTTGACCCTTTGAATTGTAGGGAACCTTATGGATTTTGGGGAGGGTATGGAGGGGGAATAGAAATTTTAAAGACATTGTTTAGGAGTGATTCACAAGAACCAGATGTCTGTTCTTATAATCGACATTTTGATCCAGGAACTGTGTGTTGAGGCAATCCTTGAGCCTGAGCAACTTACACTGTAAGGAAGTACAGATTCTGGAGGCAGGATATGGTGTTTTCCTCAACTGTTACGAGTCCTGACTCTGTAACCATCTGCCTGCCAGCTTTTGTCTAACCTTTTATTCCTTAGTAGCTGCTTCTGTAATGAAAGTAGTTTGGAGTAGGTATAGTTAACCGCTGCTGCTGCTGCTGCTAAGTCACTTCAGTCGTGTCCAACTCTGTGTGACCCCATAGACGGCAGCCCACCAGGCTCCCCATCCCTGGGATTCTCCAGGCAAGAACACTGGAGTGGGTTGCCATTTCCTTCTCCAATGCATGAAAGTGAAAAGTGAAAGTGAAGTCACTCAGTCATGCCCGACTCTTAGCCACCCCATGGACTGCAGCCTACCAGGCTTCTCTGTCCATGGGATTTTCCAGGCAAAAGTACTGGAGTGGGTTGCCATTGCCTTCTCTATAGTTAACCTCTGGTCAACCTCAAAACAGACTCATTTTGAGTCTGCTTTAAAATTTCAAAAAGCCAAAATCCTCATGATTATAGCTATGTTCTTTGAGCCTTTGTAACAAGCCAGCTAGCCAAATTATTAAATAGAATGAAGGCAAATAGCTTTTTAAGGTATCTTCAGAGCAATATTTCAGGAGCACAGACAATTTTAGGGCTAGGATATTATGTGAGGAAAACTTTCTCAATTAACATTTGGGTAGAAATCCTTTTTAGTAATGTGTAGAGCAATGGTTCTTCATCCTTTTTGGAAGCTTATTGAGAATTCTAATAGCATATGGGTGCTGGTTCAAAACAAAATTATTATAAACAATCATGCTAAAATTTTTTTAAATAATTTTTTATTTCATTGGACATGTATTCTTTCACAGTGAAATAAATTTCCAATGAAATAAGTAAATTATAACCAATGAAGAAAATTCATACTGTCCAATAAAGCTTGTATATTATACCATAATTTTGCAAAGACAGAATATTTCAATGATTATACATTATAGTAAATGTAAAACAAATCAAGTTAGTAGTTTATTTTTTTAAATAAAAGTATTGTCACCATAAAAAACTTATTTTAAGGTAGCTTTAAAAATGTTAAAATCTGTTTCTTAAAATTGAAGGAATATGGTATAAACGTTTTTTAAATAAAAAACTATGGCTCACTTATTTGAAAAAAAAATTATTCCCTAAAAGCAAAAACAAAATCCCAACTGGTCAAACAAAGACAAAGCAAATTCTTCCCCAAATAAATTTTAATACAAAGACTGCTTTTCTACCAAGTAATGCACATATATTTTTTATATATAATTCCTTTGATTTTTATTTTGATAATTCCTGAAAACAGTAGTTCTCAAAACCATGTAGTAGAAGTGTAGAAAATTTAAATTCATATGACTTGCTCTGCTGCACAGGCTTATGGCAAGACTGGCCCATCAAGAATCCTAGGAGACCCTCAGTTGAAGCCCTGTTAGGAAGTCAAGAGCTGTTACTCTCATTCATCTGAGTAGAAGCAAACTTGAAAAACAGTTCTCCTGAGATGTTTGTTTGCTGGGAAATTGAGAGGTAGTTGTCTTTCTCTATATTAGCAATCAATTATGGCATTCAGAAATTTGTCTAGTATTTCAGTTTCTGACCTCTGTGAACATGATGGCTGCTGGGCCAAAGCAACTCTGCTTGTTCTACAACTTGAAAAGATTTACTCATTCAACTGACCAGAAATAATTACTTTTAAATGAGCCAAACTCCCTGATTAAATTCCTCTGTGAGATTATCTTGAAGGTTTCCCTTTTCTCTTTAAAAATAGAACACAAAACAAAACAAATCTTCTCCATGAAATAGTCGAAACATAGCTGACATTCTTTAGAAAACTAGTGAAGTCCTGTGTATCAAAGGGAAGCTAATATTTTTCTAATATTTATTGACACCGCCTTTTTGAAAAGTTAGTGGTCAGAGTCCATGGTCTGATGATGTTGACAATTTGCATGGTTCTAGAATAGTTTTTGCTGCCAGTGTTTGTATGTGTAGAGAGCACTGATCCATGATTACATATGAGTCTAATTTCTTCATCAGATCAGATCAGTTGCTCAGTCGTGTCCGACTCTTTGCGACCCCATGAATCTCAGCACGCCAGGCCTCCCTGTCCATCACCAACTCCCGGAGTTCACTCAGACTCACATCCATCGAGTCAGTGATGCCATCCAGCCATCTCATCCTGTTGTCCCCTTCTCCTCCTGCCCCCAATCCCTCCCAGCATCAGAGTCTTTTCCAATGAGTCAACTCTTCGCATGAGGTGGCCAAAGTACTGGAGTTTCAGCTTTAGCATCATTCCTTCCAAAGAAATCCCAGGGCTGATCTCCTTCAGAATGGACTGGTTGGATCTCCTTGCAGTCCAAGGGACTCTCAAGAGTCTTCTCCAACACCACAGTTCAAAAGCATCAATTCTTTGGCACTCAGCATTCTTCACAGTCCGGCTCTCACATCCATACATGACCACAGGAAAAACCATAGCCTTGACTAGACAAACCTTTGTTGGCAAATAATGTCTCTGCTTTTGAATATGCTGTCTAGGTTGGTCATAACTTTCCTTCCAAGGAGTAAGTGTCTTTTAATTTCATGGCTGCAGTCACCATCTGTAGTGATCTTGGAGCCCAGAAAAATAAAGTCTGACACTGTTTCCACTGTTTCCCCATCCTTTTCCCATGAAGTGGTGGGACCAGATGCCATGATCTTCGTTTTCTGAATGTTGAGCTTTAAGCCAACTTTTTCACTCTCCACTTTCACTTTCATCAAGAGGCTTTTGAGTTCCTCTTCACTTTCTGCCATAAGGGTGGTGTCATCTGCATATCTGAGGTTATTGATATTTCTCCCTGCAGTCTTGATTCCACCTTGTGTGTCTTCCAGTCCAGTGTTTCTCATGATGTACTCTGCATATAAGTTAAATAAACAGGGTGACAATATACAGCCTTGACATACTCCTTTTCCTATTTGGAACCAGTCTGTTGTTCCATGTCCAGTTCGAACTGTTGCTTCCTGACCTGCATACAAATTTCTCAAGAGGCAGATCAGGTGGTCTGGTATTCCCATCTCTTTCTGGATTTTCCACAGTTTATTGTGATCCACACAGTCAAAGGCTTTGGCATAGTCAATAAAGCAGAAATAGATGTTTTTCTGGAACTCTCTTGCTTTTTCTATGATCCAGTGGATGTTGGCAATTTGATCTCTGATTCCTCTGCCTTTTCTAAAACCAGCTTGAACATTAGGAAGTTCATGGTTCACATATTGCTGAAGCCTGGCTTGGAGAATTTCTTCATACCAGAAAGCAAAACCAGAGGTATTGCCCTACATTCTAGGTGCTCCTTCTATAAGCTGATTAATAAGACTTATTTTCCCCCAGTAAAATTATTTTATACTGTTTTGGAGACATTTCTTTCTTTCTTTCTTTTTGAACTTTTAATTTTGTACTGTGATATAGCCAGTTAACAATGTTGTTATAATTTCAGGTGAACATTGAAGGGACTCAGCCATACGTATACATATCCACTATCCCCAAACCCTCCTCTCATCCAGGCTGCCACATAACATGGAGCAGAGTTCCATGTGGTATGCAATATGTCCTTGTTTGCTATCCATTTTAAATACAGCAGTGTGTACATGACCATCCCAAATTCCCTAAATATCCCTTGCTCACTTAGTTCAGCTTCTAAGTCTGTGAGTCTCTTTCTATTTTGTAAGTAAGTTCATTTGTGTCATTTCTTTTTAGATTCCACATAAAAGGGATGCCATACAATATTTCTCCTTATCTGTCTGATTTACTTCCCTCAGTATGACAATCTGTAGATCCATCTGTGTTACTGCAGATGGCCTTCTTTTTTTCTTTTGAATGGCTGCATAATATTCCATTGTATAAATATACTGCATCTTCTTTATCCATTCCTCTGTTGATAGACATTTAGGTTGTTCCCATGTCTTGGCTACTGTAAACAGTGCTTCAATGAACATTGGGGTGTCTGTATCCTTTTGGATCATGTTTTCCTCCAGATATATGCCCAGGAATGGGATTGTAGGGTCATATGATAGCTCTATTTTTAGTTTTTTAAGGAATCTCTATACTGTTCTCCATAGTGGTTGCACCAGTTTACATTCCCACCAACACTGCAGGAGGTTCCCTTCTCTTTGGAGACATTTCTAACCTTAGAGATTTCCCAAAGTGCTTATAAAATAGAGATTCTTCTTTGATAGTATCTTCACAGTTTTAGCAAGTATTTTGGCCAATAAAAATAGTATCACTACTCTAGGACCTCTCTAAAACTTTGATAAATAAAATGAAAACTTAGTTCTTTTATTTAAAATAAAAACTAAGCTTTAATAGAACTATAGTGCTTTCCTTCAATATTCAGCTTCCCAAATCTTTCCCAAGCATCATGGCTTCTTTTACTGGACAAGGAGATAAGCATTTACTTGACAAGGAGATAAAACATTCTTTGCATTCTACTTCAGAACGAGGCTTTTGTACTAGGACAAACCTAAGTACTGTTATACTTTTAGATATTTCAAGTTGAATCTTTGTTCATAAGCAAAATACTACCTTTCCAGAATGTACCTACCTCCAAAATATACTTCAGGCTCCCTGACTTGGTGCTTTTAAATGCAAGTGTTTTGCAACACAGGTTCCAATGTATTTAGCAATGAAGAGAAAACCAGAGGAGAGTTTAAGATCAGTGCTTTTACTTATAGCAGGTAATTTCCAGTTTAGACTAGTTTTGGCAGGAGGTGGAGTTTGTGTCTTTGTTGCTAAATTCTGTCCAACTCTTTGCACCCCATGGACTGTAGCCTCCCAGGCTCTTCTGTCCATGCAATTTCCCAGGCAAGGATGCTAGAGTGGGTTGCCATTTCCTTCTTCAGGGACTCTTCCCAAATCAGGGATCAAACCTACATCTCCTACATTGGCAGGAGGATTCTTTACCATTGAGCCACCTGGGAAGCCCTGGAGGTGGATTTACCATGAAACTAAGTGAAGTTAACCCACCAGTCTTGCTCTTGCTAAGCCCCTTCCAAAGCCCCATATCTAAGAAATTCTATATGTTTTAGAGTCCCTTGGACTGCAAGAAGATCCAACCAGTCCATCCTAAAGAAAATTGGTCCTAAATATTCATTGGAAGGACTCATGCCGAAGCTGAAACTCCAGTACTTTGACCACCTGATGTGAAGAACTGACTCATTTGAAAAGACCCTGATGCTGGGAAAGATTGAAGGCAGGAGGAGAAGGGGACGACAAAGGATGAGATGGTTGGATAGCATCACCGACTCAATGGACATGAGTTTTAGTAAGCTCCAGGAGTTGGCGATGGACAGGGAGGCCTGGCATGCTGCATTCCATGGGGTTGCAAAGAGTCGGACATGACTAAGCAACTGAAGTGAACTTAGGGTCCATAAAGCTAGATCTGTCTTTGCCTGGTGTTTTAAAAAACTTTTTTTTTAATTAGAAGAAAAGGATGTTTATAATCATAATGGCCAGAGGATTTTCCCTTCAGTTCTATGAGCAGAAGCAATTTTAGATATGACGACATAATAATGATGACCTTGTACAGTAGGATGTACACTATGCCACACTCCCCTAGTAATTTGACATAAAAGAAAAATTCCAGAAAAAAACCAGGAAACAAAACTAATGTGTTTAAGGCTAACTAAATGTTCCTCTCCATAGCACTTCCTTTACATCAGTGTTTAGCACTTTAGACGTGCTATAGATTGTTTTTCCTCATTAATTATCCACATAGACTTTTTCATAAACAAAACAGTCAGTTGCAGAACAGCTGTGACCTTTATAATGTTTGAGAGCTCAGGTTCGATGGTTCTATAAACTCAGTCTTACATGTCCTGGTTCTGCCATCTACTAATGGAGTGACCTCACATTCTTCTTCTCAAAGTGGGAAGAATTCTAATGTTGATTTCTCAGACTTGTGCAAATTAAATGAGAGACTATATGTACACCATGTCTAGCAAAAAGCAAGTGCTCAAACTTGCTTTTCGAGGTATTGTTATTTATTGGTAGTAAACTCTTTATCTTCTTGGTGTCCAAAATCACTGGTGATGGTGACTGCAGCTATGAAATTGAAAGACGCTTGCTCCTTGGAAGAAAAGCTATGACAAACCTAGACGGTATTAAAAAGCAGAGACATCACTTTGCTAACAAAGGTCTGTATAGTCAAAGCTATGGTTTTTCCAGTAGTCATGTACGGATGTGCGAGTTGAACCATAAAGAAGGCTGAGAGCCAAAGAATTGATGCTTTTCAACTGTGGTGCTGGAGAAGACTCAAGAGTCCCTTGGACTGCAAGGAGATCAAGCCAGCCAATCCTAAAGGAAACCAACCCTGAATATTCATTGGAAGGACTGATGCTGAAACTCCAATACACTGACCACCCGATGCGAAGAGCTGACTCATTGGAAAAGACCCTGATGCTAGGAGAGACTGAGGGCAGGCCAAGGAGGAGGCGACAGAGGATGAGATGGCTGGATGGCATCACCGACTCAACGGACATGAATTTGAGCAAACTCTGGGAGATGGTGAAGGACAGGGAAGGCCAGGCACGCTGCAGTCCATGGTGTTGCAGAGTCAGATATGACTTAGTGACTGAACAACAACATCATTTATTGCTAGTAAGCTTTTAGCTGTAGGATTTTTTTCCAGGTGTTTATCAGGGAACCTAAAGTAGCCTCTGGCAAAAGCAGTTAGAAATCATCCCAGGCATGACTAGTATTTTTTCCCTGGAGGAATCCTTAAGAAAATACCTTTGAGAATAATGACAACTTTTTAGAGCTGTCCAGAGAGAGAGAAAAGGCTTTTTCCTTGTTACTCCAGCGACAGAATTAGTAATAATAAAGGCAGTTTTCAAGGGAGTAGGTTTCGAGTCTGTGTGTGGAAAAATTTTCAATCACAGCTCGTCAATGAGAACTGGCTCACTTGAAAGCTCACAGAATTATTCATACAAAAGCTTGATAAGACATAAGGCGGGAGATATTCGAACACTCCCTCTTCATTAGTTAATTCTGTTGTAGGAATCTATCTAGGTTTTATCACCTATGTAAAACTTTAACTTCAGTTGATGATTAAGTTATCCAAGTTCTTGTTATATTATTGGAAACTGAGTTTAGCTTTACCTATTGAAAGGTCAGTTTTCACATCACCCTGTGTTATTTATTGTTTCTTATTGGTAGTAAACTCTATTTTGGGGGGCTTCAAAATCACTGCAGATGGTGACTGCAGCCATGAAATTAAAAGACGCTTGCTCCTTGGAAGAAGAGCCGTGACAAACCTAGACAATGTATTAAAAAGCAGAGACATCACTTTGCTAACAAAGGTCCGCATAGTCAAAGCTATGGTTTTTCCGATAATCATGTACGGATATGAGAGTTGGACCATAAAGAAGGCTTCCAATTATCTTACAGTGTTTGTTTGAATATAAACATTCTCCTTAGTTAATTCCATTTAAAATGACAGAAACCAATTAAAGAAAAATTATATAAATATGTTGATCTGTTGCAGTTTTGGTATCTTGCAAATATAACTCCATACTATTAACGAGGCTCCTAAATCAGAATATGAAAACCTGTTAATAAATTCCTTGATACTACTAGCATTGAAGCTAAGAATTTTATTCATTATTTTTGAACATGACTGTCAAATTATCTCAGGCTGCAGTACTATCTCCACCCTATTTTTCACAACTGATTAGGGTACATAAATTACAGCTTCCTTTTTCCTCCATAAGTCATCTAGTACATCCCATTTGAAGGGAATGAATGAAATGAATGTTTCAACCATCTTGATGTTGTTAATTACTTTGTGAGATATTTCATAACAGGAAAGACTTTGGCATGCAATCAATAGCTTGGAATAGTAACATCTTCAAGGATGTTATGTTCTTAGCATTTATTTAAAAGTGGTTAAAGAAGAGAGTAAAATAATACTTTTTTTTTTTTTTTTCCATAAAATGTGTCTCTATGAGGAAGGGTATGAGGGACAGACTAGCTTATTCTTGGTAGGCTTTTAGGTGTTAAAAAGCCTATCAAGAGAGCATCTTGGTAGTAGGATTTGCTTCTGTGATGGTCATAAGAAAATTCTGAAAACTATTCTTCATCTGTTTGAGCCTATCAGATCAGATCAGTCGCTCAGTCGTGTCTGACTCTTTGCGACCCCATGAATCACAGCACGCCAGGCCTCCCTGTCCATCACCAACTCCCGGAGTTCGCTGAGACTCACATCCATCAAGTCAGTGATGCCATCCAGCCATCTCATCCTCTGTCGTCCCCTTCTCCTCCTGCCCCCAATCCCTCCCAGCATCAGAGTCTTTTCCAATGAGTCAACTCTTCGCATGAGGTGGCCAAAGTACTGGAGTTTCAGCTTTAGCATCATTCCTTCCAAAGAAATCCCAGGGCTGATCTCCTTCAGAATGGACTGGTTGGATCTCCTTGCAGAGTTAAACACACCAGGGCACAAGCTGTCTCCCTATTACAGGAAACATTCTCAGATCAGTAATAACAGGACTTATTAGGAGGAAAAGAAGAGGAGTCCAGAAGACTTTCATGTACCTGAAAGTTAACTTAAGAGGATTCAGATTTTATGTACCCAAACTATGTAAATCAATTTGTATCACATTTTATTTTATGCCTCACAAAAGTTAAGAAACTTGGCTACTGTGAACCCAAATGTTATTTTGGCTTGCTCAGTGGCAAAGAATCTGTCTCCAAGCAGGAGATACAGGAGATGAGAGTTCGATCCCTGAGTTGGAAAGATTGCCTGGATGAGGAAATGGCAACCCACTCCAGCCTTCTTGCCTGGAAAATCCCATGGATAGAGGAGGCTGGCGGGCTATAGTCCATGGGGTGACAAAGAGTCAGACTGGACTGGATGACTGAGCACACACATACCCTATGAACCCAAGTTTTATTTTGAGCTAGTAGTTATGTTTTGATTTACACATTGTGATTTGCTTGTTATTAAACAAATGGAGAGCCTATAATTAGATAAAGATATAGCTTAATCATCATTTTGGTTAAAACCAGACAAAAGGTCCCTTTATCATAAATGGTCTCATGAGAGTTGGTAGTGTTCAGGGCTCTCAGTGGGCATGTGTTACACCGACAGACTGAGGAGACAGTGAAAGAAGAAGGAAAAATAGAAAAATATGTTAAAAAAAAAAAAGTCCAGGGAAGGATGGGAAAGAAAGGATGGAGTAATAGAAAAATAGAGAAGCAAACTTTCAAACTGTGGTACTGGAGAAGACTCTTGAGAGACCCTTGAACAGCAAGGAATCAAACCAGTCAATCCTAAAGGAAATCAACTGTGAATATTCATTAGAAAGACTGATGCTGAAGTTCCAATACTCTGGCCACCTGATGGCAAGAGCCAACTCATTGGAAAAGACCCTGATGCTGGGAAAGATTGAAGGCGGGAGGAGAAGTAGGTAACAGAAGATGAAATGGTTGGTTGGTATCACTGACTCAATGGACATGAGTTTGAGCAAACTCTGGGAGATAGTGAAGGACAGGCAAGCCTAGTGTGCCTCAGTCCATGCTGGGGTTACAAAGAGTCGAACATAACTGAGAGACTGAACAACAACAGGAATGCATGTGTGCTAAGTCTCTTCAGTCATGTCCAACTCTTTGAGACCCTATGGACTGTAGTCCACTGGGCCCCTCTGTTCATGGGATTCTCCAGGCAGGAATACTGGAGTGGGTTGCTGTGTCCTTCTCCATGGGTCTTCTAGACCCAGGGATTGAACCCACATCTCTTATGTCTCCTGCATTGGGCAGGAGGGTTCTTTACCACTAGCACCATCTAGGAAGCCCTCTAGAATATATGGCCTACCAATAATGTAGAAGATAGGGATTCCTGGATTTTTCTTGCATCTCAGAGCAGCTGCATAAGAAAGAAGGGTGAATGTGGAAACACTACTCATTTTTCCACATAAAGAATTAAAAGGAACTCATACAATCAATTTCCCTTTTGCCTTCCTGTATTTTTCTTGCCTGAACTAGTAAACATCGCATCATAGGTTCATACCACTATGAGGATCGTTTGTCTAATTTACCAATTTTAACAACAACAACAACAAAAACTAGTGTACTTTCTAAGGGCATACTAAATTCATTCAGTTCTTTACTGGTCAGCAGTCACTGCTGCTGCTGCTGCTGCTAAGTCGCTTCAGTCGTGTCTGACTCTGTGTGACCCCGTAGACGGCAGCCCACCAGGCTCCCCCGTCCCTGGGATTCTCCAGGCAAGAACATTGGAGTGGGTTGCTACTTCCTGCTCCAATGCATGAAAGTGAAAAGTGAAAGTGAAGTCGCTCAGTCGTGTCCGACTCTTAGCGACCCCACGGACTGCGGCCCACCAGGCTCCTCCGTCCATGGGATTTTCCAGGAAAGAGTACTGGAGTGGGGTGCCATTGCCTTCTCCACAAGTCTTGCCATGGCTTCTGCCAGACACCAGTCTCTCTGGTCCCACTGTCATTCCTTTCTGTCCTTCTATATCTAACTTAATCCTTCCACACAGTGGGTCTTTAGCAGTCACTAAAGACCCACTATGTGGAAGGATTAAGTTAGATATAGAAGGGACAGAAGGAATGACAGTGGGACCAGAGAGACTGGTGTCTGGCAGAAGCCATGGCAAGACTTGTGTGAGTAAAGGAGCAAGAACGTACAGTACTCTTCTCAAAAGTTTGAAACTGGTTCTGGCAAACAATGGTTCCAATGGGGAACCAGTGGAAGTTTTTACGTGTGGAGCAACATCATTAGGGCTTATGCTTGGGTGTGATAGTGATGTGCCAGATAATTCTTAGGAGGAAGCAAGACAATAGGTAGAGCCTGATGGAGGCATTTGTGCAAAAATTGACCAACTAGTTATGGAGAGAGGGGAGGGAGAAACCTATAATAAACTTTTTTTGGAAGACTTATAAGTGGGAGTTCACAGTAGTTACCAAAGAGGATTTAAAAAATAATAAAAAAAATTTTGGTACTTTAAGATGTGTAAGTATGGATGTTTGGCAAAACTAATACAATTATGTAAAGTTTAAAAAATAAAATAAAATTAAAAAAAAGATGTGTAAGTATGAATAAAGTACTTATTTCTCATGATCATTTTACATAATAAAAAGTATAAACAGTATTTTTATGGAATGATGAAACTGACAGCTTATTTATAAGAAAGTTTGAATACAAATACTAATAGACATGAAAATGAACAACAAAAGCCACTTCAATTCAGGCTACTAGATATATAGAAGAGTATAGAATTTTTTTTTTAGAGGAGAAAGGACAGAAAAATCTTACATTTTTAATAACTTTTTCATTTGTTTCCTTATCTACAGGACAAAAGCAGGATAGTGGTTAAAAAGAATGGATTTTAGCCTAGAATTCTGTGCAAATCTAGCTCTGGCATAGAACAATTGTTATCTTAGTTGTTGTATACTCGCTCAGTTGTGTCCAGCTCTTTGCCGCCCCATGGACCCCAGGCTCCTCTCTGTCCATGGAATTTCCCAGGCAAGAATACTGGGGTGGGTGCCATTTCCTTCTCTGGGGGATCTTCCTGACCCAGTGATTCTACTTGTGTCTCCTGCATTGGCAGGCAGATTCTTTACCACTGAGCCACCAGGGAAGCAGGGGCCAACTAGTGGAGAGACAAGGAACTTAATCAGCCCTTCAGCCTCACTTTCCTGCAGATACCCTTGTTATAAGATGTGTATGTGTGTGAGAGAAAGAGGGGGAGGAGGGAGAGAGAGAATTTAACTGAATTGAATGAGATAGTACATGTACAACACCTGTCACAGAGAGCACCTTGCATATAGTAGGTGCTCAACAAATAGTACTTTTTTTTTAAATTCTCAACAATGCCATTTAACACTTTTGGTAGATGCAGCTCTTTTTGGTACTGAAGGGTATTTTATTAAAAGCAAAAGGTAAACTTGGCATTGGCTTTTATGTGAAAGAAGGTGACATTTCCGCTGCGAACATTTTTAACCAGATACAAGAGGTAGCCTCTCTTGTCTGCTGGGCAGGTTCATTGGGTTTTGCTATGGTTAATTTTAACGCTGACGTGCAGGGGTTAAGAAAAGCCCTTACTCGTGTTACATGAAGTAGCAGAAATTATCAGATGGAAACAGGAATTAAGAAAGAAAGAAAAAAAAAAGGCTCTGCGGCAATTCATTGTTTCCTAACCAAGAAAACTTGTGCTTACAAGAATGAGAGGCGGCTACAACCTGGCAGTTTAATCAGATCAGAATAACTTAGGGGAGGGGGCAACAAGTAACCCCTACACCCCCACCCTTTAACCCAGGCCTTTCGGACTGGGTTGGTCCCGGGCTGGGATCATGGCTCTGAGTCACCGGTCTCTCCATTGGAGAGGCGCGGCGCGCGCCGAGAGGCCCCGCCCCTCCCGTGTGAATCGCCGACCTCGGTGGGCGGAGCCGGCGGATGCTAATGAGTCGAGTTGCCGGGCGAGCCAAGAACTTCATTCCCTCCTCTGTGTCAGCATCGCAGAAACTATGCCCCTTCTCTCACCATGAGCTGGCTCTCCAATTCCCAGGCAGTTGTCCTCACTGCCTACCACCCCAGCGGCAAGGACCAGGCCCTGGGGGGGAGCCATGGCAAGGGCGGGGAGGAAGCCGCCTCGAGGTAAGCCTGGGCACTCGAAAGCCAGAGAACAAAACAAAACGCTCTTACCTGCTCCTCAGGGAAGAAAGTGACAGGGAAGTTGGTGTGGGTAGAAAGTAAGCTACAGCCGCAGGTCGCGCCTAACCTCGTGCAGCAGCAGAAATGTTTGGGGCTTTCTGTACTTTACATCTCACCTAGTTTGAGTCGGAAACCGCCTCCACGATGACTGGTGAAGACGGATAGGAAGGAACTGGGGCGATGGCTGTCAGGCTCCTCGCTCAGCAGGTGCATTTGCAAATGCTGAAAGATCAAATAACTATATTTGAAACACTTCCTGTGAGATGGAATTCTTGAATGGGCCCAAGGCCCAGCCACTGAAACTGCTGCTTGGGAACAGTGCCAACAAGCAGGAGGGCTGTTCATTGTACAATCTGTTGTTGTTACAGTATGTTTTTTTTCCCCCTCTCTTCTGGCCGAAAGCAAACTTCTTAGGCAGAAAGCCCAAGACACTGGCCTGTGGCAGTATGTTTCACATTCTTTGGTGTATGTAGATTTTTTGTTGTTGTTATTGGGGGGAGCTTTCAGAAAGGTTTTGTCAGGAAGTAGTACTCTGCTACCAGAGTGACCTGTGGTTAATGTGAACTCACTTTATAGGTAGAGGGGGCGAATATTCTGTAGACCACTGAGGCGCAAAGAGTACCTTTCTCTCTGTGTATTTTGCTCTGTTTTTTCAAGGTTTTTTTTTCCCCTTACCTTTCCTTAATGACCTTCTCACTAGCTGAACATTTTTACCTCCGTATTAGATATAAATTGTAAATATTGGCCCAGAAGCTTGCAAACAGCAAATGCTAACCTAATAGGGTAGGACACTAATTATCAGTAAGCACATTTCCTCCTTGATGTTTAATGTAATAATAAAACCTTCTTTGTTCTTTTGTGACTTATGCTTAGGCCTTAAGCTGGAATAATGCCTTCTTTCATTTGTTTTAAAATCCCCAGATATGGGGGAGGGGAATAAAAATCAAAGGACTGGCTGTAATACTCTGCCTTAGATTCCCAGGCTGACTAGAATTTTTCCTTACATAGCAACCACCATATGTATTCTATTGAATTAATTCATTTCCAAAGATAAAAGGGATTTGCTGCTTGTACTTTGGGTGTGTTAATTTATTTTCTATCTTTTTAAGTATTTTGTCTGAGAGCTCATAACATGTTTTCTTTTTCTTTTTTTTTGTAGTGCACTAAGGGGATAGTTACCTTTCAGCAGTAAGCAGACAGCAATGCCAACCCCTTATTGTCCATAACTTGGACTCCACTTGACAGTCCAAATTGCACATTCTCCAGAGACTTTACTCTGGAATGGCCTGAAGATGTGAGCTGAATTTTGGATCTTGAGTGAAAAGAAGCTTAGGGACATTGAGGCCTGACCTCTCACTTTTATTACCTTGACTCAAACCCCAGGAATTAAGCTTTTTTGCAAGGTCTTTTCTAGGGCTTTGCGTACTGAGATACGGAGACTTCATCCTGTGTTTGGAGCTTAGCTGCCTGTTGTGGGTGACCTATACTCAAGTGACCTATACTTGAGTGGGTTGTGGGACAAAAGAGAGGAAAGGATGGGTCATTCTCAGCCTTGTTGTCACTCAGTTGTGTCCGAATTCTGAGACACCATGGACTGTAGCCTGCCAGGCTCCTCTGTCCATGGGATTCTCCAGGTAAGAATACTGGAGTGGGTTGCCATTTCCTTCTCCAGGGGATCTTCCCAACCCAAGGATGGAACCTGCAGCTCCTGCTTTGGTAGGTGGATTCTTTACCACTCAGCCACCAGGGAACCCCCCATTTTCAGCTTAGGTTAGAGCAAAGTCAAGAGGCTGCAGGGTGGGCAGCTGCTCAGAGTGACTGCTCTCCATCGGGTGGCACCAGATCTGTTTTTCAGGTCCCCCCTCCCCACCACTGGCTGCCATATTGCTTGCCCGTACTGGTGCCAGTTCCCACCACTGAATCAGAGTCCTCTGCTGGAGAAGATGGGAGCCTTTGTTTTAGGGCTGGGAGGAAAGGCGAGAAAAGGGACAGTCCTTTTTTGCTTTTACCCTTAAGCACATTAACTAATTTATCAGATAAGCTCAGTGTTTCTTTGGAAGGCACCTTCTTTAGTTTGAAAGGGTTGAGATATTGCAGTTGGGGTAGGTGGAGGGAGGAGGGATTTGAAGAAGGAATGGCATCAGGAGTGATCCCTTAAAGATGATGGTGAGGGAGAGGCAGTACACAGGGCTTTGGGGCTGGAGTGCTCAGCTTGTACTTTAAGCATTGGCAAGCTGCCCCAAGGTGCAAGGTAGATGCCTATTTTAAAAAGCATTTCAAAAATCAAACCAAACCAAAATAAAGCAAAACCTCTGAAAAAGAGACAGAAGTTAGACTCTGTGTCCACCTATTTAACATTTTTTGAAGGCAGCACAGAAGTCTTATTTGGCTTTTTGCAAGACTTTGTCTCTTCTAAATAACATGCACTTTGATGAACTACTTATTCAAAAGTTCAATTAGATGAACTCATTATATGCTATTTGATAAGTATAGAGGATTATGTATATGATTTCGGATATTTATAGAAAGTGAGTTTTAGACCTATATTACCAAATCCTTTTTTTTTTTTTTTTTTAATTGTTCTTTTGGTCTTTGGGAAAGCTGGGATAGTAAGGAGCTAATTTTGTAAGTTGTTAGTCTAAAATTCCCTCCATTCCATTCCATTATCCCTCTTTATCGGGACATAGTCATTGTTTATTTGATTAAGGAATTCTTGCTACTCTTGTTTTTGCTGTGTGTGTGTGCTCAGTCCTGTCTGACTCTTTGCGACCCCATGGGCTGTAGTCCGCCAGACTCCTCTGTCCATGGAATTTTCCAGACAAGAATACTGGAGTGGGTTGCCATTTCCTAGATCCAGATCCAGAGGATCTTCCCGATCCAGGGATCGAACCCACATCTCTTGTGTCTCCTGCATTGGCAGGTGATTCTTTACCACTGTGCTACCTGAGAAGCCCAGTCCTGGTTAGTCTTTCAAATAGTTACAGAATCCTGCTTTCCAGTTTTTTTGTTATGTTTCTTCTTGAAAACATTAGGATTTGAAGAAATATGCTAATGCTAGTTCTGACTGAGTTGTACATAGTCAGATGTTTCCAGAGGAAACCACTTTTTATGAGTAGCTATATTTATAAGACTTTATTTACTTGTTAATTTTCAAGTAGGTTTTTTAATGTTTACTTTTGCAAAGCAGTTTTTCAAAAAAGACTGCATTTTGGCTATCCTTACTATTCTGCCTTGACTTTCCTGTCATTTTAAGCAGAGCTGTTTGTTTTATTTGCTTCCTATCAGTTTTTGCTGATATTTGATAAATATTAACGTCAGTAGTATTTTTCTTCTTACTGAACCTCTGACTCTAGTTATCTAGTTATCATATGAGATATTTTTATGTCTTCCATGAGTACATGTATGGTGTTCATCATGAAAGATTTTGTTTTGCTGAAGCCGTTTGCCACTGGTTTTGGGCAGAGGCAGAACCAGGAGGCACTGTCACGGTGACATAAACCCTGAAACTCTGGGTGTGGGGCCAGGCTGCATGGGGTCGAATCCCAGTTCTGCCAGTCATCAGCAGCTTGGCCTTAGAAGGATTATTTAACTGTCTTGTAAATTGAACTTCATGGTGTACTCACTTCACAGGGAGGATTACGTGGGAAGATCCGTGTAAAGCCCATAGAACAGGGAAGAGTTTATGGCTAGCCTCTGCTTTTTTTCACAGTAGATACAGAAAAATAACTTATTGAGCTTTGTGGTGTACAATATATTCTTTTTCATTTCAGAAGTATTTTTACAAATAATATTTTGTCATGTGTTAAGAAACATGGCCATGATCCATATGCTTAACTAAAAATGACATAACCAGCAATTAATGATGTAAAAATTCAGGCCTTGGAAGTTTAAAAGACCTTGGAGATGTCCTTTTGATCCCAAGCAACATTTACAATTTGAACTAGTGACAGCCACTTATAACAGGCCTGCCTTGGGGCATTGATGGGCCATGCTGAGGTCTGCAAACATTGACTTTTATGGCAGGCTGGAATGTGGGTGGGTCCTCTTTTGGCAGCTGGACTAATTGCTGCCTCCATGCTTCTGTCCTCCTCCTTTAAGAATTACTGCTTCTGGTGTGCCAAATTAAAGAGGGCTGCCACCTTCTTATGTCTTTCAAGTTGAATTTGTAACATTTAAAAAAAAGTACGCTACCACAGATAGAGTTCTTTCCTTTTGAATTTATGTATTATTTGAAATTATATTTTTTGGTGACGGAATGGTGAAGAGTTTTTATAATGAAATTATGTAATATGTGGACCATTTTCCTTGACCTTGGAGTTTAAGGGTGATTTGTCATTCTGATTTTGCAGGAGTTAGTGACCAAATGCATTTTTAACCTGCCCATACGGATAATTGTTTTCTAGATCAATCTAGTCCTCATTTCCTGGTGTAAGAGTGCTTTCTAAAAACTGATTTTCTTTACTGTGTCATTTAAAAGTCTTACTAGTAATTTTCTCTTGAGTTGTTAAAAGACACACCCAGTATTCTAACTAGACAGGTCTTACCTTCATTTAGAATTATGTGGTATTTGCCTTCTAACCACCCTCATCTGTGAGGTCTCTGATTTTTGTGGGACTCTTTAAAGCATCTTCATGGGACTTATATTAGGTATATGTCTTTTAAGTATAAGGATTTATAAATCTCAAGAACCCCACCTTTTTTTTTTTTTAAAAAAAAAAAAGCAAAACGAAAGGAACCTGCTGAAAACTTTCCTCGACTTCAATGGCACACTTAACGTTTTTCACTGTTTACCCTCATCTCTCTTCTGAGTGACGCTAGTGCTTTGCAAGGTTTATGGTTGCTCTTTTAAGTTCTTAGTATTTGTCATGTTTTTGAGAGTGTTGTAGCAAAACAAACTCACAAAGACTGATGCATTTAACAGTGCTCATGATGGCTTCCGGATTGCCTGGCAATTAGACCTAAAGAGTTTTTAATAATTGGCCCACCAAAATGAATTACTTTTTTCTCTTGTTTTAAAATTCCTCATTATCTGTACACCTGAGTATCATTTACAGCTTAGAAAAAGGACCCGGCATCCTAGAGGCCTAGGCTACACTTGACCCAAGCGGAAGTTCCCAGTGTCCCATGGTTGTGGGTCTGTAAGGTCTCACACTCTTCGGCAGCCTCTGCTCTCCTACATCTTGTCTGAATGCTACCTAGAAGTCCAGAGAAGCCCCTCTACTTGCTACCCCGTGGTGGCCCTGTGAGAAAGCTTGCAACAGCAGAAACTTGAGGCCTCCAGGCTGTTGCTTCGGTGGTGGTGCGGTGGAGGGTGGGCATGGGAAGGGTTAGCAGCGTGGCCTCCAAGCTTAGTTTGGGGAAGAAGGTGTCCTAGACCAGGTGTGATGCCAGTCCCTTCCTGAACTCTCCCCTCTGGGTGATTTCTTTCCTGACCTAAACCTTTCATTTCATACAAATACTCTAAGATAAAATGGCTTGTTGTCAAAGTTTTAGTCAGTACTGATATTTAATGGCTTTGTTTTACTTTCTATAAGAGGAGATAGAAAGTAAGAAGTTTTTTTACAGGAGGAGACTGGGCTTTCCCAGTCTATTCGGTGAAGAACCCACCCTCAATGCAGGAGATGCAGAAGACAATAGTTAGATCCCTGGGTTGGGAAGATCCCTGGAGGAGGAAATGGCAACTCACTGTCTTCTTGCTTGAAAAATCTCATAAGTAGAGGAACCTAGCAGGCTATAGTCCATGGGGTCACAAGAGAGTCTGAGGCGACTGAGCACAAAGCATAGATAGGGACAAGTCAAGGTGTTGGGTGGATTAGGGCAGAGGGAGCAGACGGGATGATGTGTGGATACTTCTGAAGACACATTGTTTTGACTTCTGCATTTGTTGCTGGGAGCTGGCCAAGTTTATCCCCTTTTTTGAAAGAAGTAAACAGAAACCATGGAGATCTGCATGGTCAGTTACTACATCTGGAGTCGTTACTCAAGTCCACCAAACATCTGAATTTTTGTGTTGGGAAAAAAATGGTGACATGTCACCCCTTTGACACATGCTCTTTCGGTAGTCACTTTTGCAAAGAACACTTGTGTCTCCAGGGAAAATGAGGTTTATTGCAGGCATCTGGGTCATAAGGAAAAGACCATGTCTTCTTCCCTCAGGACTGGTCACATGATAAGTTGCTCTCTTTTGGGGACTCTATCCTTTTCTGTCCACTGGCTGTATAATCATATTTTGAGCTTGAGCTTGTCTCTTAATGGATGCCCCACTTGTGTAGCCCTCTAAGATCTTACACCTCATAGCATATGAGCTAATTTCAAATTTTTGAACGGGGATCAGTTTTGCCCAGTTAATTTTTTTGAGCTGTCTGGGGAAGCCCATGAATTGACCATCTGGGGTCTTTTTAGAGAAGCAGATTCTGTCAATGGGGCAGCTTCCCTCCAAAGGTAACTTGGCATCTTTGGTAAGCTGTTTAGATTTGATTTCATTCCTCATCTATGAAATGAGTGTGATGAAGTTCTGCTTCTCAAGGTTAATTATAAAGATCAACTCTGTAGCTTTTGAAAGCATTCAAAAAAAATGTACACATCAGGAATATTATTGCTGAATCATTTTCAATACTCTAACTTTTCCCAGGACAGTTCACTTTACCAGAATTGTCATACTGAACTTTTTGCTTTAATTTGCACTTTCCTTTTTTGCTGTGTATTAAATTAAAATGTAAGTTCCTTGATTATGGAGGTCTTGCCTCATTTTGTCTCTTTACTTGGGTTTAGCAAAGGGCTTGACCTACTCTAGGCAGGTAATAAAAATTTGAATGAGTGTAAGAGGGAGTAGGCTGTAGTGATTACATGCATAGACTTTGAGACTAGACTGTCTCGGTCAGAGTCCTGGTTCTGTCATAATAGCTGTGTGATCTTGGGCAAGTTATTTAATGTCATAGAGCCTCAGTTTTTTCTTTTCCTTCTGCAAACTGGGCATGCTGCTGCTGCTAAGTCGCTTCAGTCGTGTCCGACTCTGTGCGACCCCATAGACCACCAGGCAGCCCACCAAGCTCCGCCGTCCCTGGGATTCTCCAGGCAAGAACACTGGAGTGGGTTGCCATTTCCTTCTCCAATGCATGAAAGTGAAGTCTTTCAGTCATGTCCAACTCTTCGCAACCCCATGGACTGCAGCCTACCAGGCTCCTCTGTCCATGGGATTTTCCAGACAAGAGTACTGGAGTGGGGTGCCATCACTTTCTCCAGCAAACTGGGCATATTAATACATAATTCAAGAGTTATGAGGTTTGAATGTGTTAGTATATGTAACATTCTTAAGAGTGTTTGTTCTAAAGCACAGTGACCGTCTGTGATGATACAGGGGACAGAGGAGCCTGGCGGCTACAGTCCTTGGGGTCACAAAGAGTCAGACATGACTGAGGGACTAACACTTTTACTTTCAGTCACAGATGTTGGTGAATTAATCTGGAAATACTGCTAGAAAGCATCTTTGAAGCTGAGTTGTAGTGGTTTGGGAAAAGAATGTTTGCTTAATACATATGCAGTATAATTTCTTTATTTGAGAAATGGTGTTTTGGAATAAGTTTAAGATATTTATAAAGATATCTCAAATTATATTAATTTTAAGAAATACTAAGAATACCTATCTTAAAAAAGGGCTTAATGGGTACTGAACCCTTGTTAGGCCCACTGTTTTAAACAACTTTCTGTAGTTTGGGTGGATATAAATTTCTAAATCATTTGTTACTCTTAATAATGTGGAAAATCATCTCATGTAGAGCAAGGAACAGTTATTTGCTGCTACTGCTGCTAAGTCGCTTCAGTCGTGTCCGACTCTGTGCGACCCCATAGATGGCAGCCCACCAGGCTCCCCCATCCCTGGGATTCTCCAGGCAAGAACACTGGAATGGGTTGCCATTTCCTTCTCCAATGCATGAAAGTGAGAAGTGAAAGTGAAGTCGCTCAGTCGTGTCCGACTCTTAGCGACCCCATGGACTGAAGCCCACCAGGCTCCTCCGTCCATGGGATTTTCCAGGCAAGAGTACTGGAGTGGGGTGCCATTGCCTTCTCCAAAGACCAAACTGACTTTAGCTTATTTGAATACTTGTAGGTACAAGCCCCAGTATATCACCATAGCTAAAATATTTGAAGACAGGATAATGTTTACACTTTCCCCCCTTAAAATGTACCTGTGTACTTTCTGAACAACTCTTGATCTTATAACCGAGCAGTGATATTTCATGGAGCAGAGCTAAAGTGAAGGTGTGATATCCGCAGCCCAGATCCTCACACAGTTACCCCTGAGCTACATCCCGTTTCCCATTTAGTGCACACACTTAAAGGCTATCTATTGATTTTTCTCTTCCTCTGTATCATACATAATACATTACTTTAAATGCTTACTGTGCACTGGGCCTCGCCTAGGAAACTCTGTCCTCTTAGCCAGTTCTTCCCAAATCCCTCTCATACCTGCCTTTCAAGTTGCTATTAACTTGGTAGCTCCTGCTTATGAGTGGCTCACCGAGTAGGCTGTTCTGCCTCCACCTCTAAGAGACTGGGGACTTTAGTGGTGGGATGTGGGAACCTGGAGGAAGGAAACAGACGGAGCTGGAGAGAGGAGGGAGGTGTAATCCACTGAGTTATGCAGAAGCCATTTTCCATAGGCAGAAAAGTAGCATCACAGATGGTAATCAAATCCCACAGAGCTCCAGTTTGTGCCATTTTCTGGATTAATAGAGTTCTTTTCGCCATTGGAAAACTCTAAACACCATATATTTGTGGCATTGTTGCTATGGGAGAATGTGTCCTGAGTTCCCAATAACATGTTTCAAACCTAAGTAAAATCTTCGAGTAAGTTGGGGGTGATGTTCTTTGCTGCCTTTTAGGATCTCTGTTAGTTGAGACGTGAAAGAGATGTTTTTTTCTGCTGCCTTTAGTTTTGTCTTTCTCTAATACACTCCAATACTCTTGCCTGGAAAATCCTATGGATGGAGGAACTTGGTGGGCTGCAGTCCATGGGGTTGCTAGGAGTTGGACACAACTGAGCAAATTCACTTTCACTTTTCACTTTCATGCACTGGAGAAGGAAATGGCAGCCCACTCCAGTGTCCTTGCCTGGAGAATCCCAGGGACGGGGGAGCCTGGTGGGCTACCGTCTATGAGGTCGCACGGAGTCGGACACGACTGAAGTGACTTAGCAGCAGCAGCAGCAGCAGTACAGTGCACTTCTCAAGGCAAACAGGAGCGCTGCATACCCTGATGTGTCTTTCCACAGGTCCTGAACATGTGCCTGTCCTACATTAGGGAGCAGGCACTAGCCGAAATTTGTCATTTCTTTGGAAGATTTAGAAATGTGGTAATTGATATATGTTGTGTCTCTAGTTGAATCAGATTAGAACTGTAAAATGTAATTAACTTAAAATGGGAAATGCTTTAATAGCATGCTGCTGTAAAAGTGAAGCTGTGTAGAAAATTAATGGAATCCACACTAGCAAGAATTTTTCAAGTTCGGGTGGTTTGGCTGTAGAGATCTGGTTTATCTCTGAATGCTAATGTCTCTCAGATATCATCTATATATTTTGAAAAAATAGTAAGAATTATTTATTGTTGATGAGCAGCATAAAACTGAAATCCTACTTAGAATAAGATTTGGATAATTCAGAAAGGCATTAAAAATATATAAATGTAGAATGTCTTAAAATTTTAATTATTTAAAAAATCTTAATATGTATTTTAATAAACAATTGTGAAGATCTTTGCTGAGTATATATAAGCCTAGAATAAAATGAATATAAGAATTCCTACTCTGAGGGAGCTTGCAATATACTTTGGACAGATTCTGAAACAACGTTTTCAGTATCATATTTAGGAAGCCATGTGTGGTTCTCTTTTTTGAAGTATAAAACTTCACAAAAATTTGTTATTGAGTAATTAAGATTTGGTTTGAGTAGGAAAAGGTGAGTTGGGAACTGAAAGTTGAAAGGAACTTTGTCTATTTATAGGTGGTATAGAAACATGTAACTCGATCAACTTATTCTATAATTAATGTTTAGACTAGAGTTACTAAGTGAGTGTCTTTTCATTTCTTTCCAAATAATGCTGTCAAAGCTATGGTCCATCATCTGATAGAAGTTATTTAGGTCACAGTAGAAGTAAGTTTGTATGATGTCTTTTTTTTTTTTAAGTAAATCATTGATTGTTAAAATGGGGATATATATGCTTTAATATCTCCAGGCTAAAATGTTTTTAATTATAGCATTTTTGAATCATTCTGGAATATAGTATAATTACATAATGTCATCACACTGGATATATTTAGGTAAATTTTTAAGTGTATTAATCCTTCATTGTTAGTTGCTCAGTCATGTCTGACTCTCTGCGACCCCATAGACTGTAGCCTGACAGGCTCCTCTATCTGTGGAATTTTCCAGGCAGGAATGGGTAGCCAGCCATTCCCTTATCCAGTGGATCTTCCTGACCCAGGGATTGAACCTGGGTCTCCTGTGTTACAGGCAGATTCTTTACTGTCTGAACCATCAGGGAAGCCCTATTAATCCTTTGCTCCCCATTTTTTAGAAAAAGGTTTATATACTTAAGAATCAATAGTGGCCTGGCAGATTATATAATAAGTGAAGCAGATGATTGGAAAATGCAGGCAGAAAAATGTATGTTTAATTAGAAAATGTTAGCTAGAATTTTAAAAATACTGAGTAAGCCCCTTTAAAATCCAATCTGCAGTTTGGATCTGACCCAGGTACCACTGTATGTGACCCCTATCCTGAAGGTCAAGGTGGTGGTTTCAGTTGTCTGTTGCTTTGTAACATACTATCCAAAACTTAGTGACTTATCAGTTTTCTCTCTTGATTCTGGAGGATCACAATCAAGTTCTTTCTTGGGATCCATCAAGCAAAGTGGGCTGAGTCATGGGGGTCATCAGAGGCTTCTTTGTGCACAGATTTGACCTGCACTGCTGGGTCTTCTTTCCCCTTTTGCAGCTTCTCTGAATGGCTGGCTTGGGCTTCCTCACTGCATGGCAGAATCAGAGGAGTCAGACTTCCCACACTCTTGTTGGCTTACCCCAGAATGAGCATTCTAAGATGTCTTAGGTAGAACCTGCCAGGCTTCTTAGGCCTAGCCTCAGAAGTTACTCAGTGCCGCTTGCCCATATTCTGTGGGCCAATGAATCATAGCCCATCTGTAATTTAAGAGCATGGAGGAACAGGCTTCACCTCCTCTCAGTGAAGGAGAGGCTTACTCAGCTGGGTAACAAGGTCATCTTTGGCAATAAGCTGCTCAGTTATCATTCCAGTCTCTCTGCATCTCCTACCTGCCTTTTCTGGCCTTAGGCCAACTGTTCTTGTAGACAGAAACCTCTGTTCCCTGGATCTTGACTTTATTTTCCACCAGTACGTGCACATCCTATGTACACTTACCATTCTGGCCTTGCTTTATTAGGTAAATTTATGTTGGAAAAATTTTTCTACTCATCAAGAGCATAAATGCCTTAAGCTTAGGCCTAATTTTTCTTTATCCTAAGCACTAGATGGATTCATTACCCTGTATATCCTAGGAATTTAACTGTATTTGTGCATTGACTGATATTTTATATTTTGGAAAGACTGAGTATTATGTTTGCAAAAAATTTAATATAGAGACCTTTCTCCTTTCCACCAAAAAAAAAAAAAAAAAAAAAGATTCTCAAAAACGTTTTCCACAAAGGGTTATAAATTTGATTTTAGGCACAAGTGGATTTGAATTTGGAAAGAATAATCCTAAGAAATGAGATCTTCTTCCTTGTAAAGAACACGTTCCCTCTATTTGATAGCAGCAGAGTTGCCAAAGGCCCTTGTTTATTTATATCCAGTGATATTTACTCTAAGGGACTATTGGATACAGATGTAGTATTTTGGAGTACATAATATTTTTGAGATCACATAGTACATATGGAAAACATCCCAGAAGCTGTATAAAAATTAATTGTCAGTATTTGAATTGCTTGCTTTTTCTCCTCCCAGAACATTAGTTAAATTTAGCAGTCGTCCAGTAATTCTTATCACTGCTTGTCAGAATATCTAAATAGCATCACTGTAGAATTTCCTTTCTTTCTTGTTCAGAAATGTTGCTTTACTATACTAATTATTACACCATATTTGCCTCTCACCACACTTCCTTCAGAGTCTTAGTCGCTCAGTCATGTCTGACTCTGCGATCCCACAGACTGTAGCCCTCTAGGCTCCTCTGTCCATGGGATTCTCCAGGCAAGAATACTGGAGTGGGTTGCCACTTCCTTCTCCAAGGTGTCCTTCAAAGCAAAGAGGAAGATAAGTGGCTAGAACACCCTTCGAAATCTGGAGGGCAGAGGGTGTTTTTTCCTTATATAGGGGAAATTTTTTAAAACAGTGCTTGGAGATTAGAATATGTGTGAAACTGAACTGAAACATTTGCTCAGTCATGTCCGACTCTTTGCAACCCTGTGGACTATAGCCACCAGGCTCCTCTGTCCATGAAATTCTCTAGGCAAGAATACTGGAGTGGGATCCTTCTCCAGGGATTGAACCTGAGTCTCCTGCATTGCAGGCAGATTCTTTACTGTCTGAGCCACCAAGGAAGCATTTTTTAAAAATACTTTGTATCCCCAGCTTAGAGCTGCCACTGTTTTGTGAGAACTTGCTGCATACATTTTAGTTATTTGTCTATAGCAATGATGGTAATGTTTTATCAGCTCACTTAGTTCCTAATATTTTAGGATCATTGGAGAAATACATCATTTTTCCTGTCCCAATACCTGGAGATGGAAATGGCAACCCACTCCAGTAATCTTGCCTGGGAAATCCCATAGACCGAGGAGCCTGGCTACAGTCAGGAGTCCTCAGGCTACAGTCGATGGGGTTTCGAAGAATCAGATATGACTTAGTGGCTGAGCACGCATGCATACTATCAATTGGAATCATATCATCTCTGTTTTGCAGGCAAAGAAAAGAGACTAACCCCTTTTGAGCTTAGTTGGTAGCCTGAATCTTGGAAGCCAAGGCCAGGCTATGTGTCCTTAAAATGGAAGGCTTATTCTAATAGGTTTTTTATACATTTCAGGAAAAACCATTACTTTGTTAATTTGCTTAAAACAAAATTCCTTCAATAAATAAGTCAAAGTGATAGATTTCTTTTTGCCAAATTGCGTGGAATATTATCACTAGGTGTTCCGTTAAGAAAGAAGAAAGCATTTTGTGGTCTAATACTTAGGTGTAAGTCAAGTTTATGCAAGATGCCTTATAGCATATATTTTAGGTAGTATTGTGAATTTCTTAAAAAAAAAAACAAAAACTGGTAGCAAGAATCACATTCTAAATTTATTGCACTGAGGAGACTTCAAAAAACAAAACAAAAACAAAAACAAAAAACCTGCTTGTTACCAATGTTCCAGGGAACACAATTTGTAAAATCCCCAAATATTATTGTTTCTTTATAAGTGGAAACATGTTGAAAAATTGTATAGTTTAGAGTTAGGAACATATTTTGGGCTTTATTTGTTGTGGTGGTAGTATTGGTAGTAGTATAATGGATTTTTAAAAATTATCTGCTGTGGCCACTGTTTTATCAATAAAAGTATGCCCTTTTAAAGCTCCTCTTGGTGAACATATTTCCACGGTAAGAATGTTTATTGCTTTTTTAGTACCCAAGCTTTATAGCAGGCACATCTTTTAATACAAAATTTTTAGCTCATGTTTTTATAGGGAAAATTTATATGTATGCCTCCAAACCCAATAATGACATATTAAACCCAAATGTGGGGGAAATAGCTCGAGTTACATTTTTAGTATGACATGGATATCTGGAAAACCACACTCATTGTCAGCCAAGAGGTCATATGCCATGTCACCAACTAGAAACAGCACTTAGTCTTACTAATAGTTTGGTCTTCAGTAAACAGCATTTTCAGCATTTTAGATTCAACACGATAGTCTGTTAGTTATGTGTGGGAGTTTTGCTGTGTGTGGGTTGAAGGTCTGGGGTAGATGTGTTACACGTTTTCTGTATTTGAAAGAAGAGGACAATGTTAGTGTTTTTTTTTTTTTTAAGGTAAGGATTGCTGCCACTACTTTAGAGAGGTTAACAACCCAAGCACTCAGGTGGTATCACTCCTAATTTACACAAGGAGAAATAGAGGCAGGGAGCAACAAACCTCACTTGAGGGCCTAGAGCCAAGTTTGGCAGGACTAGGATTTGAACCCAAGCAGACTGCTGTCAGGGTCTTCACTGTGCTGTTCATAGAAATGATTAGTTTCTAACTTTTGTAAACTGAATATGGCTTCTGGAAGTATATGCAAAACAAGTTAATTACAACAGAACGTTTGGTTGTCTGGTGGTGTGTGTGTTGATAATAAAACTCTTGTTCTCTTTGGTGTTAAGAGAAGCTTATGTGAATCTGAATTCTCAGCAATTCACTCGGTAGTAAAATAGGCACTTTGGAAGATAACCTGAGCTACTTTCAAAACCCCATGATACCATTTACTGCAATGAAGTAGTAAATAGCTTTAGTAAATTCTACCATTTAAGCAAGTAGTTTTGTGTGGCCTTCCTTGAGGTGTCTCCTGGCCTCTTGTGGTCAGCTCTTCACGTAACTGGGACAAATTGTATCACAGAGGAAAAGAAAAACAAATATTTATTGAGTACACTCTGTGTTCAGAGCCCTTTAAAATGGACTTTGTTTAATCTTCATAAATTGAGAATAACCATACACATCCAAAGACAGAGAAAGTTCCCATAAATACATGAAATAACTGGTTTCAAATCATACACCTTGTATATAGATCAGTTCTGATTGAAACCTTGGTCATTTTCATTCTACTAACTGATGTAGAATAAGGGCCATTATTGTTTTTCTCTCTTCCAAGCACATGTGTCTGAATGACAGTGGAGACTCAATTCAAAGGGCAAGATGTCTTCTGTGGCAGACCCAGATCTGGGTCTTTCAGAGCAGCAGTCTGAGCGTACCATGCTGTGGTGGGGGCTGTGGGAGCCGTGGTGAAGTAGAGGTTCCTGTAGGTAAAGTAGAGGAGAAAGCCCCAGGCTGGGGCCTCTCTTCTTTCTCCATCAGTAGGTCTTTGTAAACTGGAAACTGTCTTCAAAGGCATTGAAAATCTCCCCTAACCAGCATGATACACTAATACGATATGTATTTAAAATACTGCCATCATCACCACTGTCCTTGCCATTAGGTAGTTGTATTTTTCAATAAAGCTTCGATAATCAGTTTCCTTAGTCCTAGAAAAATAGGACAGTAAGACAACTGTGAAGCTATATCATCTCTGCCTTCCCCAGCCATCTAGTTGGTCTCAATACCCTTTCTATTGCCTAAGAACTTCCCTCTGAAATCCAAATGAGCTGTTCTCTTCAGCTGTGAAAGTGTGGGCATGTTGCAGTTGCTACTGAGCATCTCCTTGTCACCTATTAAAGTCATCCAAACACTTCACAGGGATGCAGGGCCATTAAAATCTTGGACTACCACAGACCCGAAAATCTCAAAATAAAATGACCTATTTGGTGTGTCAAAAGCGCTTTTGATTAAATTACTGAAAATATTTAAGAAGGTGGTAAGTGAGGACGGGCTGACTGAACAGCATATACTTAGAATTATCTTCTAGCCATAGAAATTTTTTACAGCAAATATCAATAGATTTTCTTAGTTTATAACTACTTACCAAGTGATCAACTCTACCACAGCTCTTTCTGGAGCTTCCTCACTTTTAGGCAAAGTAATTTGAAACTGGTCTGAAAGCCAAACGTTGGGGATTACCTTATTCTTGGTCCTAAACCTAGACCTGTCTTATAAATAGTTGAATTGCAGGCCAAGCTGTCCCTGTATGACATGTTCCCGTAAATGTCCTGCTGCCACAAACTGCTAATCTTGGCCAAAATAGAATTCTCTGTCTGCCCAGAGCTGTCCTGCTTTCCGAGGATGCCATCCCTGTGCTGCTTTGCCACACAGGAAGGAGTGCAGACATCACCCGGAAAAATCTACTTGTCTCCCAAGATTCTCTGCCATTTTAAGCTACTTGACTTGATATCCTTTCTCTGGACCCAGGCACGTGGTTTGCATGGAGCTATCTTCCAAGCAGCCAAGTCTGCAGTCCCAGTGCAGGAAGGACAAGGAGTGGGGAAGGAAAATATGAACCCTGTGCTGCCGGGTTACCCACAGATGATGGGATGGTCTTGATAAAGGAGCCTGCTCAGGCAGGCTTAGCTCCATGGACAGTCTGCCTCTTTGGGGAGAAGGAAGGATGGGAGGACATGTTTTGCAAAAAATTAAATGTTTCACAATGTAAACGTTTAACAAAGAAGGCCCAGGCTGTCCAGTCGTCGTCTCAGGCCAGTGCTTCCAGAGATCTCAGTCAAGGAAACAATGTGATCTCTGGGCTTCAGGATCAAGAACAGAAAAATGGGCCTGGGCCTGGAGGAGGAGGAGAGCAGTGATGGAAGTAAGGGACAATTGGACAATTGCTCCAGTCGCCTTACAGAGGTGTTGGCAATGTCAGTACGGAGGCAGCCTGGGGAAGCAAGGTGGCCTATTGTTGTTCAGTTGCTAAGTCAGGTCTGACTCTGTGTGACCCCATGAACTGCAGCACGCCAGGCTTCCCTGTCCTTCACTATCTCCCGGAGTTTGCCCAAACTCATGTCTATTGAGTCAGTGATGCCATCCAACCATTTTATCCTCTGTCACCCCCTTTTCCTCTTACCTTCAATTTTCCCCAACATCTGGGTCTTTTCCAATGAGTCGAGAGCCCAGAAGGCACTGTGGGATGACCAGGAGAGGAACATGGTCACTAGAGCTCTTGGACGTGGGGAGGTGTGTGTGCAGTCTCTCAGCAGCCTTTTGGGAACCAGAGACCATTTCCTTGCACTGTTGTGATGGGGTAGTTCACATCCCCTCAATTATGCTTCTTGGGGAGGTGGCCAGGGAAGCACCTCTTCAGGCATACCTTTTGTTTTTTAACTAATAGTACTGAAATTTTAAAATATCTCTAATAAAATTGTGTTCTATGAAACCTTGGCCAGTGAATTTTAAAGCTTGGGGGAGAATTAGCCTTTAGATTTCCACCTGAAATGCTGATAATCCAAGTATTTTGAAGACATGCTCAAAAGAGTGAATTTCATTAGAAGGAACTAGCTTCCTAAGCAAAATGTGCAAGTGGGCAAAATTCATTGCAGGTTAGATCAATCTTTCCCTGGAGATGGCTGAAGCAAAGGGTCTGCACGACTCAGTGTCTTCTCCGTCTTCCCACCCCATCCTTGACATCTTGCTCTTTAAGAGGAGCTCCTCAGGGTTCTAAGGGCCCCATGTTGAAAAGGTGTGGTGGAAGACTGTGTCATCCTTTATTGAGGGCTGAGTTAGGGAAAGTTTTGGTGTATTTGTGTTGTAGGTGACCATTTCTGGGTTAGTCACTCCTTCATCCCTGCCTCACAGACCTGCTGCTTCTTCCCCCATCTCATTATTATTAATGAACTGAATTAAGAATCGAACAACCCGTTAAATTGTGAGGACTTTGTGAACTGCTATAACATAACTTATGTTGCTCATCAAAAAACAGCTTAAATTGAGCCCCCATCTATAAATGACCAAGATACAATGCACTGTTACACTGTGTCTTCATGTACCACTAGCATCTTTTTTAATCACTCAAGTAGTTTGTATTGCATAAATGATCTGTATATTTCAGAATTATACTTGTGAGTAACGTAAACCAACTATTTCTTTACTATCTGAATTGTCATCTTTTTATATTTAGAACATAAATATTTTTATACTCAGACAATTTTATATGTTGTATGTAATGACAGGTGATTTGAGCTGAGGTTAAAATCTACCACTTTTGCTAAATCCATGTCATATATTTAAGAGTTTTCCATTTTAAGTATAGCATTTATAGTAATATATCTGATAAGCATGTATTCAGTTCAGCTGTGATTTTATGCATTTTTACATTGCGTGTATAGGAAGGTAATATTAGTACTATATGAATTAGCCATTTGATTAATTTTTACTTAAAATGTCTATATAAATAATTCCATATACACATATGGAATTATGTTTACATGGGCAGGGAATTTGTGTTGGTTTTGTGATTAATTTTTGATTAATTTTTACTTAAAATGTCTATATAAATAATTCCATATACGCATATGGAATTATGTTTACATGGGCAGGGAATTTGTGTTGGTTTTGTGATTAATAAAATGTTATTAATTTATCGCTTTAGCCAAAGCAATCTGGTATGTTTGCTTGTTATTAGTATTAGAGTAATAATTTAAATTTATGTAATTCTTTTAAAAACAAATTAGCCATCTGTATGTCTTCTTTGGAGAAATGTCTATTTAGTTCTTTGGCCCATTTTTTGATTGGGTCATTTATTTTTCTGGAGTTGAGCTGTAGGAGTTGCTTGTATATTCTCGAGATTAGTTGTTTGTCAGTTGCTTCATTTGCTATTATCTTCTCCCATTCTGAAGGCTGTCTTTTCACCTTTTCACCTGCACACCTTTGATGTGCAGAAGCTTTTAAGTTTAATTAGGTCCCATTTGTTTATTTTTGCTTTTATTTCCACTATTCTGGGAGGTGGGTCATAGAGGATCCTGCTGTGATGTATGTCAGAGAGTGTTTTGCCTATGTTCTCCTCTAGGAGTTTTATAGTTTCTGGTCTTACGTTGAGATCTTTAATCCATTTTGAGTTTATTTTTGTGTATGGTGTTAGAAAGTGTTCCAGTCCAGGTTCGATGCACGATATTGGATGCTTGGGGCTAGTGCACTGGGATGACCCAGAGGGATGGTATGGGGAGGGAGGAGGGAGGAGGGAGGAGGGTTCAGGATGGGGAACACATATATACCTGTGGCGGATTCATTTTGATATTTGGCAAAACTAATACAATTATGTAAAGTTTAAAAAAAAAATAAAAAAAAAATAAATAAATAAAAACAAATTAACTAGCTCCCTTTTAAAATTGAATGGCAACTTGACTTAAATGGTCAAACCTGTGTAGTTTCAGAATTCAGAATGAAAATTTGAAGGCTGGGATGACAGGAGTGAGAAAGGTAGAGAAATACTTGTTTTTCCAACGATGCTGTTTTCTCAGATCCTCATGAAAAGCAAATGGAAAAATGTATGCTTTTTCCAAGCGATGAGAAAGAGAAATAGAAAAAGATTTATGTACATTCACACTTGCAATGATTTTTGAAGTTAATCCAAAAGGACATCTTAATGCAAAATAATATGCAAGTGGATTATCATTCCTATATCTTTCATGGAAAGTACTCTGGTGACGTTTTCAAATGCAAAAACAATAGCTGCACCTCTGTCCTTCCTGGGGGGTGGGAGTGGGGCGGCGGAGGTGGGATGGGGTGGGGAGTTCCCATCTACATCTGAGAGGAGAATTACCGCCTTTCACTGTCAGGTTTCTCCCAGTCTTTCATGCTAGAAATTGATAAATTTGTTCTTAAGCTGCTGATGAGGCCTCAGAGGCCTGGCTGGGGGGCCATCATTAGTGATAACAAACTATTAATTCCTCTAGAAATTTAAAATTAGCCCCCTTGGTTGTGTTTGTTCAATAAATTCCAGATAAAGAAGAGTAACAGCAAAAACATTTTTGGATGTTGAAGAATTAACTTAGAATCTTCCTCTTCTTGATCTTGTGACATTGAGATCCTTAGGAGATAGGAAGAAAATCGAGATTTTTATATTAGACAGTACTCAGATGGCGCATACTTAGAATCAGTTTACTGAATCTCCAGAAGATGGAATTATTGTCACTAGTAGCAGCTCAATTTGTTTTTATTACCCGGTGTAGCAGCTGCCAGTGTTGAGACATCTTTAAAAAGAAACACCAAAAAACTGTACTATGTAAACTCGGCTATGAAGTTTGTTGAACAGAAACTGTGTTCTCTCCTCTGCTGGGTAAACTGTACTATTCCGAGATAAACCCCTGTAAGGGGTTTTCAAGTTTCTGCTGAGGACACTGAGCTGTGTCACGTGTTGCAATCACTAGAGAAAGTTACAATTGCTTTAACATAGGTTAAAACAAATAAACGAACCAATAACCCTGCTCCGAATGTCTGCAGAGGAAGGACATCCTCTTTTTGACTAAGGATGGGAGAGCACTTCTTAGTCAAAGTGCTTAGTGAGGAGAGCACTCTGCTCACTCCCTGCGAGGAGCCAAGGGAACTCTGGGTAAGCCTCTGGCACTTGTCAACTTCCCTAACAAGGTTTCATCTTGTTGGAGTGATTGGGTAGGATTCGGCTTTAGGGGAAGAAGGGAGATGTATTTTGAGGAGAGGGAGGTTCAGATGGGGGTTGATTCTGTGAGGATTCTCATTTCGTTAAAGGACAGGCCGCTTGACGAGAGGCAGAAGGAAAGGCAAGAAGGGGAGGTGGAGGTCACTCTGTGGCAAGCTTTAAAGGTCAGCCTTGACTGAGGAGTTGGGAGTTCTTTCAGCTACATGTAATCTGCCCCCTTTTCAGAATAGCTGACAGCTCCATCATAGACCCTTGGGTCCCCCGATTTGGGACTGGGGTGATGGAATAGTGCTGTGGGGAGAAGAGGGAGCTCTGGCTTAGGAGACAGCATGGTTTCATATGTTGGACCCAAGGTTTACTGGTTATGTGACCTTAGGCAAGTTACTGAACCTTTCTGTGTTTCAGTGGTGGTATGAGGATTAAATGTGGTAAACCACGTAAAGCACACAGGAGCATTGCAAATAACTGGGGAAAAAAAAAAGTTTGGTTGCTACTGAACCTCTTATGCCATCTTAAACAGTCTCCTTCCCTTTCTGTCCCATTAGGAGCTTAGCTCTGACTCTTTGTGACCCCATGGACTGTAGCCCGCCAGGCTCCTCTGTCCATGGGATTCTCCAGGCAAGAACACTGGAGTGGGTTGCCATGCCCTCCTCCAGGGGATCTTCCCAACCCAGGGATCGAACCCAGGTCTCTCACATTGCAGGTGGATTCTTTACCACTGGGCCTTGAGGGAGGCCCATGAATGAATTCAGAGATAGACAAAGTGCAATGAAGAGATGGGGAGATGGTTAACAGAGGTAAGGTGTAGGGAAGAGGAAAGTATTGGCTTTTGCGTGAAATATGAGTAATTATCTGTAGGTTTATTTCCTATAGTGAAGTCTGACTTCCTCGAACAAAGGTTCTTGCCCATCTCTTTCCCATATTCAGAAAAGAGAAGGAAGGAAACAGGCTCAGGCTCTAGCTGCTTTGGTAGGCTTTGAGCCTGAGCTTGAGTGTCCCCATAAGTCCTACTTGGTCCCTGAGGAGAGGAAAGAAGTAACAGCTTATCAGCCCCAGGCAGTCAAAAAACACTTTGTGGGATAAGGTTCAGCTAATTATCTTCTCTGGTGGCTCAGCAGTAAAGAATTCACCTACAATGCAGGAGACACAGGTTTGATCCTTGGGTCGGAAAGATCTCTTGGAGTTGGAAATGGCTACCCAGTCCAATGTTCTTGTCTGCGAAATCCCCTGGTCAGAGGAACCTGGTGGGCTACAGTCCATGGGGTCACAAAGAGTCGGACGTGACTTAACAGCATTAAGTCATGTGACTAAACAACAGCAACAAGCTCTGTCAGTAGGTCTTCAGACCCCTAGTATTTTCAGAAATAACATTTGTGTTGTCTGTCATTTGCAGTAACTTGGACCGTTGGAAACTGTGGTTGTTTCTGAGACCCATGAACCAGAATTGTGAGTCCTAAAGACACAATCGGAGAAGGCAATGGCACCCCACTCCAGTACTCTTGCCTGGAAAATCCCATGGACGGAGGAGCCTGGTGGGCTACAGTTCATGGGGTCGCAAAGAGTCAGACACGACTGAGCAACTTCACTTTCACTTTTTACTTTCATGCATTGGAGAAGGAAATGGCAACCCACTCCAGTGTTCTTGCCTGGAGAATCCCAGGGACGAGTGAGCCTAGTGGGCTGGTGTCTCTGGGGTCGCACAGAGTCGGACATGACTGAAGCGCCTTAGCAGCAGCAGCAGCAGCAAAGACACAATGTGTAGAAGCCAGGCTCTGACAAGAGCAGGGAATACCTGCCCAGTGCCTGCAGCTGATAGTCCTGAAGTGATGAGTCTCTGTGCTTATAAAGAATAGTTTTTTAGGGAGACAATTTAGTGAAAGTTGACATGGTGACTGCCTTGACTTCTGAGAGAAATGTAAATCTGGAGAAAACCACAAGTCTGTATAAATACTTCTGTGGTTGCAATTCTGAGGACTGTGGAAACTCTTAGCCCGTTTCCAGGTGTTTGGTTTTCTTAATATCCTAGGAAAGAGACTCAGCTTGGAAGACACTTAGCTCCCTGTGAGGAGCCAAGGGAACTCTGGGTAAGCCTTTGGCACTTGTCAACTTACCTAACAGGGAACCTTTGGCCTGGCGTCTTATTGGCAGAGAAGCTACTGTCATTGGCCAGATTTGGAGATGGGGTGGGCTTTCTAGGGCTCCCTAATAATCATACATAGAGTGCTCAGGGAGCCTCATGTGAATGGCTGAGAAGAGAGAAGCTCACTAGGACATGGACAAGCCAGCCTGAAGAGGGCAAGTGTAAATGACAGAGCCAACCACAAGTAGTGGGGTTGGCTCTGATGGGAGTTGGTATTTCAGTTTGTGCTTGCATTTAGTATACAAATGGACAGTCCTGCTGGGGAAGATTCATTATCTCGAGAGGTGACTTAAAGAAGTACTGAGCTGCATTCTCGGAGGCTGCATTACTCCACAGGAGAGTTAGTTATTAGAGCTTTTTGCAAAAATATATTTACTTAGTTTTTCTTTAGCACAGACTTTTTTTTTAAACAGTGAGCCAACTTGTTTCTTGATTTTGAAAGTTGTTGCCAACACACTGGATTATTGAGTAAAGATGTTTCCTTGGTTTCCTAGGAGAGGGATTGAGCAGGGCAGAGCATGACACAGAAGGAAAACATCCAGGCTTCTCAATTTTGGGGTGTTACTATTTTTGAGGAACTCTAGTATCCGCTCTGTTAATCTTTGAATGTAGGTCAGGAGGGAATAAGAGGAAGTGAGAAGGAAAAAAGCAACTTTGTATTTTTTAATATGGCAGAAGGGTATCAAATGATCACCAGCATGATTAGCACAGTTTATGGTTGTGTTTAAGTATGGTGTTTGAGAAGGCTGAGCTTTTTCAACAGTATTTATTATAAATAAAAAAATAATAGTACCCTGTATTTGCCTAGTGCTCTTCTGCTGCTTTACAATATCCTATATGTGAATTTTAACTCCTCTGTACTTCACAAGGGATTGGGGGCAGGAGGAGAAGGGGACGACAGAGGATGAGATGGGTGGATGGCATCACTGACTCGATGGATGTGAGTCTGAGTGAACTCCGGGAGTTGGTGATGGACAGGGAGGCCTGGCGTGCTGCGATTCACAGGGTCGCAAAGAGTCGGACACGACTGAGTGACTCAACTGAACTGAACTGAACTGATACTTCACAATACTGAGGATAGGTATAATTTTGTCTCTATTTTATGATGGAAGAAACTGAGGCTCAGAAACATGCTCCGGATGACATGCTAGGAAGGCACTAGAACAGAGCTGGGTTTCCAGAGTTTGTTCCCTTAGTGGCTGCCCTATGTCCACTGCCCACAGCCTGAGTTAGAGAATGGAGACTGTTATCTAGTTCCTTGCACATTGGATTTGTCCAGTTTACTTTGAAAGTAGCCATTCCACTTCTCTAAGACAATAAAGTACCTTATTTAATACTAGAAAATCTTCATATGTATATCCTCTACACTTCTAAGAAGTACCTTTTACAGACCTTAGTGAAAAATTCCTTGCAATTGTAGTTCCTGGCATTGGGAGGCTTTAGCTTGAATATTGGGCCGATATTTCTTGGCTTTCATGATTAACTTTAGCTGAAGTGAGACCAATCTTTGTGCTTCTGATACATGTTAAATGTGAATAGTCCCCAGATGGCAGACCAGGACGATGCATGTTGACTTCAATGGGTATGTGAACCCTAATTTGGAGTTCCCCTTGCTGTGCTAAAGTCTCCGTAATTCTTAAAGTAGGTGGACGTTTTGTGTGTGTTGCCTGTGGGTTAATGAAGCCTGCAAATTAACACAACATGCTAACATGCTCAATTATGAAATCCCCCAAATTTTACCAACAAAATAGCATTCTCCTTAGAGGAAATTTGAAAAACTAAATTAAGAGTGCAAAGAAGGAAATAAAGGTCACATCTACTACTACTCCAGAGCCAGCCACTATTGAAATCTACTTTCCCTCTATTTTTTTTTTTTGCCCCTTACACACACATTCCTAGACATGCTCTCTTACAGCAATAGT
This sequence comes from Bubalus bubalis, assembly GCF_019923935.1. NCBI lineage: Eukaryota > Metazoa > Chordata > Mammalia > Artiodactyla > Bovidae > Bubalus > Bubalus bubalis. The sequence continues at coordinate 36,261,893 of NC_059166.1, forward strand.
GTGGGTCATTAATGTGTTGTTATTCTCTGAGATAAAATTTAACCAAGGTGTGGAACACAGGGTATTTTGCACATGCATTTTTTGCTGGGGAAGCCACAGCTATGCGACTGTTGATAGTGTTTCTTAGCTATCTCATGCATCGTTTCCTCTCTTACTTCCTCGGTGTCGCTGGCAGTGCTACTGCTGGCCTGTCTGCTCTCCACTCGTGACATCTGAGTCATCGCTGACAGCGCTGTCCCCAGGCTTCCTCACGGAGCCTGTTACTGAGCTTGGTTATTTTTTCTTCTCCTTGAAATTTCTCAGATCTGTACTTTTTCAACTGCTGCCCTACCATCAGCCATCTCCTGCTATCCAGTGTCTGTTTCTGGGCCTTGAGCTTCTTCTGTGTTCTATCCACACTTTAAAAAGTAATTTCCTCTTAAGTGTTTTCTCAGCATCCTGATCTTAGCAGGACTCCCCCCATGGTGATACCACCTCTCTATTACCTTCTGGTTGTCTCTACATTGGTTTCAGAGTCTCCATGCATCCTCTATCACCTCATCCACTTCATGCCAGGCAAAGACACACCTTGGGCCTTTCTTACTGCATTGTTCAAGGTGACCTGGACTGGCCCTACTGAAAATTGTGAAGTAAGCAAAGTCTTTGCCATTTCCATCCTCTATCCTCCATAATATATTTTTAACCACAAGGGTTCTTCTTCCCTCCTATTTGTCATTTGGAGTTCACACTTACAGTCAGATATGAAAGGATCTGAAAGGATCGCATATTGTTTTATGTGATCAAATGTCTTTAATGAAATAAAGTTGGTGCAAGTAGATATAGTTTCTATTTTTTTAAAATTGCTCTTGGTTGGCTAATAAAAAGTTGCAACTCTGTATTGATACTCTCCACCCCCAAATTAAAAAAAATTTTTTTCCCCTAATATGTAAGTCTGGGAATAACTACTTAAAGCTGTAGCAGTGAAAAAGAGAAGTAGCAGGAGGAGGAGAGATAAAGAATAGGACAGCCAGTAAGAGATAGTAATATTAGCAAGCTGTGTCCTTTGATAAGAGTACATTATTATGAGTATGTTTTTCTTTGATAAAAATGTGTGCTAATTTGGGGAAAAAATACTTTCTACTTTTGTTTTATTGTGTAGTCCCTTCTTCTTAGCTACAGATGAAAAGAATATTAACCATAATATTCTGTGGTATTGTATCCATCTTAGAATAATAAACATGAAAGTACTGAGCCTGTTATTTTCTTTATCCTTGAATCTCAACATCTAGTTAGTGCCTGGCATGCTCTGCATAGTCAACAAATGATTGCTGATTATATGATAGTGTTTAGGAACAGGATGGTCTTTTTTATATTTCTAGGGTTTTAGTTTATTTTTACCCAACAGAATGAAGAATTTGACTCTGTAACACCAGTATCAGAAATCCACGTTTCAACAACTATAGGAAATGGGATCCAGTTGTTCACGAGGATATTTCATTTGCAACCCATGTTGGTGACAGCATGGAGTAGATTCCTCTCGTGCTGATACTTGGCTTTAAAGACCTCTTCTTTTGCTTTGGAGACTGAGCTAAAAAAAGAGCTAGCCTGAGACCACATGAAATGTGCTTCAATGGCCATGTCAGTATGCTGGCCTGGCAAGGAGAGCTTGCATGGGTGGTTTTATATTCCAAGGTGTGTGTTAGTCGTTCAGTCATGCCCAACTCATTGTGAGCCCATGGACTGTAGCCCTCCAGGCTCCTCTGTCCATTTGATTTCCCAGGCAAGAAGAGTGGAGTTGGGTTGCCGTTTGCTTCTCCAGGGTATGTTCCCAACCTACGGATCAAACCCAGTCTCCTGCATTGCAGGCAGATTCTTTACCATCTGAGCCACAAGGGGAGCCCTTATATTCTAAAGGTGGAACTATCTCTTCTGTGTCCTAGTATGACTTCATACTCATAGACACTAATCTTGTCCTTTCCTTGCTTCAGCCAAAATTGGGGTTGTAGAGAGACCAGAGGTCTCTTCAAGAAAATTAGAGATACCAAGGGAACATTTCATACCAAGATGGGCATAAGAAAGGACAGAAATGGTATGGACCTAACAGAAGCAGAAGATATTAAGAAGAGGTGACAAGACTACAAAGAAGAACTATACAAAAAACATCTTTATGACCCAGATAACCATGATGGTGTGATCACTCATCTAGAGCCAGACATCCTGGAATGCAAAGTCAAGTGGGCCTTAGAAAGCATCACTATGAACAAAGCTAGTGGAGGTGATGGAATTCCAGCTGAGCTGTTTCAAATCCTAAAAGATGATGCTGTGCGAGTGCTGCACTCAATAGGCCAGCAAATTTGGAAAACTCAGCAGTGGCCACAGGACTGGAAAAGGTCAGTTTTTGTTCCAGTTTCAAAGAAAGGCAATGCCAAAGAATGTTCAAACTACTGCACAGTTGCACTCATCTCACACACTAACATGGCACCCCACTCCGGTACTCTTGCCTGGAAAATCCCATGGACGGAGGAGCCTGGTAGGCTGCAGTCCATGGGGTCACGAAGAGTCAGACATGACTGAGTGACTTCACTTTTCACTTTTCACTTTTCACTTTTCACTTTCATGCATTGGAGAAGGAAATGGCAACCCACTCCAGTGTTGTTGCCTGGAGAATCCCAGGGACGGGGGAGACTGGTGGGCTGCCATCTATGGGATCACACAGAGTCGGACACGACTGAAGTAACTTAGCGGCAGCAGCACACACTAGCAAAGTAATGCTCAAAATTCTCCAAAGCCAGGCTTCAATAGTACATGAACTATGAACTTCCAGATTTTCAAAAGATTTAGAAAAGGCAGAGGACCCAGATATCAAATTGCCAACATCTGCTGGATCATCAAAAAAGCAATAGAGTTCCAGAAAAACATCTACTTCTGCTTTATTGGCTATGCCAAAGGCTTTGACTGTGTGGATCACAATAAACTGTGACTAATTCTCAAAGAGATGGGACTACCAGACCACCTGACCTGCCTCCTGAGAAATCTGTTTGCAGGTTAAGAATCAACAGTTAGAACTGGACATGGAACAACAGACTGGTTCCAAATCAGGAATGGAGTACGTCAAGGTTGTATATTGTCACCCTGCTTATTTAACTTATATGCAGAGTACATCATGTGAAATGCTGGGCTGGATGAAGCACAAGCTGGAATCAAGATTGCCGGGAGAAGTATCAATAATCTCAGATATGCAGATGACACCACCCTTATGGCAGAAAGCAAAGAAGAACTAAAGAGCCTCTTGGTGAAATTGAAAGAGAGTGAAAAACTTGGCTTAAAACTCAACATTCAAAAAACTAAGATCATGGTATCCGGTTGCATCATGTCATGGCAAATAGATGGGAAACAATGGAAACAGTGACAGACTAATTTTTTGGGCTCCAAAATTACTGCAGATGGTGACTGCAGCCATGAAATTAAAAGATGCTTGCTCCTTGGAAGAAAAGTTATGACCAACCTAAGCAGTATATTAAAAAGCAGAGGCATTACTTGGCCAACAGAAGTCCATCTAGTCAAAGATACGGTTTTTCCAGTGGTCATGTATGGGTATGAGAGGTGGACTATTAAGAAAGCTGAGCACCGAAGAATTGATGCTTTTGAACTGTGGTGTTGGAGAAGACTCTTGAGAGTCCATTGAACTGCAGGGAGATCCAACCAGTCCATCCTAAAGGAAATCAGTCCTGGATATTCATTGGAAGGACTGATGCTGAAGCTGAAACTCCAATACTTTGGCCACCTGATGCAAAGAACTGACTCATTGGAAAATATCCTGATGCTGGAAAAGATTGAAGGTGGAAGGAGAAGGGGATGACAGAGGATGACATGGTTGGATGGCATTACCGACTCAATGGACAAGAGTTTCAGTAGGCTCCCGGAGATGGACAGGGAAGCCTTGCGTGCTGCAGTCCGTGGGGTCACAAAGAGTCAGACACGACTGAGTGACTGAACTGAACTGAGGGAGGGGGTGATAGGTCTTTTGTTCAGAAAGTATGATGGGGCTGAGGCAGTGTCTGCTTTCAAATACTGAATCTTTAAAATATTCTATGATTGTATAATTATGATGCATTCTATTGGTGCAATTGTTGGATTTTACATTGAATAGGTTAAAATTATTTCTACAGGAGAATACAGGTTTTTCACTAAAGTGGAAGGAGATTGAATGGTAAGACAGTGGAGAAGAAACAGTAAGTGTATTATGTAGCTGTCTGGAATATTTAATACCAAAGGCAAGCCTTGAATGAGGAAGAGGAGATAATAGATTGCCTTTCCTATGGGCTTGCTTATCATGCTCTTGGAAAACAAGAAGGTGAAATTCAGTGTTTTATGTCTTTGGATTGTGCCACAGTGCTTGCCCTGCATCAGACAGCTTTTGACTAATATCCTGTAGATTTTAGTTTGTTATTCATTTGACATTTGCTTTCATGTTGTATTTTAAGCCAATGTGATAATGAAATGAATTGTTTTGTTATATGTATATTTATTGTATATTTTTAAATAATTTTATTTATATTTGGCTATGCTGGGTCTTTGTTGGTTTGTGGGCTTTTCTCTAGATGGGTCAAGCTTGGGGCCACTCTGTGGTTGTACTGTGTGGGGCTTCTCATTGTGGTGGCTTCTCTTGTTGCAGAGCATGAGCTCTAGGGGAAGAGGGCTTCAGTAAATACAGCTCATGGGCTCCACAATTGTGGCCCCAGGCTCTAGAGCACAGGCTCAATAGTTGTTGTGCACAGGCTTAGTTGCTCTGTGGCATGTGGGATGTTCTTAAATCAGGGATCAAACTTGTGTCTCCTACATTGGCAGGGGGATTCTTTACCACTGAGCTGCCAGGGAAATCCTGAATTGTTTTATTTATTCTGTTTATAAAAGCAAACAATGTTAATAGCTCAAATAAAATAGAAATATATTTGTAATGGCATCATAGCATATGAGATGCTATTTTCATTCTTCCTTGAGAGGCTAAGAATTGTATTTATACACTAGTTTCAGGTCTGGAGTGAGAAGAAAGTAGATGGAGCTTGTATATAAGCAGTTGTTGGTTTATTTAAATTTTCTACATTAGGATGTTTTCATTTTTAGAGGATACCCCTACATATTAACAGTATTAAGAAATGCATCTGAAGAAAACAACCCAAACAAAACAAAACAGAAAATACATTAAAAAAATACTTCCGAGTAAGAATTTCAGCTAAGGCTCACTGCTTAGTGGATTCTGGAAAAGTAGACATTCTCCTTATCAGGGTCACTAGAGAATGAGACAAGTCAGGATTTTGATTCTACTCAAATAGCTTGGTCAGGAAAGCAGTGACTTGGCCAAGCCTCAGTTATAGTAGCAATTGCTGAAGCTCAGAAGGCAGAATGGCTCCTCAGTGATTTGACTGGAAATCTTCAGTTTCTCTGTACCATCCTTCTTATCCATGCAGTTTTGGTCTTAGATTTCTTAGCGTCTCTAATCAAGACTTACTTTTGTAATTAGGGAAAAGTGAGTGAGTAGAGTGACCCCAGGGCTTCTCTGGTTGCTCAGTGGTAAAGAATCTGCCTGCCAAGCAGGAGACACAGGTTCATTTTCAGATTGGGAAGATCCCCTGGAGAAGGAAAGGGCAACCCACTGCAGTGTTCTTGCCTGGGAAATCCCATGGACAGAGGAGTCTGGCAGGCTATAGTCCATGGGGTCACAAAGAGTCAAACACAACTGAATGACTGAACGTGCACGTACTCACGCACGCAAAGTGACCCCAGAGTAAATGTCATGTCACTTTTCCCGTTTGAGCAATCAGAGAGGTTCCAGCTCCAGAGTTCCACCAGACCAGGCTTTAGCTTTGCCCAGGTTTGCCCCTGGTCCTGAAGACTCCTGAGAACTGGTGCCATGTTGGCCTGGCTTACTGAACTTTTTTGAGCTCTTTCTTTGCAGATTCAGTATATCGAGAAGTCAAGTCAGGGTTCCAAAATGGGTAAGGGAAAATCACGGGAGTTGTTTTGTAAGGGTATTTGAGGTTATAGCTGAGGAGGCAGAAGAGAAAGGGAAAAAGCTAATATTACTTTCAATCTGCATGGTGCTTTCTAATCTCATTTAATTAAATTCTCACCATAAACACATAAATGTAGCCGAGGAGTAAAGCACCTTACACTTAGGGATCTGTACAGAAGCAGGTCAGTTTGTCAGACAGATGTGTTTGGAGCAGATCTGTAAATGCTCTGGTTTAGTCGAGTTTCTCCTATTGTGCGTCGCTACTCTTAGGGTTTCTTGGTAGGTGTGGTACTTTGGTGATGGCTTTGAAAGGTTTAAGTCTTAATCACTGGAATCTCTGAATCTTAATATGTGAATCCTATTTAGAAAAAGGGTCTTTGGAGATATAGTTAAGTGAAGGATCTTGGGATGGGAGTTTATCCCAGATTATTCAGTTGGGCCCCAAAGGCAATCATAATGGTCCTTATGAAAGAGGGAGATCACACCCCCCCACACCCAATTGAAAATGGAGGCAGAGATTGGAGTCAATGAGGTCATGAGCAAAAGATGCTTGTCCCAAGTTGGAAGAGCAGGGAATGGATCCCCCAGAGGTTCTGGTGGGAGTTTGTCTCCTTTGACACCTTGGCCCCAGCAATCCTGATTTTGAGTGCCTAGTTTGCAGAATTATAAGAGAGTAAATTGCTGTTACTTTATGCCACTTTATGTAGTAATTAGCAACCACGTGAAAGAGAAGAAATACAAGTAGAAAGCAACACAGTCAGGAGTCTACCATCAGATTTAGTTTTTAGAAAGAATCCCCTTTTATTACTTAGGTATAATATACAATTTGAATGCAAACCTGGTCTAGTTGGTTTTAATCCTCAGCATCAGATTAACTCTGCAAAAGCAGTGCTCTAATTGTGTCGAGTTTGCTCATCCATGTTCCCAATGTGACTGCTGCTGCTAAGTCGCTTCAGTCGTGTCCGACTCTGTGCGACCCCAGAGACGGCAGCCCACCAGGTTCCCCTGTCCCTGGGATTCTCCAGGCAAGAACACTGGAGTGGGTTGCCATTTCCTTCTCCAATGCATGAAAGTGGAAAGTGAAAGTGAAGTCACTCAGTCATGTCTGACTCTTAGTGACCCCATGGACTGCAGCCCACCAGGTCCTCTGTCCATGGGATTTTCCAGGCAAGAGTACTGGAGTGGGGTGCCATTGCCTTCTCCATCCCAATGGGACTATCAATTTGGAATTCTGTTTGGCTTGTTTATAATTGTTTCCACATTGCTTGGCACATAGTAGGTTCTTAGTAAATATTTTCCAGATGAGTACATGCTTAAGTATGAGTATCTTTCTAATTAGGGCTCTAGTCTTCTTTTCCAGCTATATCCACTGCCCCACCCCGCCCCTCCTGCCTTCTCTCTTTCATATTATCTCTCTGTTTGTGTATGTATTTGTATTCCTGTTAGGCCAAAAAACAAACATACAAAAAAAAACCCAAGTTGGGAAGATACAAATAATGAATAGTAACTATAGTTTCCCTTATGAATAATAACTGTCCAGATGACAGATGGCACTGGAATAGACTGTATAATATTAATTGAAACGTTTTGTTACATCTTTAGGAAAGAGAGGTAAACTGGGACAAACCAAGTGTATATTAAGGATTTATTTTTTAAATGTAGTTCATGTTTTTAGGATGAGTATAGATAAAACCCTAATGTGTCCTATGCTTGCAGCAGTCTTTAGGAGCAATGAATATTCAAAACGGTGTCAGTGAGGCACTGCTCTTTTAAAGATGATAGTATGGTTTTAAAATATTGAAAAATAAACATTGAAACAAAAAATTTGTAGTAAAACAATTATATCAAGCTGAAATTAAAAATTCACTTGGTGAATTCTGAAACATTGCCCATCATCTGAAAGTAGTTTTCTGCTTGTAAATTGTTGAATTTCATACTTAGGGCAACATCCTAAGATAATCAAGTGAACTAGATGATTGATTTTGTTTCCTCAGCTTTTATACAAAAAAAGTTAAGTTCTTAGGACTGTTTTAAAATGGATAATGGATACACATAAATCTTACATCTGGATTCAAAGTTTTAATTTAAAAAAAGTTTAAAATTCCAAACCTCAGACTATATACCAAACTAATTAAATCTCAATTCCTGGATGGGTCATAGGCATCCATGTTGTTTTTTTTTTTTTTTAAGTTCCCAGGTGATTCCAATGTGCAGACAAGTTTGAAAACCACTGTAATATACTATTATCACACCAAAGATAATTATAGTGTAGTATATGATCCATATTAAGGTTTTCACAGAGTTTCCCTGGCTAACTTTTATATCTTGTTTTATTTCTAAACTATGTATTTATTTGGTTGTAATGTCTCTGCAAGGACAGGGATTTTTGCCTGTTCTGTTCACTGTATCCCCAGTGTCTAGAAGAGAGGCTGAGCCGAGTAGGTCATTGAGAAGTATTTGTAGGTTGTGTGAACTTAATCCATGGCTCCTGCATTTGGTGGGGGCAGGTGTGTTGGATATGACTGACTGATGTATGGCTTTGCTTGAACAAAAAAGTGTCATCCTGGATTTAGAAAAAGATAATGGAGAACTACACCTTCCTAATCAATGGTACATTTAGGTTCAAATATGTGCAGAGATGTAAAGTAAAATTTCATTATGTGATTTGTGTACACATTGCTCAGAGACCCAAAGGGGTTTACCTGTCTGGGTCCCTGGGCTTCAATGGGACACAGTTTGAAAAAACCCCTGTTTGATGGTGGCCCTCAGGGTGAGTTCATACTCATGTAGGCACATAATCACCTTTTTTTTTTTTTGGTACCAATGGGTTTAATTATACTTTGTGAAAGCCTGAAGCAAACATGGATGGGTCCCTGGGCTTCAGTGGGACACAGTTTGAAAAAATGGCACTCAATACATAAGTTTCATTTATTTATTAATTTTTTCTCAGAAAAAACTTTTTAATATTTCACCATGAAAAATAACATTTTCTAGATTTTTTTGGTATGTGTGTGTGTGTTAGTTGCTCAGTCGTGACCAACTCTTTGCGACTGTGTGGACTGTAGACCACCAGTCTCCTCTGTCCATGGAATTCTCTAGGCAAAAATACTGGAGTGGGTTGCCATTCCTTTCCCCAGGGGATTTTCCTGACCTAGGGATTGAACCTGAGTCTCATGCATTGCAGGCAGATTCTAGGAGTTCATTTCTTGCTGAATATTAAAAAACATTGTGATTGTATGCCCAATTGTGTCAAAAGTTTTTGTACAATATATAGAATGGAATATTAGCTGTGAGAAAGAATGAAATTGTTCCATTTGCACAAGTTATATTTTTGACGTTTCAGCTATCCTGTCTTGCATCCCTCTTTCCTTTCACATATTAAGATTACTTAATAGCTTTGATGGTAGTAGTATTACTGTGTGGGGAAGTTTAAATTCTGGCTGATGGTAAGAGTGGTAAAATTTGAGAGCCTAGGTTTTTGCAAGAATAAGGGAATCAGTGGTAACAAAATTCTGAGAAATATTTTAATCAGGGTTATTATGTCTGCTGTTGAATATTCCCCAAGCATCAACGTTCAATTTTAGGACAGCTCCAGGAGTTTAACAGATAGCACACCAAAGTCTCATCTAACCAAGAGGTAGAATCTAACTGGCTTGAATATGGTGCCTTATTTCTTTCAGAGCCAGAATTCTAAGTTTTCATGCTTCGTGAAAGTACGAGTTCTCAAGCTGCTTAAAACTAGCTACTCATAATCATCAGCAAGTATGGTTTTTATGAACAACAACAACAAAAATCTGTGAAGACTATACGTCAACAAAAGTAATTTTTTATTTAAATTTGACCTTTGGTGCTAGGTCCCTGGCACTGTTAATTTGCAGTTTTAGATCAGGCCTTGTGATTTGCTTACTTATGTTCAACAATATAAAAATTCAGTGGTGTTATTATCCCCAAATATCCTTTTTTCCTCTTTTTTTTTTTTTTGAAAAATGTATAAGCAACTCTTCGTTTTTTTTTTTTTCCGATTAAATCACTGATTCTTAGGTCACTGTCAAGGATAATACTTTCCCCTTGTAATCACAGATTTTTGTGGTTGAGGAAATCCAAGTGTCATTTGGTCTGAACTCTTTCGTTTACAGTGTGAGGAGATGGAAATCAGGAGAGGTAAACCCACAGCTAGCTGGTGATGGAACCAAGGGAAGAGTCACTGAGGGGTGTTTAGTGGCTGTTGAAGGTTTCTCACATCCAGCTGGTGGTGGGAAGAACAGAGCCTGTGATCCCCGATGAACTTTGTTAAGGGCCTGCTGTAAGAGTATTATTGCAACAATCCAATGTTGAAGTTCTACAAAGTGCAGTATTTATATATGGCTGAGTAGAATGTTTTCATTCCATCTTCATGAACAAGGATGGAAAAGGGATGTTTTCAGCCTGAGTTCTAACTGTAGCGATGCTAAGGACATGGAAGCTCATAAACCATGCAGTGTGCATGGCACTCACACCTTTCTTAGACAGTGAGTGGTTGGTTTTGGAGTGTGATGGCTTCGGGTAGCTGTGAAGATTCAGTGATTAATACCTTTAGCTGTATTTAAAGGATTACTGAGTGATGAAGATGCTAGTGGTGGTGTTTGACCTGTTGCCCCCTCTGTAGCTCCTCGGGGGCATTTAACCTTAAATTTAGGAGTGGTCAGAACACAAAAGCAGCAGTCCTTACCACTTTCTCTTGGAAGAAAACATTGACTTCATTTGCCATGGATTTATTGCTTTCCCCTTTAACCCGGAACACTGACCAACTGCATCAGATGTGAAGAAGCTTGGCCGCACCTGCTCTCCCCATTCTCTCCCACTTTTCTCACCCATCTGCAGCCTCTTCTAGAAGATGGCCAGACAAGAATCAGAGTCGAGCACTTGATGTGCTAGGTCAAGAGCCCAAACCCAGTGACTCTAAGCAGGGTTTTTTCAGTGCATCGGCTTTACACTTTCTGCAGAAATAACAGCTGGCATTTAAAATGATCCCTGGCCACTTATTAGTCAGTCCTTCCACAGGACACAGTTGTGCCTTCAGTTGTCAGAGTGGGGTGGAGTAGGGTGGGGTGAGGTGGCTCTTGGTTGAAGTTGGAGTGGGTGTTGGTCTGGAATTGAGGGCAGTTTGATTGGCAGCACAGGTAGGCGAGGGACAGAGGGAGGAGACTTGGTGACACACCTCATCCAAGGAGCAAGGGGTGGGGAAGAGCAATTAAGCCTCTGTTTCTTTTCTGAAATACCTTCTCATATCTCTTATGGCTGGGAACCAAGGCTATTTGCTTGGTCATAGATTCATTTCTGAGAAGTAGGGCAGAAGGCAGGTGGCTATGCTGTAAGACATGCTCCAGAGAGAAATACCAATCTTTTTAGATGTCTGTGTAAATACTTGTATGGATTTTCTAGATTATAGCACCAGATTGTGAAAGTCCATCAGTCATGTCCCAGTCTTTGTGACCCCATGGAATTCTCCAGACCAGAATACTGGAGTGGGTAGCCGCTCCCTTCTCCAGGGGATCTTACCAACTCAGGGATCGAACCCAGATGTGCCGCATTGCAGGCAGATTCTTTACCAGCTGAGCCACAAGGGAAGCCCTAGCACCAGATATGGGAATGCCATATCTCATACTATGAATAGTATTCTCGTAGTATTAATAGATATGGAAAGTGAGTTCCAGCGAATGTATCTGGTTAGTGTTGAACTGAACTAACCTTCATCTTGTCACCCAGCCTCTTATCAAGAGGCAGTAAAGTGAAGGCGTAAACTACCCGATTAAGCCGAAGCTGGCTTGTCCGGCATCCAGATCCAGCTCTCCAACCTATGATGTAACCTTGTCAAGTTACTTAACCACTCTGTCCCTCTGTTTCTCAACTGACAAATCAGTAGATAAAGTTGTTATGAGGAGTAAATGCAAAAGCACATGTGCAAGTGTTATTTAAATGATATCCTGACTGATGGTGATGGCTCAGTGAGTACAAGCTACTGGTATCATTGTGATTGTTATTCTTTCTGGGCTCTTTTACTCTTTTACTAGCATTTTGTCAACATTTTAAAAATGAAAGGTAGAAGCAACACCTTATGAAAATAAAACTATATATAGATTCAGTTGGCCAAACAATATGTGATAGTGAGCTGATGTTATAAACAAAAGAAATTCATAGTTTGACTCTTAGTGAAGTCGTTCAGTATTGTCTGACTCTGCGACTCCATGAACTGTAGCCTACCAGGTTCCTCCGTCCATGGGATTTTCCAGGAAAGAATACTGGAGTGGGTTGCCATTGGCTCTTAGGTAATATATATAATGATGTTGTTCAGTCACAAAGTTGTGTCTGACTCTTTGCAACCCTACTGACTGCAGCACACCAGGCTCCTCTGTCCTTCACTATCTCCCAGAGTTTGCTGAAATTCTTGTCCATGGTGTTGATGATGCCATCCAACCATCTCATCCTCTGCTGCCCTCTTCTCTTTTTTCCTTCAATCTCTCCCAGCATCAGGGTCTTTTCCAATGAATCAGCTGTTTGCATTAAGTGGTCAAGTATTGGAGCTTCAGCATCAGTTCTTCCAGTGAATATTTAGGGTTGATTTCCTTTAGGATTGGCTAGTTTGATCTTGCTGTCCAAGGGACTCTCAAGAGCCTTTTCCAGCACCACAGTTCAAAAGCATCAGTTCTTTGGCATTAAGCCTTCTTTGTGGTCCAACTCTCACATCCATACATGACCACTGGAAAAACCATGGCCTTAGCTATATAGACCTTTGTTGGCAAAGTGATGTCTTTCCTTTTTAATACTTTGTCTAGGTTTATCATAGTCTTCCCTCCAAGGAGCAGGTGTCTTTTAATTTTGTGGCTGAGTCACTGCTTGCAGTGATTTTGGAGCCCAAGAAAATAAAATCTGTCACTGCTTCCACTTTTTCCCCTCCACTTGCCATGATGTGATGGGACCGGATGCCATGATCTTTGTTTTTGAATGTTGAGTTTTAAGCCAACTTTTTCACTTCCCTCTTTCATCCTCATCAAGAGGCTCTTTAGTTCCTCTCACTTTCTGCCATTAGGGTGGTATCATCTGCATATCTGAGGTTGTTGCTGTTTCCCTGGACTATCTTGATTCCAGCTTGTGTTTCATCCAGCCCAGCGTTTCACATGATGTACGTACTCTGCTTCTAAATTAAATAAACAGAATAAATACATATGTTTAAGGAAGCATATTTTCTTCATTTAGTCATGTTATAGAAAGATGTCAATATATTTTTTGTAATTTCCTAGGATCATAAATAGTAAAAACTTAAACAGATACTGTGTTTGCATTCTTTACTCCCTGATTCACACGGAAGAAAGTAGGCCAGAGATAGAAGTGCCATCTTCAAGATTAGATAGTTAATTATGCAGGCAGGCAGGCAGTCTCTGCCCCCTCTCTTTTAAGTTACAGACATGTGTTACAGATCTTCTTGTGTGTCAACTACCTAGCTAACATCTTACACTTGTTTCCTTCAATGTTGGATGGTTGTATTAATGAGAATTTTACTGAACAATTTTCATGGAGATAAAAATAGCTAATTGAAATTTTTAGATAGTTTATAAAATACTTAAGGTATATCTCCTTAATGATGAAGGCGAGATTAAAAGCTTGAGTTGGGAACTAGCTAAAAACAGATTGATGACTAACAGCTTTCTCAAAGAGGAAGCTTTGTGTGTGTATGTGTGTGTGTGAAGTTACTCTATGGGACTAGAGAGGAAGAAAATGAAATATGAGCCAGTATTTTTGAAACCTTTCCCAATTTTGTCATTCAGTTGAGTGGCTTTGGGAGAATATCCACTTTTCTTTTCCACATTTTGATTGTGTTTAAAAGAGAGCACAAAATAACTTCAAAGGAGAGAGTTTCTTCAGAGGATGGAAACATCAGGTTTTCAAGGCTGGTGAAGTGCATTCAGTACGGTAATGTGTACCTGCGGGTGTGAAAGGAGGTGGTTTTTTTGAATATTGACTTTGGTCTCTTCAGATAACCATTAAAAAGAGAGATAACATTAAAAAGAGTCAACTAATGATATATTAATGTAAAAGAAGCCGGTAGTAAAAATAACCTTATGAAAAGAATAGAAATAATCTAATCTGGAGATTTAACACATTAGTCACCTCACAGTGGATTCACCACCTAAATGATTGAGGACTGAGAAATTGCAAGAAGACAGCATGAGCTTAAAGAGTATGTGAATCATTGCTGACTAATTAACAATAGTTTAGGCATGCAAGGCACTCTTTAGAAGTTTAGGAAATGATTTCAGACTGAATATTATAATTTTACTTTGTCCTTTTATATAGTCATAAAATAAAAATGAAAACCACTTGTGAAGTAAACCTGGTTTGAGACGGAAGTAGGCTATAAAAGTTAAAAAGCTTCATTTGAGATGATTATTTTGTGGCTCCATTTAGGAATTTTTGGCAAGATTGTGTTGCCTAGAAAGCAAACTGAAGATGGTTATTAACTGAAATAAACCTGAAATGAACAAGCAAAATAGGAACTGAATATTTGCATTAAATTTCCATTTAGTGTGAAAATACATTGCAAATAAAACATTTCCATTTTTATGTACTGAATGAATGACAATATGAAGGATAGTAGAATTATCCTAACAAATATACAAAAGTGTCGGAGAAGGCAATGGCACCCCACTCCAGTACTCTTGCCTGGAAAATCCCATGGACGGAGGAGCCTGGTAGGCTGCAGTCTGTGGGGTCGCTAGAGTCGGACATGACTGAGCGACTTCACTATCACTTTTCACTTTCATGCATTGGAGAAGGAAATGGCAACACACTCCAGTGTTCTTGCCTGGAGAATCCCAGGGACAGGGAAGCCTGGTGGGCTGCCGTCTCTGGGGTCGCACAGAGTCGGACACGACCGAAGTGACTTAGCAGCAGCAGCATACAAAAGTGTGTTTTTTAAGAGGAGGTTTTTTCGTTTTTTTTCTTTTCTTTCTTTCTGGTTTTTTTTTTTTTAACAGATTTTTTGGAAACATCTGTAAATATTAGCAAATTAACTCACAGAGCAGGAAGGGGGGAGACCTCAGTTGTAGCCTTGTTTGTAACCAGTTATATGCCCAGAGACTATTTCTTTGCTTCTCTGAATCTCAGTTCCTTCATGTGTAAAGTAAAATGATTTGGCTAGGTCATCTAAAAATTGCTTTCATTTCTGTTTAATGATTTGAGAATTCAGAGATCAACATGGGCCAGGAGCTTGAAAGCTTTGTTGAGGATTTTAACAGGAGCCAGATTTTGGAGGAAGGATAAAAATTATTAAAACGAGGTCAGTCTGCTTGGACCTATAGCATGAACAGAGATCTCATTGGAAGGGGGCATCCTCATAATTTATTGTCCAATCATTATAAAAGCAGAATATGTGGATTGAATCAGGGATTGACTCAGCAGATTTGGAACAGCCATTGAAAGAACTTCTTAAGTAGCTGGAAGAAACTACGTTGAATAGAATTATATTGTAGCTGATGAATATGAAATAACACAGGTCTGCTTAGATATGAAACTTAACACACCTACACTTCTGTGCAGCAAGGATTAAGTAAAAAGCTGACAGAGGGGCAGTAAACCAAGATTTAGCAGACGTATGATGGGCAGTGCCAAGGGAGCAGCGTGGGAAGCATTCTGGATGCTGAGAGAATGAGGTGTGGGGAGGGAGGGACTGGATAATGGGCTGGTTGGGAACTGGAAGGTCCCAAAGACAGTCAGGATGTTGGTTATGGTTCAAGAAGGGGAACCCAAAGCATGTTTCTTGTGATGTGAGTTAATAAGGCTCGGGCTGTGACCATGCTAATAGGGCTTGATGGGAACAAACAAGTCAGCATACATGATTAGGGAAGAATACAGGAGGTGTGGGGTCAGCGTGACACAGGTGTTTCAATTTTAAGGGGGATGATGATTGCAGAGGGCGGGAGTGAAAAATCTGATCTAGGAGTAGGGATGAGGGGGGTGTGTGTGGATTATAAGTCTCATTCTGAAACCAGCTGTGTCGCTGTCAGTAACCTGCTGGGAGTGTAATCACTTCACCTCTCAGGGCCTCTGTGTTCTCAAAGCCAGAATGAGGCCAACAGTGGAACTGTGTCAGTACTTCTCAGTGGGGGCAGTATTGCTCTCCAGAGGGCGTTCTGGAAATTCGTGGGAGTGTTTTATGTTATTTCATTGTTTGCCAGGTAGGTTCCAGTTGTGTCAGACATCCTGCAGTTTTAGGACAGTCCTGCCAAACAAAGAATTATGTGGTGTCCTTCATGTCTTTAGAATGACCCAGTGGGCATTCCTGACGGATGTCGTATAAACGTCTCATCTCTGCTTATCTTAACTCAAGCTTTTAATTCCATGTACCACCTGTCCCTTTGTTCTCTTGTTTTCTGTTTTTCTTACGAGGCATGTTTTCTGATCTTGTTTTTCTCCAAATCTAAAGTCACTCATTAGAAGTAACAAGTAGAAGTAAGCAGTTGACCACTTCCTTGTGTCTTATAGAGTCTGAGCATTAATCCGCTTATTGAAATGCATAATTTTGAAAATTATTTTCCTTTGTTCCTCAATATTATGATAAAGGTCATAGGCAGACACATGTATCTTAAAATGGTGTAGAGATAAAGGATCAGAATTTCACTTCAGGATAATTAATGGTGGAGATGATAAAATATTATGTTAAGGGCAAGTCTGTTAAGGTCAAGAACCGCTTCCCTAAATGATTCCCCAGGTTTTTCACTCGTGACATCTCTAAAATACTACAGCTCCACTTGAAGAGGTAGTTTTCTGAGGTGGGACGGGTTAAAAACTGACAGCATCAGGTTGGGAATTGGTGGAAATCAGCCACTTCTTGTGAATTGCATGAAAGCCTGAGAAGCTGAAATCTCCCTGAGGGAAAGGCCCATGATGGGTCCTTGCCGGGGAGTGTGGATGCAGGCAGACGGGAGGGTGTGCTGTCCATGAAGTCTGCAGAGGAGGGCAGCTGTGAGGAGGGCAGGGGCGATTACCACTGTTTTTTTGCAGCTGCATCTGGGTGATCCTCTTTTTGATGGAAAGTAGGTGGTAGCAGAGGCTTTTCCAACGATTTAGCTGCCCACCAGCGCATCCCTCTCTTCTGGAAGCTTATTTTGGTTTTAAATTATGACGCAGTGCCATCACCCATCGTTTGTGTGAAAGTCCTCTCTCAGAGTACAAGAAAAAAGTGGCCCATGATATGTGACCTTTCTTTTTATTCCAATAGGCACACTGTTGCCCCTTCAGTTTCTAATTGGAGAGTAGTTTTATCTTCTACTTGTTAGTTTATCTAATATATTAAAGCATATTGAAAATATGAAAACTGAAGTGATTACAGCCACCTGCCGTATGAAAAAGTGTGAATGTCAAAATAATAAGGCATCCTTTTAAAATAGAATATGAGATTTGTTAGATGTGGTGGTGGTGGTGCTGGTAGTTTAGTTGCTGAGTCATGTCTGACTCTTTGAGACCCGAAGGAATGTAACCTGCCAGGCTCCTCTGTCCATGGCATTTCCCAGACAAGAATACTGGAGTGGGTTGCCATTTCTTTCTCCATTTTTAGGCTTACTTCCTGTTTTGTTGTTAAGTTGGTTTTTAGACCAGAAAAAGTTTGAACTTGACCTCCAATATTAATGCTCACTGTGATCACAAGTGAAATTCTGAGGGCATATTTTGGAGTTAAATCAAAGGGGACTTGTCATAAAAACTGTCTTTGTTTTGGTCTAGAAAATGGTGCTTTATTGGAGGCATTATTGCTTGAGCTTCCCTGGTGGCTCAGATGGTAAAGAATCTGCCTGCCAATGCAGGAGAACCAGGTTCTATCCCTGGGTTGAGAAGATCCCTTGGAGAAGGGAATGGAAACCCATTCCAGTATTCTTGCCTAGAAAATTCCATTGGCAGAGGAGCCTGGCAGGCTGCAGTTCACAGGGTCGCAAAGAGTCAGACATGACTGAGTGACTTCCACACTTGATTATTGCTTCAGGAGAAAAATTAGACAAGTTTGAAAGAGGTTAAACCAAGTGAAAATCAAGTTGTTAATGTAACTCCTATTTGGCGTTCATAATGGGGCTTGAGACCCTAAAATTTTAATGAGATGTTGAATACATTTGGCAAGACTTTTTTAATATCTGTTGCCTCTAGAAAAGGTAGTTAATATCAAAAGGCACACATTAAAAAGCCTCATAAATCTCCTATAAAACCAGTGCCTGAAGATAGTTATGTTAACATTGGGTAAATATTATTTTGGTTTTTTCTCCCCGTTGCTGTTTATAAAATGCCGGTTAAACATAAAGCTGAGTGGATGGAGCACTGAGTATCTGGAGAGGGAACGACTGGGCCCTGCTCTCCAGGAGCCAACAGCTTATACTACAGCCCTGTGTGTGAGTGCTTTCTTTCTCTGGACTTGAGACATTCACAGTGTTGTTCTTGTTCTTGATGGACTCATAATCCTCCTTTCTTGAATATCTACTATGGATTAATAGTATTTGGCCCTTTCTGTAAATTGTTTCTAGTCCTCATAATAGCCCTGCAAGGTACGTGTTGTTATTTCATTTTACAGATATGGAAAGGGATGTTCAAAGAGATTAGGTGGTTTGGCTAAGGCTCCATGTGCAATGAGTGGCAGGGTTTAGACTCCAAAGCCTTCCTTTGTCCCGGAAGCTCTGGACTCTCAGGACAGGGATCCCATCAGAAGCAATGATTGCATCATTTGCTGGTGGGCACTGGGGAGGGTCGGGAGGGTGTAAAGTTGGGGAGGACTATGCAGAAGAGGTTCTTGGGGCAGGAAAGGGACCTGGGTAGAGCTGGGCTTGGCAAGTCTGTACTGTTTGCATAGGTTGGGTTCTTGATTACAGAAGTGGGCCTGAAGGAAATGGACTTGAGGCCTGATGGGGAAAGTAGCTGGGGCCAAGCTCCAAGTGTCTTGAATGGCAAACTGAAGGTCCTGGGGACCTAATGAACCAGGCCACTCTGGTACTGACTGACTTCATGGTTTACAAAGAGATGTAACAGAGAATTTGGAGATGATGAAACTGGCTGGATTCACAGAGCATTTTGCATATTTATTGGGGGAGTATTTGGATAAACTGATGGTTGGGAACTAGTGTTTAAAGATGATGCTACATTTACACTGCACGCACGATCTGCATTGCAGTGATAACCTTCTTCAACAGAAAAGGTGATTCTGAAATAAATGAGCAGTGAAAACAGTGGGCTTGACATCATGTTCTGGCTTGGGAAGCATGATTCTCTCTGTTTCTAGGAAAAGACTTTGAATGTGGGAAAATGAATAGAAGCAAGACCAAATAACCTTGTACATGATGACAAGTCCATAAGGAAGGAAGGTAGTGACGAGGGAACTTTAAATATCTGTGATATCTGCAAGTTGCAGACTTGCTTGAATACCCAGGGTGTGTTTGAAGCACATTGGAGAAGCGAGATGGGCACTATTTTGAGCCTGTTTTCTCATATTTTGTTTTTTTACTTCTTTTTGATAGATGTACATGCCCTTCCTTTTTCTTGATGAAAAAGATACCTCCAATGTTTCCTCCTCTGACTTTTCCATTGTTCCATTGTCTGACCACGCTCCTCTCCCTTCTTGTTTCCAACTCGTCCACACATGCACTTTTCTGACTGCCTGTTAACCTTCCTCCTCTTGGCTGAAAGCCCAGGTAGCATTATCAGCTCCCCGCTTTGCCAGGAGCCTGCTGGGAACCACTAAGGTTCTTGTCAGTTTCTCTTTGCCCTTCACATATGTATTGCCTTCTGGCTTGACAGTTTCTGACTAGGGGATAATAGCCCTCAGCATAGACACTTTGGATCTCAGTAAATGTTTCCTGAAGGAGTTCATTACTCATTGGGAGAAGATAACTCTTCATGGGAGAACTTCCTCTTTAGGTATCTAATATATATATTATATGCCTGATAAATCTCTTAGTCATGTCTGACTCTTTGTGACCCCATGGACTGTAGCCCACGAGGGTTATCTGTCCATGGAATTCTTTGGGCAAGAATACCAGACTGGGTTGCCATTTCCTTCTCCAGATTTTATATATATATATTTCTTTTTCTGTAGATTTGGTAGATTCCTGACTCAATATTGTAGGTTTATAATTAGTTTAAATTTACAAGTACTCTGTATAGTACTCTGTATGTCTTATTAAAGACATATTAAGACTTTTGGCTAATGGGCTGTATAGGAGTTGTAGTTCAAGTCTATCTATCCCTGAGCAGTATTAAGAGATATTACAGTTCTAAAAATGTCACCATGGTTTTTGACAACATTGAGCAATTGTGCCCTTAAGATGGGGATGTTATTCAAAGGTGGGGGGTGGGAACCTACTTTTTTTTTTTTTTGTAAATTTGGGGCAGTGTGGGATTCCCCAATTTTTGAAGTAGGATAGTGTTTCTTTTTTAATCTGAAAATGAGTAAAAATGATTCTATAAAATAATTTGTACATGTTTCAATATTTTGTGAAATTTGTTGACACTGGTAACTGTCCCCATTTTATATGAGAGTCTGTATTTGTTTTTCTTAAGAAAGGCATATTTGTAGATGAATTAGATATTTGACCCCCAATATAAAAACTATGCATCATCCCAGCTTTAAAGGAAGAGGTATTAAGCATTGGCATAGAACAGGAAACAGGCTTCTAACAGGAGAGAAAAGGATGGTGCTCCCTGTCAAGAATTAATTATAACCTCATTTGTGGGTTGAGATATACACACATAAAATGATTAGTGAACCAAGCAGGGTTATTTATAACCATATATGCACTTGTTTTTAATCTCTAGCCTGTGTATGCTCCAAAGGATTTGTGTCTGTTTGTATATGAGTTTGTATAGTTAGGGTGTGTAAATCAATTTGTAATGAGGTGCCTTGTAAGAGAATTAGCGGGAAAAGGGAGGAAGCAGGCTTTGGAGTTGGGGAGAAGATTTCCCAGGGCAGGGAGCCTCCAGGAGGGAAGAAGCACGAGCAAACTGGTAGATGCTCCAAAGGATATTTGTACAGGCAACCCTCGAACAACATGGGTTTGAATTGGGTCCAGCCATGAAATTAAAAGACACTTACTCCTTGGAAGGAAAGTTATGACCAACCTAGATAACATATTCAAAAGCAGAGACATTACTTTGCCAACAAAGGTCCGTCTAGTCAAGGCTATGGTTTTTCCAGTAGTCATGTAAGGATGTGAGAGTTGGACTGTGAAGAAGGCTGAGCACCAAAGAACTGATGCTTTTGAACTGTGGTGTTGGAGAAGACTCTTGAGAGTCCCTTGGACTGCAAGGAGATCCAACCAGTCCATTCTGAAGGAGATCAGCCCTGGGATTTCTTTGGAAGGAATGATGCTAAAGCTGAAACTCCAGTACTTTGGCCACCTCATGCGAAGAGTTGACTCATTGGAAAAGACTCTGATGCTGGGAGGGATTGGGGGCAGGAGGAGAAGGGGACGACAGAGGATGAGATGGCTGGATGGCATCACTGACTCAATGGACGTGAGTCTGAGTGAACTCCGGGAGTTGGTGATGGACAGGGAGGCCTGGTGTGCTGCAATTCATGGGGTCGCAAAGAGTCGGACACGACTGAGTGACTGAACTGAACTGATACATTTAATTCAATGGTAAATACTGCCCGGTCTGCAGTTGGTTGAATCTGAGGAAACAGATCCATGGATACGGAGGAACCACAGATGTGGAGGGCTGACTATAAGTTAGATGCTGACCTTTTGTTGCACAGGGGTCGGAGGCTTGGCACCCCTAACCCTGCTGTAGTAATAGTGGGGCTGTAGTAAAACACCTGTCACTCTGGGCTGCTGGCATCTGTGCTCCTGTCTGGTTTGGGAAACTCTTTACTGCCCGAGCTTTGCTGGGGGACACAGCCCTCCTCTCACTGAACAGTAGGGCAGTGCCTACTGCTGCAGGGCTCGGTGCTGTGAGCTGTGTGGTCTGCTCCTGCGCAGTGTTCCTGGGCCACTCTGCAGCACAACTGGGGGCATTACACTCGGCTGTCAGACACTTCGGGAGCCACCCACTGGGTGACATTTAATAACATTCTCTCCTGTGTAGTCAGAGCTGATGTGTAATTTGCTATTGGAAGCCCTGATAGAAATACACACATATCATCAGGCACCTTTCTTTGTACCAAGAGAATTTCACGTGTTTTATGAACATTAGGGTCTCACACAACTCAGGATGGAGATTATGTTGGTCCCCAATTATAGCTGAAAAACTTGAGATTCAGAGAGGCTAAGTAACTTGACTAAGATCACACGGGCAATAAGCAGAGAGCTGGAGTGTGATCCAGGCTTTCCTACACAGAGACTGTGGTCTTAACTTCTGTCCTCTGGCTCCCATCCTCTGAGGAATGCAGATCATTACCATTAACTTCCTGTACAGATGGTTGGATGGCATCACCGACTCAATGGACATCAGTTCAGTTCAGTTCAGTCTCTCAGTCATGTCCGACTCTTTGTGACCCCATGAATCGCAGCACGCCAGGCTTCACTGTCCATTACCAACTCCTGATGAGTTGGAGCAAACTTCGGGAGTTAGTGAAGGACGGGGAGGCCTGGTGTGCTGCAGTCCATGGGGTCACAATGGTGAAGTCACAGTAGTGACCGGACACTACTTAGTGACTGAACAAAAACAACAATATATTTTGGAGTACTTTGTTATGAAAAGATTTTCCTCAAAGCACAGTTGGGGAAGGGTTTGCCTGTCTTACCTGAGTATCAAAAATAGGATTTGACAGATATGGGTTGTCACTGGTTAGAATGCTGGATAGAGGTAAGGTTTTTCTCACCCCTGGTCTGCTTTGCTTTGAGATATTTGGAACTGATATCAAGGCAAACAGGAGATCCTGAAGACCATACACAAGTTTTTTAGGAGGGACATGGTAAGGGAGAGGGTAGGGAGGAAAGCAGCTTATCACAAAGATTCTGTCAGGAGTCCTGCTTGTCACATCATTTAATTTTTACGACACCTGGGTATTCTGCCTGGAGCAACCTATACCCAGGGGGCTACATGGCTAAACCATCCCTATTCCCCACTTCTTTGGGGAGTCTTGTCAGATCTTCTCCTCCCATCTCTAATCATTTGACCTCTCCTCCCTCAACCTCCTAACCCACTTAATTTATTTCCATAGCCCTTCGTATCACCTGACAGATTACACAAATTTTTATTTTCTCTCTCCTCACCATTAGAATGTAGGCTTCATGAGAACAGGGTCTTTGTTTTGCTAACTCGTGGATGTTCAGAATTTAGAAGGTACCTGAGAGTGTAAGTACATAGAAAGTACTCACACTGAGGCTCTCAGAGTTTTATATAACTGGCCTAAAATTTCATGGAAATTGATGGAACCACATTTAAATTCTAGTCTATGTGACTTTTAAAATCCCTCCTTTGCTAAAGACCTTTGCTAATCTGGGAAGATTCCTGTATTTGTACGTGATTGAGGAAAGAGACAGCACACAGGTTTTTTTAGTTAGCAAAAAAAATCTTAAGTAGCTAGCCAGCTTCCCTGTTTTACAAATGAGGAAATGACTGTGATCCATTGAGAATAGGTGACACGATCAAAGTAATTCCACTATTTACTGATGGAGAAAGGACCAGAATCAGGATACCCAATCTCCCAGTTCAGTCCTAGCCCTCTGTACCCTTATGCAATCACTTTTTTCTTTACAAAGTGAGCCCGATTTTGATGCAGCATTCAGGTATCGGTCGTAGGTGACTGGTGTGAAATCCTGGGTCCTGTTATTTTAATGCCATAATATTAATGCAGTAAAGCAGAGACTGCAAACCAGATGCCCACAGGGACCAGCAGATAGCGTAACAGTCAAGCTGCCGGTGGGAACTCTGGCAAACTGCCTGCCCAGAGAAACATGTTACAAGAGAAAAAGGTGGTAAACCAATCAAACTGTTTGAAATACCCTGCTGGCCAAATGAAACATTTCTGTCAGCCAGATCTTGCCTGCAGGCTTCCAGTTTGTGACTGCTAAAGTTTTAGTGTTAATAGCTCTTTTCTTTCCAAAGGAGTACGTTTCAGTAAGTGGGGCTGTGTAGGAAAATATGCAAAGTGGTGTCACTGTGGTTACTTGTTCTTTAGCCCAAGGATCAGTGGGTTGGGCTGTCAAAGTTCACAGAGGGAAAATAATTATCAATAAAAGGAGTATTTATTGCCCATCTTTATTACCCTGCTGATAAAGTTGAAGAGTAATGTGTTTTCTCTGTCATAATACCATCTGTCCTTATGCAAAGTGCTTGGTTATGCTGTTTACTGACTGAGAATCAGGAAATCTTCTTGGCGATTTGGCAGGACTGTGTACCTGTATTTACTGTACCTCTATGTCACTGGGCAAATCACCTGCTTTTCTACTCTGCTGTATTCATGTTTGAATAAACAAGGGCTGGATTTTATAAGGCCTAGGGAAACAAAGAATTCTGAGGATTTCATGCAGGACTTAAACCCAGCTCTTTATCTTTGGCTCTAAAACAAACCAACAATGACGACAAAAAACCAGTGTTGTCAGAGAGAAGAGAGGCAGAGAAGACTTGGATGGTTTGTGTTTATCACTTATGTCTTTAAGCATGTTGATAATAGCCGGGGATTTGCTGCGGTCCCTCTCACGTGCCAGCTGGGAAGCTGAGGCAGGTTGAGAATGATTTGCTTAATGATCTGTAGGGTCATTTCTGCTCCAGACTCCATTGTAACTTGAATGACTATTTCTGAGGACAGGTTGCAAAGGCTTCTGCCGTGTAGAGCATGGATTCTGGAGCCACATGGAATAGATTGCATGCTGGCTTTCCTTCTAATTTTGATTTATTTCTTCAATCCTCAGTTTCCTCATCCTTAAAATGGGGATGATAATAATGGCGACTATCTCATAGTCTTGCTGTTGGGATCATTGTTCTGGCAAATTATTAAATACTCCTTCTATTCTTTTTTTTTCCTCCTTTTATTCTTGTCGTGTAGCAACCATGTGGCATCGATAATGAAAATCAAATTTTATTAACATTTACATTTGAAACACAGCATGTGAATTTCCCCCCTTTCCCAGCAGATTTAGGGCTTTTAAATTTCTTGGTAGGAACAGAGATGTGTTGGAATTAAAAACTGGCAAGGTTATTTGAACCTTGATGTGAGGGACAGTGTGGGTGTGAACTTCAGTGTTTGATTCGTACCAATTGATTACAGCACAGAGGTAAAGATGGATGACTCTTGTGAGATGGGTGTGAGCTGTAGGACCCGATGTTAACAGAAGAGCTAACTTTTGGACATGTGGCTGGGTAGACGTGCCTGGAACCCCTTACACAGTGAAATGGAAAGGCCACTTGCACATGTGGATTTGGTATCCGTCTCAAAGATCATCTGATGCCACTTTGCAGTGAAGGGAAGAGTTTATTACAGAAGATGATATTTCGGTAGCTTTCCTGGGCTACTGTGAAGGACCTCTGCACTGGGAGAACAAAGATGTCTCTTCAGATCCATACTGGAGTCTAATTAAGGCAGGAGACTGATAATAGACAAATTGCCTCCACTTTAAAAGGAGAGTGCGGATTCACACTGAGTATTTGTTCAAGGAGCCAAGAAGCAGGCATCATGCCCTGATGGCCCTTCATACTGGGCCGCACTGGCTACTGAAACAGCATCCAGTCCTTATCTTCTGCACTTTCATCTTCTGCCATATTTGGATACAGATGCACAGTCTCCCACATCAAAGCCCAGCTTGTACTCCCAGCTTTGCTTCTGTGACCTGCAGTAAAACCAAATTTAAAAAGTATATATGGTAAGGCTTTTACATGGAATGGTAATTATGCACACTGATTTTTAATGGCTTGGCATCTAGCAAGACACCTTAAGAGGGCCTTCTGCCTCAGGGAGCAGCAGTCTGCACGGGGCTCTCTCCTGGTTGCAGGCCTGGGTGTGCTGATCCTGTCTGTGGCAACAGTGGGCAGGGCAGCGACGTCAGCGTCGCCTGGGAAACAGAGTACACAGAAGATTCACTTGGTGGACTTGAAACCAGCTCTAAACAGCTGTTTGATTCCGAACGAAACTTCAGCAGAGTTGTTTGCTGCGTGAGCTGATGGGATGAGGTGGCGGGGATGGGCCGAGGGTAGGCAACAGAACATTCTTCATACTGTTGTCAGGGAGTCTTTGGAGGCAACAAATGAACCTCACCTCCCCACATAGCCAGTCGCAGCTGGAAATCTTGAAAGAGAGTATCTTGTTCTCAAGCCCCCACATTACGTAGCCGCGTGGTGCATAGAGGGCAGATGCCAGCCTGAGGTGAAGCCAACCTAGCATCCAGGCCTTCTGATTCTGCCCCAGGCTCTCAGTGCTTCTCCAGCAAGCAGTGGCCCCAAAGATTCCAGTGAATTCTCCCTCCACTCACATCACATTTGTTTTTCAACCAATTTGTTGCTCAAAAAACATCCCTGAATATTAAGGAACATTAATGTGTGTGTATCTTAATCATAAATAGAAGTTCTTTATAGCTTTAATGCAGATTCACCTTTGTGGTTCTTTCACTGTTTTAAAGGTTTTGTTTCCTTTTTCTCTTCTTCCTCTTCTTCTTGTTCAGTTTTTATTTAATGTACTTAGCAAGAGAGAACCACTGTGTACCTACCTTCATGCTGATTCTTTAATTAGAAACATACAGTGCCCCCCTCACCACACGGACTTGTCTATCCTGTTTAAAGTTCTTTGTTTTCAGGGAATAAGCTCTCTTGCACTCCTGTAGTTTTAACTCTCATCTATATGCTGATGACTTCTAAAATTATCCTGCCTTCAGTCAGTGCCTCTTTTAGGAGCTCCTAATCTAGATTTTCAAACCCTTGCAGCAATTCTTTTCTAATTTGAATGTCTGTAAAAGTCACCTGGGAATCTTGGTAAAACGCACACTGGGGTTCACACTGGGGTACGGTTTGAGATTGTGCTTTTCCAACAAACTTGATGCTAGTGCTGCTAGTCCTGGAAACACACTTCTTACCCCAAGGGTCATTAATTTAAGGCACAGAGGTAAAGACAAATGGATCTTGGATAAGATGGGTATGAGCTGTAGGTATATGATGTCACCCAAGGGTCTGTAACTCAAATGTTGCAGGTCCAAAGTGAACCCATCACATTCTCTGTCCAACCTGTTCCGTGTTCTACATTCTCGCTCCCAGTTAACGATGTTATCTGTTTGCCTGGCCAAGAACACACTGGAATCATTTTGCTTTCTTCTGTGTCCACCATCCTGTTCATCTAACTGGTCACCAAGGTCATCTGAGTCTACCTGAGAGAAGCTTCCTGAATTTGGCCTTTGACTTTTGTTTCTAGCAGTGCCCTCTGGGTTCAGATCCTTATCTCTCAGAAATCCCCTTATTCCAGAGCATCACAGCTCCAGGCTGTCTCACTATTTTCTTAAAAGTATGTTTCTTAAGCATTAATTTGGACTGACATTTGCTTGTTTAAAGACCTTCCTCTGTCACATTCCAAGTGTTTCTGGATGATAGTGAAGGTTCAGTACAGTTTGGCTGTGGCCCTTTCTTCCCCCCAATGCCTAACGCCATCCCCTCACCTCCCAACTGGTTTCACTTCCCTGGAAGCCAGTATAGTCTGTCTATATCAATCCAGTCACAGTTCCCCAAGCTCACAGTGTGTCTTTGCTTTTATGGTGGCCACTGCCTTGAATGCCTTTCTCATCACGTTCTACCTAGCAGAATATTGCTCAGGCTGCACACTCTATCTCATATCGCTCTTCTCTGAACTCCTTGACCAAGTCTCTTCCTTAAAGCTTGTGACTTCTGATCTCTGCTCCCATGGCAGTCACCACTTGCACTATTGTTTTGGAGTTCATTGCATGGGTCTTTGTTGCTTACCAAATTCTAGGCTTGCCTTGTCTGAAATACACCTACATCCCATCATTTAGCATAGTGTGGAATAAAGTAGGTTTTCCCTAAGTGTTTGCTGAGTCACTGAAAAAGCAAATATTCTGTAGTCAGACAGACATGAAATTTTGCATGTTAGGAATAGAAGAAAATTATTTCACTTGTATATATTCGGGTGTATGAGGAAAACCTGCCCACCACCTCATCCTTTCTGCAGCTGCGCTGTCTATACAATAGCCACCAGCTATCTGTGGTGACTGAGCACTTGAAATGTGGTTGGTCCAAACTGTGCTGGGATACAGGCATAAGTTATAGGATTTTGAAGATTCAAAATGAAAAAATAAAAGCAAAAGATTTCATTAACAATGTTTATGTTAATTACACATTGCAGTAATACTTTGGGTATATTGGGCTAAAGTACACCATCAAAATTAATTTTATCTATTTATTTTTTGTTTTTTAATGTGACCACTAAAAAATTACTACTGTGGCTTGCCTTTTATTTCAATTAGACAGCACTACTATAAAATAACAACTTAGTGTCACATTCAGAACAACTCAGGTTTCCTGCCACTCCCTCCCTCTAATTGTGCTTTTTAATATTCTGTCAGGTATTTAATGTTTAGGGTTAAGTTTTCAATTATGAGTTGTTGATTTAAAAAAATAAAATCATTTATATGAAAATACTACCACTGAATTCAGTTTTCCCATTTGTAGTGTCTTTTGAGATGATTCTTTCAATTCTTAATGAACTACCAAACTAAATCTCAGTAACTTTACTATATGTCAGCTATCAAGAAAAACTCAGAATGTTTATTTCTTTATGTACCATGATATATGGAGTAGTAAGAAATAGAAAATTGGAAAGTTTACTATAAAATTTGTGCTGTAAAATCCACATCTTTAACCTATTTTGCTGGTTTAAAATCACATACATTCCTTACCATCATGAAAATCTTCTGCTTCATTATTCAGTGTTTAAACCGTAAGGATTATATAAAAGATTTTTTTCTTTTTACCTTGAGATGTCTAAAGCACTTGTTTTTCTAATTTTCTATAGCCATAGGATCCTTTTCCAGTACATTCTTAAATAGATTGCCAGGTAACTTATTTATCAAAGTTTCTGTAGTTGAGGGGGAGGAATAAGTGGGGAACACAGAGAGGTTCATTTCCATCACCTTATTTTCTCCTTCCTTAAAAAATGCAACTCTGGAAGTTCCCTGGTGACCTAGTGGTTAGGATTTGGTGCTTTCACTTAGGTTCAATCCCAGGTCAGGGAATTGAGATCTCACAAATTGCTCAGTGTGGGTCGATGGGTTGTGGGGTGGGGGGAGCAACTCTAAGGCAAAGTGACTGGTTCAGACTTTATGCATGAAAACATCAATGTGAACAGATTAGACTTATATAATTTTTAGATTTAGAAAAGACTTGAGGTATTCTTTATTTTTCTTTTTTTAAAAAATTTATTTCTTGTTAATTGAAGGATAGAATTGAGGTATTCTTGTTGTAGGGTGAATTTTATGTCATGCTTGCTTATACGGTGAACGGTAAGGGCTGGAGAAAGGCTGATTTCTTCTGACTTCCAGTAGAATCTTTTTTTCCCCATACACTTTCCTGTAATAATAGCCTTAAAACTACTCTTTCCTGGGACATTAGTATGGACAAACAATGATGACAGCACTTGAGATGGGAGGATGGGGTAGTAAGCTGTTGGAGATAAAGTGAGGACATTTATACCATGACTCATAGAATAGTAGCCCAAAGTGAGGATGGGGTGACCGCTTAGGAGGTAGTCAGTAAAATGTCAGTCTCTCTTCCCTCTGTACTCACTCCATAGCTTCTTGCAATTCACTGATTAGGGTTGAAAATGGCACAATGAATTATGCAAAAGCTATTTCTGCAGCAGGAGCTGTCTTGCAGCCTAATGCACAGATGGAAAGATCCTCTTTTAATCATTGTTCCCACAACACTTGGAAGCTTTTTGAGGAATAAGCACTCAGAAGTGGAAGTGAATGGCCTTCAACAGTAAATGAGTTCCTTCTGCAGAGAGGAACTGAAATGTATTTATATGCAGATGGTTGCCCTGTGTTTGAATGCTCATCCATGTCATCTAAGATTCAAGCCAAACATCTCTTGAAATGCTTGGATTTGAGATGGTTCTACTGGAGGAATTACTTCTGCCCGGCTGGCCCAACATTATTATTTTTCTTCAGAAATGGCGACAAGTATTTAAATGCCAATTCATGAAGATATGCAAATTACATCTTTTTCTGATCTTTAGTTACTACTGAAGAGACTGAATTAGTTAGCATCCCCTTACTTTTATTAGCATAATATTAATGCAAATCATTAGCAAGGGCTTTTTAAGAAGGAAAGCAGAACCATCCATGGAAAGCAATTCAAAGCAGTGTTTATGTCCTCAGTTAGGAAGGAGAAACATTTATGACTACATTTCTTACTTTGGTATCTGTGCCAAGGACCACCCAACTGGGCCTTTTTTGGTACTTGCTTCTAAAATCAGCAACACCTTGGAGGTTTACTTGCAGATCAAGAATCAGTCGGGAAAAGGCCCAAAGGTTATATGCAGGTACAAAGGTTATATGCTGGTATCTGTATCATGATTCAGATACCACTAAGAATATGGTATCTAAGAGATTGCTTTTTAAAATATAGGAGGAAAAGGTAAATGAACGTTATGCATTGAACAATTCAAGGTATAGTAAAAGACTGTCTTAAAACTATTCCCAGCAAAGGGGTTAATATAAAGAGGACACTGATTAATTCTTTATTTGCTTGGAGGAAATGGGCTTAAATTGGAGGGAAGTAAAGTTGAATCAAATAACAGGAAGACACTGTTGGCTCTGGGGAGAGCTTTATAAAATTAGAATGAGGTAGAGCAAGAGCCTGGAATCTCCCTTCTTATTGCCTATTGTTGGGATACAAGCATTTTGTATACTCCCCTGCATCTGTGTCTGCCTCTAACTGGACTGAGCTCTGCAGCACCTGCTGTCTGCACTGCTCATTTGCATGGAGTCAGTGTTCCCTGGACTATTATTTTCCTATGTGTTTTATCTATTCTAATATCATGTAAACTCTTAGGGATCAGAGGTGAGGCCTGCACTGCTTTGGACTTCAACTTGTATATGTGCATGCCAAATCGCTTCAGTCGTGTCCAACTCTTTGTGACCCTATGGACTATAGACCCCCAGGCTCCTCTGTGGAGGAGGGGTTCTCGTGGGGTTCTCTGTGCAAGAATACTGGAATGGGTTGCCATATCCCCCTCCAGGGGATCTTCCTGACCCAGGGATTGAGCCCATGTCTCTTATGTCTCCTACATTGGTAGGTGGGTTCTTTACCACTAGCACCACCTGGGAAACCCTCACCTTGTATAGTACCTTGCAGCTAATGAGGAGCCAGTATTTGTTGAATGAATGTGTGAATAATCACAAGTTGGTTATTTGTTGGTATCAAGTGAGAACTCAAGTGCTATAGCATCATTCCACCAAAACATTGAAGTGTTAACCTAATTCCAATTCCACTGTTCTTTCCAGTGTCCACTTCATTACTGAATGGAAAATATAGTTAATTATGTAGATTAAGTAGGCTTCTCTGGTGGCACAGTGTTAAAGAACCCACCTGCCAATATAGGAGACATTAGAGACTCGGGTTTGATCCCTGGGTGGGGAAGATCCCCTGGAGGAGGAAATGGCAACCCACGCTAGTATTCTTGCCTGGAAAATTCCATGGATAGAGGAGCATGGCAGGCTACAATTCACAAGGTTGCATGGAGTTGGACCCAGCTAAAGTAACTTAGCAGGCACTCAATAGCATAATGAAGACCAAAGATTGAATGTAGGCATTCTTCAGTGAAATTTTCTATTCACAAAGCTATTGGATTAAGAAATTTACATTCCTGTATTAGATTGGTTGGCATATGCTTAGAGTTTCACAAGTATTTCTAGTAAGAGCTGTGTATTTAGTTTACAGAACTGTCTTCAGCAAATAACTAAAGTCCTTTATGAGGTAAGGACACTTAATAGTTGGCCCTCAAACATCTAAGTTGAAAAAGAACTAGAAAAATTCTGAGTCTTGGATGTTTACTGTGCAGTGTCTGATGGCCTAGATCTTTCTAACTTACTCTGACAAGATAGTAAAGGAAGTTTATCTTTGATCCCTGGCTACCATGCCCTTGGTGCCCTGCATAAATACCACCTTCTGCCTTAGGGGCGCGACATCCTTTTATCTTTTCCTTGTAGAACTTATTCAGATTGTGTTCTGTCTCAAGAGGCTCATTCTCTAGTCAGTCACCCTCTTGCTAATCTCTTCAGCAATGTTGGCTTCCGGAAATGACAGTTCTTTCTTCCACCTCTCTTTCCTGGCAAGAAAGGGCATGGGTGGCACATCTGGCTAGGACGTGAATTCCTGGGAGCCTTGGCCTGTGCAGAATATGGGGTTCATTTGAGAGGGTAACTCAGCAGATGACCTTTGGGAAAGAGATATCACTCAGTCTGGATTGTTTCTTTGAAGGGACTGGGCAGAAAGGAGAATCCATGTATGGAGTAGTGGGGTCAGCAGTAGAGAGCAAGAGGAATGGCAGTGGGAGACTGGAGTCCTTGAGCTGGACCTTGATTTATCACCAGCTTTTTACAGAATAGGACTTCCCTGGCGGCTCAGACGGTAAAGCATCTGTCTACAATGCAGGAGACCTGGGTTCAATACCTGGGTTGGGAAGGTCCCCTGGAGAAGGAAATGGCAATCCACTCCAGTACTCTTGCCTGGAAAATCCCATGGATAGAGGAGGGTGGTAGGCTACAGTCCATGGGGTCACAAAGAGTCGGATGTGACTGAGAGACTTCACTTTCACTTTCACTTTTTATAGAATGCCAACAGCCTTGGCCATAGCTAGGGGGGGAACTCTTGTGAATTTCTTAGCTTGTTTCAAAGTCCCACAAGGAATGGCATTTTGGAACCAGATGCCATATTACTTTTGATGAAGTGGGAATATTGCTGCCCCATGTAAGTAACAGGTTGACAGTAGGCTTGCAAAAGCCTGATGATGAGCTGGAGACTCTCAGACTTCCTAAGAGGACCAGGAGAGGAATTCAACCAGGACAGGTGCATAAACTTAAATCCAGCTTGGAGGATTTAATCCTCCCAGAATTTGATGTGGCAGAATTTGATTTGATTTAGTCTTTCTTCCCAGAATTTGATTTACCAGAGCTCTGTGTGCCCATAACTGTGCTGGATGATATGGGAATTGCATTAGTTAGGTTTTCTTTTTCTTTTTAATTTATTCATTTATTTTTGGCTGTGCTGGGTCTTTGTTGCTGCGCGTGGGTTTTCCCTAGTTGCCGTGAGCAGGGGCTACTCACTAGTTGTGGTGCATGGGCCTCTCATGCTGTGGTTTCTCTTGTTGCAGACCCAGGCTCTAGGGCGTGGGCTCAGTAGTTGTGGTACATGGGCCCTTCATTACCCAGCGCCATGTGGAATTTCCCTGATCGGGGGTTGAATCCACATCCTCTGCATTGGTACGTGGATTCTTAACCACCGGACCACCAGGGAAGTCCTAGTTATGTTTTCTTATTTGTAGTTTTTCTTTCCCTTCTTCAGTTCAGTTCAGTTCAGTCGCTCAGTCGTGTCCGACTCTTTGCGACCCCATGAATCGCAGCATGCCAGGCCTCCCTGTCCATCACCAACTCCCCGAGTTCACTCAGACTTACGTCCATTGAGTCAGTGATACCATCCAGCCATCTCATCCTCTGTCGTCCCCTTCTCCTCCAATCCCTCCCAGCATCAGAGTCTTTTCCAATGAGTCAACTCTTCGCATGAGGTGGCCAAAGTACTGGAGTTTCAGCTTTAGCATCATTCCTTGCAAAGAAATCCCAGGGCTGATCTCCTTCAGAATGGACTGGTGCCCATAATTTTTCCCATAAAGCCCTTGCCCATTCCTCAGGGTCACCTTAGGTCTCTCTGTCTTTTGGACCTTGTTCCTGTCCTCTAAACAGAGCTCAGCGACGTTGACTAAAAAGATTTGTTTTTGTGAGATTTTTGGTTTGTTCTGTTTTTTCCTTCAAAAATTAGGTTTCAAGCCCCCACCCCCAGGCAGCATTTTACTATTAGAAATTGCCTTTAGTTTCCATGTTTTATTTTATATTTCATGTCTTTTTGAGGCTACTTGTGTTCATATCTGTCTTATGTCGAATCAGCTCAGATTCTGAAGCATACTAAGAAAAAAGTGGTCTCAGATAATCTCATTGAAAAAGGAAAAAAAAGTATTCTGTAATATTCAAATAGTCTACTCTGTAACTGACTTCTGAAAACATATAGTGGAAAATGTTACAGATGAATTATTTCTAAGCTTGGCTAAATTATTTTAAGAGCTGGAAATTATTTCTTCACCACCCCCTTCCATCTCCTCGGTACAGCTGACTTTTAGTACCTGGCTTATGAAAATACTTCCTGGCCTTCAGAACTTACCGGTGGAACATTATAGTCTTTGAAGGTCATTTGGAGCTATCCATAAAATTACACTTTGCAGGCTAAGTGAAGCAGCTTTCTTTTTCCTACCCAGGTATTTGCCACACAGTTAATGCTGTTTTAAATTGTTCTGCTATTACTACTCACCAGCATTACTTTGAAATGATGTAGAAATATGTGTCTTCTCCCTTTTTATTGTGAAACATAAACACAGACATCCTTCCACTTTGAACATTTTTTTCAGTGTTTGTCTATAGCAGTCCTTATGCTGACTGATGGAAGCTTGGTTTTATGCCACTGTGACCCCACTGAGATAAATGATTTCCCAACCTTATTGTAACAAACAATCCCAAAGGACTGAAAAGAGTTTAATAATAGTACCCCCATCTTTTCCACAGTATATGCCTGTGCATTTAGCTTCGATTATTATCAAAAGGGTCTTTTTTTTTTTTTTAATCAAATCTTGCCTTATGTCCACTGGCATAGGAAAATTGATGTTAATACGTATATAAAGTCTTATAGAAAGGCAAGAGAGTGGCCCATAGAAGTAAGTGAAACCATCGTCCAACAGTATTCTAAAATATTAGTGTTCATAGTTTTGTGTTACATCAGCAAATATTTTGTTAGTACCTATGTGATGGTGCGGGCTTCCCAGGTGGCTGATGGTAAAGAATCCACCTGCCAGTGAAGGAGATGCAGGTTTGATCCCAGGGTCAGGAAGACCCCCTGGAGAAGGAAATAGCAACCCACTCCAGTATTCTTGGAAAATACCATGGGCAGAAGAGCCTGGCGGGTTACAGTCGATGGGGTCACAAAAAAGTCAGACATGACTAGGTGAGTAAAACAGCAACAACCTATGATGGTAGGCTTTATGAATCAATGGCAGCTTACTTTATGAATTGGAAAGAGAAATCAGAAAATTGTAATTTATCAGTCTGTAGTCAGTCAATACCCAGAATGAGTGTGCTGGCCAATAGTTAAACATCTATCCTGTATCCTAGATCTTGAAGTATATTAAGTTTTGTATGTAAGAGAGTTGCACATTGGTGAAAACTTATCCATTTGCATTAATGTAGTTTTAAGGCATATGGTTAACTGTAATGTTGAGATTCTAAGGTAATGGAGGGCGTGATAGGGGAGTTTTGAATGAGGAGTTCAAGCATATTAGAGAAGATGGGAAGACTTTTGATCTTTTACCTCTGAAAACATGTTGAGAACTTGATAGACTCCTCAGAAAGAAATAAGCACAGCTTTGAAACCCAAAAGGCAAAAATTTGATTTTTCAAGAGCAATAAAAAATAGGTATACGCTTGATGACAGTTTTGGGTGCCGATAGCCGCCTTTGAAGCCTCATAACTTTTGTGAGAAAAGAATCAGGCATTAGACAGTTGTGAGAAAACCAGACTCCGGCTCAGGAAAGAGTAGCCTATGGAGCCTAGGGTCCTGTGTGAGTGGGCTTCAGGCAAATCTAGGAGGACTGTGGCCAACGGTGCTGGGGGGGGATCCCCAGGATGGGCTGTGGAGGTAACCTAAATTATTGATCTGAATTTGCAGAAATGGTTATTTGGGCAGAGGTTGAAGGGGAGGTGAGCGCATAGTGGTAATTAGAGAGGAAGTGAAATTCTGAGGCAGGAAAGGGGAACCGCAGCAGCGCCTGGAGCGTGTTAGGGACGATGCTGAAGCAGAGGTCATGAACCAGAGGCCCTTTCTGAGAGCTGTCTGGGCTGCTGGTTCAGTGAGGAACTGGAAAACGCCACCTTTGCCTAGCGTCAGTATCATTTCTAATCTCTCTGACAACTCAGACTTGAGTAGGCTGGTTGAACAGACATCTCTGATAAGGTGCCCAAAACACTGCAGGCATTCAACAAATATTTTATTTGTTTTAGCAATTAAGTTGACAGGATGGAACCAGGGAATGTGTGCTTAAAAAACAGTATGCCAGTGCTTGTTTGTGACTTAATATTAGGTACAGTCTGATAGGAAAATATTTGTTTTATATGTTTCATATAAAGAAGCCTAATTTCAAATTAAGCACTTAAGAGTTATAGAGGCATAGAACAATCACCTATTAATTACCTTTTAGGGTTTCCTGATGACTAGATTTTTTATTGTCTACTTTTCATGTACCTGTTTTATTCCTTTGTGGTTTTGTG
The DNA here is from genome assembly GCF_019923935.1 of Bubalus bubalis. Taxonomy (NCBI): domain Eukaryota; kingdom Metazoa; phylum Chordata; class Mammalia; order Artiodactyla; family Bovidae; genus Bubalus; species Bubalus bubalis. The sequence continues at coordinate 36,298,409 of NC_059166.1, forward strand.
CAATTAAATAAGAAACACCTTAGAAATTAAAAGGAGGATGTTGTTTCAGAGACAACGATAATTCAGTAATTAATAATCAAACAATTCCCAAGCATCTGCTATGGTAAGTGGATGGCTAAACCCAGGGACACCCAGATGAAAAAACAACAGCAGCAAAAAAAAAAAAAAAAAACAACCCAGAAAGACCTTTGTAGATACTTGCCCCAAGGAACACACAGTGTAGTGGTAGAAATACAAGTGTGGGTAACACAGTCTGAGTTGTGGTCAGGGATGGGGGGAGACTGAAGGAGCAAGGAAATGTCTTTCTTTATTCCAACCCCCATGGAGAAAGGTGCCAAGATATGACAGCTGGAAAACAGATCCAACTGGAGGGCCACCAAATGCTGAGTGGCTGCTGGTGTTGCACCTCCAGATGTTTCACAACTAACCAGAACAAGGAAAGGCCAGAGTTCTGGATTCGAGCTGTGTCAGGTGCATCCCAGTGTCCGGTAGAGACACATCCTGGTGATGGAGAATTGAGATTGAGGGGAGTGCATATGCAAACTCAGTTCCATGTGCTTTGAACCAGTCTTCCAAGATCTTGACATTTCACGTTAAAGTCCCACTTCAGATCTCTCTAGCCTCGTCTTAGAAAATGACTTTGATTTTAAGATCCTTGGCTCCCATTTGGCTACTTTTTGAGTCGTGTCTCCAGTTGAGGAAGGAAAAACTGCCTCTTGAGAGAGATTGGGGGAGCTCAGAACAAAGAGTATCTCACATCTACTGAGAAGAAGCCCTCAAAAATAGGAAAGTCCTCTGCCTGGTGGTTGGTGTTATCCCATGATTTCCCTTTTACATAACCTGTGCCTCTACTTAAAAGGGAAGGGAGTTTTTCCAGCTTACTCTGGTTGCCTCATGATGCTTCCACATGCCTTTCTGTGTTGTACCTTTCCTCCTTCCTTTCTACTAGACCTGGTGGTTGTGGCTGCCGCCTATAGCCTTTATTCTGTTAGTGATATTCACATATGGGTTGGTTCTACCACAGTGTTTTTGTAAAAGTGATAAAGCCAAGTTTTCAAAGCTTTCTCGCAGCAACCTTACTAATGTGCTTCTCTTCCCAGCTTGACTTGGGCAGTGTTGGGTAAATGGTGCGTCATCAGTTCATTTGTTCATTGTTTTGCTGTGTGTCAAAGTTGGGTGGACACTCTGTGATGACTATAGCAGTGTGCTATGCAGATATTAAGTGATTTTTATTTTTAAAGAAAAAGCTGAAAGAAATAATGAGTAAATTTTATCTCCACCCCTCCACCCCATGGGCTTGCCTGATGGTTAAAAATCTGCCTGCAATGCAAAAGACCAGGATTCAATCCCTGGGTCAGGAAGATCCCCTGGAGAAGGGAATGGCAACCCACTCCAGTATTCTTGCCTGGAGAACCCCATGGACAGAGTGGGTCCTACAGTCCATGGTGTCGCAAAGAGTTGGACTCAACTGAGTGATTAACACTAGGATTAACACAACTACTACTGCTTCCCCCCGCCCCCACTCCCCCAAATGAAAGGGTTAAAATGTACAAAGGATACAAGTAAGCTTACTTGGATTGTGAAAATTAGTGTGTTTCTAAAACTGTAGCAGTTGGGTTGGGAAGAAGATGTAAGGAACTTTTCTGCTGCGCTCTGAAGGCTGCCTGGGAGTAGGGAAAGAAAGGCCAGAGAGGGATTGCTTCCGAATCAACTTCTTCCTGCCTTAAGGCATTGTCAGTGTTCTTTCTTCCTGGTGTCAGAGCCACTTCTAATAATTACTGCTTTCAACTAACAATAGTAGGCATTCAGTTCACAGGGAAAAAGAAATGACATGGGTCATTCATAGGCTGCAGTTCTTCCTAGTCACTCAAATTCAATGTAGTCTGATGGACAAGGCCATTATGGAGTATTAATAGCTTTACTATCTCAGATGGCAGTGATTACTTTAAAATCACTGATAAAATGAAAGAGAAAAATCTACACATCAGAAGCACTTTCCCCGCCCCCCCCCCCCCCCCCAGCCTAGAGGTAATGTAGATCCAGAGTGAATGTTTAAAACATTTTAAACATCTTTGAAACAAAGTTTTAAAAAATATATATATATATTTGAAGTCGTGTCCTAGCATGGCATAAATCACATTTTAGAAAATGCATTGGAAAAGGTTTCTCATGCATTTTAAAGAGGTATGATTTGATTGTTAAATGTATTTTTCTCTAGATAAGTATAGTGGTCATTCAAAAACATTAATTATAGGCTGTGTCAACAAGATCACTTTTGGTTTTGCTATGTGCAAAACTCACAAAGACTGGAACGTTGGATGTGAAAAAAAGTAAATTCTACCCTTTCCAGTCTATTTGGTATAATGACTGCAGAAGAAATGAGGACACCAATTTTGGTTCCACCATCACTTTGCTGAGATTTTGAAGAAGATTTAGCCCTGGCAACTCATTTCCTCATCTAGAAAATCATGGGATAGGTTTAAATCTCTAAGGTCCAATAACATTCTAAAGCTTACACTTCAATAAATATGGCTTTATCTAAAATATACTTGGTCATTATGGTTGATAAGTCGTGATCTCAATAAGAACTTTTTTTTTGGCACCTTAAAAACAGAACAAAAACAAAACAAAAATAGCCTTATCCTCATATCTCTCAACCCAGTCCCTTCTTTTCCTGTGTTGGAAGTGAAAGGAGAATAAGAAGCATGCAAGAGAGTATACTTCTTTTAGAAAGGATCTTGTAAGAATAGAAAACCAAATCCTAGCATCAAAGGACTTCAAGAAAGCAGACTTTGAGCCGTAAAAATGCTTCTAGAAGGAGCAGGATTGAGAGACAGACTGGATGTGAAGTTTAGCAGTATGACTGTTGATGGGGTGGAGTGCACAAAGTAGAGATTGGATCATGTAGTTAAATATGAGTGCAAAGAAGTGTCCTAGTTCTAAATAAATGCCTTGAGATGATTATAGGAAGAGGTACAGATGGCGAAGGAGCATTAAAGAAAATACCCATATTTCAAATACACTGGCCAAAAGGGGAAGCTTAGAATTTCTACCCATTGTGCATGATGGATAAAAGTGGATGATGGAAGACATTGGTGAGGCAGGGGTTTTTAAATATGCTTGTATTTTTTGTCATTGTAGTATGAATTAAATATGGATATATCATTGGAGTAAGTCCCAGTTTTGATGAAAGGCCGTAAAACTAAACTAAAATAAACAAAGAAGTAGGTCAGGAGTCACTAGGAAAGCATGTCTATTTCTTTCAGTAAGGCTTTCTGGAACATTGCCCACAGAATTGAAAAGTGCTTTCTCAGATCCATTAGGTGTTTTTGAGAAATCCTGGAGCAGCGGTTTTCAAAGTGTGGCCATGGAACCCGAGGCTCTTGAGACCCTTCAAAGGGTCTAGGAGATCAGAACTGTTTTCATAATAACCCAAGCTGTTAACTGGCCTTGTTCATTCTGATGCTCTCCTGAGAATACAGTGGTGTTTCCCAGAAACTACATGACTTAGAATATCGCAAAAGAGTAGATGCAGAGGGAGATGGGAGAATCCATATGTCTTCTATTAAACGAAACATTAAAACAGTTTCAAAAATGTAAAACAGTGCTACTTATCTATTTTTTTTAGAAAAAATATAGGGCTTTTCCCCACCTCTCCCCAATGTTATTTATGATGTTTTCTTAAATAACATCTTAAATATAAGATTATTTCTTATTAAATGAATTAATATTTAAAGTTTTTTTAAGTTTTAAGATCTAATAGTGTACATATCAATGAATATAATCTATCTCAAAAACTCTTTGGAAGCCCTTGAAAATTAGGAAGTGTGTAAAAGAGTCCTGAGACCAGAGGTTAAAGAATGACCGTCCTTAGAGGATAAGCAATTTCTCTGAACCTTAGAAGAGGGCAAAGGTGACTTTATTAAACTGTGGGAGAAGCAGTTATCTGTAGTTAGCAGTTACACAAATGTTAGCAATGATACTAACTTGAGTGCCTTCTCCTTAGTTACCTCTAAGGTCGTTCCTCAGTAGGAATTATTTGATGTTGTTTTGTTTAGTTGCTAGGTCATATCCAACGCATTTGTGACCCCGTGGACTGTAGCCTGCCAGGCTCCTCTGTCCATGGGATTTTCCAGGCAAGAAGGCTGGAGTGGGTTGCCATTTCCTTCTCCAGGGGATCTTTCCCATCCAGGAAGCGAACCCACATTGCCTGCATTGGCAGGCGGATTCTTTACTGCTGAGCCACCAGGGAAGCTCTTATTGGATGACTTACAACAAAATCGTCAAGGCTATTGGCATTCTTGCCATTTTATAGATAGCAGCAAGTTAGAATCAGAGGAGTGATTTCCTCCAGGGATCATGAAAGAAAGTTAAGTAAAGCTAGAATCATTTGGTGCTTAGGACTCCCAGTCCTGTATGTTTCCCTGTCAGTTCACTGACTGCAGTGGTACCAGGATGAATCATGCATGTTCTTCTAGCGGACCACAGCGAAGTGCGTGGTAGAGTCTGCCTCCTTCTGGAGGACAACTTCTGTCAGATCAGTTTAAGATTTCTACGAAAAAATAAATAACAGGTATCACTAATACCCTGAATGATGTCAGTATATTTGAAATTCACTCACCGAGTAGGAAAAAAAAAAAGAAATTACAGAAAAATGGGAGAAAATACACCTGGGGAAAATACAAGGAAACAGATCCCCAATTTTTATCAACACAGCATGAGGACATGCTGCAAGAAGATAACACACCATGAAGGCCCAGGGGACAGAGGGGGCCTGTAAAGTTGAGTATTTGCTGGTATGTTAGTGCCCAGGGAAAAAGAGCCCAAGTGATAATACTGTGATGTAATGCCTTGTCCAGCAGACTAAGAAGCAGCTTCTTTTAGAGGAGTGTCTAGTTCTGTAGTTCTAGTTGTAAAAAGGTGAGAAGTGGGGGAGTTGGGGAAAAGTGTTCATGGGATATTTAGCATATGGGATTCTGGGTGGGGGTGAGGAAGAATGCAAAGAGAATTAGCATTGGCAGTGAGTCAGGTGGAGGTAATTGGTAGTTGCCTGTGGTGGGGCAAATTGTGTGTTTCTCTGATTTGAGCACCATGTGTTGGCTGGGATCTTTGGGAAATACAGAATATCTCTGCTCCATACTTCATTATGTCTAGCAGATGTTGCTTTTATGTGTTTGAGTTCAATTTGCAGAATGAACATGGTGTCATAAAAGCATACTCCTAAAAACAGAAGAGAGGAAACCAGTTAACTGGCCTGTTACCAGGACAGTTTTAAGAAGGGACAGGCTTTTAGCTGTGGCCTGTCTGAACTACAAAAGTGAGAATAATCTAAGAAGAAAACCAGTGACATGACATGTTTATTGATGTAAACTGTAAATAAAGAATGTTCAGTCACATTTTTAGAAAAAATGTAAAATATTCAGCATCTAATTAAGAAGGGGACTTTCACTGGATGGTTGCCTCCTTCCTATATTCCATCCCCTAATATTTAAAAAAGAAATTGTTTTCTTGCAAAATTTGCCAGTGATCCAAAAAAAAATAAAATAAAATCTTCCCTTTCCATGACTCAGTATCTTCAGGTTATTATAACAAACCTTTTCAGCTTTTGAATCTTAATAGAGTCAAAATATTGAGTAGGTTCATCAGCACTAAATGATTAGATTTTTGCTTTATGCATGTTTTGAAAGCAGGCCTTGATATAGAAGGTTTATTTACGTAACAGTGCTATTGCTCAATGCCCTTGCATTTTTCTGCACATGCTATCTTAATGGAAATTTACTGGAAAATTCTTGCCAGAATAAACACATTCCTTCAGGAGCGAAAGGCTTAATGTACTTTTCGTTCAACGGCACCTCTTTCCTGTGAGCAGATAAAACACATTATTTGGCATTAGTCATTATACTTCACACATTCCGCAGTTCTCATCGTGGGGCTAAGGTTATAGAAAATAGGAATATAGTAGACAATCTTAAAATGAGAGGTAAAACAAAAGCAAGGAAGGGTATCCATATATCTGACATGAAATCAAAAGTGAATTTGGCAGATGCTCTATAAAATTAGTTTGAGCTAGTCCTGATAAAGCAGGATTAAGGATTATGAACCAAAGATCAGTTGAGCTGGTGATCACAGAAATAAAAAGTATAGTTTACTTTTCATTTCTAAGAGAAAGAGAGCATTTTCATTTGCATTTTAATTTAAGAATCAGAATGTAAACCCTAAATGGAGGACATCGATGGTATCATGGCCACTGGGTGAGAGAAGGGACCAGAGTGGGATATAAGGATGTAAACAGGAGCCGGGGCAGGGAGGGAGAAACTGTCTCTGAATTAAGGGATGGGGAGGCAAACAGTGCCCAAGACTAGAGGAAAGAGATTCACACAAACACGTCTAGACGTCCTCCTGTTGGCCCTCATCTAACACTGACCCCCCCATCACCACCCCAGGACTGCTACTGGAGCGAGATGATAGGAATTGTTGCATTAATAAAATGTGTAATCAAGACAGAGAGAACCGTTTTTACAGGGATAAAACTGGCCAATTAGCATATTACAGTTAAGTCAGTTATATTGCATTTATTTGCAGCAATAGGTAATTCTTTGACTTTTTCTGAGAAGTCAGTTGGAATTAAACTACTGGGTAGATTCCACCAGAGTTTAGTGACCTTCTTCCTTATGCCATATTAAATCCTACTATTTTAAATAATTATGGGAGAGGCCAGTTTCAATGTGAAAATGTTCACAGACAATTAAAGAATTTTGTTTTATTGCATTTCTTTTTATTTTCTCTATGTGCAGTAAGTAAACCAGTCTAGCAAGAGTGTATCACTTCCTAATGTCCTCTTGGGAGATTAAAAAAGCGATTTGAAATTAAAATAACAAAATACTCATTCACCAATTATTATCTCTACTCAAATTATATTTCTAAAAAATTATTGAATATAAAGGGGAAAAACATAGCTGAAAAATTTCCTCCTTCAAGTAATAAGGCTTTTCCTCTTCTATCTCAATATAAACAATCATGAAACAATTCAGTATTTCTCTTCTATATGGGTTTTTATTATTAGGCCTTTTAATTCAATTTTCGTAGTAGGTAGGATATGATTTATAAAGAAAAAATATAGTTGAAGTTATTAAAAAACCCACCCTATTCACGTATCCTTTTATCATAAATTATAAGCTGAATGGTTTAAGAGGTAATTCTCAACTTATTCAGAATTGCCAATAAATGCATTTTACCATTTTTTAAAATATATGTAAGTAATAGGTACATTTATAAGTGTAAAGATTAAATGTTGCTTTCTAAAATAAGGTGTAACAGTAAACTTAATATATTATCCTTCTATTTATGTTTTGGTTCCAAAAAATAAAAGGAAAATTCAAGCGGTACCTCATTCATTGTTTGCAGATATTTGCTGTGTAAGGGTTGACTGAGTTTAATTTATAATTATCAATGATAAATATGAAATACTGTGTAAAATTCAATCCCAAGTTTATTAACCTTTAATCAGTTGCTTTCTAAGAACAAATTTTCAGGTTTAAAGGAGCTTTAAAATAATTTAAGTGAAATGGAAATGTAAAAATATTTATCACATAGCTGTTTGTTCATTGCCAAAGTTTTCTGTAGAGGATAAAACTTTTCATTTTACAAACATGTTATAATCAGTAGCCTCTCAAGGCAAACAGTTTCAAAGCAAACATCTCTTTGGTTTTGTTAAGGAGAACTTGAGTTTCCAAGTTCTCCAGCTTAGTATTATGATATTGTAGAAATAATACTACTTCCTTATACACTAAAATGAACCATGTTTTCTTTTGACTTTACAGTAGAAGATATGGCCAGTATACTATGAACCAGGAAGTCACCAAAGTTACAGAAAGACCTCCATTTGATCGATCAGGTTCCCAGGATTCTTTGGATGAACTATCTATGGAAGCTTATTGGACTGAACTAGAAAATATCAAGAAATCTCATGAAAACAGACAAGATGATCAAGAGGTGGTGGTTGTCAAAGAGCCTGATGGTAATGATGAAATTAATAAAACTTTTTCTTAGTTTATTTTGCATGTATTGATGGGAAATGAATACATAGGAAGAAAGAAATTAAAATGAGGAAAACCAGAAAAAAAAATGGTAGTTGCCTTTCAACTTAAAAATGACTTAATTGTGGCAGATTATAGATGCAGCCGCCAAATATAAATGATATAAGTAAAGTCACTGAGTTTTGGATATGGCTAGACTCTTATTGGCTAAGCTGTATCATAGACTCTTAGGGCTGGACTTGATCTTTGAAATCATCTAACCTCTCTTTAAATTCCATCTGTGGTATCCTAGCCCCATGGTTGTTTGGCCTCAAGTGAGTAGAGATGCTGATGATGTTGGTGTTTTTCCATTGTTCAGCTTGAGCTGTTTTGATGTTCTTTATTTTATTGATTTACAATCTGTTCCACACTACCTTTGACTCACTTATTGTCAATCTACTTTCTGGAAGAGCAGAACAAATCTGCTCTGTTGTTTGCATGACAGCTTTTCAAATGATTGAGGATAATTATCTTGTTACTAGACAAATAACTTTTTTCTAGAAGGAAAAAGATTCACATAAATCAGTCCTTGGTGGTGGATTGCAGACCTATCCTAGTCTTGGTTATCTTATCTTTCAAACTGTTGTCTTCTAGATTGGCAACAGTACCAGCTGAGCTTAGGGTGGAGGTTTTGACAGTGAAAGTGGAAGACGGTATTAGCATTTTTAGCCTCCCTATTTACTTCTCATATTTGGTTCATAATTGCTGTCATCTCTATCTGCGTTTCCCACAGTCCCCATTATTGTACTTGATATTCTGGAAGAAGCATGGAAAATTTTACTTTTTTCCCTCCTCTTAAATTTCATGCTTTTTAAAAAAAAAATCAACATTAAATTCAAGTAGACACTAGGTTTCTCATGTCTAACTCTGGTATCTATTATATTAGCTTGCTTTCCATGCCTTGTGCTGACCATAAGTTTGTAAGTATATCTTTGGTGTACAGGCTGATACCGATTCCAAAAAAGAGCCACGGTCAGTACCTTGGGACCCACAGCTAGCAGTGACCTGTTTTTCAACAGAAGACTTCTTAATGATGCTAAATGACTTAGCATCAAGTTGTTTAGTACTAAAATCTGCATAGGTTTTTCTCCTTTGCTATAACATTGCTTGGGGAAAAAAAGCAACCATTAATACTTCAGATATGCAGATGACACCACCCTTATGGCAGAAAGTGAAGAGGAACCTCTTGATGAAAGTGAAAGAGGAGAGTGAAAAAGTTGGCTTAAAGCTCAATATTCGAAGATCATGGCATCTGGTCCCATCACTTCATGGGAAATAGATGGGGAAACAGTGTCAGACTTTATTTTTCTGGGCTCCAAAATCACTGCAGATGGTGATTGCAGACATGAAATTAAAAGACGCTTACTCCTTGGAAGGAAAGTTATGACCAACCTAGACAGCATATTCAAAAGCAGAGACATTACTTTGCCAACAAAGGTCTGTCTAGTCAAGGCTATGGTTTTTCCAGTAGTCATGTATGGATGTGAGAGTTGGACTGTGAAGAAAGCTGAGCGCCAAAGAATTGATGCTTTTGAACTGTGGTATTGGAGAAGACTCTTGAGAGTCCCTTGGACTGCAAGGAGATCCAACCAGTCCATTCTAAAGGAGATCAGTCCTGGGTGTTCATTGGAAGGAATGATGCTAAAGCTGAAACTCCAGTACCTTCGCCACCTCATGTGAAGAGTTGACTCATTGGAAAAGACTCTGAATCTGGGAAGGATTGGGGGCAGGAGGAGAAGGGGGCGACAGAGGTTGAGATGACTGGATGGCGTCACCGACTTGATGGACATTAGTTTGAGTGAACTCCAGGAGTTGGTGATGGACAGGGAGGCCTGGCGTGCTGCGATTCATGGGGTCACAAAGAGTCGGACACGACTGAGCGGCTGATCTGAACTGAACACTTGAAAGAGGAAAGTTGGAGATTTTCCTTAATTTAACATTGATTTGTAAAAGAAAATGATAGCCAGCTCATCCTTTTATTTGGGTTCTCTTTCATTTTACTCTCATTCTTTCTCACTTTACCAATCCAGTTGAGCTTATTTGGAATAATAGTATCTTTCAACCTTTCTGATCAATGTTTCAAGATGGCAGCAGCATACCGGTGGCCTGCTGAGTAAGGAGAAAGCATTCTGCGCAAAGAAGCACTCAAGCCTGATACATAGCCATGTGTCAGCTATGTCATAACTCTTCAAGGCTAAAGTGGATTCATGAAATGTTGCTCATGATGTGATTATCAAGAATTGGGAGTGTTTCTACACACCCATGCCTTTTCTTTGACTTTAAATAGTTTGAATTTTACCTCTACTTTTTACTGGAACAAGCTGCTCTATATTGTAATCTTGTTTACTTCCCTTATGGCAGTATCAGCTTTTTCTGACCATTTACACTGAATTCTACTTTAATATCTTTAATAATCACGGTGAGTTTTTATTTCAGTGAACAGTTTTTGTTGCCTGGCAGGCAGAATGCCCTGCACTGCCTTATGTTTCTTTTTTTGTTTGTTTGTTTTTTTAATTTTATTTTATTTTTAAACTTTACATAATTGTATTAGTTTTGCCAAATATCAAAATGAATCCATGCCTTATGTTTCTTGAAGTCAAGGTTATTGATACTTTATTTCTGCCCTCATGGAGTCTAGATAGTAGAGAAGCTATAGACAAGCACAGTGGTCAGTGCCCCGTCTTGTGCTGCCGGCTATAATGGAGCTCTGCAAAGTTCTTTGCATGCAACATGCTCACATTTGGTTATGAGGCAACCAGGGCAGCTGTGCTTTAGTTTACAGATGAGAAAACAGAGTCAGCTTGAGGCTAAGTGACTTGACCAAAGTGACATGGCCATCAAGGTGCAGGAATGGAGTATGGACAGATCTTTTGTGTCCCAAGTCCTTGGTTTTCTGATGTCCACTATAAATGTGGAGCTTGGAGTAAATCTGTTCTAGTTGTCATTCAGTTTTTCTACAATCATCAATAAATTTTTTTTGGCCATGCCTCACAGCAAGTGGGATCTTAGTTCCCTGACCAGGAACTGAACCCTCACCCTCTGCAGTAGGAGCGTAGACCATCGGGAAAGTCTTGAATTGTCAACAGATCTTACACAATATTTGCTTTACTATTTACTCCCTTACAGTGTTTTGAATTGATTCAGTTGTTTAATTAGTTTCCTATAATCTACTTGGTTTTTTTCTGAAAGCAGTTTGCTTTTTAAAAAAAAAATTGTAAAGAAAGAAAAACAGGACTCTGGTATGCTGACTGGGGGGTTAAAAAATTAATTTGAAATTGATTAGTTCCTGATGTCCAGATGCTTTTTACTTCTTTGCCACACTGTCAGCTACAGAGAGCAGAGAAAATAAGCCTTTCCATCAATTAGGGTCGGACTCTGGGATAGTGCTGAATGTAAGCCAAGAAATAGGGCTTTAATGGCCATCTCCAGCATTGACTTCCTTCTATAACTTGCTGGAAGTAAGTTATCTTTTCATTGCTTGCTCATCTCTGGAAAGGGAACAGTATTATCTTCCCCTAGTTAATCTGCAGGGAAGTTATAGAGGTTAATCACATGTGAAGTCATTTAAAAATTTTAATTGAGTATATATGAAATGGATCTAAAATTTGATATCTTTATGGCTGGAGTTTATGGCAGTGCTCCAAGTTTCAGATAATGATTCTTAGCACTGTGGTTGGGTTATGGTACAAGAGTTTTAGTAAGAGTTTTTAAAACAGTTTTTAAAAATGTGGAAGTTCTCATATTTTGTGATTTAAATACCATTTTTTCTCTACTGTCTCAGAAGGAGAATTGGAAGAAGAGTGGCTTAAGGAGGCCGGTTTGTCTAATCTCTTTGGAGAGACTGCTGGAGATCCCCAAGAGAGCATGGTGTTTTTATCAACACTGACCCGGACGCAGGCGGCAGCTGTTCAGAAACGAGTAGAGACTGTCTCCCAGACCTTGAGGAAAAAAAACAAACAGTACCAGGTTCCTGACGTCAGAGACATATTTGCTCAACAGACAGGGTCAAAAGAAAAGGAGGTAGGTTTTCTTTTTCAGTAACATAGAGGAATAATGGCTTAGACTCAGTTGAACTCGTCCAGTTAAATTCATATCATTAAAAACTTAATGGGCATGTATATGTAAGGCCACCATAGCTTACTTGGTAAAGAATCCTCCTTCAATGCAGGAGACCCTAGTTCAATTCCTGGGTCGAGAAGATCCTCTGGAGACAGGATAGGATACCCACTCCAGTATTCTTGGGCTTCTCTGGTGACTCAGCTGGTAAAGAATCTGCCTTCAATGCTGGAGACCTGGGTTTGATCCCTGGGTTGGGAAGATCTCCTGGAGAAGGGAAAGGCTACCCACTCCAGTATTCTGGCCCGGAGAATTCCATGAACTATATAGTCAGTGGAGGTCGCACAGAGTTGGACACGACTGAGAGGAGAAGGCAATGACACCCCACTCCAGTACTCTTGCCTGGAAAATCCCATGGACGGAGGAGCCTGGTGGGCTGTAGTCCATGGGGTTGCTAAGGGTCGGAGATGATTGAGCGACTTCACTTTCACTTTTCTCTTTCATGCATTGGAGAAGGAAATGGCAACCCACTCCAGTGTTCTTGCCTGGAGAATCCCAGGGACGGGGGAGCCTGGTGGGCTGCCGTCTGTGGGGTGGCACAGAGTCGGACACGACTGAAGCGACTTAGCAGCAGCAGCAGAGCGACTTTCACTTTTCATATGTAAGGCACTGAAGCTCCATGCTGGCCAAGATCAAGAGGGATTCGATCCCTGTCCTTCTAGAAGTTACCTTCTGATGGGGCAGAAAATGAAACAAGTTAAAATTCTCTGTGACAGTCCCTGCACTCGGTGTCCTTGGAGCTTTGGGAGTGCCCCAACCTCCTGGACAATGTGACTGCTAGTTGTTACTTAGCAGTCAGAGGCAGGAGGTTCTTTTTTCCACATTTACTCTTGTAGGAAAATTTGCTTTTTTTTTAAGACTCACGTGGGGATGAATGGAAGTGGAATGCAAGGAACCTAATTGCAGCTGAATTATAAAACAGGAACCCTGAACATAAAATAACTTCCCCTCTGTGTCTAGTGCCTAGCATGTAGAGGATTGGAATAGATATTTGCCACGATGATGAATTTATTAGTGGAAGCTATTGGAGTCTGGTGGAGACTCTGGGGCTGATGGCTATCTAAGATAGCATGGTACCAGTCAGAGACCTGAATGGCCTAGAACAGTGCTACTCAGGATAGCCATTTGGTAGGTTGTTTATGGAGTGCCCATGAGGACCTAAAGAGCTTGCCCAAAATGAAAATTAATATCTGCTCCCAGCAAGAAACAGTCATGCTACCAAGAGAAAAAAAGGTCAGCTGAACTTAATGGTGTTCTTAGGGTCAAAGTTGGTTGACACATTGAACTGTTCTCAGATGACAGTTAGCATAGCTCTGGTCTAGAAGATCCAGTTGGGTGGATGAAGTAAGAGCAAATAGAAGAGATCTTAAATGAGGATTGTAATGACGATAATAGCAATTATTATAGCACTAGCCACCACCACTGAACACGTACTGTGCTGACTACTTTCCATGCCTTATTTCATTTCATCCTTAGAACTTGTCCTATGAGTGAGGTTTCATCATTTCTGTTCTACCGCCGAGGCTCATAGACTTTAAGTAACTTGCTCAATGGTCCCATAGATAGTAAACCCAAATTTGTCAGACTCTAAATATGTGCTTTTAACCACTATACATCCTACTACATTTGGTTTTACATCTATAATTCTGATGTTAAGTAATCCCAGTAAATACATGAGATTGTATTTACACTATAATAAAGGGTAACAAAAATCTTTTTTAAAAATTTGGGAATAAGAAGACATATTTAAGGTATCTTTCTGTCATATAGAGGTTTTTTGGCTTTTTGTAAACATTTCATTCTTCTAAGAAATCCTGCATAGTTGCAGATTGCTACTCTGTTTGTATGGTCAATTGTAGATCAAATCTAGTCCATTTTATGGGAGTTTTGGGGTCACAGGATTGCTCCAGACAGATCTGTTGCTGCTGTGAGGCAGTTACACACTTGTGTGCCACCCATTCGTTATTTGGAAGGACTAGACTGCTTTTTTACAGCAGTAAAAAAATGAATAATAAGGAAATCCAGTATTATTGGCATTTCCTTCCCAATTAAAGAGCCCTCCCTGAGGGAGTTAAGAGGAAGCCAAAAGCGGGAGGGGACAGAGAACTGAGCCTCAGCAAACCATATTCTGTGGGATTCCTGCCAGTCTTGAAGAGGATGTTGCTTCTCAGTGCTAGAAGCAACATTTTTCAGCGAATCCTTGCTAGTGTCTTAATCACATGCTTTGAATTCAAGGTAATTGGTGGATTGTATCGGCTGATGGAGTCAATAAGTGAGAAACAGCAGAAGTAAATTAAAATAGTGTTAACTTACGCTTTCTGCCTTTAATTGAAATATGACCACCCATTAGAAATATGTCTTCCAACCCTCAAGTAAACAGGGGCCAGCCATCTTTACTTGCATTTCTTCTATTCTCTAATAAATGCAGTATGCCCTCCATATCCCTGGCTTCTGCACCTGTGGATAGGGAGGGCTGACTGTGCTCTGCCATTCTTTATAAGGGACCGGAGCATCTCCAGTGTTGGTATTCATGGGGTGGGGGTGTCCTTTAACCAATCTTCCACAGATACTGAGCGATGACTGTCCATATTCAGCTCTTCCATGTTAAATGCTTCCTCATGAAGCCCTTGCTGACACTAGGAAATAAAATACAGAAATGAATACCATCTGCACTGTCATCTTCAATTGCTTAGGAAAACAATTTCAACCACATGCTCCAAAATATGTGTTCATATGTAAGATTAGAGTTACTGTGTTCCCTGTGCCATGGAGACCCAGCCTTCTGCAGCTGGGGGTGGAGGGAAGAAGGTGGTATTGCTCTGCCTGGGGGGGACTTAGTATCCCTTTGTGACTGGTACTCACTGTGTGCTATCCTGCATAATCGAAGGAGAGCACCTCCACATGCCTGCCCTGCTGCTCTCCCCGCCCCTCTTAGATTGCAGGTGGAGACGGGAGTCCTTCTCTGCTAACACTTGAGCTGTGAAGTGTGGGGAGGGGACGACAGAGGCTCCCTTCTTTTGTATTGAAATGAAAGTCCACTAGAATGAGTATTTTAAAAACAATTCATTCAGATAGACCTTTCTGTATGATTGACCGAGGCTCCCCTTGCTGATTCCTCCTGGAGCCTTACTTGGAAAGGAGTGGGTACTGCCTAGACACACTTACTGGTGAGAGGAGCCCACTGCATTTTACTGTGTCCATAAACCCTTGGAGGGCTTCATTTCTTTGGGTGTCACTGTCCCAACCCCTTGAAAGAGGAGTTCCTTTGACTACCTAAGCTCTTATTACCTGCTTGGCAAATTAGTTTTAATGTCTCTCACATTTATTACTAGCTTTTTAAAAAAGAAGTATTCTATTTTCTACCTATATGTCAGTTTGTAATTTTATTTTATAACCATGTCATTGAGAGAGAATTCACATACCATCTAGTTAACCCATTTAAAGTTTGAAATACAGAGGTTTTTAGGTAGTCATGTATATGCAACCATCTCCACAGTCATCTTAGCACACTTTCATCATCTCCAAAAGAAACCCCATACCCAGAGCAGTCATTCCTTGTTTTCCCCTCCTTACCCCTAGGCAACCACTAATCTTTGTCTCTGTGACTTGCCTGTTCTGAAGATTTCATAGACGTGGAATCACACAGTATGTGGTCCTTGTGACTTTCACTTCATATCATGTTTACAAGGTTCATCCATGTTGTCCCATGTATCTGTACTTTCTTTACTTTTGTTTCTTTTCATTGTCAAATAACATTCCATTGTGTGGATGGCTCACATTTTATTTATCTACTCATTTGTTAGTAGAAATTAACTTTTTGAGATGTTATCTTAATGGTGTTCCTGATGGTAGGGACACTTGATATTGTCTGTATTTACACAGAGCTTAGTAGTATGTCTTGGATGTTGTGGGTGATCACGTATTTGTTGGCTGGTTGCTTGTTAATTATAACTGTAGTCCTTTTATTGACGTGGTATAAGTCTGAATACATTTCTTGTGCTCTACAGGTTAGTAATAGTTATTTACAATACCATTTCTCTGGTTGTGAGTGGGAAATGACTAAATGGCCCATTTTCTATCTTTAGGCTCCAGATGGCACAGAATCACAATCAGTCGGAACAGATGAAAACAAATACCGAGGAAAAGATGGTAAGTTGGACCCGTTCTCTTGTATTTTATTAGTATAACAAATAGATAAGACAATTTAAAACATTCATCTTCAATTCTAGTAAGCAAATTCAATTAAAATACTCTCATATCAAAGTAGATAATTACATAAGTCTGAGCATATAGTTGGCTTTTGAGTTTTTAAAAATACTTGTCTATATCTATTCTAACATCTCTATACATAGTTTTCTTGAATGCTTACCATGTGCCAGGTGCTATGCAGAGACATTTACCTAATTTAATATACTCATGAATGCTCTGTAGTAAATATTATTCTTAACCCATTCGACAGATGAGAGAAGCAAGGTTTTGAGATATAAAATCACTTCCCCAAGGCCATACAGCTAGTAAGGGGAGCCAGTGAATTTGGAACTTCGTTTTCAAATCTTAAGTTCTTAGCTCATAAATGGATTGCTTTTAAGAAAGCTTAAAAAGACATTTTGAATTAAGATCTGGGGTTGGGGGTGGAAGTTGATTCTAATTCTCCATTTCATTCCTTTTTCTGTATCTATTATTTCAGAAATGGATTAGAAATTTAAAGCATGGATGAAAACAAATAGTAAGGATTTATTAGTACTTACCAAGAAAGAATTTAAAGCTATTTCATGGATTTACAAAAAGGAAAAATGTTATAAATTAAGGTCATAGGTTAATCCTTAATGTGTTGCTACTTAAATAATATAACAAAGATGGTCAGTGGCTGCCTGTGTCCCAACTGGGACTTTGCTTTTGTTTATGTTCTTAATACCCAGCACCTGGGGTGTTCATGGCATTATTAGTGTCATGTTTGGATTGGAAGTAGTGAAGGAAGAGTGTCAGGTAGACTGCGGAGGCCTGGGAAGTGTTCCCAACCTTTCTATTAAAATCAGAGTTTTGTCCAAAATTACTGTTGTTGTTCATTTGCTAAGTCATGTCCAACTCTTTGTGGCCCCATGGACTGCAGCACCCCAGGCTCCTCTGTCCTTCATTATCTCCCGGAGTTAGCTCAAATTTTTACCCATTGAGTCAGTGATGCTATCTAATCATCTTGTCCTCTGTTGCCTCCTTCTCCTCCTGCCTTCGATCTTTCCCAGCATCAGGGTCTTTTCCCATAAGTTGGCTCTTTACATCAGGTGGCCAGAGTATTGGAGCTTCAGCATCAGCCCTTCCAAAGAATATTCAGGGTTGATTTTCTTTAGGATGGACTGGTTGGATCTCCTTGCAGTCCAAGGGACTCTCAAGAGTCTTCTCCAGCACCATAGTTCGAAAGCATCAATTCTTCGGCACGCAGCCTTCTCTATGATCCAGCTCTCACATGTGCACATGACTACCGGAAAAACCATAGCTTTGACTAGATGGACCTTTGTTGGCAAAGTGATGTCTCTGCTTTTTAATACACTGTCTAGGTTTGTCATAGCTCTCCTTCCAAAGAGCAAGTGTCTTTTAATTTCATGGCTACAAAGTCACCATTTGCAGTGACTTTGGAGGCCAAGAAAAGAAAATTTGTCACTTTGGGACATTTTGGAATCTTGGAGCATCTAATATCTTTATCTTTCCTTCTATGCTTTTATCTCAGAACTTCTCTCCTGTACCCCTGCCTTCAAATAGATACACACACATAATATGTGTGTGTGTGTATGTATGTTCATATGTATATGTGTGTGTGCATGTGTGTGTATAGACACATGAGTCTATATATTTATATTTGTATTCATAAAAGCACCTGCTTTTTACTATTCTGTGGAAATTTCTTCAGTTACATAAGTATATCAGATTGAAATGATTGGGTGTTTCCCCAGGCCTGTGTGCCTGCTGACACTGGAATGGCAGGCAGGCTGGAATAGCCCTTGCTGGCTGGGTAGAGAACTGGGTTGTCAAGAGAGACAGATGAACCTTTTGTGCCAGTGTCAATATGTTTTGGGCTTTGGAGAAGAGCGACTGGCAATTGCTAAATGAATACTGAGGAAAACATTGTCCTTTCTTGGTGTTTTCCTCCTCTGCTGGAGATGGTGATATAGCCTATATAAACAGAAGTTCTGGAAGGCAGGCTCATTGTAGCAGCTTTTTCCAGCCTAGCTTGCGGCAGCCAAGTGGAATGTGACAAGCTTGCTGCCTGATTTACATCTGCTTTTGCTGGAATACTATGAAGTGGGCAGAGAGCCTCCAGTGAGAATAATAAGATAATGTGTATGACGCCATCCAAGTCACTGAGGATTTACTACTGCACCTGTTCTGGGCAATACCGTGCTCTTTTGCTAGCCAGTGAATTCCCCAGTGTTATGCAAACGTTGAAAGGTTCTGAATGAAATGCTCGGAAAATATTGTCTGGAGTTCAAAAGTGGAGCTCTTTCCACTTGAAATATGAAAGCCTGAGCTACATAGTCTATTTTAAATGTTTTCTCTACACTTGGGCTTTTATGCATGTTCTATAAAGTTACTTATTCTAAATGAAAATTATTACATTTTAATGTTGCCAGGGTTGTTGCATTTCAAATTCATTAATCTACTGCTAATATCAATCTTCTCACCAAATTGTACAGTATGTATTTGAAAGACCAGTGTTCAATACATACATTTAGAAGTGTTAATAATGCCCAAATAATTTTTAAAACTTTCATGTAATATATATTTTCTTTTTTTGAGTTCCATGGAGGAAGCGAAATTATTTTTTTGAATAAAGACGTGGATTATTTTGGACAGTTGAAAAACTTAGAGTTTTTGAAAATATTTGTAACTTGGTGCTGTTGTCCACTTTAAAAACCAAAGGAGAAAATAGATTAAAACTGTATTATTTACACTTCAGGGCTTAAAGAGCCAAAAGGTTTATCTCAGCATTCTCTATTAATGTTTCTCGTTGAGAAAGTGAAAGTGAAGTCACACAGTCGTGTCCGACTCTTTGCAACCCCATGGACTGTAGCCTACCACGCTCCTCCGTCCATGGGATTCTCCAGGCAAGAATACTGGAGTGGGTTGCCATTTCCTTCTCCAGGGGATCATCCCGACCCAGGGATCAAACCCAGGTCTCCCACACTGCAGACAGATGCTTTACCCTCTGAGCCACTAGGGAGAGTAAATGATTAATTCATAAATACTTTTATTAGCGAATTAACCATCCATTTCTTAGATCATCCTGAAACTCTTTTTCTTGCTATCTGCCTTAACTGGAATTATCATTTAATCCTTAATCCTTCTCTATATTGTGCTTTTTGTTTTTGCTAATATTTGGAGGAAATTCATATGTTTTAAATGTATTCTAACTTAATTATAATTTTTCTCCTCAGTTTTGAGTTCAGCACAGAACATTTATTTGTGTGTGGTGGGGGAGGTTGTGTTTATTGTAGCTCTGATGTGGGGCTGTTAAGAACAGGGAGTCCATTTAAAATGCTTGTTGGTAAACACTCAGGTTTTGGAAAGGTAGCTTCTAATTTAAGAAAATGGCTAATCAGTTTTTTCCTCTCAGAATGGTTTCCTAGGAAACCAACATACATATTCACAGTAAAACATAAAGTAGTGTAAACCAGTGGGAAAATAAAACTCAAATTGTGCTTTGATATTTAATTTAATACTTTAAAAATTAATCAGAGGTCTAGTTATCCTTAGTTTTAAACAAAATTGTCACAGGCTGTTGAAAAAGCATAATGTAGCATAGTTAGGAACAGATAAATACAATCAGAGCTCCAAATTTACTGTTATTTTTAGACTTGACATAGGTCAGTTCTTTGTTTCTTTCTTAACTGTGAGATGTGACCAGGGCCAGCTATATAATTTGCGAGGCTCAGTGCAAACTGAAAATGTAGAGCTTCTCATTCAAATTTCAAGAAGGCAACAGCAGAGCATTAAACCCAGCGTGGGGCCCATACCAAGCACTTCGAAAGTCCTACACCCATGAAGCCCGCCCTGCTTATTGAGTGGGAGTGAAAAAGGCTAGATTTAGATTTATTCTTATTTTCTTTTGAGTAAAATAATTTTTGTGGTTGTTTTTTATTTAAATGACTATAAATATAGAAAATATATAGAAGGTAATACAGATATGTTTTCTGAAGGCATCAGACTTTTAATAGTAAATGTGTATATATAACATATTTATTAAATTAAAAAATTAACGTACCTTCCATCACCTTGTTGTGTTAGTATATATGCATTTGATTGTAGCGCATAAGCTTACTGATGTAATCTAGAGCCGCTCACCATGAATTAAAGGTCACAGTGAGAAAATGACAATAATCCTGTCATTGATGCCAGATGTTTTTCTAGTGTGAGTTGTGTTAAAACCAAAAATTTATCAAATAGCCAAATTTAGAAGTATTTTCTTCCAAGCTTAAACCTGATGTTTTTCAGCAAGGAAATTTTCAAATGTTAATTCCCCCCTCCCCCAGAGGATTAAATTAACAGTAAATAAAGCAAGAAAAAAATGTTAAATTTATTATAAACTGTTGATGTAAATACCTGGAACTCATTTGACTAGATTTATAGTTGTAAGAACTGTTATAATCCCTGTAATAATCTGATTCCTGAACCAGGTACCTCCAGAACTGACTCCCACGGTGAACATTCTTGGTGCTGGAATTTTTGCTTTGATTGGTAGATAGCATTCCAGAAAGGACATGAAGGGCATGAAAGAAATCTTATTCAGGAATCTGTTCCACTGTGAGAAAATTAAATGGTATATCATAGTTTTAAAAACCTTTGTTCAGTCATCTCCAACTCTGTGTGACCCTGTGGACTCTACCCTGCCAGGCTCCTCTGTCCATGGGATTCTCCAGGCAAGAATACTGGAGTGGGTTGCCATCTCCTTCTCCAGGGCATCTTTCCAACCCAGGACTTGAATCTAGGTCTCCTGCATTGTCAGGTAGATTCTTTAGCGTCTGAGCCACCAGGATTTTAAGAGAGTAAAACTAACCTCCTTCTCTTCTCATTTCTGAGTATAAAGTAAAACAATCATTAAGTGTACTAAATTTTAATCTCCCAGTATAATATAAAACAACAATTAAGTTTTAGTAAGTTGTTATGAGTTTTTCATTCAGAGCTTGAGATCATCCAGGAATGTTTTAGAATTGGATTCAATCTAAGAACTGTGACCTCAGAGAAAGATTCCACAATTCAGCTCTGGCTTTCTGGTTACCACCTTGCCTCCTCTGTCCCCCATGTGCCATTGTTAGGATTCCTTGAGTATATGTTTTACTATGCAAAGAAGGGTTAATTATTTTAATTATTGCTTACAGTAAGTAGTACTTTTTCTAAAGGTTTATATAGTTGATGTGTTAGAAGTTTTTTTTTTTTTTTTTTTGTTTTTTTTTTTAAAAAGAAGTAACCAAAGCACAGGAATTAAGTCTTCTCTTTTGTTCCCAGACCAGGCATCTCACCTAGGTGTTGGTGGAAAGGAGCTGACCCCACTGGTGCCTGAGGAGGCACCTGCCTCTGAAACAGACATCAACCTGGAGGTATCATTTGCAGAGCAAGCTGTCAGTCAGAAAGAGAGCTCCAGAGAGAAGATCCAGAGGAGCAAAGGTGATGATGCCACGTTACTGGTACGTAGTACACTATTCAGATGTCACTATCAGATTACATTTTTCATCAGCTGTTTATTTTGAAAAATTTAAGTCCCTAGAAAAGTTGAAAGAATAGTATAGAATACATCCCTGGAGCCTCCCTGTAGATCCCATTCACCAGTTATTATAACATTGTACAACTTTTACTCTTTCTTGGGCCTCCCGGGTAGCTCAAATGGTGAAGAATCTGCCTGCAATGCGGGAGACCTGGGTTCGATCCCTGGGTCAGGAAGATCCCCTGGAGAAGGGGATGGCAACCCACTCCAGTATTCTTGCCTGGAGAATTCCATGGACAGAGGAGCCTTAGCGGGCTGTAGTCCATGGGGTTGCAAAGAGTCAGACATGACTGAGCAACTACCACTTTCACTTTTCACACTCTTTTTCTGTATCTATGTATAGGTTGTGCCATATACACTCACTTTTTTTTTTAAGCCTAACATGGCCATACTAAACAAAACAGGTATAATGCTTAAGAACTTGAACATTAAAACAATTATATTTTAATATATGACCATATTAGAAATTTCCCAGTTGTCATAATATTGTCCTAATGGCTTCTCCCTCGCTCTACCTGGGATTCAAACAAGGGTTATGCATTGCGTTTGATGTCATATCTTTTTGGTTTCTTAAATTTAGATTAGATCCTCTGATTTTTCTGTATATTTTAAAGACTCCAAATCAAATTTCTGATTTTGTCTGTTTTTGATGACTGAATTCAAGTTGAACAGTTTTGGCAAACCTAGATGCCTAGATTGTTTATGCCTCCCATCTCATCATCAGAAGAGGTGTGTGATGTCAGATAGCCCTCTTATTTCTTTCCTCATTGTAAAAATACCTTTTCCTATTGGTAACTGATGCTAATTTGTGATCCTTGAAACCGAACGCATAGCCTATCTGCCAGTAAAAACAGTGGCTTTACTGTGCATTTGTGATCCTTACCAGAAAAAATAGACTAGTGTTAGAGAAGTGGTGATTTTTCTAATTTTATTATTCCTTCAATATTGACTGGCTGGCAGTCGTCTGCAATAGTTGCTTTTCCTCCCTTTTCTCTTTTTATTTTTGAATGTCACTGTGCAGAAGCTTCCATTTTTCATTCAGTGTTTTATAAATCATTACTGTTTTTCTTTGACGTTTAAGTTTACCCAAGTTTGACAAAAGGCAGCCCTTCAAGCTGGTTCCTATGCCATTTTAACATGTACTCCTTGTTTCACTCCTTTGCTTTCTGGTACAAGATGTTCTAGGCTCACCTTGTACTTTTTTCCCCTCAGATTAGGAAGAATCTATTTCTTCAAGGAACCCTTGTTTTTTCAGAAGCATATTGTATTTAGAAACCAACCTCTGTGTACTGAGTGTTCTCATTGATACCGAATGTCTTATATTTTTTAAAAATACACTTACTTATTTTGTAAGATTTCACATACATAAAAGCTAATAGGGATAGTATAATGAACCCCCCACCAAGCCCCAACATTCGTTAACCCATGACTAGTTCTGTCCTATGCACACCCCCAAGCAGTTCCCTACAAGATAAAAGGTTATTTTTAAATTCATATTGCTATTATTGTACCTATTTAAAATGCTAACAATTCTTAATTTCAAATATCTAAATATTAAATTTCATATTGTATTGCAAATTTCATGATTTTTTTTTACAGTTTGTTTGAATCAGAATCCAGATAAGGTTCATGCATTGCAGTTAGCTGAGTTGGTTGAAAGGGCTTTTCCAGCAGCTTTAATCCCTCCCTTCCTTCCTCCTCCTGCCAGTGTGCCTCTGTCTCTGCCTCCCTCTTTCTCTTCATTAAGTTCTTTTCCCCTATCTGTTTTTACTTCTTTCCTCCCATTCTCCTTCTCTCAGAATTTGTTTGTTGAAGAAGCCTGCTTATTAAGTTTCTAATTCTGTTCCCATGTCCTTCTCTTTTTTGTAGATTGGTTGACTCGAGATTTATCAGATTCATGCTCTTTTTTTTTTTGGTCAAGATTACTTCTTGTGATCATGTAGCAAGAGATACAAAATTCTGTCTTTTTCATTTGTGAAATTAGCAGCGGCTGCTGATCAGTACTTATATCCATTTATTAATGGTTATAAAATCATGTTCTAATAAATTCATTTATTAATTTGAATATCTCTCTTAAGAAAAACTTTCTCAAGGGTTACTTCTTACTTTCATTTACCAGTTTTCTTTTTTTCTTCCTTTCTTAAATTCCCTAGTACCTTTCATTAATGACCAACTAGTGTTGTTTTAGTTTTCTTGTAAAAATAATATCTTAACTCATGTATGACATGACTCCAAAGATAATTTCTCATGTGTTTCAGCATATTTTTTGCTCCAGACATGTTGTTGTTCTTGTTGTTAAGTTGCAAAATTGTGTCCAGCTCTTTGTGACCTCATGGACTGTAGCACGCCAGGCTCCTCTGTCCTCCTCTGTTAGCTCAAATTCATGTGCACTGAGTCAGTGATACCATCTAACCATCTCCTCCTCTACTGCCCCTTCTTTCATCTTCAATCTTTACTGGCATGTCAGGGTCTTTTCCAGTGAGTCAGCTCTTCACATCAGGTGGTCAAAGTATTGAAGCTTATCAGTCCTTCCAATGAATATTCAGGGTTGATTTCTTTTAGGACTGACTGGTTTGAACTCCTTGCAGTCCAAGGGACTCAGGAATCTTCTCTAGCACCACAGTTTGAAAGCACCAACTCTTCAGTGCTCAGCCTTCTTTATAGTCCAACTCTCACATCCGTACATGGCGAAAAACATAGCTTTGACTATATGGATCTTTGTTGGCAAAGTGTTATTTCTGCTTTTTAATGTGATATGTAGGGTTTTTCCTAGCTTTCCTTCTAAGGAGCAAGTGCCTTTTAATTTCATGGCTGCAGTCACTGTCCACAGTGATTTTGGAGCCAAGGAAAGAAAATATGTTATTGCTTCCACTTTTTCCACATCTATTTTGCCATGAAGTGGTGGGACTGGATGCCATGATCTTAGTTTTGTTTTGTTTTTAATGTGGTTGTCTGAGGAGGCTTAACAAATAGCTGAGGAAAGAAGACAAGTGAAAGGCACAGGACAAAGGGAAAGATCTACCCAACTGAATGCAGAGTTCCAGAGAATAGCAAGGAGAAATAAAAAGGCCTTCTTTAATGAATAATGCAAAGAAATAGAGGAAAACAGTAGAATGGACAAGACTAGAGATCTCTTCAAGAAAATAGGAGATATAAAGGGAACATTTCATGCAAGGATGGGCATGATAAAGAATAGCAATGATAAGGACCTAGCAGAAGAGTACACAGAGGAACTATATAAGAAAGGTCTTAATGACCTCGATAACCATGATGATGCCATCACTTACCTAGAGCCAGACATCCTGGAGTTGAAGTCAGGTGAGCCTTAGGAAGCATTATTATGGACAGAATTAGTGAAGGTGACAGAATTCAGCTGAGCTATTTAAAATTTTAAAAGATGATGCTGTTAAAGTGCTATACTCAATATGTTAACAAATGTGTCATAACAGTACTGGAAAAAGGCAGTTTTCATTCCAATCCCATAGAAGGGCAATGCCAAAGAATGTTCTAACTATCCTACAATTGTACTCATTTCACATGCTAGCAAAGTAATGCTCAAATTCCTTCTAGCTTGGCTTTAGCAGCATGTGAACTGAGAACTAGATATACAAGCTAGGAACAGGTAGAGGAATCAGAGATCAAATTGCCAACATTTGTTGAATCATAGAAAAAACAAGAAAATTCTAGAAAAGCGTCTACTTCTGCTTCATTGACTAAGAGATGGGAATACCAGAACACCTTACCTGTCTCCTGAAAAACCTGTATGCGGGTCAAGAGGCAACAATTAGAATTGAACATGAAACAACTGACTGGTTCCAAATTGGGAAAAGAGGATGACAAGGCTGTATATTATCATCCTGCTTATTTAGCATCTATGCAGAGTTCAACATGTGAAATGCCAGGCTGGATGAATCAAAAGGTAGCATCAAGATTGCTGGGAGGAAGATCAACAACCTCAGATATGCAGATGATACCACTCTAATGGCAGAAAGTGAAGAGGAACTAATGAGCCTCTTGATGGGGGGGTGAAAAGAGGAGAGAGAAAAAGCTTGCTTGAAACTCAACATTCAAAAAACTAAGATCATGGCATCTAGTCCCATCACTTCATAGATCCAAACCTAGAATTATCTATTTCCTCAAGAAACACTGATTCTACTTAGTAGAAATATACTTTTGTTACTGTGTTCAGGATACTAGGAACGTTCCCTTCTCTGAGTTGATTATTGTTAAAGCCTTTACAAAAGACAAGTACATCTGTATCTTCTTTCTTCCATGCTGAGAATAGTGGTTCTGAGGATACAGCAGATAATATAATTAGAATATCACATAATCACTTGTGTGTTTTATCCTTTATTACTGCACAGCATTCTCAGAATAGAAATACTAACACTGCTATCAACAATATAATAACCAAAAAATAGTTTAAACTTGTTTTCTTTTCCTCAGTTGGCTGTATCCTTAGGGTTTTATCCCAAAAGGACTGTAATAATCAAATTAGTCTGCTTCAGGTTGTTTAGGATAGTTATTCTCCATATGGTTATGCCACTCACTGCATACCCGGTTGGTTAATTTCATTTTCTATTGAATGTTTAGGGATTGCTTTGTTGAAACTTAATTGTGTTTTGTAAACATGTGAATTATCTAAGTGGTCCAAATGTCATAATTAAAAACAAGGTGTATTAGAAGTCTCACTTCCATTCTTGAGCCATCACCCTCTTCTCTCCCTCCCCTTTACAGGTTAATTTACATTGCAGGTCAGTTTCTTTTTATTTTAATTTTATGGTTTATCCTTCCATTCTTAGATAGATACACTCTTGATTATTTACTTAGACTTGGCAATATGTCCTGAAGATCACTCCATAGTAGCATAGAAAAATATCTTTCATTCTTTTTTATTTATATGTTGTGCCATGTTATGAAGCTCTATCACAATTTATTCAACCAGTCATCTGACAGTGGGCTTCTACGTTGTTTTCAGGCTTTATCAAAAATTTTTAAGGATCTATTTTCATGCCTAGTGGGAAAAGTAAAGGAGTATTTGTCATGTGGCCTAAAGAGATAAATCAGGCTCCCAGCCCATCCTTAGCAAAAGTATCTTTTACAAGTAATAGTCTTCTCCATTGCAGGGGCGTGAGTTTGATCACTGATCTGGGAACTAAGTTCCCACATGCCACACTGTGTGACAGGTAAGTAAATGACAGTGATGGTCTTCTATATCTCAACAGATGGAAGGGAGTTTAAGTGAAAGTAGTCTAATTAAACAAGATGAAGACACTGTTGACTTTTAAGTTGTTGATTCAAACAGTGGAATATAAAAGGAATTCATTTCTACTTCAGAAACTTAAAAACAAAACTTCCTCTCTCACTTTATTCTCTGCCTAACAAACTGATTTTTGCTCACCTACTTTCTAGATTTTATTCATGTTTTGCCTCAAGCTTAAAGTGACCTTCCCATTTCTACCCCTCTGTTGTTCTCTGTTTATTATCCTTAACCCATCCTTTGGGGTCTAGCTCAATATCTAGCTTTCCTGTTAGCGCTTTCCTGTTTTCAAACTTACATTAATAAAATGTATAAAATCGTTTTTTAAACTGTTAAGATGCCATCCTTTTGATAATTATTGTCAATGTATCCGTGAATTTATTTATGTATATATGCATCAGTTTATCTATACAACCATTTACTTATTTACTTATTTGTATCTTCTGGAAAGCATGTGCATACTGTAAGCTTTCTACAAGTCAAAAACATGGTTGGTGAGGTAAATATTTATATTCCTCACTCTGAGGTGAGAGTCTAAGCAGATAAAACCTTAATTTCCATTTCTACTCCATGGTCTTCTGCTTCTGTGAACAAGCAGTGGGTTTTATGTAATACATTGTTCTTTGTTGATCTCGTTTTGTATTTGCTTCTTTTTTTTTTTACGGCATTGAGCAGTCTTTGTTAATTCTTTATGATCTTTCAGCAGATTCAAATTTCTCCTCTTAAATTTGGAGATCAGGTTTTATAACTTTAATGTGTGTTAGGATGAAAATTTAGCTATTACATATTGTGTTTTGTGTACCCATAATATATTAGAAAGTATGCTGTGTAATTACTTTGCTCATTTATCAAGTGATCTCTATGAAACAGATATTATGATTCTCCTTTCATAGTTAGAGAGATTAGGAGGTGCATGGTAAGTCTTGGCTTCACTGCCTAATCTTTTGAAGCTGGAATTTTCCTGATGACATGTGCCCTAAAGGTATGTGTTCATTTAACTTAGATGTGTCCTTGTTTTGATGCTACTAACAACTTCAGGATAGCTTGGGAGGTTACATGAATAAGATTCTGGTATGTCGAGTCCATCTATACAGTAGAAATAAGTAAAGGAGAGATAGTACTCCTTTATCCTATCTTGGCAGACTAAAAACAATAAGAGTTTATTTAGAAATTTTTAAGATCATAGTATTGAAATGATAACTATGGTGAAGCCTGTATTAGTTCTTGTCTTTATTCAGTGTACTTTGGATTCTTACTGAATTATGTTTAATTCAAGTAAATTCATGTTTTATGGCAACTTTGCTTGTCTTGTAACAAAGCTTTATGCATACTGAAGGCCACAGGCTTGCACGGAGGCCCAAGTTGGGAGTTTGCTAGAAAATGAAACATCTTTGGAGGAAGCAGAAGGACAGTAAAAGAAATGTTAGTTTGGGATAGAGTAAGGAAAATGAGAACCTAAGACAGATACACGTTTGTGCACAAATGTGCGAGATAGCTGTAGGATCATGATCCTGAATTGTCAAGAAAAGTTTAAATTATGATTATTCCTTGCCATTAAAAATTCTTTTTAAAAACTGTAAATTTGAAAGTTTCCTAAAATTTCATTTATCTAGAAACGTTCTAGGTTCTCTAGGTTGACAGTGAGTGAAATACTTTAATAAAATCACATTTTACACATGGAAAAATCTTAGGTAAGAAATGAATTTCCTAGCAGGTGATAAGTCATCTGTGGAAATTGACCAAGTAAGAGTAGATTCTCTTGCTTTCCGAGTTGAGGCTAGAGTGACTTGATGAGTGAAAAAGTCAAGTATGTCATTACTGGTAAGGTTTCTAATGGGCCCCTCATATTTCAAAGCTTACAGAAGAGGGTGCACCCAGGGAGAGTTGCCTGATTAATTTATGGTGACACATGGGAGCCAATGACCTTATATATTTTGAAAAATTTTATTTCACTCCCCTTTTAAAAGCACATTTTTCAAAAGGTAAAGAGCTTTCCTTTTGCTGAAATTGCACTGCCTTCTCTTAGCCAACGAACTGAACCATCCAGTCTATTAACTAAACAAAAATGACATGAAACTTCATAAATATTTAAAACTCCTGCTATGAATTAAACATTGGGATAAAGAACTAACTCCTTTCATTAAGTACATTGTTAAATAAATAAATAAATAAATAAAGCTCATGACATATTGCTTGGTAAATCAAATGTTTGAACGAATAATATTTCAGGTTTCTTTAAACATTTACCTTGGGTAATGCTTTAAATAATTATATTACATGTATTTGGCTTATTAGACCAGATGCAACTGATTTTAATGAAGCATGTAGGACTTTTTTTCTTTTTTGAAATACATGGTTGGTAAATAGTACTGGTTCAGTCCTTCAGAAAACAAAGCAATTAGCAGAACTCTGGACTAGGCGAGAAGAAAATGGGGAGAGTTTTGTGTGATTTGAAAATGAAGCTCAGTACAAATCACAGGAAATTGGGGGAACATCAAGCCAGTGACCCCACCCCTCACTGAGCTTGATTCTGTGCTTTTCTCCATGTTGGGTGTGTGTCTTCATTCATTGTATACACGGAGACAGAACACCTGCAGTGTGTCAGGGCTGTGGGGCAGTGGGCACACACAGGTGATTAAGACATGGTTTCTGTCCTTGAGGATTTCATGTCCTACATCAATACTGATCAACCTAGATTCCTCCCTGCCTATTGCGGGGCATAAGGAAAGTGGAGCAGAACAGAATGACTACTGAATTTAGGATTTAAAAGATCTGAATTTGCCTCCTTATGTCACTGGCTATGGGGACATTGGCTCAGACAGTAAAGAATCTGCCTGCAATGCTGGAGACCTGGGTTTGATTCCTGGCTCAGGAAGATCTCCTGGAGATGGGAACGGCAACCCACTCCAGTATTCTTGCCTGGGAAATCCCATAAACAGAGGAGCCTGGAGGGCTGCAGTCTATGGGGTTTCGCAGAGTCGGAACAACTAAGCAACTAACACTTTCACTTCACTTTAGTCTCTTAATGAGCCTCAGTTTCCCCATGTAGAATATGCTGTAATAATACTTGTCTTATTGGAACTTTTGCAGGATAAAATGAAAAACTATTTGTCAGAATGAGTATTACCATTTTTGTCTTACCTTGCAGTAATAGTTAAAAGAAAAACCGTGATACCTGTCTGTATGTTCTCAATTCCTATGCACTGTACTATTGACCTTGGAAATTATGCTGAAAATTCACTAAGGCTGAATATCTTTTCATAACAATATGAAAAGAATACTGTTGTTCTTTTAATGTTTTTATGGGGAAACTGTATCACAAAAATAGAAGAATTACCTCTTTTCTCCTATAGTGGACTCTCTTGAGAATATAGCAGATTCTAAAGGTTCTGTCAAAGGTTCTACAATGAACTATAGAAGATTCTCTCTTGGAGTTGAGTTTGCTTGAAAGGAACTAGCTGCTAAATTGCTGAAAGTTGTAGGTTTTAGGAAATGTTCTAGGAGGGTAACTCTCAAACATTTTGGTCCTGTAACCCCTACAGACTCTTGAAAAAATTATTGAGGACTTCAAAAAGCTTTTGTCTAATCAGTCAGGACAGATGTTGGTGTTGAGGAGAATAACTGCCACACCTTGCAGTGCTTTGGTGAAAGCTCAGATGCGTGGCCTTCCGGCCAGGAATCTGTGATTTGTATTGTTGGAGCATTCACTGTCTTCCTGTAGGTTGCAGCTCTCTGTGTTTGCTCTGGCTGGCCTAAGAAAGAAGGCATAAACAGATTTCTACAGAAGCTATGATTCCTTGGAAGACTCTGAGGAGATGAAGAAGGCTGGTACAAAGTGATTTTGGAATGTAAAGAATTTCTTTGGATTGAGTTCTGTGGAAGTTGGTCACTGACTGTGCTCTTGAGCTCTGAAATATAAATAAGTAGTCTAAGGAATAGTTTCTCTTGGTGATTAATTAAAAGTACTGTCTGTGTAGTGGGGAGGAGCACCGGGTGCTTTTCTTTATGTCAGTTATATCTATGGATATTTACCATGATATAAATTAAAATAGAAAAATTTAAACTATTAATCCATTTAAAATTTATTATTATGGTAAGCATAAATAACATTTTTATGAAAAAGTTGTATTTTCTAAAACAAACTTCACTCAGATTCTTTACCATCTGAGCCACCAAAGAAGCCCATATTATAAATAAAATTGAAAAAAATTTAAACTATTAGTCCATTTAAAATATAATATTATGGGGAACATAAATAATATCTTCATTAAAAATAGTCATTTTTCCAAAGCAAATTTTTGTTTGTTTTTAATTTATGTATTTAATTTAATTGGAGGCTAATTACTTTACAATATTGTAGTGGTTTTTGCCATACATTAACATGAACCAGCCATGGGTGTACATGTGTCCCTCATCCTGAAACCCCCCTCCCCCCTCCCTCCCCATCCCATCCCTCAGAGTTGTCCCAGTGCACTGACTTTGCGTGCCCTGTTTCACACCTCAAACTCGGACTGGTGATCTCTTTCACATATGGTAATATACACGTTTCAATGCTGTTCTCTCAAATCATCTCACCCTCGCTTCTCCCACGGACTCCAAAAGTCTGTTCTTTATATCTGTGTCACTTTTGCTGTCTTGCCTATAGGGTCATCGTTACCATCTTTCTAAATTCCATATATATGCATTAATATACTGTATTGGTGTTTTACGTTTTTGCAACTCTCTAATGTCTGGCTTGAGTTGATGTCATTTGGATTCTCATATTTGCTTCTGTGTTCAGTCTGTTGGCAATACCACATTTCTTATAAAAACTCTGAAAAACTCCACTGTACACCATAAGAGAATAAGAGTGAAAAAGGCAGATAATGTCTTAGTGTTATTAAAATAGTGTTGACCTCTTCAGTCAGTTCAGTTGCTCAGTCATGTCCAACTCTTTGCAACCCCATGGACTGCAGCACACCAGGCCTCGCTGTCCATCACCAATGCCCAGAGTTTACTCAAACACATGTCCATTGAGTTGGTGATGCCATCCAACCATCTCATCCTCTGTCATCCCCTTCTCCTCCCGCCTTCAATCTTTCCCAGAATCAGGGTCTTTTCCAATGAGTCAGTTCTTCACATCAGGTGGCCAAAGTATTGGAGTTTCAGCTTCAGCATCAGTCCTTCCAATGAATATTAAGGGCTGATTTCCTTTGGGACTGACCGATTTGATCTCCTTGCAGTCCAAGGGACTCTCAAGAGTCTTCTCTAACACCAGAGTTCAAAAGCATCAGTTCTTCTGCACTCAGCTTTCTTTATAGTCCAACTCTCACATCTATACATGACTACTGGAAAAACCATAACTTTGACTAGATGGACCTTTGTTGGCAAAGTAATGTTTCTGCTTTTCACTATGCTGTCTAGGTTGGTTATAGCTTTTCTTCCAAAGAGCAAGTGTCTTTTAATTTCATGGCTGCAATCACCATCTGCAGTGATTTTGGAGTCCAAGACAATAAAGTCTCTCACTGTTTCCATTGTTTTCCCATCTATTTGCCATGAAGGGATGGGACTAGGATGCCATGATCTTTGTTTTCTGAATGTTGAGTTTTAAGCCCACTTTTTTACTCTCCTCTTTCACTTTCATCAAGAGGCTCTTTAGTTCTCCTTTGCTTTCTGCCATAAGGGTACTGTCATCTATGTATCTGAGGTTATTGGTATTTCTCCCGGCAGTCTTGATTCCAGCTTGTGCTTCATCCAGCCCTGCATTTCCCCTGATGTACTCTGCTTATAAGTTAAATAAGCAGAGTGACAATATACAGCCCTGACCTACTCCTTTCCTGATTTGGAACCAGTCTGTTTTTCCATGTCTGGTTCTAACTGTTGTTTCTTGACCTGCATATAGATTTCTCAGGAGGCAGGTCAGGTGGTCTGGTATTCCCATCTCTTGAAGAATTTTCCAGTTTGTTGTGATCTACACAGTGAAAGGCCTTGGCATAATCAATGAAGAAAAAGTAGATGTTTTTCTAGTATTCTCTTGCTTTTTCAATGATCCAACAGATATTGGCAATTTGATCTCTGGTTCCTCTGCCTTTTCTAAATCCAGCTTGAACATCTGGAGGTGGAAGTTGACCTCTTTAGATTCCTTGAAAAGAGTATTGGGTATTTGGTATTGGGTATCTATATGGCTCCCTGGACCACACTTTGAGAACTGCTATTTTAGGATATGGTTTTTGCATGTCCATTTTGTAAAAAGTGTCGGTTAAAGAATTGCCAGAAGTCACACACGGCGAATTAGCAGTTAAATGACTGATACATGGTGGCTCTAAAGTCCCTGCTTTTGGTTTCCCCTCTGTTCTCACCTTCTCTCCAGTGCTGCACGGTCCTTTTGTACCTGCCTTATTTGGGTATCATATATCTGAATATATAATATTATCCATATCAATACAATGCCATACTATATATATATATATATATATATACATACATACACACACACACACATATATATATATATGACAATTAATAATAGTGTAGATAAACGGTTCCTGGCACGCACTAGTGGTTACTCCTACTCTTCTCTCACCTCCTGTGTCTTCCTCCTCACAGTTTGTCTTGACTTGTACTTTTTCTTGGTTCTTAAAGGTCAGTTAACTTGTTTGTTTGTTTTCTCCTTTTGTTTCACTGTCTCTTTTGTCCTCTTGGCCACTGATGTTCACACTCCTAGTACATGGTTCTGCTGTCTGTCATATTTCACATATTGACTCCCTGCAGGTTTGGGATCATCATTAAGACAGGATTGCTCTTCATTCTGGCTGGAGAAATTCTTCCATGGCTTTCATTGTCACCACTCTGAGAACGAATTCTTTTCATAGTTACAATTTTGTTATCTTTCATTAAAAAGGGGTTAGGTCTTGTAAACCTTTACTGCATTAATGATGTTTATTTTAGACTTACAGAGTGCCAAAAGACAAAACAGGCACCACCAGGATTGGTGACCTAGCGCCCCAGGACATGAAGAAAGTTTGCTATTTAGCCCTAATTGAGCTGACTGCCCTCTATGATGTCTTGGGTATCGAACTGAAACAACAGAAAGCTGTGAAAATCAAAACAAAAGGTAATTTTGAAACAAAAACCAGTTGGATTTACTCCTGAGCTAGTAAGAATGAGCTTGCTTTTTAGAAGTATCCTTTCTGGGGTGTGGGAAATGCATGCATAACAAATTGCCTATAATCCGCACATGAATACATCTAAAGTTAGGATTCTAAAATTTTTGTAATTTGATAAATCTGTCTCCTAGATTATAGAAGATAAAGGCATAATCAAATAGTTAATTACCATGGAAAAAAAAAGGAAATTCTTATCAAGGATTCTTAAATGCTCTCTCCTTTGAAAGCTGTATTTAAAAACAACGTTTGGTACATATACTTATTTCTAAGACTGGATCCTGACAACTGACATTAATATGGTTAATCCTCATCGATTAATTTTGCTTTATTTATTTGATAGCAAATGCACAGGCAGTTAGTAGTATGTCCTTTTGTTCATTTACAATCTACTTTTAACTCTTTTGCAAAAAATATTCTTCCCTCTTTGAAGATAATAACGTAATTTTGGCATATAATATCCCTAAATTGTGCATCTCTTGTGTATGCATAGTTTTTTTTTTCCTTTGTAATCAGCTTGCTTTCTCCATTATATAAATAGGCTGTTTTGTTTTTTTTTTATAATATGATAGAAAACAAACACCTCCTCAGTTCTTGTTTTTTTCCAAGATTTTATTTATCTGAAAATCCAGATAATTTTCTGTTGATAAAGCTATACTGTTTAGAAATCTCTGACATCTCATTTAACTTTAAAGATATCTCTTAAAGAAAAACCAAGAATGGGGATTATTGAGTTGCTATGGTAACGTTAGCAAAGACAAGTATTCACCTGATGTAAGTTTTAGAGGCAATTTCTCTGTAGGACTGAAGTGTACCTTCCCTCAAGTCCTCTCTGCCATGCTGGGCCCCAGAAGACCCCGTTCTGTGTTTAGTTCCTTTGAGTGAGTATTTTAGCTTAAGGCTTGTGATGGTGAATTTCTGAGTCAAACAGTTCTGGTTTTCCACAGGCCCATTAATGGATAAAGACTTCAGATGCTTTTTCAAAAGCTCATCACAAAGTCTTCTCCAGATACAAAATAAAATTTTAATTTAAATAATTGTGAAAAAAAAAAAATAGTTGTGACTCAGTGTTCAAGACTTCCAGAGTGACTTAGAGAGGCCTTTTTAATTTTATCTCAGAATTGCCTCCTACCAGACAGAGAAATATTAAGCCATTCTCATTAAAAGTAACACTATTAATAAAATAGATTTTCTTCCCACCTTTTTATATTTTTGTATCTTATCTAAGATATTTATGTTATAAAGTAGAATTTGATATGCTTAAAGATTATGCTTTTCTTAATTCCTAAACTAAAAGTTATTTAGTAGGTTACTGACATTGTTCTGAATGTCACAGTTTCCAATGTCTGTTTTCATATCACGGGATAATCCCCCTTTTCTTGTTCACAAATGATTTATATCTCCCTGATGATGTGTGTTACACTTTTTTGTTGTAACTGTTCACTCAGTGATGGGTGTGGGGTAGGAGGTGCTGGATAGAAGCTATGCTTACATCAGACTGAAAGCATATAATTTTAATTTAGAAAAATTATAAATTATTACCTGTCATGTCTTCTGGAGTTGTTCCCAAATATATAAAAAAACAAATTTAAATTCACAAAGACCAAGTATCTACTGTGTTCTCTAAAGAAGAACATTTGTAGAGCAAGCTCATAATCTTGGCTGATTTTCCAAAAAGCAAATATTTATACTTTGCTATATTATAGAATGTTGAATGTCAGTTAAATATGGAAGACATGAGTGATATTTGCTTTAAGTGAGAACTTTTAATTTGATTACATTTAGTAAATTATTTGCATATTTTGCCTATTCCCCTAAGCACTCTATTTCTCTTTTGTAACAGTTATACTTTTCTAATTATTTTGGTGATGATCTGTAATCATTAGTTTAGTTGTCTTTGCTAGATTGCTCTATAAGGTGGAGCCAGAATTTTCCAATTGAGTTGTGTTTACCTAATTGGTAGGCAATGTCACCCACTTAGATGCTTGATATAGTTGCCTGATTGAATGACAATATCGGGAATCTGGTGCCGTAACATTTTTGCATTGATATTTCATAGGTTGATGAAAGTGAAGAGATTTCGTTGTTGTTTTTGCAGATTCTGGCCTTTTTTGTGTCCCATTGACAGTATTGTTAGAACAAGATCAGAAGAAAGTACCAGGAACTCGAATACCCTTGATATTTCAAAAAGTAAGTAGGCTCAAATGGGTCAGCATAGAGACAGCATACTTGAGATAATGGTGTTTTGTTTTTGTTTTTGCATTCATACTATTATAATATAGTTTTCCAATTGATATGCTCTTTTATTTTATGCTTTGGTTTTTCTATTCAGAAAACAGATTTGTTTCAAGGACTCATAATTTTTATTTCATGGTGATACTTTCAGTGTTATTTCTTGTAACTGTGATTACCTGGCATCATTTTCCTGTCTTATATTAGCTGGCTTTGTATAATTGAGATTTCAATTCTATAATACATAAGAGTGGGGACTGCTGGTAAATTTCTAAGGAATTGAATCCTCATGAATATTTTATGCCTGTATGTATTTTCCAAGCTTTCCTATTTACAGTGAGGATGTCCAATTTAATTTACTAGTGCCTTCTTCCAAAGTAGGCAAAGAAACCATAAAGTAGAATTAGAAAATGATTGCTAAACTATAAAGTCACTTGTGTAGCCAACACTCAATTATTCATAAGGGGATTATCTATGACAATATAAAAGTTGCAGTCTAACCTCTGAGCCATCATTGTTCAGAAACACAGATTACATTGGATGAAAGACAGGGAATACCCCTGAGGAAGGCTAGTCACATCAGTTGTGGGCTACCCAAGACGCAGATTTTGCAACAGTTCAGGCACTCAGTTTCTGAAAATTCATGGATAGCAAGAATGGCAGTAGTAATGTTCTCAGTTGTTTGGCTCAACAAAGCCATTTAATACTTAAGCTTAATCTACTTGGCACCAATTCTTCCATTATTCTAAGCCAGTCATTTGCTATCTTACCTATTAATACTAAGCTCTGATTTCTTCATTCCTCATAATCACCATTACATCCAAACCTGTGTCTCAGTGTTTCTCTTGATGGACTTTGTTGTAGACAGCTTGTTCTACTCACCAGCTTCCTCTCGTCATTGCCTGCAGAACCTGTGTCTGTGTGGATAGTTCGTGATGTCTGGGATAACCAGAGAGATGCTTATGAATGGAGACCATAGATTCAAGTTCTTTTAATGGCAGTAAATGGTGTGAGTTACTTATGCAGATGGACAAAGCATGGATCTCAGTAGAACCCTTTCCCAGTGTATTGGGGCTATTCAGAGAAACAGCACCAATAGGAGATTTCTCTTTCTCTCTCTCTCTGGGAGAGAGATGCTCAATAAATATTATTAAGTAAATGAAGGAATGAGTGTGTGTTGGGGAGGGGGAGAGAGAAAGAGATACATGCAGCCACATACACACACACATACATGTGCTTTCCTTCATTCACTTATTCAATATTTATTGAGCATCTGTCTCTCTCTCGGGGTCAGGGGTCAGGGGGATAGAGAGATTTATTATATGTTAAAGAATTAGCTTCTGCAATTGTGGGGCCTGTCAAGTCTGAATTATGTACAGCAAGCTGGAAACACAGGCAAGGGTTAACATTTCAGGGTCGAGTCCAAACTCTGCAGGCGGAAACTCCTGTGGGGTTTCTGTGTTGCAGTCTTGAGGCAGAATTGTGCTGCTTTGGGGAACCTCAGTCTGGGTTCTTACAGCCTTCAGCTGACTGGATGAGGCCCACTCACATTATGGAAAGTAGTGCTTTACTCAAAGTCTACAGGTTACATATTAATCACATCTAAAAAACACCCTCACAGCAACATCTAGACTGGTGTTTGACTAAATAGCTGGTACTCTAGCCCAGCCCAGTTGACACATCAGATTCACTATCACATCAGCTAAGAGCAAGTGTTGGTCCCAACAGAAGTCAGTGTTGCCTCCTGGTCAGACTCAGGATTGCATCCAGCACCCTATCATTTTCTCTTGACATTGTTTTTGTATTTAGTTAGTTTACATTTTTGGTCTCTTCAGACTTTTTAGAGACTCAGACTACCCACCAGTTTGAAATCTTTGGATAACAGCCTTAAAGATTTGGGGTTCATATAATAAAAGAGACTATAAAGAGCTTTCTGTTAGATAACACTCATCTGTTTGTATCCCCTCTGAATGATAAGCAAAAAAAATCACCGTGATCTATCCCGAAAAGTATTTATTTTATCAGCTGACAATGCAATTAGGTATTCCCTTAATTTTATTGAAATGAAAGAATTGAAAACCACTGATTTGCAAAAATTTTTATTATCAGTCTTAACAGATTATATTTTCTCAGTTATTGAGAAATATACCTCAAAGAGGCTTTAAAAAAGCTTATCTAATATCTATAAATTGAATCTGGTTCCCCATGCCACTCCACGCGCCCCCCACCCCACACCTTAGAAACACATTGTTTAAACCATATTCCCAAAAGCACTGGAGAAATAGAAATATTCTTAACTTTTATCTATGGCAAAATTCTGGCAAATTAGTAAATGATATTTTCATAATAAAGTATTATTTGTATTTTAACAATGACAATAGAATGTAGCTAAAATATGTTATTCTCAAAGTGAGAAATAATGAGAAAAATGACAGTGTATATATACATTCTCTGTTGAATGCTAGTATTCAGCATTAGAGAATAATAAAAAACATTAAAACATAAAAATGTAAAAATTATTCTCATTCAGTTATTTAGAAATCATCAGTTATGCCTGTGTATTTAATAAAAGCAAAATTCGTCTCACTGCTAAAAACTAATTTGATCCAGCTACTGGCATGCAATTTTATTTTTTGTTAATAGAATATTTTAAACATTTTATAAGATGAAATAAAACAAATTGCTTGTATGTTGAATAAATGTCACATGGTATTATTTGATATATTTAGTTTTAAATACTTTATTGAATAATGTTCATCTAATCTAAAATAATTCATTTAAAGACTTTTTTCCCCATGAGTTTTTATCCAGTGTAACTCGAAAAATGTCTCAAAAATCATTCCAGTTGAATTTTTGAAATTCAGTGCTTCTATTTTCAGTCAGTAATAACTACTTGGGAGACTACTCTTTGCTTTGTTCTTACCTGACTAACTCAAAATTAGTACAGACTTGGGACATAATCCAGGGATATAAGAGGTGGGGTCATGGAGAAACATTTGTGCCCTCTTCCAGTGCCTATGTGCTACAATAAATCGTACTTCAGAACATCTAGATAAAGGTCAAAAGACTTCATTCATGATGCAATGCTTTGCTCCTAATAGACATTTTTATAAGCATGGGGAAAATAGTAAGCTTTATGTTATTTATAAAGCCTTGGTAAATCATTAAGGACGTTTCTCTGAAAAAAAAAAAAATTAAAATTTTATACTGTTTTGGCAGTCTGGAAGATGTTGTGCCTCAGGGTATGCAGAGGGTATTATAGTAAGTTTGGGGCTGAGAGAAAAGTAGGTTTGTCTTTTAGAAGAAGGCTATTGTGAAAGGAGGGGAATGGATGGTAAGGAAAGCCTATATGATGCTAGCAATTCCTTATATTTAAATTGAGAACAAGGAAATTGATTTTTTGAAATAGTCAGTGAAAAGTGAAAGTCACTCAATAATGCAACCCCATGGACTGTAGTCCGCCACACTCCTCAGTCCATGGAATTTTCCAGGCAAGAATACTGGAGTGGGTTGCCAGTCCCTTTTCCAGGGGATCTTCCCAATCCAGGGATCAAACCCAGGTCTCCCACATTGCAGGTGGATTTTTTACCATCTGAGCCACCAGGGAAGCCCTTAAAATAATCAAGTGTGAAAGTTGCTCAGTTTTGTCTGACTCTTTGTGACCTCATGGACTATACAGTCCGTGGAATTCTCCAGGCCAGAATACTGGAGTGGGTAGCCTTTCCCTTCTCCAGGGGATCTTCCCAACCCAGGGAGTGAACCCAGGTCTCCCACATTGCAGGTGGATTCTTTATGCAGCTGAGTCACAGGGAAGCCAAAATAGTCAAGTACCCCTCTAAAAACCCTTTGTGTACTGCCCAGGGAATGCATATTCCAATTGAAAGTCTCTGCCAAGAAACTAACCACTTCCTAGCTTCCAGTGTTATGTCATTGAAATTTCTCCATTTTCTTATTCTTGTGGGTTTCTGTCTTATTAAAACAAACAAAAAACCTTAGAGATCTGTGTGTATTCATCAGGTATGATTTAGAAACCCCCGTACCAAAACTGTTTTTTTAATTTAAGTTTATCACCAAAAGCTTAAAGCCTAAAAATGAATATTTGGAAGCAGTTTTTTTTTCCTTCATATCATAAACAATTTTTTCTTTGAACAAACTGAAAAGGAGGTGTAAATATGCAAATACTGTAATTTCATAAGATGTATTTGATTGCAGAATGTATGTTTGTGAAAAAGCAGAAGAAATGGATCATCTTAGTTACTTTTAAACAGTGAGCATGGGTCAGTCTCTATCTGGGATATTGCAGGTGTTCTGTGAAGTTATATACTTTTGTTCCAAAGGACCCAACTTTTTCCAAATTACAACCAAAGTTTTGGGATATATTGGCTTAAAGACGAGTAGTGATTGTGCCACAGCATTCAAAACTTAGTGAAATCCAGTTAACATGTCACTGTATTCAATTTTTATTTATTTATGTATGAAGGAGATGTTAACTTTGAGAATGTACCTATTAAAATGCCAAAATCAGAATGTCCTTCTGTTTATACACAGCTGATTTCTCGCATTGAAGAGGGAGGTTTGGAAACCGAAGGTCTCTTAAGAATCCCTGGAGTTGCTGTTCGAATCAAGGTGATTTCTTGGTTCTACTCATGTAAATAACTTTGTTTAATTAAACTTTTTGCATCTGCAAAGCTCAGTTGTCCTCCCCACTCTTTCTTCCCATTTTAGAAGATGAAAAAACACAAAAACATCTTAACATTCAGTTTATATTAGCTTCTCTACAGTCTCTTCTGATTGTAAATTTTGACTTTTTTTTTTTTTTTTTCAAAATCACCCTATTACCAGTAACAATACTGTGATAAGTAAAGAGGCAAATGATTTTACTCTCCAACTGTGCAGATATAAAATAGGAACAAAAGTAAACAAGCAGAAGACAAAGAGCAGTTCTGTCCTGCTGATGGAAAGAGAACATGATGAGTCAAAATACTAAGAGGGGACTGCTGACAGTCTGCATGAGTAACAGCGTGAGATTTATTTCTTTTTCTTTTTTAAAGGGCAGGATGGTAAACTCCACCAGGTGGGCAGAGTAGGGGACTTGGCATTAGTCTCCGTACATTATCAGTCGTAGTGAGCTGGCAAAATGAGATTGTCTTAACCGCTCCTGGCTGTCCCAGTTCCTTGGCTCACTGGATCCAAGGGCAGCCTGAGTCTGGCTTGTGAAAGAGTCAAGGGGATTCCCAGGCTTTCCAGTTGGAACCCCCTTTCTCACTCCCCTTCTTTCTTTTTTCTCAAGATGACATTTCCTCCCCACTTTCCTAGGATACTGTGTGTCCTCCTCCTTTCTCTGTTCCTGACTCCTGCTTTGGGGAATCCAGTATCCAATGAATGCTTGGTCTAAGTAGAATTACCCTGCAGATAATGTAGATGGAATGTGCCTCTCCAGGGATTTGCATTTAATGGGGACTTCATACTTGGAATTGTAGCTCTATCTGGAAAACTTATCTAGGGAATTTTTTGATTATCAGTCATTAAAAACCTCCTTAACCCTTATCCTCCAAATTCAGCTCTAGCTCTAAAAAGATAACACAAGTCACTGGCCACATCCAATAGTTTGTCTTCCTGAATTTGTAAATCCAAGAAAAAATAGGATAAAGGGAAGAGATATTCCCTGTTCATCTCCTAAAGATGTATTCTGTATGAGCTCTTTAGAGCTAGATCAGGAAGAAATGACTCTTGGTGGGTGTACACTCTCCTAGCCAGTCGTGGCCATGGCAATGCCAGGTCTGTGCAAAGATTCCACAGTTTGCATCACTTGCTGATTTTTATAAGCTTCTTCAGTTTAAAGCACTAGTTTCGGCTTACATGGCTCTTACCACATTGCGATCTCAGTTTAATCGGATTTGAGTAACCTGATAAATCATGAGAAATGCTGGGCTGGATGAAGCACAGTCTGGAATCAAGATTACCAGGAGAAATATCAATAACCTCAGATATTCAGATGACACAAGCCTTATGGCAGAAAGTAAGAAGATCTAAAGAGCCTCTTGATGAAAGTGAAAGAGGAGAGTGAAAAAGTTGGCTTGAAGCTCAACATTCAGAAAACTAAGATCATGGCATCTGGTCCCATTACTTCATGGCAAATAGATGGGGAAACAGTGGAAACAATGTCAGACTTTATTTTTGGGGGCTCTAAAATCACTGCAGATGGTGACTGCAGCCATGAAATTAAAAGACGCTTACTCCTTGGAAGGAAAGTTATGACCAACCTGCTGCTGCTGCTGCTAAGTTGCTTCAGTCATGTCCAACTCTGTGCGACTCCATTTACGGCAACCTAGACAGCATATTAAAAACCAGAGACATTACTTTGCCAACAAATGTCCCTCTGGTCAAGGCTATGGTTTTTCCAGTAGTCATGTATGGATGTGAGAGTTAGACTATAAAGAAAGCTGAGCGCCGAAGAATTGATGCTTTTGAACTGTGGTGTTGGAGAAGACTCTTGAGAGTCCCTTGGATTGCAAGCAGATCCAACCAGTCCATCCTAAAGGAGATCAGTCCTGAGTGTTCATTGGAAGGACTGATGGTGAAGCTGAAACTCTGATACTGTGGCCACCTGATGCAAAAAGCTGACTCATTTGAAAAGACCCTGATGCTGGGAAAGATTGAAGGTGGGAGCAGAAGGGGACGACATAGGATGAGATGGTTGGATGGCATCACCGACTCAATGGGCATAAGTTTGGGTAAACTCCGGGAGTTGGTGATGGACAGGGAGGCCTGGCGTGCTGCAGTCCATGGGGTTGTAAAGAGTTGGACAC
Organism: Bubalus bubalis; assembly: GCF_019923935.1. NCBI lineage: Eukaryota > Metazoa > Chordata > Mammalia > Artiodactyla > Bovidae > Bubalus > Bubalus bubalis. Next base: position 36,341,794 of record NC_059166.1, read on the forward strand.
AATTAAGCGAGTGAGCTGAACTGATACACACACACACACACACACACACACACACACACACACACCCGCTCACAAATGTCATTCAACTTGCATCCCCTGGGTCTGATGTCTGATGCACAGAGGTCCCCAAAACTGTTAGGTGCTCTTTTAATTTCGATACGCAGCCACTGTCTCACCTCATTTGCTGACACCTGTGGCAGTTTCACCACCAGTCAATCAGGGACAGTGTGTGTGATTGGGAGATGAGTCCTGTCGAGAAATACATTCTCTAACAGAGAAAGGGTCCCTCAGAAGCCAGTTACATGACTCCATTCTACCTATCTTAGCAAGAACACTGGTTCCCACATCACTCTTCATGTCCCACATTAGCAAAAGGTGATGGCCAACTCAGGAGAGTCATAAACATGTTTACTTTAGTACACAAAGTTAAGTCGCTCAGTCGTGTCTGACTCTTTGCTACCCCGTGGACTGTAGCCCACCAGGCTTCTCTGTCCATGGGATTCCCCAGGCAAGAATACTGGAGTGGGTTGCCATTTCCTTCTCCAGGGGATCTTCCCAACCCAGGGATCGAACCCAGGTCTCCCACCTCGCAGGCAGACGCTTTAACCTCTGAGCCACCAGGGAAGCCTTAGTTCACAAAGATGGATGTAATGTAGATTTCACATTTTGGCCAGATCGCTGACAGAGGAGTAAATTCAACTATATGTAACTTCTTAGAAGTCAATGAAGTAGATTCAGCTGGCTCAACACAGCCTGTTATCACAGACTGAATGATACGGCACCTGGTCTCTGTTTGTACATAATGTAAAGATGACATGCAAAATTTAGGGTTGTCATTCTTCTCCCTTCCCCACCAAATTTCTTGGACTCTCCCTCCCACTCCATCCTCTTCTCCTTCTCTCTTTCCTCTCTTTTCCCTCTTCTTCGTTCTTTCGCCCCCTTCTCCCTCTTCCGCAGGCCTTCTTTCCTTCCCTCCCTTCCTCCCCATCTCCTTCCCCCCTCCCTTCTTTCATCCTCTCTCCTCCCACTTTTCTTTCCCCCCATTTCTAGGTTTGCCTTTATGTATTTCACCAATTACAAAAAACAAGTAGAGTAGAGGATGGAATTGTGTTGGGAAGAGAAAGTGTAATAAATTCACCTTATAGGAAAAACAAAGAACATTTCTTGGGAGAACAGTTTCAAATATTAGAAGGGAGTGACAGAAACTTGGAAGGGTTTCTAACATAATCGGATTTATGCCACAGTGAAAAAGCATATAGAAAATAGTAATTACAAAACAAAACTGATTTATTATTAATAATTTGCCTGGCAGATTTTGTGGAGTCCTTGAGGTAAATGAATTAGGTACTTCTAATTCCACAAGGACTCCAGCTGTTTTTTGCAGCTGGCAGCAGGACGGCTGGGTCACTGGCAGCCTACGCGTTTAAGAAGGGGTATTTTTCGTACCTCATTTGCTTTGGAATTTGGTTTTCCATTTCCCAGAGGTGACTAATCAGAGGTGGCCTTTTGCTTTAGGTCCATAGATTGATTAAGTATTTTGTTACATAATGTACACTTCTAAATAAAGCACAGACTTTTTCTTTAAATAATTTTTTAAAAGTTGGTGAAAAATTATAGTATCTAAGTAAAGCTCCCAAGTGTAAAGTCTGTTTTAACTGTTCTTTTATTTCAGCCTCTACTGCTTAAGGTTTGTTGCCTATCCTGGAAAATGTGTAAAGTCTTGGAATTCTAGACCTTAGGTATCAACTTGGGGTAGGAGAAGGAATATTTTTCTGAGTAATAGAGACGTATTGGCCTTTACTAGTTTCAGATGTCTTTTCAAAAAAGTAACATCTTGGGACTTCCCTGGTGGCCTGGTGGTTAAGAACCAGCCTTGCAGTGCAGAGGACGCAGGTTGGGGAACTAAGATCCCCCATGTCGTGGGCAACTAAGCTAAGCTTGCCAGCCACAACTAGAGAGCCTGCACACCACAATGAAAGACCCTATGCAACCAAATTAATAAATAAATATTAAATAATAAAAAGCCACAAAAGGGTAGAATCTCTTCTGAAGTGGAAGTATATCAGTCTTAGCAAGGAAATCAACTTACTGGTAGCTTTTTATTTTTTTCCCCCTTTCTCTCTTCTGCCTTTCAGAATCTTTGCCAAGAACTAGAAGCAAAGTTCTATGAAGGGACTTTTAATTGGGAAAGTGTCAAGCAGCATGATGCCGCCAGCCTGCTGAAGCTCTTTATCCGGGAGCTGCCCCAGCCACTGCTCAGTGTAGAATATCTCAAAGCTTTCCAGGCTGTCCAGAGTAAGTGCCACCCCTCTTTGAAGCAATCGTTGAGTCAGTGCCATCCATATTAATTGCTTTAATGACATTTTGCTTTGTGAAGAATATAACCAGATATATTTGGGTAGACACACTGACTCATTGATGTCAGTGAGTAATAAAATGCCACTCGTTTTCTTTTCCTTTATAAATATACATCTAGGAGTAAATAGATAACAGATCTATCCGTATCTCTTCAGGTGCAGATTAATTACGTGCCCTTTAAGCAATACAGTGTATGTATTTTCATATTAAAAGCTGGAAACGTCACATTTATTTTTTAATAGAATGAATCACGTAAGCTCTCTGATACATTTCTCTTGCCAAGTGTTAAAAGCAACACTTACTGGAGAAGCTGTGGATTAACAGTTATCATAAAAGCACAAGGAGATGTGACAGAGTCTGTGATTATTTCCTGAAAAATTAGCTTCTGAAATTGTGATGCAGAAACATGGAGCAAATCATTTGACTGCTTCATTGGTCGGAGGGCAACAGATTTCTTATGTCTTTCCATTTTGTGGTCTTGGGCAGGCTCCAAATTATCGCCTTGAATAGTTCTCAAGTCCTTTCCAGTGAACAGAGAGATCTGATGAGGTTCGTGTACTGGCTAATTGTCCCTTTTAGTCATAGAGACCATCAAAAAGGGAAAATGCTGTCACCACATTCTAGTGGCCAAGCCAGACTTTAAGGTCCAAATTGGGACACTTTTGAGAGTGAAAGAGAAGCACTGTTAATGATTATGCTGAACTGCAGTGTCAACCAGAACTTTTCCAGGCTATTCTTTTTTTTAATTGAAGTATATTGACATATAATATCATCGTAGTTTCACATGTACAATATTTGTTATTTGCATGCATTGCAAAGTGATCATCATAATGTCTACTTAACATCTGTAACCGTTCATAATTATGGAAAAATGTTGTCTTGTAATGACCACTTTAAAGATCTACTGTTAGTAACTTTAAAGTATGTAATAGAGTAGTATTAACTATAGTTGCCACGCATAGTCTGATGCATAGTCACTCAGTTGTGTCTTACTCTTTGCTATGCTATGGACTGTGGTCCACCAGACTCCTCTGTCCAAGGGATTCTCCAGGCAACAAGGAGTGTATTGCCATGCCCTCCTCCAGGGGCTCTTCCTGACCCAGGGAACAAACCCGTGTCTCCTGCGGCCCCTGCATCAGCAGGTGAATGCTTTTACCACTGAGCCACCTGGAAAGCCGTAGCTGCCGTGCTTGCATTATTTCCCCGAGACTTACTTATTTTGTAATTGGAAGTTTGTACCTTTTGTCTGCCTTTAGCCATTTCCCCTCCTGACCCCGATACCTATGGTGGTTCACATTGTTCTACCAATCTGTTCTCTGTATATATGTGAGCTGTTTTTGTTTTAGATTCTATATATAAGTGAGATCATAAGATATTTGTCTTTCTCCATCTTATTTCACTAAGCATATGCACTCAAGGTTCATCCATGTTGTTGAAAATGGCCAGATTTTTTTTTGTGACTGAATATTATTCCATTATGTTCCAAGCTATTCTTAAAGCATGTCATATTGAGATGTTTCCCATGGCTTATCTCATTTAAGGATAGGGATATCATAAATGATATCATCATATCATTTATTCAGAATTTTTAGGGAAGTATTGAAATTGTCATTTAAAATATTTTTTTAATGGTTAAGTTGTGCTATTTTGCATATATAGTCCTTAGATATGAATTGAAGGACCAAATTTATCCCCGAGAAGTAAAAGCAAGAATGATTCCAGATATCCATGAGTATTACTTATTGGGGTGGGGGTACTGAAAATAGGAAATATCAATAATAATAATGTACCTCTTCAACTCTCTCATTGCTGATTGGTTTTCTTATTCTTTCCACAAATATTTATCGAGCACTTACTGTGTTCCAGGCTTTGTTTTACATATTTCTGTTGTAATTGATAGGCTTTTAACTATGGACACCACATAATTTGTTCACTCACCATGAAAAGAAGCTTCACCGTTACAGGTGCACTCTGACACTGTATTATAAAAGGTCCAATCTCCTCTGCTTTTTAATTGGGGAATGATTATCATGCGGAAGTTAAAATTATTTCCAAAGCACGGTTGTGTGTCTGCAAACATAAGGCTGCCGTCATACGCTCACAGTTGGAAGTGAGCATTCCGAGAAAGAGAAAGCTCTACTTTAACAGCTGCTTCTCCTGATCTCCCCTACACACACTCTCAACAAGGCTTACTGCTCACTCATTGTGTCTCACATTTCACAGTGATGTTTATGCCAAATAACTTTTTTCTTGCAAAACAGAAAAAGAAAGTAAAGAGAAGTATTTGGTAAAGGCAAGCATTCAGATGTATTTAATCTGTCTGCAGATCTTCCAACCAGGAAGCAACAACTACAGGCTTTGAACCTTCTTGTCATCCTCCTGCCTGAAGCAAACAGAGACACACTCAAGGTCAGCTGGTTTGATTTATGCTAAATATCCCTCAGAACTAAGAGTTATTTTTCATTATTTGTGGCAAAACAAAATAATGTTATTGTGGAAATGCTAGTAGTTGTCTATAAAGTGAAGACCTATTTTCAAGGAGAGATGGTGAAAGTTGTTAACTCTTTATTAATTTACTACCCAGGTTAGTCATGTGAATAGTATCATTAGGTTTTTTTGTTTTTTTTTTTTTAATATTTTTTGGTCTTTTTTTCAACTATAACATTTCTTCTACAGGTGATTGAGGTTCATTTGTTAATAAAAACATGAATGTATTTTAGTTTTTTCTTCTTTCTATTATTCCTGTATTTTCCAGTTTTATTTAGTGAGCATGTACTAGTAAGGTAAAAATTGAATGTTTAAAAAGGAACTCCTAAAGCTCACCAAATATAGCCCATTGCTGCCTAAAGATGTTACATGTGTTTGTAGTTCCAAGCAGTAGAGTTTGAAATAAGTCATAATGATGAACTTGAAATGTTTGATTAGTCAAAAGATAAACCAACTCAAGTTCTAGTCATTTCTCTAAGGGCTTACCCTGAGTTTCTGATCTATATCGTCATTTCACAGTGATTTGGTCTGATAGTCATATGATTAAATACCATTTATTATGTATCATCAGAGGCTTTCATAATAATCAGTGGATTGTTCCACATTGATTAGTTTTCCTTAATGGCAAAAAATTTTAGAGTGGTTAAAAAAGGTTTAATTATAAACTCTTAGGAAAAAAAAAATTTAATTTAGAAAGCACATCTACCTTATGTTTTACTGTTACCTTAAAAAGTAACAGTTTTTTTATACAAGTAAAAGTTTTTTTTATGCAAGTAAGGGTGCAACCCTTGCCCATTTACCCCCTATAGTTCCTTATATTTAAAATGAAAAAGAATCACGTCAAAAAATTTCTTGTCGAGAAAACAAAACCACCAGTTGGTAAACCTTGGAAATGTTTTTCTGTACCTCGTTAAGACTCCTTGAACTGAAACCAGGTGAGCAAATTCCATGCCCTTGGAATAAATGTCAATACTCAACTTTTCTGCCTGAAGCAGTTGATGAGGATTGCTGGAATAAAACATTACATCGCTGCAAGAGAACTTCCAATGAGTTGTTCCCTTTACTAAGTCAGAAAATAATCTTTCGCTTCACTGATTAACTTTGTGAGTAGCTGAGAATAGGTTTGGTTTGGTTTTGGAGACAGAGGCCAGCTCCAGGAAGGGTTGTATTCAAGCATCATGTGACCAAGGCTGCTGTGTATGGGTGGGTAGACTGTGGCTAAAATGGGGACATTGGGCCCAGGACGAGGTGGGGACTGATTTTCAGTCTGTGCTCTGCTTGTCAGCCATGCCCTTGTCACAGTTCATCAACTACCCAGAAAGAGGAATTTAGTCCATCTTTTTTCTGATTCACATAAAGGTGCCTATCTGTGTGATGGCCCTGTGAATGGCCAGTATAAAATGGAAATAGAAAGACACATGAGGTACTTAAAATATGCCTACTTTCGAAAGAGTTCAACTACTAGTGGAGGAAACACTTATTCCAATATGGTTACTATTGGGCAAGGTTGGCCCAGAGCTCATTCTTGGATTTTGCCTTTAAACCCCAGGCACATTCTTTTAAGACAAAATCTGTTTAAGGGTGTATTTTTTTTTTTCAATTTTTTATTTTTGGGACATAAAGTTACTGGAGCACAATTGTATAAGTAAGTGGAAAATACTTTCTTGGGGTAAAAAAATTGGAAATTGCCAAACAATTTTACTAATTTACTTAAGCTTTAGTAGTTTAATTAGCCAGATCTGATAAAGGTTTCAACAACATGTCTAATACTAGAAATGCTGAAACAAGTATAGCATGCATACCAGAGAATAAACCATTTAAATTTAGTTCTCTAAAAGAGAAGGGAAACTTCATCACAAGATGATTTCAGGAAGCTTAATGCAAACTTCCTCAATTTTTCCAATTTTGCCACTCTTTCTATTGCCATTTGAAGGGATAGGATCATATACATGACTTGTATAGCCAATTTGTACAGCACATCTAAGGGTTTGGAGGGACCATATTAAACCCTATATCCTAGTTTAAATCTAAGGCAACAGATGTCTTTAGGGAACTTGTTGACCAGGATTTTTTTTTTAACCTTGGATTATGTGCATTTGGACTAGTGATCAAACCTACCTTTGACTTGGAGGAATAACAAAGACTAATGTTAACAGTGGGGAATCCGTATTAATGTTATTATTGACAAGCATTTATCTTTTTTGTAGTTTCAGCAAATTCATTGTATATATTTTGTTGCTTAATCTTGGCAGGCTAGGAAATTAGTATTCCCATTTTATGAATAAGAAGACTTTAAGGAACGGGATGCCAAAAGGTTTACCCTAAGATCGCACAGAGCTGATTAGTAACTAACTGTACTGAGACTCAAACTGAGTTTTCAGAGAGTGGGTCCAGTGACATTTATATAACACCTGGCTGGTGATAGATACTTTTTTTTTTTGGCCGTACTCTGCCACATGTGGGATCTTAGTTCTCTGACTAGGGATTGAACCTATACCCCCTGCATTGGAAGTGTGGAGTCTTAAACACTAGACCCAGGGAAGTCCTGGTGATAGATACTTTTAAGAAAAGGGAGCTCTTATAGATCAGATGTAGTGACAATACATCTGAAGATGAAGTTCTTTCAGCAAAGCCTAGGCTAACATTTTATTAATTTTATGTCTATACACATAACATTCTAATATCCTGATAGTGGTATTTTGATTAACTTTATTGCATTATGCATACTACCTTTAAGTGGTTTATTACCTAAACTCTGTAATTTATGCTTGTAAAGTAAGACACTGTTCCCTGAATAATTATTCTGGTCTCTGGAACAAAATTAAATATTTTTCCAAACCTTACCAATTAATCTTTTGTCCTCATTTGAGACTGTATTGTTTCTACATAAGCTTATTCTTGGATTACAGTTTAACTTTCTGAGCACTGGATCAAAAATTAGATACATGAATCTCATTGTTAGATAGTAAGGCTATGACTTTAGTTTGTTTCAAACTTTGAGAGTCTATATAACAGCTAAACTGGATTCAAGATCAAGCTTTTAAAGCTTTTAGGAATTTTTTTTCCCTAAAAATTTTGTGAGAGAAGAACAGTTTTTTGTTATTGTTGTTTTCCATTTTGGCATAGTTTATTTGGCCTTTTTTTATGTAGGAATTTTAGGCTAAATATGAAAACATGCTTCTTTTAATAGTTAAGAGTTCAGAAACAAAGCCAATAGATAGGTAATTAAGTTACTTCTCCCCCATTTGCTCACTCTATGACATCGCGTAAATTACATCCATTCTCTTAGATTCTGTTTTCTCATCTGTATGATGAAAGTCGTTACAGCTTCGATTTCCAACCAGGATTAAGTGAAATGATGTCTATGAAGTTCTTAAAACAATGCCTTGCTCATAGATATCATTGACTATCTGTGCAGTTATTGTTGTTAATGGTTTAGACCAAAACTGATTCGCAGAAGAAGTGGAAGCTTTCTGTCCTGGCAGAAGGGTGGTCTAAGCTGCCTGTGGTTGTTGTATAGAAGAGACACTGATGTATAGAACAGTCTTATGGACTCTGTGGGAGAGGGAGAGGGTAGGAAGATTTGGGAGAATGGCATTGAAACATGTAAAATATCATGTATGAAATGAGTTGCCAGTCCAGGTTCGATGCACGATACTGGATGCTTGGGGCTGGTGCACTGGGACGACCCAGAGGGATGGAATGGGGAGGGAGGAGGGAGGAGGGTTCAGGATGGGGAACACATGTATACCTGTGGTGGATTCATTTTGATATTTGGCAAATCTAATACAGTTATGTAAAGTTTAAAAATAAAATAAAATTAAAAAAAAAAAAAAAAAAAAGGAGAGGCTCGGAGGAGACTTAAGTATTGGCAATAGAGATGGGAAGTGGGTGGCATCAAACTGAGCATAAACTGGCTTGGTCTGGTGAAAAGCTTCTTTTCATTTTTTTTTTTTTTTTAAATTCTCTTCTTTTTGTCTCTAGCTATTCCCCTGCCTCCCCATCAGAGTCTCCATTCTTTTTGGATTTCATGTCAGCCAGCTACTGAATCCCTTAAAACAAATGCAACCAAGATTGAATGAATCCTTTTAAGGTTTTTCTTTTCTTTTTTTAAAATTTTAATTCCTAAAATTAAAAGTACAGCACTTCCTGCAAAGTGAATATTTGTTTGATATTTTAACTATTTTTCAGTGCTCCATGGCTTGGTAGGCATGCAGTCTGATGCTTCTCCATTCCTCTCTCCACTGGCAGCTCAGATGTGTGTCTCTTGCATCATTCCCCAGGGCCATAGTCCTTAGCAGACACACAGTACCACCTCAGGGTGTGTTAACCAATGGAGCAGCTTTGAGGACAAGGCCCACTGGATGTGGCCAGCTGACTGTGGTTATGTTCAACTTAGTAATTTTTTTTTAAGTAAATAAAAATCTCATGTGCTACAGTGCTTTAATCTCTTATCTTCATGTATGACACAGATCTCAAAGAGCCATTTCTGTTTCAGACCCTGCTTGAATTTCTCCAAAGAGTCGTAGACAATAAAGAGAAAAATAAGATGACAGTCATGAATGTAGCAATGGTCATGGCCCCAAATCTCTTCATGTATCACACATTGGGTTTGAAGTCCGGCGAACAGCGAGAATTTGTAATGGCAGCCGGGATAGCTAATATCATGCACTTACTGATTAGGTATCAAAAACTCCTGTGGACAGTAAGTATATATTTTCAAGCTCTGTTAATGTGATAATATCTAGATCTTGAAGTCTTTATTATTTTTATATTGTTACAGTCTCTGCAAAAAAGTAACCAATATAGGTGATTTCAAATGCAGTTAAAAAAAAACTAATGTTTTAAATCTCATTTCTTAAAATGCCAACATGATTTTATTGTTTCAATTTGGTAACTTCTAAAATATATTATTTTTGCTAATGGAATTTCTGAGGATTATTTTTTCCTGGATTATTGTTAGGCATCCATCAGCTCTTGGTGAGTTTTTCTTTCTCTTCTGACAGGAGAGGCTAGCTGGTTAGCTTTTAGAAGAGGTCTATAGGTTAAAGAGGCAAGGTTATACATAGGTAAAACCTAAAGGGGCCAGCCATTGAGGTGGTGACCCCTAATGCCAGTTACCTCAGGCATTCCCTTCTCCAGGGCTCTCCCGAACCCAGGGACCGAACCCCGGTCTCCTGCATTGCAGGTAGATTCCTTACCATCTGAGCCAGCAGGGAAGCCCCCACACAAAGGGGCCAACTGTTGAGGTCAGTTACCTCAGGCAGTCTCCAGTCTTGGCATAGGAAATGGCCCCTATGTCCTTGAACTTCACCCAGCCTCTCTTTGAACCTTACACAGTGGGTGGTAACTTGTATCACCTGAAGGCTCTGAACGCATGGTGAGTAATACGATCCATTTTTTTCCCCACAGATTTAATAAATTGCATAGTCTTATCAAATAGATAAAACTTTTACTTCTCTCCAAATATAAGAAATAAAGATACTTATTTCAATAGTTGAAAATGTTGCTACTTCTTTTTCCTCCCCAAACTTGATTTCATTTCTCCATAGATTCCCAAGTTTATTGTCAACCAAGTGAGGAAGCAAAACACTGAAAATCAAAGAAAAGATAAAAAAGCCATGAAGAAATTGCTGAAGAAAATGGCTTATGATCGAGAAAAATATGAAAAGCAAGATAAGAGTGCAAATGATGTAAGAAACAATTTGAAGATATATGTATTTATGCAGATTGCAGTACTGTTTTTAATATCATATATACATCAAAGAGTTTTAAATGTTTTATAGTATGACTATCTACACACTTGCTAAGCTCTGGTACTGTTTATAAGTTAAAGTAATTAATAAGAGTAACTATGCTCATTAGTACTAATAATAAGTAGGGATAGTTGCACAGGTCTTGGTGACTCAGCATGTGAGTTTGTTGATAAAGAACAAAGGAAGACAACAAGAAAGGAATGTCTCATCACACACTCACCGTCACTCACCCACGTGTACACACACAGATGACACGGAGATAGCAGTTGTCCACCAGTTGTAATGTTTAGTGGCTAAAGAGTCTCTTGTGTGAACCACTGATCTTTTCTTCACTTTTCTCATCTGTAAAATGGGGAAAAATAACTAACCCTGAAAAACAAATAGGTAAGTATTAGTGTTGTGCCTAAAATCCTCCCTGGACTTCAGCAAGTCTTCAAAGGGTCTTAATGGGGTCATAAGAATTTGGAAAGAGTTATGTTGGAACACAGAAAATTAAAATATTTTAAAAAGGGATATCTAAATATTAGTAATCATAAACTTCCGTAAGAATATCTTAAGAACTGGGCTAAAATAATGAAATGTATATGAAAACACATTTAGAAGTGAGTTATGAAAGCTCTAACTTAAGAACATGAAATGCAAGGGTTTCTATTGTTCTATTTATGGTGAAGACACCCTTCCACCACCAGCTCCACCATTGAGGTTCCTCAGTTACATGCTGACATCTTGTGGAATAATATGGAAATGCACTTACCAGCCTTTGTCTGATTTTCCTGTTTTGGCCTACTTAGGGATCCAGTAATCACACAAAAAAATGTTTTTTCTCCTTTATTGATTTATAGCTCTCATTCTTAAAAAATAGCATTTTATTGACATTAAACTTTTTTGGGTAAATTTGTAGTATCTTAAAAATGTAAAATTTAATAAATGGGAGTTGTACATAGTGTGGTATTTTTTGAGAAATGATACAGGTTAGAAAGGATTTTCAAGATATCGTTCTTATTTAACTTAGAATGTTTTGTTACTTCTAAGGACGTCATGAGTACGTGAACTTTTTTTTTTTGTAGTCCTGCTTATTCACATTAATGTAGGTGACTTTATACTCTTGTTTTACTAATATTTAAGGAGACAGTTACAATGTCATACTCTGAGGAACGGTTTAAGAAAACAGACTTGGTGCTGTACCTTTTTAATAAGTCTTTTAGACAGAAATTAAAATGTTAATTTTTTGGAGATGAAATGTTTAAATGATTTGGTCATTTATAGAAAAATAGCATTGGATTTCTTTTAGTGTAAAGTGTGAAAGTGTTAGTCACTCAGTCATGTCCAACTCTTTGAGATCCCATGGATTATAGCCTGCCAGGCTCCTCTGTCCATGGAATTCTCCAGGCAAGAATACTGGAGTGGGTAACCATTCCTTCTCCAGGAGATCTTCCCAACCCAGGGATCGAACCTGGGTCTCCTGCATTGTAGGCGGATTCTTTTCTGGCTGAGCCACCAGGGAACACCTTTGGGTTAAATAGATAAGAGCTGGTCTGGGAATTGTGTCTATACTAGTTAAAAGCTATATTGTCAGTTTAAGGCGTGGGATTAAGCCTGGATTTAACTCTCAGTTAAATCATGCATTAGTTGTCACTTAATCTTTGAGTTTTGATTTTGATTTTCTCTTTTGAGATTCAGCAATTCTTCTGACAAAATACTAGTAAATGCCTCCTTGGTGCCAAGCCCCCACTCCCTGTTAGGTCTTCAGGGGGAGATGGGGCTGGTGCTGTCCCACAGAAAGCAAGAGAAGGATGCAGGAGGGTGGAGCTCAGAGATGCTAGAACTGTGTGATGGAGCCTGACCAGAGGACTCTGGGCCACAAGCAGGAAGTGGACATTAGAGAGGCAGAGTGGTCATCCATGGGTGATCGTGGCCCACAGTGGAGGTCATTTAGCTTGTCGTTTTGGTTGAAACAATTTCATCAATTACCAGAATTTTTTTTTTCAAGCTACTATCATTTTATTAAGGAGAAAAAATATTGGGAAACAATGACAGAACAACAGAGTACAAGATAATGTCAAGTACTGTGGTTTTGTGGTGAGTCACCAATTAGTTTTCTACCTAAGTCCCATCAGTTGCCAGCATTTTAAAACATTTTAACCTTAAAGTCTGGACATCCATCTTAACTGGACATATTGGAAGTGGGAGTATCCTCATGTTTCCCTGCTCTAGGGGGAATCTGTTTCCAGCAGAGTAGCAATTGCCTGGATCTGAGTAGCAGCTATTCACTTGGGTGGAACATGTGTGTGTTGGTCACTCAGGCATGTCGACTCTCTACAACCCCATGGACTGGAGCCTGCCAGGCTCCTCTGTCCATGGAATTCTCCAGGCAAAAATACTGGAGTGAGTAGCCATTCTCTTCTCCAGGGGATCTTCCCAACCCAGGGACCTAACCTGGGTCTTATGCATTACAGGCAGATTCTTTACCATCTGAGATACCAGGAACACAGGCCATCTATGTTTCCATAAACTATCCCCCCTTGCCCACTCCAGATTTTTCATGTTGTTTTGTGTGTCTTGACTCGCCACCCAAATCATTTGAATGAAACTGCCTGAGATGTTTTATTTGTTAAACAATTCTTGGATGTGTGCCTGTTATGTGCCAGACACTGTTCTAGGCACTCAAAATACATTCTATGAACAAAGCATAAAGCTTGCTGGTCTTATGCAGCTTAAATTTTAAAATTAAAATTAATAAATTATATAGTATGTTAGTATGTGGTTGCTGCTGCTGCTAAGTCACTTCAGTTGTGTCCGACTCTGTGTGACCCCACAGACGGCAGCCCACCAGGCTCCCCCGTCCCTGGGATTCTCCAGGCAAGAACACTGGAGTGGGTTGCCATTTCCTTCTCCAGTGCATAAAAGTGAAAAGTGAAAGTAAAGTCGCTCAGTCGTGTCTGACTCCTAGCAACCCCATGGACTGCAGCCTACCAGGCTCCTCTGTCCATGGGATTTTCCAGGCAAGAGTACTGGAGTGGGGTGCCATTGCCTTCTCCGAGTATGTGGTTAAATGCACCTAAAATAATAAAAAAAATAGTAGGGCAGAAAAAGAGGAATCCGGAGTGGGGAGTGTCTTGTAGTGTTAAGTTGAATGGTCTGGGGATGATGTGCAGGAGGGCAGGGAACTAAGCTGGGTCTATATTTTAGGCAGCACTTTCCAGGCGGAGGGAATAGACTGCACAAAAGCCTTAAGGCACTTGGGGACTGGCAAGAAGTGATTGTGATTGGAGTGGAGCCAGCAAGGAGGACAATGTATGTAATGAAGTCAGTGGGACAGTGGGACCAGGTTATGCAGGGCCTTGTAGGCCATTGTTAGGAATCTGGGTTTGCCCTGGGTGAAGCACGATCATTTCAGGCTTTTGAAGAAAGGCTTGAAAATCTATATTTTAAAATGATCCCTTGGTCTGTTGTTTTGAAAACAGACTCTAGGAGAGTGAAGATAGAATAGGGAGACCTTCTAAGAGGTTCATGTCGTAATCTGAGTGACAGATCAGGAGATTGAGGGGTGGTAAAATTCTGGATATTTTTTGAAGTTAGACCATTGGGATTTTTATTTAATTTTTTTTTCTTTTTTTGGGCACACCACACATCATGCAGGACCTTAGTTCCTTAACCAAAGATCAAACCTATGTGCCTTGCCATAGAAGTGCCGAGTCCTAACCACTGACTGCCAGGGAGTTCTGCCATTGGGATCTCTTGATGCTGAAATGATGAGTTGTAAAAAAAAAAAGAAAAAAGAAAAAGAAAAAAGTCCAGAATGATTCAGAAGTTTTTGGCCTAAGAAATTGAAGAATGGGATTGACACTTAGGGAAGATCACAATTTCAATTTAGGGTCTGTTGACTAGAAGGTGTGTGTTGGATATCTAAGTGAGGATGACTGAAAGTGTTTGGAGGGAAAATTAAGTCATCCTGGCCAGTAAGGTGCATGGAGGGCAGGGACAGAAAGAAGGCAGGAATGGGGCTCCAGGGGGAGCCAGGCTTCTATTGTGTGTATGGTGGGGAACTGCTGAAAGTTGTGAACCCCCTCCCCCCAGGAGGTAACATGATTGTATTTGCATTTTAGAGCAGTTATTATGCTTGGCAGGTGAAGGATATTGTGAGAGAAGGTTAGGTAGATGTCAGCTAAGTTCATTGTTAATTGGAGTATATATAAATAAATTGGTCAAATCTCTCTGGAGAGCATGTGGCAAAATCCTCAAAGTCATGCAAATAATTATGCTTAAATTCATTGCCATTTTCTTTGTATGGATCAAAATTAGAAATAATCCAAAAGGAGAGAGGTGATCAGTTAAATATGTTATGATGTATCTATTTAATGAAATACCATGAAAGTGGAAAAGTGTGTATATGACATTGGAAGATATTTGTAATATGTTGAAGGAAGAAATTACAAATCAGTGAGTTGTTTATTGCTATATTTGTAAGGGATAATAATTATCATTATTTTGAATGCTTATCAGAGGTCAGGTATGCTGCTAAACATGTTACCCACACTTTGTTTAGTATTCCTTGCAGTTTGCTGCTGCTGTTTAGTTGGAATTTACTCTTAAAATAGTCTCGTTTTTTTTTACAGATCAGGAAAGGGAGGCTTAGCAATCGTAAATAATTTACTTAAGGTTATCTAGATAGGAAGTTGTGGAGCTGGAATTTGAAACCAAGTCTATAGGACTTTAAATCTAGGTCTCTTTGCTGTTAGCCTGTCTTACCCACAGAGCACAGAAAAATTCTGAGAAGGATATATATATATATATATATATATATATCCCAAATTCTGGGCTTAGGTGTAGTAATAAAATGAACATGTTTTACTGCCATTATTACATATATTTAATATATAGCTTTAAAAACAGGCTTGGGCTGAGCTAAGCCCCAGCTTTGGGAATGAAAAGAGTGTTGACTGTGAGCCTGTAAGACCCTTATCAGTGAGATGGTAAAACTGATTGAATGTGAGGAATGTAGAAGAAGAAGGAATCTAGAATGACTTGCTGATTTTACCTTGGGAGACTTTGTCATCAAGATAAAACATCCAATAAAAGGAACAGACTTTGGGGTAGTCCGTTTTTGGCATAAAAGTTGTCTACATGGGCCTGAAGCTCAGGGGGGGGTGGACAGAGCTGGAGGCATGCATTTGGGACCAACATAGAGACTGTACTTGAAGCCATAAAGTGATTCTTTTTACACAAGTGGGTACATGGGGTTAGGAATGAAAAAGCAAAAAAAAAAAAAAAAAAAAGCAAAAATGCAAATATTTAAATAGTGGGCCATGGAAAAGGAACTGGTAGAAGAGGCCAGGAAGTAATAGGAAGGAACAGAAAGTTGAAGGTTGTGTTGTAGCTGCCCTGGGGAGAAGAGTAGGGTAATGGAATTTGGTCATAGTACCAAATGCTACAGAGAGGTTGAGTAAAGTTGGATGAGAGATCCTCTGGATTTTGCATTTGAAAGGTTAGTTGTGACTTTTCCCCAATGAGAATTCATCAAGCTAATATTTTTTTTTAAAGCCCTCTGAATGCTAACTGTATATAACAAGGTATTCCTGTTATTAAGACATGCTGGACTAGGTGGATTAATAGTTTAAACCAGAATGTAAGGGACACGCTCAATCTATTTAGCAAGACCAATGTTTATAATGGCTGGAGCATAGTAATTGTTTGGTACAAATGTGAATTTCCAAGTACTAATGAGACTTATCTATTAATTACAACATGGAGGAAACACTTGGTGAAAAATAACATAATTATCGACCACTTGAAAAGAACCATTTTCTGATTACCTTCAACTTGAGTTAGGATTGATATCATACACACACACACAGAGACACGCACACGCACATATATATATAAACACACTGCATCAAACATCAGAGGTCATATGGCTTGATATAGCCCTAGCTTTGCCATTAATGAGATGTTAATGGCAAATCACTTTCTCTCTCTCTGGGTCTCAATTTCTTCTATAAAATGAGAGTAAGAACAGCTTAATGGTGCTTAGCCAGAAGTATGCAGTAGGGGCCTCTGTAGGATTATTTTTTTTTTTTAAGTAAATAGCAAAAAAGCACGACTAGGCCACTTCCTGGACCCTGTGAATCAGAATCTCTCAGCACAGGGCATACACATGTGTCTTGTATTAAAAACTGTCAGGGTAATTTTCCCCCATTTGGTGTACATGTGTTTGTGTGCATATAAATTTAATTTTATTATGGGATTTCTCTAAAGTACACAAAAATAGAATAGTATGTCAACTTCCATAAACCTGTTACCAACCATCAAACACATTTTTATATCTTGTTCCATCTTGTCTTCCACACCATTTTTCCTTTTAGTATTTTTAGGGAAATCATAGACCTTTCATCATTTCACCTATAATTACCTCATTTTGCATCTCTGTTTAAAAAGGATCTTGGGCAGCTTTGATGAGCATTTGGTTATGAATTGCTGAATCACACAGGCTTCAAGTCCATTGTGGACTTAGATCTGTGTGATTTTTCTTCTATCAGTCCAGTATACCTCTAAAAGTAAAAGGAGACTGCATTTATGAGAGAGCATGAGCAGAGAGCAGGGCTCTGTGAGGTTCTGTGAAATAAGGCAAGCTGCTCATTCCATCTGCCATCATTATAGTGGAAACAAACATTTTCTTCCCTGAGGTTGAATTTCAGTGTTAACTCAGGATGATCTGCTGGTCACACCCTTAATTAACAGCTGAGGAACTTGAGCTTTAGAGAGTTTACATGACTTGCTAAAAGTTCCAAAATGATCTTGTGACATTTTTGGGGTTTTGGACATGAAAAAGAAATCTGTTACTCTCATCTTCTGCCATTTCAGAAGAATCCTGGAGTTGGCAGCAGTGTGGTGTAGACTCTGGGTCATTTGTGGCTGAGGTTGTGTGTCTAGTCACAACTCTGCTTAGAATCCCATCTGTGGTTTCACATAACAGCTCAGACCCAGAGCATTGTCACAGGTATTGTTTCAAGCATCTGCTTTGGGTCTAGAAATAGTGTCTGGCTCTACTTGGGGGACACATATGGAAAATCAAATCACAATATCAAGCATAAAATCTTATTTCTTTCAGATGTTCTCTGATTTTTTATAGTGCCTAAAAAATACCATATTAAAAGTAAAAAATGTCAGAATTTATTTCATTGTCAATTAAGTGCTTATTAATGATAAAACTTATTTCAGACCTTTAAAATTCTCTGTGTCTGTAAGGTGGATAAAAGTTTAAGCATTTGGGTTACAAAAGCACAATTAAAATTAGACAGTTCAAGATAACAGAGAATGATTTTTGTATCTCCACCTCCAAACAGACTAAAGTGATGAACATGCCATTTTAGTTGAAGATACCCTGCTAAAATGTCCTTGTTAAATTTTCCAAAATATTTATTATATTTGGCTTTTTTTTTTTTTTTTGAGAAAGCTGTATTTCCAATTTGCCGCTTTGAAGACAGAGGTGTGTGGTTGGTTTTTTTTTTTTTTTTTTTTTTTTTGGGTGGGGGGTAGTATTAAAAGATGTCAGCTTTACATTTAAATTATCTTTTAATTTAAAAAAGGAAATCAATGTTTCTTCTAAGGGTCTGACATTAAATTTCTAATCTCTAGGGTATAAAAATATAAGCAACACAGTATTTGTCTATACCTTTTGAAAAAAATGATAAAATCATTGTTTATTTTATGAAATAGAAATAAGATCCTGTTTTTAAAAATATACTTGACTTCAATATGTAGAACATGTGAGGACCATATGAGATTATTTTCTCTATTTTAACAGTCTTTGCATATGTAAGAAATTAACTAGCATTTTGTAAGTTGTGAAATCCTTTGTGACTAATTTTTAATCACGTTAGTCAAATAATGCTCTTTCCTAGTCTTTTTGTACATTATAAAACTTCAGCTCACAAACACACCAAAAGAATTCCAAGAAGTAAGAGACAGAGTCAGCTGCTGCTGCTAAGTCGCTTCAGTCATGTCCAACTCTGTGCGACCCCAGAGACAGCAGCCCACCAGGCTCCCCCATCCCTGGGATTCTTCAGGCAATAACACTGGAGTGGGTTGCCATTTCCTTCTCCAATGCACAAAAGTGAAAAGTGAAAGTGAAGTCGCTCAGTCTTGTCCAACTCTTCGCGACCCAGTGGACTGCAGCCTACCAGGCTCCTCTGTCCCTGGGATTCTCTAGGCAAGAGTACTGGTGTGGGTTGCCATTGCCTTCTCCAATCAACAGGCATGTTGTGTCTATTCAAAGCTTGGCAGCTCAGTGTAATTAGTATACTAACATCATTAGTATTTAATACACCATGATTTTGGAGCTTGATAGTAATTGTCATACACTATTTAAATGAGAACTTTGACATCATTTACTATTTGTCATCTTTAGTAAATACCATTTTCCTATCCTTGTCAAGATACCAGGGAAAACTTTCCAGAAACAACTTTCAAATGCTTCATCTTTAACTATTACATGTATCAGTTAAGCTAATTTCTCCTCCAACAGTAAAGAGCAGAATAGATTCAAATTGAGTGAGGCTCACAATCTTTTTATTGTAGTGTAGTGAGAATTTGGATGAGATGTATTACCATGGAAATAAACACTCTTTGAGAATTCCCTCTCTCTTCCTCCCTCCCATGAACACACACACACACACACACACACACACACACACACACACACAAGGAAAGTATAGGAAATATTTAATTTCATAGCCATAAGCAACCTATACACAAGCTGCTCCCCATATACTGGCAAAAGCCAAAATACAGCAATTACCTGACTTTTCACATACACTTGAGAACTCTCAAGTGCCTTCAGATGCTGGTACCTGGGCCTCTTCCTTCTAAACTAACAATCAAAGAGAGTCTGGATGCCCACGAGAGGTGCGGTGCTGTCTGTCGGGTACAACTCCTCACACCATCCTGATCTCACTGTTGTGCTTTGCAAGAAAGCTTGGCCATACTCTCCACAGTATGTTCCCTGAACTCATTTGGGAAGTGTAGCCATGGTCCTATTATTAGGGGTCTTCAGCTGTTCATGAGATGCCTTGGGGGGAAAGTGACTGCATCCTCCGTTCTCTTTCCCTCCCTGTCTTTTCTCAGTAGCGAGGCGAATAGTAGTATCATATGATAGATAGAGGCAACTTAACTTTTTTATTTTAGACAATATTCCTAAGACTATGTTTTGCTATTAAGGAAAGTGCTCATTGCTATAGTTTTATTCTGGAGAAATTTTACTTTTATTAGCATATGATTTTGAGTGAGACTTTTTCTATACTATGTGCATGCAGGATCTTAATTCCCTGACATGGAATCAAACCCATGCTCCCTGAATTGGGAGCATAGAGTTTTAACCACTGGCCCTACATGGGAAGTCTCTAGTGAAAAATATGTTTGAGTGACTCATTTAATCAATAAACATTGATAGATGGCTACAGATACGACTCAGATATGTGGCATATAACTAGAATGCAAGTGTCATAAATTAGGATCTCCATTATAAAGAGACTCAGTGGGAGTTTCAATGGAAAGAGGAATTTCCTTTTGATTCTGTGAAGTCAGAAACCATCTATGGAGTGTTCCATGGGGTTTGAGGTATGTGAGCTTGGCCTTGAAAAATGGATGGATACCAGGGAATATTTCAGAAGGGGAGGAAAATGTACATAAATACAGGAAAGTGTGGGTATTTTCAGCAAATTTTGACTATTTTTTTATCCAAAGAATGGAATGTGCCACAAGAAATAGTGGGGAGAGGCAGGGAGCAGAGGAAGGTTGCTATATGCCTGAACTCTCTATGGCAAATTTATTATTTTTCTGGGTCATTTTGATTTTATAACTCATTTATTGTAGGACCTTCTATATTTAAAAACTTAATCATATCATCTTACTTCGCTTTAAATGTCAGTATAGGTTTTCCTGCCCTTTTTGATAGTCTAGGATTGTAGAAGATGTAATTATGGAAATAATTTCTATGACTATGACTTTCACCAAAGAAACCCTCTTTGTCAGGATAGTTGGCACTATGACTTTAGCAGAATTTCCTAACTTTTAAATCAGGGTAAACTGGATACTGATCTGCAAACCCGAACCTGCTATTTAGGACCCTCGTGTAGTATGGTAATAATAGACTAACAGAATCCAAAATACCAATATTTTTTTCACTGAGTAGACAAGGTAGATTGGGTTTTATGAACACAGACTCAGTACTGTTGCTATTACAATATTACAATTATCACTCCAACATTCAAGTTATCAGGCCAAGCTTATTGTGTTTCATATCCTATGAGGAAACAGTTGAGGCCAGGCCAGCAGGCAGAATCACCATAGCAGGATAGTAGCTAGAGATGAACCCCAAGAAGAAGTGCATGTAGCATAATCCTTGAGTTACAAGGTGCTTCACTGATTGAAGAACTGCTTTGGGAAAGGATGACAAGAGTAGCACGTGAAATGCCCCAGTCGTTGTAAGAACCTGCTCATTTTCCAAAATACTACAGATGAAAATGTGTCTTAGAATCAAGGACAACGGCAAATTAGCCTTGTAAGTTAGAGGTGAGGTGGAGGTCAGAGACTAGGTAAGGTATCAGGCTAAACTACAAGCCCCAGAAGCTGGAAGTCAACAAACCAAGGCAAGGGTCCAGGCTGGATGGGAGAAATTGAGCAGGAGTTGAGGGGTCAGGGCACAGGCTAGGATCAGGGATGGATTGAGCACAGTATCCCCAGAGAGAGGACTCAGGCCAGGGTGCTAGGAATGCAGTCCATCCCCAGCTGGATGGCCAGTGGGCAGCCCCACGTGATTTGTCTTTGTGTGGCTTGGAGGGGCATGCCCCCTATAGGGCATCACTGAGTGGTCAGATGAGGGCGCAGGCTGTCTCTACAGGTGAAGCGGGTGTTTGGGATTCGTTTGGGGGAGCAATACCATTGTCATCATACACAATCCTTTGCTCCTTTGATAGTCCTGTGCAGTATCACTTTTCTTTGTTATTCCCATACTGCATTTCAGATGTTACTGAGATGCAATCTTATATCTTTTGAGGACACCTATGTTTTTATGCAACCTGATCTAAAAATGATCTCATTTTTGTTACATGTTGAAAAGCATCACATTAATTCCATGTATGGTATATTTATACTTTGTTAAAAAAATTCAAGACCATATACATTAAAAAATGATGCTGTGAGCACAAAAATTATTGTGCACCAAAGGACTTGTGTCTTATTTATTTACTGGCTAAGTAAATAAATTTGCTAAACATCAGTAGCACAATGTGGTACTCAGTAGATGCTTAGTAAATTATGGTTGAATTAAACAGGGTATGTGTAGTGTTTAAAGCATTTTGTTTAAACATAATTTGTGCATGCTGTTTGGTCTAAGGTCTGTTCAAGAGCATATGGTTATAAATAATAAGTTAGTATTTATTTTAGCAGAACCATTAGGACTTAATTAAGTCTAATATTTTGAATGCCATAGTTGATGTTTTGATATTATAATCCTCAAAATCTTTCTTTGATAGCCTCCCAAATACATAAAATGTTCTTAACATCAGTGGGCACAGGATTTAGAATGAGTCATCCCAGGTTCAAAGTGTGCAGTCACAGTGTGTGCTTATCGACCGAGTGAGGAACTGACACAATACACATGTATTGGGAAAGTATGTTTCATTTATTTTAATACTCTCAGGGACAAAATTTTTGTGAAGTTTTGTGAATGTGCAGGAAGATTTTTTTTTTTAATGCATACATTGCAATAGCCCACAAAGTAACTTCATTCTGATTCAATTTCATAAATTGCTACATGAAGAAGCACCCTCCAGTAGATAATACTCAGAAATCAGCACTTAATATGGCAGTAATGGTTATTGCTGTCATTCTTTACATCTTTAAAAATAATTAAGCATTACTGCACAGGCATTATAAAGTTCCCCTATCACCATTAAGAGGATATTTGAGGTTTGATGTAATTTAGTAAATTACATTATACAGTAGTTAAGGTTTTTATGTAGTGAAGTAAAATGCATAGTAGTTAAGCACACTTACCGTATAATGCATTGTACAGAGTTACACGTTCCAGCTGCTGCCAGCTTTGTTCCAGTGTCATTATTGCTTTGCAGGCTGACGTTCCTCAGGGAGTGATTCGAGTACAAGCTCCCCATCTTTCCAAAGTTTCCATGGCAATACAGCTAACTGAAGAACTCAAAGCCAGTGATGTACTTGCCAGATTTCTCAGCCAAGAAAGGTAGAGGCCTGTTTTGTTTTAATTATTGCATGGTATCACTCACTTGCTCTCTCTCCCTCCCCCCTTTTTTTCTTTTTTTCCTTCCTTTTTTTTTAAACGATGGCTGGTGTGAAGGACTTAAAATGTTAGTAGAAGAGAAAAGGAGACTTAAAAATAATACTGTTGGAATAAGTTGAGTTCATTGCGTGTAGTTTGTGTTCAAGTTGAGCCTGTTGCAGGCAGGCAGTCTGAGCATTCCTTCACTCTGTCTGCAATGGACTTGGCACATGACACTACTCAGTATTCTTTCCAGAATATGGTGATTTGGAGGTTAATTACTATGTCTAGTCTGTTAGGAAAATCACTAATTAGGATACAGTGGGATTAAAACAAAAGATACAACTTTTTCAATGAAATATAATGAATACAAAGAAATGCTTAAATTTTAAGACAGAAAGTATAAAGAATTCAGAGGGGACAGCTGGCTGAGGAGTTCTGAAGTCACAGGACAAAGCACACCCTCCTCAGTAGAGACCACCATATCTTCCCCTCTGTTATGGGGCTGATGAGGCAGGAGGAGTCTTTTGAAAGCCATTGGCATCCCTTTTAAGCTGGAGAATAATTGCTTTACAATGTTGTATTGGTTTCTACCATACAACAAACAATGTGAATCAGCCGTAAGTATACGTACATCCCCTCCCTCTTGAACCTCCCTCACACCTTCCCGATACACACTTTTTGAGACATGTTTGAGACATCTTTTCTTGAATTTTGGAGGTTCGAACAGGGTATGGATATTTCAGTGTTCAAATTCTTATTTTTAGCTAAAATTATATTTTAATGCTTTCCTTTCTCATTTCCACTTATTGAAATAAATAAATCTAACTTTTTTTTTTTTAAGACAGAGATCTCAGAGGCATTAGCTGTTTAGCGTCTTTATACTGATTTCATCTCCGATAGAATTTAATCTCTTCATTCTTTCATTCAAGTTTTCTGTCAAAATTTCTCCAGTTTTAATACAGAACTGCATGTATTTAATATGTCTCTGCTCTGTCTATGGCCCTCTGCTAAATGTTGAAAAGGGTATAAAAAATATCTTAAAGTGTCTTCCCTTGTGGTTTGTAAATTGGAAGAAATGAGCCTGTGTAGTTAACAGATGGTGATGAAATAAAAGAGAGGCTTATTGGTAATTCTGGGCTTAAACTTCCCTCTCAACCACACTCTGAGGGAAGTACTCCATTTTACTGATAAGGAAACTTGAGACTTGCAAGGTCACATGTCACCTGGGTGGTGGAGCTGAATTCTAAATCTGAGGTTTGTCCCCAAAGGAAGTCCTTTAACCCCTCTCTTTACTGGTTCAGGGACCAAGAGATCATCATGGATCTGGGGACCACTGATGTAGAGTCTGGGAATAGATGGACTTTGAGGGGATAAATTCCTGGACCAGTTGGAATTGGGGGAGCGGGGATTAGGTTCTGGGAGCAGTTGGAGTTTCTTCGATGTCTTTGCTCCCTAAAATGTCTTTCTGCCTCGAGGAAATCAATCCACTTCCTCTTTATTCCCTGAGCTGACCAAGTAGATGCCATTCTTCCCACCAGGAATGGCTTCCCATCCCCTCCCAAAGTGTGTACCTGAAGATCTGGCCAGACTTCAGATATAAGCAGCTCTTCCAGGCTAGACATAGTTTAATTTATGCAGTGTTTACCTGCAGGACCCAGATGCTCAATTTAGTCTGCAGCTGTGCTCCTCTGCTTGTAGGTAATACAAGGTGTGGCTCTGAAGTTGTATGATACACTCCACTGTGACTTTTATAGACATACTCTTATAAGAAACTACCAGTTTTTGACAATTGCCCTTTGTCTATTTGGATTTACTGCTTGTGGTGCTTTTATTAAGCAAACATTTGCTGCGCACTAAAGCAGAATCCTTTCTTCTCCCCCTCTCCTCTACCATCCCGCTCCATCCAAAGGGAAGTCTAGCAAACTTCTTTGCCCATTTGCCTTTTCTCCGCCCAGTGCTCAACCCTTTCTTTTATGCTTGGGGATGCTGGAACCAGATAATATGGATCCAAATACCAGATTCTCCTGTTTTATGTTAGGCTAGTTTTTATCATCTCTGTAAGTCTCAGGCTCTTCATTGTAAAAGTGGACCTACGTTATAGCTGTGTGATAATTAAATAGGAAAATGACCATGAAGTACATAGCATCTGTCTGGGCCATCTAATAAGTGATGTTTTCAATAAATACTTATATGTATCTTTTCTTCCATGACTTTGCTTTCCTTCTTTGCCTTCCACTTGTACAGGGACAGTGGGAAACCCCACTTCCCTCCATCCTTTTCCTCCCCTGCTTTCTCTACTGAAGCCAAGAACACACAAATGACATAAAATAAATGTGCAATAAATTATACATTCATTCACCAATCTTTGGTAATAGCTGTTGCCTTTTCTTTAATTATGGATTTGTTGATTAGTATTAAGTGAAAGTTAATGTATACCAAAAAATCTAGTTTAGGTTTCTTTAAAGTAAAATAAGAATATAAATATTGGAGATGCAATCGGAGAACAGTAACCTGACTAGATTTTTCCCATCTCCCAAAACATCCCATTTGGTTTTCATAAAAATAATGACTCTCATTATAGTTTATCAGGTTATATACTGTATTAAAAATGAAAATGTATTTATTAAATTATTTAATTTCAAAAATAAGCATACCCCAGTTTGGAAGCAAAGTGAGTTGTCTCTTGGTCAGGATATGGCTCAACAGGGAGGATGGTAAGCATGAGAACTCCCATAGCCCTGAGTGGTCAGGGTGCTGTGGACAGCAGAGTAGATGGAGCTGGGTAACTAGAGGGGCCACTGAATGGTTGGTTAGGAAAGCTTCTGCTGTATCACATCTTTCTACTGGTTTGGGTAAAAGTCAGCCCTGGTTTTCTCTCGTCAATTCCGGGGAGTTTGTCCTCAGGTCCTCTGTCAGTGGTTCACAAACCCGTCTGTGCATCAGCATCTACCAGAGAGTGCTTAAAAACCAGATTCTAGGGCTTGACCTAGGCATATTAAATCAGATTTTCTAGAGCTCTGAATCTGCTTTTTGGCAAGTTTTCCAAATAATAGAGATGTTTGTAAAGCACTTAATTTTGCCACTGTTAAACCTGATGTTCTGGAGACTTTACTCTCTGAAGAGTGTAAACCTGTAGATGCATTCTACTTGTAAAGTCATCGTCATGAGTGTTTGGTTCTATTTTGAGAGCATCTACCTCCCATATTGCGACAGCACAGGGAGGCCTATGAACTGTGCTGTGTTCTTTATATTCACCTTGTGCACTAGTAGAGCGGCCAGCACAGCAACCCTGTGAGGAATACTATTGAATAAATGCAATGTGCAAACATTTCTTCTTATAGTTTCATGAGGACCTTTCTGGCCCCTATGCAAAATAGATGACCATATTAATAATTTTATGGACAGCTAAAATGGTACTTTTCTTTTTAACTTTACAAATTTAGGTAGTGATTTATTATTTCACCTTTGGATGTACGATTCCATTTGTTTATTTTAATTTACAGGTGTGACATTTTTATTACTGTTCAACACATTTAACAGATGGGAAAATACAAACGTGTAGATAATTACAGTATGTCTAAGTTATGAATTTTCCATACAAGCTAGAATTCCCCAAGCACATGAAAGTGATTTACTTGCAAGCTGTCTGATGATGCAACTAATCAGTTTGTCTTGTCCCTGCTAGTGGAGTTGCCCAGACTCTCAAGAATGGGGAAGTTTTTTTGTATGAAATTGGAGGAAATATTGGTAAGCACATTTTTTTTTAAATCTTTTATACCATATGCTTATTTGACATTGCCAGTGGTTGTTTTTTATATCTTTGGGAGAGAAAAGGAAATTTGAAGTAAAATATAACACTCTGTAGACAGTTGATGAGTATTATAGTTGATGAGATTTTTTTTTTTTTTTAATGGTCTGGACTTTCTGTTCTGGCTCTTTTAGAGCTCCTTCTATGTGGACCTTGAGCCAAAGGCAAGTTCCCTAAAATAGAAATAACTTCTAAAATGGTTAATGAATTTTTTCAAAACCTCTTTCTTTTTTATATGCTGATAGGTAGTGGTAGTGAAAGTCACTCAGTCGTGTCCGACTCTTGTGACCCCATGGACTGGAGCCCACCAAGCTCCTCTCTCCATGGGATTCTCCAGGCGAGAATACTGGAGTGGGTTACCATTTCCTTCTCCAGGGGATCTTCCTGACCCAGAAATCGAACCCAAGTCTCTTGCATTGCAGGCAGGTTCTTTACCAACTGAGCTATGAGAGAAGCCCTTTTATATGCTGAAAGCACATCTTAATAAAGGGAGTGAGCATATTTAAGACCAAGTTGATACTTTTATTATGGTATAGTATTGGGTATTTTTTAGTGAAAGTAGAAGTTATTTTGCCATTGTTGATTGCCTGCTACATAATACACATATGTATACCTACACACATTGGTACCTTATAAAATAGAAATAGGATAAATGGATTAGTTTTGACCATGTCTCATATTTTATTTGCCCACTTATAACTATCAATGGGTTGTACTCATCTTCTTATTAAAATTTAAAGTAAACCTTCCTTCTTTTTTTGATCCTTAAAATGGTAAGAGTAAAATTGTCAGCAAATAAATTCAAAATAGTCATTGAAAATACCTTAAGATAAGTTTTGTAGAATTCTTTTCTAGGACTTAAAAAATTTTAGTAAATATTGAAACTTGAATTTAAGAATATCAAGTTTCCTTCAAAAATTTAAATAAGTCACAATTCCACTAGAAATCTGGATTGTTAACTCTGTTAATCAAGTATTAGTATATTTATTTGATTGTGCATTTTGCTATTAGATATTGGGAATTAAGCATGGTTTCTTACTTAATAAAGGCAAATAAACTTTTAAGGAACCATTTAAAAGCCCATCACAGACAGTATTTTCAACTTCCTAACTTCATTTGAAAACCTGTGCATTTGGAGGACTACTCAATTAATTTTTCCATTATTGGCCCAAGCCTTATAATATTATGGGAGGTGGGAAAAAATGATAACTATTTCAAAGTGTAAGACTCCAGAGTTAAACCACGAGGCTTAAATTTAAAATTGCCTCTCTATCTCCCGAGTCACTGTATCACACTGATGTAACATCTCTTTCCTAGGGGAACGCTGCCTCGATGACGACACTTACATGAAGGACTTATATCAACTCAACCCCAATGCTGAGTGGGTTATAAAGTCAAAGCCATCATAGAAGATTTATGCTGAAGATAGCCAGCCATAAGGACTCCCTTAATCATACTTGCTGGGTCAAGAGTGTAAATAAAATAAATGGTGGGACTCTTATTATTCACATATACCCTATTCTTGAATAGTGACACACTGAGCCTTAAAAAGTTCTAGATTTGTGCTGCTGCCAGATTATGTTAATTGTTATTATTCATATTAGAAAACATCTCTGGAGTGGGAAGAAAGGAGCTAAATTAGCTTGTAGGCTATTTTCATCCACTCCGTGGAATGTGTCCAGATGCGACATCCCTTTTTAATATGAAAATATCCTCTCTTCCCCCTCTTTTTCTGTTCTAAAATGATGTATACAGTAATAATGTGCATTTTCGCCTTTCTCTCCTCCTGACACCTGCCTTCCCCCAGATGGGTTTGTTTTGCAACCGGAAAGGTAACCAGGATCAGGTATGGCAAGATGTGAAGATAGTACCTCTGGAAACAGACTGAGTTCAGCAATATTTCTGTCTCTGTCGTACATTAATATTCATCTCTTTGAGTCATTTGTTCAGACAGTGGCCTCCCACTTCTTACTGCTGTATCACACCAAGAGACTTGCATTTTTTTTCAGTTCAGCTCACGTATGTGCTCAGAACTATATCCACTATCAAGAAAACAGAACTGTCAGAAACTGCCAATTCTTACTGCACTGTTTAAGACTTACGTATTCAGAATAAATAAAATATATCCATGTGGAATAACTGGATTATGGATAATGAAAGAGTGGAAGATCACTTCGTGTATGCTGTAGTCTCCTAAATGAAATTTAAAAAGTCATATAGCTGGCTTTACCTATTGTCGTATTAGCAGTACAAATACTGTAACTGGCTTTACCTGTTGTCATATTAGCAGTACAAATAAGTGCAATAGTGTGATCCAGTCGTTGAGAATGTATTCTGCTGAAAGAGGGATCTTTTTTTTTTTTTTTTTTTTTTTTACTTATAAATGAGTCGCAGGAAGAATTATTCTTCTGAGTATGACACCATCATATGAACAAGCTTTTGTTTGTGTACTTATTTTAATCAGAGCAAATTTATTAAAATGCTGTGGAAAGACCATTCCCAGAAATTTTCGTGCACAAACCATATTATAATAAGAGATGAGCCTCCATACTGTAAATAAGAGGAATGAAGTGAGAGAGAAATGTTCCATATTTTATGAGTTTAGAGTGTAGTGAATAAAAGTGATGTACATGAATGTTGCACAAACTGTGTTTATGATACTTTTCAGTAGGACTTTAGGATAGGAAACATTGCACATTCTCAGAAGCTCTTGATGTCACTCTAATTAGGAGGGGAAAATGCTGCTAATGAGAACAGTCAGAAACTTTTAATTAAGAGCAGCCTGTGGATATGATCACTTAAATACCTTTGTGATGATTTGTGCCATTGCTTTTTTATTTAAAAAATTTTTTATAATTAAATACATTTTTCTAAATTATCTTTTCTTGGAATTTATTACATTTAACCTGATGTGTTCATGAGTATAATAATGGGCTATTCTTGTTTTTGTTAAAAGCCACTTCTACTCTTTTATTTCTCCTATTTACTGCTCCTGTGTTGTTTTTAAAGTGGGAAGAGACATGGAAGGTATAAACTTGTTTCCTTCCTTAGGTTTTTCCTTATGAAATTTCTATTCTTTCAGTTCAGTTCAGTTGCTCAGTCATGTCCAACTCTTTGGGACCCCATGATTTACAGCACACCAGGCCTCCCTGTCTATCACCAACTCCCGGAGTTCATTCAAACTCATGTCAATTGAGTTGGTGATGCCATCCAGCCATCTCATCCTCTGTCGTCCCCTTCTCCTCCTGCCCGCAATCCCTCCCAGCATCAGGGTCTTTTCCAATGAGTCAACTCTTCGCATGAGGTGGCCAAAGTATTGGAGTTTCAGCTTCAGTATCAGTCCTTCCAATGAACACCCAGGACTGATCTCTTTTAGGGTGGACTGATTGAATCTCCTTGCAGTCCAAGGGACTCTCAAGAGTCTTCTCCAACATCACAGTTCAAAAGCATCAATTCTTCGGCACTCAGCTTTCTTCACAGTCCAACTCTCACATCCAACATGACCACTGGAAAAACCATAGCCTTGACTAGATGGACCTTTAGGGTTTTTCAAAACACATTGTATTATTCTCTTTCTGATTTTTGACAGTGTAAATCTATACAGCATATTAAAAAGCAAAGACATCACTTTGTTGACAAAGATTCTTACAATCAAAGCTATGGTTTTTCCAGTAATCACGTACGGATGTGGAAGTTGGTCCATAAGAAGACTGAGTGTCACAGAATTGATGCTGTTGAACTGTGGTGCTGAAGGAGACTCTTGAGGGTCCATTGGACTGCAAGATCAAACCAGTCAGTCCTAAAGGAAATCAACCCTGAATATTCATTGGAAGGGCTGATGTGGAAGCTGAAGCTCCAACACTTTGGCTACTTGATGCAAAGAGCTGATTCATTGGAAAAGACCCTGATGCTGGGAGAGATTGAAGGCAAAAGGAGAAGTGAGTAGCAGAGAATGAGATAGATAGCTTCACTGACTCAGTGGACATGAATTTTAGCAAATTCCAGGAGATAGTGGCGGACAAGGGAGCAGAGCCTGGTATGATATAGTCCATGAGGTTACAAAAGAGTCAGATATGACTTAGCAACTGAACACCACCAACAACAAATATTAATTTCTCAGTGTTTATTAACATTTTTGTTTAATGAAGACAATATAAAAGCAAAATCAAGTGCTTAGAATGTAAGTTAGGAGTGAATAAATGATTTAAATAAACGGCTTCCTAGAGTGTATGTCAGCCAATCATCATCACAAATACTACTCATGGCAGGAGACAGAAGAGGCTTTTGATAATGAAGAAGTACCAGCTATTGGCAAATAAACATGAAAATGCCATTTTATTTTTTGAGCCCTTCTTAGAATTCATGACCTGTGTTCACTGACACTGAACGATACTGCATTTAAATAACCAAGAAAATGTCTATCTACACTTATAAAGAGGAGAAACTTTATAATGTATAGCCTCAGGGACTTCCCTCGTGGTCTAGTGGTTAAGACTTTGCACTTCAGTGCAGAGGTCACAGTTTCAATCCCTGGCCAGGGAACTAAGACCTCCCCCCTCCAAAAAATAAGTATAGTGTATAACCTCAAATATAACTGCTCTGGCATTATCTCAAATGCTTTTTCTGTAATATTTTTCTAGTGAATTTTAAATCTCAAGTTAGATTAGGTTTTTTTTTTTTTTTTAAGTCTTTCTTGAATTTGTTACAATATTTCTTCTGTTTTATGTGTTGGTTTTTTGGCCCCAAGCCATGTGGGATGTTAGCTGCCCAACCAGGGGTTGAACCCACACCCCCTGCATTGGAAGGCAGACTCTTAACTACTGCGCCACAGAAAATTCCTTAGGTTAGCTTTTATTTGTATGTGAGGGGAAATTAAAACAACAGATGTATTTACTTTGCATTTCAAATATAACTCTTAATTTACTGGTGAAAATTTGCTGTTATTTGTAGAAAACTAGTTGCCCTGTTAATATTTTGGAGATGTTTCCTCTTCTCTGAAGAGGGTTATTATGATTCTTTACAATTGAACAATATTTACTTACTCCTGCTATAGAATTCAGACTAAACTCCTGGCTAGCACTCTTTAGGAAAAACAATTTATTTTACTGACTTGATGGGATTTTTCATTCCTATCTTTTCCTACTTTTCAAATTAGACTGGATTGTACTTTTTACCTCGTTGTCCTGATTTCTCACCTATTGATCAGTAGATGGCACTCTTGGTCAGGAATTCCTTTGCACCTCAGCTACGTGAAGTTTTGAAAGTGAACCTGAGTTCATGGTAAGAGGTTAAGACTCAGTGCCAGGTATGTGCAAGACAATTAGGTAAGAACAGCATAGATCTCTTGGATCACTGTGAAAAGTGTAAATAGTGATTAGTGCCAGGGTTTTTATGTTCAGTCTGTTAGTCTGCTTTTATCCTTGTTGAGTGGAGGGGTGGGGTGGTTTCTGAGCCACAGTTAAATGTTTTGTCAATGTCGTTTCAAGCGGAAGGATCGTAATAAGAGGAAGACAATGAACCGGGAAATTCTAAAGAGGGACATAATGACCTCTGTCTTTAGTATATATGTGCTTGTTTCTTCATTCAACAATCCTCAGGTATTTACTGAGTACCTACATATATGTGCCAGGCAGGGTCTACCCTTAACGTACATCAGTGGGGAGAAGAGCTCTCCTCTCGAGGTGCTTCCATTCTAATGAAAGGAGACAAATGAATTAATAAATACAGTCAGCCCTCCAAATCCAGAGGTTCTGTGGGTCAAAAATATTTGGGAAAAAAAAGAATCTAGAAAGTTTCAAAAAGCAAAACTTGAAAATTTGCCATGCTCTGGCAGCTATTGATATTTACATAGCATTTACATTGTAGAAGGTATTATGTGTTGTAGAGACAACTCAATATATGGGAGACTATACATAGGTTGTATGCAAATACTGCACTGTTTTATATAATGTATAATACTTGAGCATTTATGAATTTTGCTATCTTCCAGAGTCCTGGAACCTGTCCTCTGCTGATCAAAGGGGTGATTATAAATAAAATTATATAGTATGTTGAAAGGTTGTAAGTATAATAGAGACAGAAAAATGAAGAACAGGGTAAATATGACAGTTAATGGAAGAATAGGCTCATTCCAATAGTAAACAGGGGGTCTCACTGAAAGTTTAAAAACTGAGCAAAGACTTAAAAGACGTGAAGAACTTGCCACACGGATATCTGGCAGAAAGCATTCCAGACAGGGAATAACCAGGACAAAGGTCCAAAGGCAGAAATGTCCCTAATTCACCAAAGATTAGCAAGGATGCCATCATGGCTGGAATGTAATGAGAGCCCCTGAAAATAATGAAGAGAGCACTGGGGTAGGCTGGGGAGTGAGACCTTGGAGGGCCTTATATTAGGGTGACCATAATTCATTCAAATCAAAATATTTTTGAGAGTGAATCAGGGCACTGTTAGTGAGGGCAGTAGCTGTGGAGTGAGAAGTGATCAGATTCTGTATGTATTTTTGTAGGTAGAGCCTAAAGTGTTTCTAGTATGAGAGAGTGCATTTTCAGTCAAGAATAAGCACAGTATTTTTGATGTGAGCAGCAGGAAGAATGCAGTTTCCAACAGCATCAATAGGGAAGGTGAAGTCAGGCATTTGGAGGGAGAAGGATTCAGGAGTCCATTGTGGATGTGTTGAATGTGAGGTGCCTTTTGGACATCCAAGTGGCAATGTCAAGTAGGCAGTTACCTGTGCTGAAGTTCAGGAGACAGGTCTGGGTTGGAGTTACTGGCTTGTAAATGGGATTGAACCATGAACTTGCATGAGATTGCCAAGGGAATGAGTGTGCATATAGTAGACAAAATCACCAAGAGGTAAGCCTTGGAGCTACCCAACATTAGAGGTGAGAAAAAGGAGAAGGAACCAGGAAAAAGACTGAAAAGAAGGAACCATTGAATTATCAAGAGATTATGACATGCCTGATCACATGGACCATAGCCTTGTCGAACTCAATATATAAGCCATGCTGTGTAGAGCCACCCAAGACGGACGGGTCATAGTGGAGACTTCTGACAAAATGTGGTACACTAGAGAAGGGAATGGCAAACCACTTCAGTATTCTTGCCTTGAGAACCCCATGAACAGTATGAAAAAGCAAAAAGATAGGACACTGAAAGATGAACTCCCCAGGTCAGTAGGTGCCCAATATGCTACTGGAGATCAGTGGAGAAATAACTCCGGAAAGAATGAAGGGATGGAGCCAAAGCAAAAACACCAGCTAGTTGTGGATGTGACTGGTGATAGAAGCAAGGTCTGATGCTGTAAAGAGCAATATTGCATAGGAACCTGGAATGTTAGGTCCATCAATCAAGGCAAATTGGAAGTGGTCAAATAGGAGATGGCAAGAGCAAACAACAGAAGCTAGTGGAGGTGATGGGATTCCAGTTGAGCTATTTCATATCCTGAAAGATGATGCTGTGAAAGTGGTGCACTCAATATGCCAGCAGTGGCCACAGGACTGGAAAAGGTCAGTTTTCATTCCAATCCTAAAGAAAGGCAATGCCGAAGATGTTCAAACTACCATACAATTGCACTCATTTCACACACTAGCGAAGTAATGCTCAAAATTCTCCAAGCGAGGCTTCAACAGTATGTGAAGCATGAACTTCCAGATGTTCAAGCTGGATTTGGAAAAGGCAGAGGAACCAGAGATCAAATTGCCAACATCTGTTGGATCATCGAAAAAGCACAAGAGTCCCAGAAAAATATCTGCTTTATTGGCTATGCCAAAGCCTTTGACTATGTGGACCACAACAAACTGGAAAATTCTGAAAGATATGGGAACACCAGACCACCTGACCTTCCTCTTGAGAAATCTGTTTGCAGGTCAAGAATCAACAGTTAGAACAACAGACTGGTTTCAAATCAGGAAAGGAGTATATCAAGGCTGTATATTTTCACCCTGCTTATTTAACTTATATGCAGAGTACAGCATGCAAATGCTGGGCTGGATGAAGCACAAGCTGGAATCAAGATTGCCAGGAGAAATTCCAATAACCTCAGATATGCAGATGACACCTCCCTTATGGCAGAAAGCAAAGAAGAACTAAAGAGCCTGTTGATGAAAGAGGAGAGTGAAAAAGTTGGCTTAAAACTCAACATTCAGAAAACTAAGATCATGGCCTCTGGTCCCATCATTTCATGGCAAATAGATGGGGAAACAATGGAAACAGAGGCTTTCTTTTTTGGGGGGCTCCAAAATCACTGTAGTTGGTGACTTCAGCCATGAAATTAAAAGACACTTGCTCATTGGAAGAAAAGTGATGACCCACCTAGACAGCATATTAAAAAACAGAGACAGCTTTGCCAACAAAGTCCATTTAGTCAAAGCGATGGTTTTTCCAGTAGTCATGTATGGATGTGAGAGTTGGACTATGAAGAAAGCTGAGCACTGAAAAATTGGTGCTTTTGAACTGTGGTGTTGGAGAAGACTCTTGAGAGTCCCTTGGACTGCAAGGAGATCCAACCAGTCCATCCTAAAGGAAAGCAGTCCTGAATGTTCTTTGGAAGGACTGATGCTGAAGCTGAAACTCCCAATACTTTGGCCACCTGATGTGAAGAACGGACTCATTTGAAAACACCCTGATGCTGGGAAAGATTGAAGGTGGGAAAAGAAGAGGACAACAGAGGATGAGATGGTTGGATGTTATCACTGACTTGATGGACATGAGTTTGAGTAAGCTCTGGGAGTTGATGATGGACAGGGAAGCCTGGCGTGCTGCAGTCCATGGGGTCTCAAAGAGTCAGACATGACTGAGCTCTGAAATGAAAACTGAAAAGAGAGCAGGAGGGAATTCCCTGATGGTTCTCAGTGGTTAGGGAATTCCTAGTGGTTGGTCTTCCTGGTTTGGGAAGATCCCCTGGAGGAGGGCATGGCAACCCATTCCAGTATTCTTGCCTGTAGAATCCCCATGGAGAGGGGAGCCTGGCAGGCTACAGCCCAGGGACTTACAAACAGTCAGACACGACTGAGCAACTAAGCACAGGACTCAATGCTTTCAATCTCTGGTCTGGGAACTAAGATCTTCGCCAGCGGTGTGGTGTGGCAAAAAAAAAAATCAGTAGCAGTAACTCTTCCTCAGGACATATGGAGCACTGTAAAGAGCACAGAAATAATTCCAGAACATCTTTTCCTTACTTCAGGTGAGGTCAGCTTAACTTTAAAAACAAACTGATGTAAGGGACAGAGTTCTCTCCCTGCATCTCAGGCCAGGAGGCCCAGGAAGAAAGCAAACTCTTATTTGATTATTTTCCATGCTTGGTTCCTTTTTCACCTCTAGGATGGTCTTGGCATCTTCAGTTGGCGATCACTGGTCTAGCAGATGGAGATCCCACTACGTTCTCTTTACTTTTCTAGTCTTTGATTTCTCAAATTTCATATTTAATAAATAGAGCAATAAGAATTTTCTTTCCATTCCAGTTAGTCTCATATCTTAAAATCTGGATTTGGCATTTAGGCTTTTTTTTTGGGGGGGGGGTGCTTTTGTTGTTATTGCTTGTTTTTTGTTTTTCTGTTTTTCTCCACTTCTGGCCTAAAGTATTGCATGGGATAACTTGGATCTGCTAGAAAGGGTTTCATGTGAAACACTAGAACCCACTTCCCTCCATGTAATTTTTTTTTTTAAACTCCTTAAGACTTAAGACGTCTTTGAGAGGTTCCATTGACTTTTTTACACATTACCTGCATACTGTGTAAGAGAACCAGGTTGTTTGCGAGAAAAGCTTCTTCTATGGTCTTTCCCGCTAAAGCCAAGACACTCTGGCTTTGTCACAAGCTAGCTTTTTACCTTGAGATTTTACGTCTTGATTTCCTAACCAAAGGAGCTCAGGTAAGCTTTCAAACAAGCAGTCCCACTCTGCTGTCCTTACTGCTCTTGATGTTCACCCCTCATTGCCCTGAGGCAGCTCAGTTCTGTCTTCTTTGCATCTCCTTTACAAAATGACAGTTTTCATGTCATCTCTGCCTAAGTCATGATCTCCTCCAGCCAGGGCCAAAGTGAACAAGGAATTTCCCAGGAAGGGACTTTCGTAAGGAGAGTTATGAAGAATGGCACAATTCTGAACAATCAGTTAAAATGTTGTTTTTCACCTGACAGCAGCCTTGTTACAAGTTTTTTTTTTTTTTTTTTTTTTAAGGGAAGTGATTTCATCATTACTTGTGGCTTTAAAATACTCATTTCTGTGGGAGAAGTCTCAGTGCATCTTGCTTTTGATTGCTTGTGTCACACAGTTTGTATTCAGCAATTCTTCTAAGAACTCTACTGAGAAAGAGAAGTATTAACTATTGAGAGATTGTGTATCACTTTTGTCCAGGAATCTTGAGACACATTCTCAAGAATGAACATGCTTCATTCATCCTCATTCTTGTCTTCATATTGAGAGGGAAGGAATTCACACCCTTCATCATTAAGAAATTAGACATAGTAGATAATGCCTTAAAGCATACTATGAATTCAATGAAGATGTTATTATGATAAGGAATACTTTAAAGCTTCATAAGGAAATGTAACTATGTTTCTCTTTCTTCTTCTTTCCTTTGCTTTCCAAGCATTTTAGTGTTTGCTCTTACCACACCATGGTTTTTATTGTGGTGACTTTGACTGTGTGGATCACAATAAACTGTGGAAAATTCTGAAAGAGATGGGAATACCAGACCACCTGACCTGCCTCTTGAGAAATCTGTATGCAGGTCAGGAAGCAACATTTAGAACTGGACATGGAACAACAGACTGGTTCCAAATAGGAAAAGGAGTACATCAAGGCGTATATTGTCACCCTGCTTATTTAACTTCTATGCAGAGTACATCAGGAGAAACGCTGGACTGGAAGAAACACAAGCTGGAATCGAGATTGCCGGGAGAAATATCAATAACCTCAGATATGCAGATGACACCACCCTTATGAGAAAGTGAAGAGGAACTCAAAAGCCTCTTGATGAAAGTGAAAGTGGAGAGTGAAAAAGTTGGCTTAAAGCTCAACATTCAGAAAACGAAGATCATGGCATCCGGTCCCACCACTTCATGGGAAATAGATGGGGAAACAGTGTCAGACTCTATTTTTGGGGGCTCCAAAATCACTGCAGATGGTGACTGCAGCCATGAAATTAGAAGACACTTACTCCTTGGAAGGAAAGTTATGACCAACCTAGATAGCATATTCAAAAGCAGAGACATTACTTTGCCAACAAAGGTCCATCTAGTCAAGGCTATGGTTTTTCCAGTGGTCATGTATGGATGTGAGAGTTGGACTGTGAAGAAGGTGGAGAGCTGAAGAATTGATGCTTTTAAACTGTGGTGTTGGAGAAGACTCT
The DNA here is from genome assembly GCF_019923935.1 of Bubalus bubalis. Classification (NCBI taxonomy): domain Eukaryota; kingdom Metazoa; phylum Chordata; class Mammalia; order Artiodactyla; family Bovidae; genus Bubalus; species Bubalus bubalis. The sequence goes on from NC_059166.1 coordinate 36,379,846, forward strand.
TGAGAGTCCCTTGGACTGCAAGGAGATCCAACCAGTCCATTCTGAAGGAGATCAGCCCTGGGATTTCTTTGGAAGGAATGATGCTAAACCTGGAACTCCAGTACTTTGGCCACCTGATGCGAAAAGTTGACTCATTGGAAAAGACTCTGATGCTGGGAGGGATTGGGGGCAGGATGAGAAGGGGACGACAGAGGATGAGATGGCTGGATGGCATCACTGACTCGATGGACGTGAGTCTAAGTGAACTCCGGGAGTTGGTGATGGACAGTGGTGATGGACAGGGAGGCCTGGCGTGCTGCGATTCATGGGGTCGCAAAGAGTTGGACACGACTGAGAGACTGAACTGAACTGAAAAACTAATCATAGGATATGATACATTTCCACAGGAGATTAGATTTGTGGGTAGCGAGAATACAGGCTGGTGTTAGGGGAGGTAGTCTCAGAAAATGACTCTCTGATTTGAGGGAGGCAGAAATGGATGCTACTAAATACTTTATTTGTAGATAACATATACTGGGGGGCATAGAGAAAAGGGTATCTAAGCTGAAAGCTCAGTTAGGATACCACAGATTGATCCAGGCTTGAAGGGATAAGATTCAGAGTTAGCCCTATGGCAATGACAGTGGATGAGAATAGGTTATATTGATGTTCAGAGTTGGGGTCAAGAGGACTTGCTGATTCCATTGGATGGGGAAGAGAGAGGTCTCCAAAAGATCCGTAGGAGCAGACGGTGGTGCTTTATATTGAGTCCTAGAACAAGGTAAGTACTGATTTGGGATGAAGGTGTTGGGACAAGAAAGAGGTGTGTATTATGGGTGTGGAAGGGAGAGAAAATGAGGAAATGCTAAGGTGTGTAAAGAGTCTAAACACATTTAAAAGGTGTACATTTAGAAAGTGTGCACGAAGGTGAGAGTAAAACCATAGGAATATACAGTCCCTGAGGGACAAGAGAAGGCTGCTTTGGGGTATGTCTCCCACTTAAAGGATCTTGAAGGAAGAGCATTCAAACCATAGTAGTAGTGTCAGAGGGGGAGAGTCATTGACATCAGGGAATGCAGCTAGTCTAGTAAGGAGGGAATGGTCAACTATGTCGAATAATTGAGAGAAGTAAACCAGATGGATTCATAGAGACCAATTGTTGTTTAATTGCTAAGTCCTGTCTGATTCTTTTGTGACCCCATGGACTATAGCCCACCAGGCTCCTCTCTCCATGGGATTTCCCAGGCAAGAATACTGGAGTGTGTTGCCATTTCCTTCTCCAGGGGGTCTTCCCTGAACCAAGGGATTGAACTGGCACCTTCCACATTGCAGGTGGTAGATTCTTTACCACTGAGCCACCAGGGAAACCCTGAGACCAAGACTGGATGTAAATAGGACTTGGAAGCTGGCTTCCCTGGAAGCTCAGTCAGTAAAGAAACCACCTGCAATGCAGGAGACACCAGTTCAATCAATGGGTCAGGAAAGATCCCATGGAGAAGGAAATGGCAACCCACTCCAGTGTTCTTGCCTGGGGAATCCCATGGCCAGAGGAGCCTGGCGGGCTATAGTCTTTGGGGTCACAAGAGTCAGACATGACTTAACAAATAAATCATCACTACCACCAGCACTTGGAAGCTGCTGAATTTAGTTGGGACAGTTGAGGCACGGGGGAAAAGGAAGACGTTTTATCAAAGTTTTCTTTTTCTTTCATATTTTACAGAGAAAACTTGATCGTAAAATAGTTTTCACATAAAATTTTCCAATATCTGATATTATCTATATTTCTATACTTAGTTCAAGAGCTTCTTGATTCTTGTTATCTAAAATATTACTCAAAAATAACTGAATGACTTTTTAAGAAAACTAAAAGAGACTAAATGAAAGAGGAGAGTGAAAAAGTTGGCTTAAAGCTCAACATTCAGAAAACGAAGATTATGGCATCCAGTCCCATCACTTCATGGCAAGTAGATGGGGAAACAGTGGAAACAGTGTCAGACTTTATTTTTCTGGGCTCCAATCACTGCAGATGGTGATTGCAGCCATGAAATTAAAAGATGCTTACTCCTTGGAAGGAAAGTTATGACCAACCTAGACAGTATATTAAAAAGCAGAGACATTGTCAACAAAGGCCCATTTAGTCAAGGCTATGGTTTTTTCAGTGTTCATGTATGGATGTGAGAGTTGGACTATAAAGAAAGCTGAGCACCAAAGAATTGATGCTTTTGAAATGTGGTGTTGGAGAAGACTCTTGAGAGTCTTCAGGGATCTGCAAGGAGATCCAACCAGTCCATTCTAAAGGAGATCAGTCCTGGGTGTTCTTTGGAAAGAATGATGCTAAAGCTGAAACGGCAGTACTTTGGCCACCTCATGCAAAGAGTTGACTCATTTGAAAAGACCCTGATGCTGGGAAAGATTTAAGGCAGGAGGAGAAGGGGACAACAGAGGATGAGATGGTTGGATGGCATCACCGACTCAATGGACATGGGTTTGAGTGGACTCCGGGAGTCAGTGATGGACAGGGAGGCCTGGCATGCTGCGGTTCATGGGGTTGCAAAGAGTCGGACATGACTGAGCAACTGAACTGAACTGAACGAGACTAAAGAACTGTACACAGAAAATTACACTGATGAAAGAAATCAAAGATGACATAAACAGATGGTGAGATATTCCATATTCCTAGGTAGGAAGAATCAACATTGTGAAAATGACTATACTACCAAATTCAATGTACAGATTCAATGTGACCCCCATCAAATTACCAATTGTATTTTTCACAGAACTAGAACAAAAAACTTAAATTCATATTGAAGCACAAAGGACCCCAAATAGCCAAAGCAGTCTTGAGAAAGAAGAATGGAGCTGGAGAAATCAACCTTCCTGACTTCAGATTATACTACAAAGCTACAGTCATCAAGACAGCGTGGTACTGACACAAAAACAGAAATATAGACCAGTGGAACAAGATAGAAAGTTCAGAAATAAACCCATGCACCTATGGGTACCTTATTTTGACAAAGGAGGCAAAAATATACAATAGGGCAAAGACAGCCTCTTCAATAAATGGTGCTGGGAAAACTGGACATCTACAAGTAAAAGAATGAAATTAGAACAGTTCTAACACCACACACCAAGATAAACTCAAAATGGATTAAAGACCTAAATGTAAGACCAGAAACTATAAAACTCTTAAAGGAAAACATAGGCAGAACATTTGATGACATAAACCAAAGAAAGATCCTCTATGACCCACCTCCTAGAGTAATGGAAATAAAAACAAAAGTAAACAAGTGGGACCTGATTAAATTTAAAAGCTTTTGCACAGCAAAGGAAACTAAGCAAGGTGAAAAGACAGCCCTCAGAATGGGAGAAAATAATAGCAAATGGAACAACTGACAAAGGATTCATTTCCAAAATATACAAGCAGCTCATACAACTCAATGCCAGAAAAACAATGCAATCAAAAAGTGGGAAAAAGACCTAAAAAGACATTTCTCCAAAGATATACAGATGGGTAGCAAACACATGAAAAGATGCTCAACATCACTCATTATTAGAGAAATGCAAATCAAAACTACAATGAGATATATCACCTCACACTGGTCAGAATGGCCATCATCAAAAAGTCTACAAAAATAAATGTTGGAGAGGGTGTGGAAAAAAGGGAACGCTCTTGCACTGTTGGGTGGGAATGTAAATTGATACAGCCACTATGGAAGACGGTATGGAGATTCCTTAAAAAACAAGGAATAAAACTGCCATATGACCCAGCAATCCCACTCCTAGGCATATACCCTGAGGAAACCAAAATTGAAAAAGACACATGTATCCCATTGTTCATTGCAGCACTATTTACAATAGCTAGAACATGGAAGCAACCTAGATGTCCATCAACAGATGAATGGATAAAGAAGTTGTACATATACATAATGGAATATTACTCAATAATATGCCATATGGAGCCATAAAATGGAACATATTTGAGTCAGTTCTGATATGGTGGATGAACCTAGAACCTATTATATAGAGTGAAGTGAGTCAGAAAGAGAAAGATAAATATTGTATTCTAACATGTATATATGGAATCTAGAAGAATGGTACTGAAGAACTTCTTTACAGGGCAGCAATGGAGAAACAGACATAGAGAATAGACTTGTGGACATGGGGAGAGGGAAGGAGAGGGTGAGATGTATAGAAAGAGTAACATGGAAACTTACATTACCATATGTAAAATAGATAGCCAATGGGAATTTGCTATATGGCTCAGGAAACTCGAATGGGTTCTATCAATCTAGACGGGTGTGATGGGCAGGAAATGCGACGGAGGTTCAAAAGGAAAGGGATATATGTATACCTATTCATGTTGAAGTTTGACAGAAAACAACAAAATTCTGTAACGCAATTATCCTTCAATAAAGAAATTTTAAAAAGAAAAAGAAATACTACAGATGAATGGAATTAGTAGTTTAAAACTTTAGAACACTATATGTTCAAAAAGTTAAATAAAAAGAAAAAAGAAAACTGAATGAATGATGAAAAATTCCCCAAGGACTTTGCCTGTCCTTGAGAGAGATTATTAATTGTGTTTAATTTTGATGATTTTTAAATTTAAGATTCTTTCCCAAGTTTAAAATCATATGGTGTTAAAGTAAGTGTGTGTGGAATATCGTGTAAAAGAGGCTGATAACACTGATACAGTAAAGCTTGTTCCGCATTAGCAGCTCTGTCAAAAATACTCTTGGTTCGGAGTCTCTTCCTGCCTTTCTGCATTGCAATGTATAATAAGAGTCATTGCTCGCCCCACTATAATGTATCTAGCAAAAGCTGGGGAATATATATTAGATAAAGTGGAAAATACAATGCTATGTAAGACAAGATTTAGGGCAGGTGTTATAAGATTTGTTTCTAAATTTTGATTATGGAGAGGTAAACAGCATGTACTGAAGTGCTTGTAATTCTCCAAGTTTTTTTATTCACATACCTTCTAAAATAATTTTTACAAACTGTATTTGTTTGAAATACTATGAAATTTAAAATATCTTGCATATTTTAATTAAAATGCAAAATTTTTCATAAGTATAAATAATTACAAAAGACATTATAATACTTTAAAATGTTTCAAGAGGAATTTTGATACCATAGTGACTTGATACCCTGTTATCTATTTTAAGAACTGCTTAAAAAGTCTACATTAATGTAAGATACTTTAAAGTGTTCTGTTTTTTCTTTGAACCTCTATTTCCATTGTACTTTCTCCTTACAAATTTATCCTAAAGTAATCTAGTCAATGATACAGATAAATCCATTTCTCTGAAACATAAAATTATATATACTGAAGTTATAGCTGATCCAACAACAAAAATATATCATAAAATTTGATAATAAATACAAAGTTTCTTTTATTGAAAGTGGGGCTCTTAATAAGAAAAGGAGTTTTAGCTTTTTCTCAGCTTAATTATCTATGTATAGGTATTGCTTATTCCTAATAAATTTAGCATCTTCTATTTTTCAAGTATATATATATATATATATATGCACTGAGAAGCTTGTTTACATACAAATATAAATTGGAATTTAAAAATTAGTTGTAATAGTGATAGTTTTTTAACTTCTTTAAAAGTTTGTTGAAAAGTGTTAGTTGCTTAGTCCAACTCTTTGCCACACTATAGACTATAACCCCGCAGATTCCCCTGTCCGTGGAATTCTCTAGGCAAGAATACTGGAGTGGGTAGCCACTCCCTTTCCCAGGAGTATCTCATGCCAAAAATCATAATGGTCTATTAACAGATTATTTGTAATGATCTACCAACTAATAGGTCCTTCTTTACATTTACTGAAAGCAAATAATTTGAAACAATCTGACTTATATATGGATTTGTCACCCAACTGTTTTGGTAATTCATTTTGTCAGTTTCTAAGATGTATCCCAGAAAAATTATTACTGACTCAAAGGGTGTAAGAATATTTAAAGCTTTCATTGGACATATTGTCAAAGTTAAGATGAAGAGGCATTTGGGTAGAGGTAAACTTATATATGTATTTGAGACGTAAAAGTGGTTTCTCAAACTTTTATCCCAAATGTATGTAAGTACAAGATATTTGTAAGTGTAATTTTGATGTAACTGTTAGTCATTTGGCTAGGAAACTGCTCGTGAAGGCAATAATAAAGAGTAAGAAAAATAAACCTATATAGGTAGAGGAATTCAGTGACTAAGATTCTGGAGATCTTATGGTTGGTGAATAAAAATTAAAGAAAAAAAAAGCACCTTTCAGTCCCAGGACAACATACACTCAGCCTAGAAGGATCTTTTGGCATCTGACCTCAGACTGTAAGACAAACTTGCAAATCTCTGAATGGGTGCAAAGGTAGCAGGTACTTTTAAAGGATGATAAGTACAAAGTCAAGGATTTGAAGGAAGCATTAAATTCAAATTGAAGACATAAAATATATTACTAAAGATGAACCTATATTAGAAGCTTGGTTAGACGTTTTGTAGGTTATTCAATGGAGACAAAGACCCTGTGACCTGTTGTGACTAAAAAGGTACTAAGCATTTAGACTTACCGAAAGAGATATTAAAAAACAAGAGACAACACCCTGTGGAGTGTTGGTAAACAACCCACATGAGAAGTCTGCATACAAGTAAGTGAGGTAAGTTACGTGAATACACTCTTTAAAGTGTACCCATCATTTTATGAACATTAGTTATGATGATGGCAGGGGTGATAATGCTGTTTTAATGGAACCAGAGCAAGTCCAGAGTAAGATTTGCCATGATGGCCTGTGGGATGCTGTCAGCTGGAAAAGATTATGATTCTTCAATGTGAATGTGAAGACTGAGAGGTGAAATCAGAAGTCATAGATCGGAACATGAGTGAGCATCAAACTGTTCCAGTAAGTAATGTGTCTAAGAATGAGATTGTCTGTACCTTGAGAATAGAGAGAGTCTTTTTTCATCTGGTATCTGCAGTGTTTGATATTGTAATTCACATATGGTAGGTGCCCATTGAATGTTGGTTATTGTTGACCTAAAAAAACCCAATAGACTGCCAGTTGTTTCTCCAGCAAAAATGGGTTTTATTTGGGATCAACATAGCATTGTAATTCAGATCCCATATGCCGCAACTAAAGCTCCTGTGTGCTGCAACAAAGATAAAAAATCAAAGATTCCACGTAAGGTATCTAAAACCGGTCATAGCCAAATAAATAAATGAATATTAAAAAAAAATGTAATTCAGGATTTTCAATCCTGGTGAACCCCAAACAAGTTCCCTGTGAAAATGGAGAGGAGAACTCTTTTAAAGAGGGGAAAGAATAAGTTGAGAGGGTTACAGCAACGAGTCCATTGAGGAACTGAGATTTGGAGGTACAGTGGCTTATTTTTTGGCTACGTTTTGACAGTTTCTCATTAGCTGAGCTCTTGCCAGCAAGAACAAGAAGTCTTCTTGTTGGGCTCTGCTATTGCCCTCAGGTGTGAGAGCTCCCCTTCTGGTCGCCTAGCATGTGTGCGAGCCATGTCACTTCAGTCATGTTCCAACTCTTTGTGACCTTGTGGACTGTAGCCTGCCAGGCTCCTCTGTCCATGGGATTCTCCAGGCAAGAATGTTGTAGGAAGGAGGACCCCTTCCAGGGCCCTAGGAGTGGGCTCTTGTCTAATAGTCGGAAAAGAATTGTCTAAGGAGACATGTGCTGGCAAAGCAAGAGACTTCATTGGAAGGGGTGCCTGGGTGGAGAGCAGCGGGGTAAGGGAAACCAGGAGGGCTACTCTGTCTTGTGGCTTGCAGTCGTTGGTTTTAGTGATGGGAATAGTTTCCGGGTTGTCTTTGGCCAATCATTCTGACTCAAGGTCCTTCCTGGTAGTGCACACATTGCTCAGCCAAGATGGATGCCAGCAAGAAGGATCCTGGGAGGTGGTCAGACAGGTGGTGTCTCCCTTTGACCTTTCCTAAATGCTTCTGGTTGGTGGTATCTTAAAGGAGATCTCGTGAGATGGCCCTGAGTGGGGTCAACAGGCGGCCATGCAAAGCCTGTCATGCTTAGTACCTGCAGGCCCTGATCACAAGCAAATGATCACTCATGACTACTTGCCTTTCTGTGACAATGTGCATGAGGCTTAATTGCTTTGTCAACTGTTAATTCAGCAATATAGTTGTGATATTGTGATTTATGGTAAGAAAATATGAATTTTGTCTTCATTTCCATTTCTGGCACAGAGCTCCTAAAAACCTTGAAATTCCCTAATAATGAGAGGAATAAATGTATCTTTTGTTATGTTAATGAGGTGATTTGGAACTCAGCAGGGGATGGGGCTGGTTGCCAGGGGAAGCAATGGTAATTAGTGATTGGGAACTTTCAGTGCCACCCCATACCTCTTCATTTGCCTATCCTGGATCTGAGCTTACACTTTGGTTTTGGAAAATTGTATTATCTTTCTATTTTTTTTTCATTGATCATATGTAACTTACAAACTCTGGCCATCCAAATCCACTGGAGGGCTCAGCAACATGGGCTATCTTGGGAATATCTGAGATTGTCTTCAGAGTTGTATTTATTGACAAGAGCAGTCTTGTTATTTTTAAGTGTTTTTTTTTTTTTTTTTTTCATACTCTGACAATGCCTTCTGGAGAAGGCTGCAAACAGCTTTTTACCAACTTTCGTGTAAAGGGGGTTAATGTGCCTGTGCTTTTGCTTCGAGGGCAGCTGCAGCCCAGAGAGCAGTGTTCTCATTAATTCCTGCAGATAGTGAGCTTGGCATTCCAGATGGGCTTCTCCTGGTGCAGCAACACTGTCATTCTCTCTCCCCTTGGCTCCTGCCTACTCTTCCTTGGCCTGCTCTTGGCCTGCTCATTGCTCACCCAGGTCAATCCTTGCTTGAGTCATAGGCGAATATGTCTTTGGTAAAGATGACTTGGTATTGACCCTCACATTCCCTGTGCTGTTTCCTTGCTGGCCTCTTCCCTGTTTGTTTCCCTCACCTTTCAGGATGCTATTTGCAATTCCTTGAAAGATATTTGACTGATAAACATATAAGAAAAAAAAAAGGCTACAACAGTTAATAATAACAATAACAAACATTTGGGCACTTAATTTGTGCCATGCACTGTGTTAGCACTTTGTAAACCTTTTCTCATTAAATTCTTGAGACCCGTGTGTGAGATATTTCTATAATTATTTCGACTTTCATAAACAGTAGCCTAGACTCAGAGTTAAAATAACTTTCCCAATTGTAAACCTAGTAAGTGACAGAGCCAGGACTTGAACCCACTAGTCTTGCCTAAGTCCGTGCTTCTATACACAATACTATTAAAACTCATTGCTTGGTGACACAAAGAAAGCATTTCTGAGAACCCTCAACATTGTTCATTTTCATAATATTTAGTCTTTGGAAGCCAAAATTCCCAGTGGTGATCTTGTTTCTCCTTGTTTTGCTATTATTGAAATCTGAGATCCAAGTTCTCTCTGAGCTCATGGTCATCTCTTACTTCCTTTACCAGGAGGTATTTACAGAGATGTTTTCTTTACCTAATCTGACAGTGCAGAGGGCCAGGTCATTGTCCCAGTGTGATTATGTCAATATTTATGTCAATGTTTTATTGGTTTTTAAACACCTTGTGTTAGATGTAATCGAAACCTTATTTCCTTTTAAGAAGCATTTTGTAATTTTGTGTTGGCACTGGATAGTTAAAATCCAATTCAGAGTTACAATGCCAGTAGCCAGCGCAGTTTATACAGTAGTTTGTGTGTATTCTCATTGATTCAATGCAATAGCCAGAAGAGGCTGATAATAATGAGCTTCATGTTACAGAGAAGAAACTAAGGCTCAGTAGCAAGCTACTACTTATTCTACTTAAAGTAGAATATTCCTAAAATAATGAAGTGGGCATTTCATGGCACTTACAGTCACCAAGAAGTCTACACCTATGTTACTGTATTTCCTAGGTTTATCTCCAACTGAAAATAATGGAAAACTAATGTTTCTTAGGTTAAGTTGAAAGACAGTGGAAGAAGATAAGGGTAGTGTCAGGTGAGTGTCATCTTCTCAGTTCTGTCTTGTCTCAACAAAAATTTGAAGCGATAGACATTAAAGCCCTCGGAGCGTCACAGCTTTTGGACAGACCATGTTATAGCTCTCGGGTCTCAAACAGACCGTGTTATAGCTCTTAGATCAGTGTTGCAGCTGCATGTTACAACTCCGTTTTATTTAGAAAATAGCAGGAAAATACATCCTCGAGGCGTGAGGGCACGCCAACCCAAAGATGTGAAGAGAAGAGAGAGCCCTGGCCCTTTGGCTCCTGTTTTTACATGCTTTTTCCTTCCCCTTGGGCCTGCCCTATGTAAATTGGGCTAGCCAGGAGTACTGTTTGTTCTACTTGAGGTCCTCACTCCGGTCCTTGGACCTTCCTTTGCTCTATTTCTGTGGGCTTTTCCCTTCCTTGTCTTTTCGCCACCGCAATTCTGGACTCCTGTTTCCTATTCTAACTACCTAACAGTAGCAATCAAAATTTCCATAAAAATTTGTTTTATTGTAAGAAACAGGAAACCTAATCTTATTAGATCTAATATTTGGGAGAACACTAACTTAGACATTAGAAAACAGCCTAATCACAGTTATTAATTTGACCATATTGACCAAATCATTGAGTCTTACTTTTGTTATCTATAAAATGAGGATAATAAGCCTATGTCAGTGAGTCAATCAGTTCAACAAACATCTCCTGGGCAAGCAGTGTGTGCTAGCCTTTGGGGAGGCAGAGCAGTCTCTGCCTACAAGGACGTTAAGATGGACTAAATGATAGGATTGCTGTAAAGAGTAAATAGTAGTATTACTATTTTAGTATTATAAGATAGTAGTATTTGTGTCAATGAGCCTTCATTAAGCACTGAATGTGATAGATCATGTTTAGAACATAATGTTCAACCTTTATACGAGATCTTTGTTTCTAATTTCTCTTCTTAAATGTTTGTGTTTCTAAGCATGACTTCCTTGAAAACAAAGACTTTCTAAAAAGCAATTACAGTTTCACACCCACACCATGCCCTTTTATTCATTAGCTCTCTCAATTTTTCTATTATTTTGAAAATACCAAGGTTGAAGGAGAGAAACTGTCAGGAGGAAGCTCTAGGCAAGCATCGCGGCTGTCACATACACAGTAGCAGAAATTCACAGACAAAATGCAACTCTGAGTTTATTTTGAAGGTAGAACAAATAGGATTTTCTGATGGGTTGGCTGTGAAGTATGAGGGAATTACAAGATTCACTGATGGATGGTTCCAAAGATTTTGGCTTGAGAATGCAGAAGAATATGTTTGCCATCATTTAAGATGGGGAAGCCTTCAGGAAGAGAAGGCTGGGTATAGAGAGTAGTAGATATCATATATTTTACTCTGGGTTATGTTTGAGATATCTATTGGCTTCCGAGAGGAGATATTAGTTAGGCAGTTAAGAAAAGTGCATCTGAAGTTCAGGAGAGAGGTCTGGGTTGGAGGGTAAACTTGAGAGTCATCACCACCTTTAGAGGCAAGAGACTGCATGTGATCATAGAAAGTATGAGCATAAAATTTGTATTTAAAAAAGATGAGAGCCAGAAACACAGCCCATGCACCTCAGCTTTCAATAAGTCAAGGAAAATGGAGCCAGGAGATAGCAGGGAAACACAGAAAGTGTGGCATCTAAAAGCGAAGTGAAAAAAAAATAAAAATAAAAACAAACCAGCTAAGTGAAAAAATTGTATCAGGTAGGAGGGAATAACCAGTTATATCACTGTATCAGATTTTATTGTTGTTCAGTTGCTAAGTCATGTGTGACTCTTTGCAACCCCATGAACTGCAGCACACCAGGCTTCCCTGTCCTTCACTATCGCCTTCAGTTTGCTCAAACTCATGTCCATGGAGTCAGTGATGCCATCCAACAATCTTGTCATTTGTTGCCCACTCCTCCTTTTGCCCTCAATTTTTCCCAGTGTCAGGATCTTTTCAAATGAGTCAGTTCTTTGCATAGGTGGCCAAATTATGGGAGCTTCAGCTTCAGCACCAGCCCTTCCAATGAATATTCAGGGTAGATCTCCTTTAGGATTGACTAGTTTGATCTCCTTGCAGTCCAAGGGACTCTCAAGAGTCTTCTCCAGCACCACAGTTCAAAAGCATCAGTTCTTTAGCACTCAGCCTTCTTTATGGTCTAACTCTTACATCCATACATGACTACTGGAAAAACCATACTTTTGACTATATGAACCTTTGCTAGCAAAGTGATGTCTCTGCTTTTTAATACATTGTCTAGGTTTGTCATAGGTATTCTTCCAAGGAACAAGCGTCTTTTAATTTCATGGCTAAAGTCACCATCTGTATTGATTTTTGGAACCCAAGAGAATGAAATAAATGTAACACTGTTTCCACGTTTTCCTCATCTATTTGCCATGGGGTGATAGGACCAGATGCCATGGTCTTCGTTTTTTGAATGTTGAGTTTCAGGTGGAACCTAGCAAATGTTAACAAGGAAGAGGACCACTGACAGTTGATCATTGAATTTAGCAACATGGCTATCCTTGGTGATCGGGGAGGGGGGAATGGATTTGATAGGATGGCAGGGAAAAGGTAGGGTTGAAGAAGGTTTGAGAGAGATGGGGAAGAGAATTGGGAAAAAAAATATGAAAACACTTTCAGAGAGTTTTGCTTATAAAGAAGAGCAGAGACATGGGTTAATGGCTGATAGGAGATGTGGGGTCAAGGGAAGGTTGTTTTTCTTTTCTTTTTATAGAAGGAAACAAGGGACTGGCTTTTGAGAGGTATATGGCTGTGCACGTGGGGTCCCTTGCAGTACTAGGAGAGACCTCAAAGGATGTTGAGTGCTGACACTGGCAACCGTAGGTGGTGGCGGTAGGACCCTGAGAAGTTCTTTCCTGGATGCTTCCATTTTCCCAGTGGAGAGTAGAAATCAAGATTATCAGTTGAGAATGAGGATGTATTGGGGGTTTAAGAGGTGAGTAGGTGTAAAAACAGTCATTCAGGGGAGTAGAGAGTGAATGGACTGGGAAATACAGTATGATCAGAAAGTAGAATGGGGATTGCCAGGGGCTGGGGAAAAGGGGGAAATGGGGAATTATTATTTAATGGGAACAGATATTAGGTCAGCTGAACCAAAGACTGTGAAGTTGTGATAGGAGAGAGTAGATTTTTGAGAAGATGGGCAAGAATCAACCAGACCTCAGGAAGAAATGCCTCTTTGATCAGAGGCTGTGATTCTGGTGAGCTGCTATATCTGTTCCTACCACATTCCATTCTCCATGCTGGAGAAAGGTCATTTGTTGAGAGGACATTGAGTGGCTGCTTTGTGCAACTCTCCCAGGAAGGGGGTGGGATTAGACAAGCTAACTGAACAAATCTGTCCAGAGGCTCTTGTGGAAATGGAGTCTTGAGGATAGGAAACTCAATGATTCACGGCAAGAGGACCATATACCCGCCCACTGGAAATCTGAGCATGAATGAGATTATTCAGAGGGCCAAAAAATTGGGGAATAACCAGTCTTCATTTTTTAAGTGAATTGACATGAGGAACCAAGGCAGAACCTCCTCTATCCTTACCTTTCTCAGCTGCAGCTGCTTCCTCCTGTTCTGTGCCCCTGTATCAGGCCACAGCACCTCCTCCCTCTCAGTCCTAGCCTGTGCCTTTTGCTTCAGGTACGATCATCCCCTCTGTGAGACTATCATAGTCCTTCTGCAACTCCACAGGCTCTTGTGTGTGTCCTCTGTAAATGGTGTATTTGGCAATTATGTCAAGTTGGACCCTGTACTTTGGGCCTGTGCGCTGTCAAAACTGAACCTCAGTATAATATCAGTACTGACTTCAGGAACTGGATTTTTCTACCATGCTCTTATGAAGTGACAGCATCTCAAATATACAAATGTGACTTTGCACCTTTTGCAGAATACTTGTGGAATAGAATCTGGCCATGAATACATTATTTTTTTCATATTTTATGCTCAGATTTTAATTTTTCAGATGAATCACTTGCTGAGATTAAAGTAACCTACAACTAGAGGGATACCTGGAGCCTGTTTCTATTGGGGCCAAGAGATTAAAGGTCAGTAGAAAAATCAGATCACAAAATAGCTAGTGCTTATTTCAGATCCTCTAATGTCTAACTTGCCTATAGATCTAGACTAGAGTCTTAGAGTACGTTTCTTTTATTTACAGTCTTCATGGGAAGTCAATTTGTCACTGCTCTGGTCATGCACTGGGAAATTATTTAATGAACACTGATTTTCTGTGTGCCATGTGGAGACGGATTATAGTGTCAAAACCAAGCCACTGTGGTTGTGATTCTGTCCAGTGCATTCAGGAATTCCTGATTGACCTTCACATGATGAACAAATTCTTGCTGTTTCTCATCATGATTTTCCAAGACTTTCACTAACTTGGCAGTTGACAGTATTGATCAAGTCAGAGTTGTATTCAACTATTTGCTGCAAAATATCAACTTGTGAATTTTTTTTTAAAGGTCAGGTTATGGCTATTACCACAGTACAATTTGCGTACAAATTAAAGTGATGCTTCTTATTCACATCCCTTAGAGGTGTCTAAGATGGGCAGGGATTTGGGGAAACTGGGAATGAGGGAGGGGGAGCCTTTAGAGGGCCAATGTTTGGTAGACTTAAGCCAATATCACCATATGCAGAGAGCAGCCATTGGGGGTGAGGATGTTGTTAGGAAGATGGGAGAAAAGTCAGGGATGAAGCAACTCTTCTGGATGTGCAACACTGACAAACTCTCTTTCTTCCCACTGAGAAGCTGTGTCAGGTGTTCATCCAACAGGAGACAGAAAGCACACCAAAAAATTGAGGAAGCTTAACATAAAGAATTTGGAGAAGGCAATGGCAACCCACTCCAGTATTCTTGCCTGGAAAATCCTATGGATGGAGGAGCCTGGTAGGCTGCAGTCCATGGGGTCACCAAATTGGACATGACTGAGCCACTTTTCTCTTTCATGCATTGGAGAAGGAAATGGCAACCCACTCCAGTGTTCTTGCCTGGAGGATCCCAGGGACGGGGGAGCCTGTTGGAGTCTGTGGGGTCACACAGAGTCAGACATGACTGAAGTGACTTAGCAACATAAAGAATTACCAGGAATGAACCATTTCGGGAATGAGCCATTGGCTAATTCAAGCCACGAGAATGCTAACAAACTCAAGAACAGTGAATATAGAAGAAGCCGTCAGCCCAGGTGCTGAGATGGGCCTCCTCAGGAGATGCAGAGCCTCAGAACTCTGCAGGCTGTGGGGGGCTGGGGATGCTGTTAAAGGGAGATGCCAGGCCCATCAACAGTTCACAGAAAGGTGCTGGAAAGTGGCCCTCCCCTAGGAAACTCCTGGAGGTCAGGGCTTAGTGTGCTGAGAAGCCAGTCTCTGAGATGATGGCTGAGATGCACCATCTTGGACCCTTGGCTGTGATATTTCCTGGCCAGAGTATGCTGGGGAACTGCTGTAGATAGAGGCCACATGCTGCTGGCTGCTAGGCCTTGCTGAAAAAAAATTACTCACTCTGCAGGAGCTTAACAAAGCTGAACATAGTGGACCAGGCTGAGAAACCTCTTCTTCCTCCAGCATCCCTCCCCTGATAGTGTTGAACACTGGGACAGCTATCAGTGGAGAGGGGTGCATAGAATTCAGCTCCACTATTGCAGAATGGAAAGAAAAGTGACTTTGGAGCCAAGAGGTAATAAATCGATAATATACCTCGCTCTAGATGTCTCCCCACCACCTCTCATTCCCTGAATGAGGGTGACCCTATGCTCTTTGCTTTCTGGGGGAATTCTATTTAAACTAAAACACCTGCTGCGAGGTGCCCTCTTTTGTGCTTAAAGCCTATAGTATGAGATTCAAAGTCTCTCAAGGAAGAAAAAGACTTAGTACACAGCATAACATGCCTTGCACATAAAACAATTCCAGCTCTGTGCCAAGTGTCATTACTTTGGACAAGTCTTCACAACAATACCTAGAGATTGATCTGAGGCTCTGGTAGAGAACAGCAAGAAAGCAATTTAGAAAAGCAATAATAAAATGGATGGTGGCGGCCGAAGTCTATTTACAGGGAATTACCTTAAATATATTTGCCATTTTAGTTTTCTGGACTGTTTCCTTTGTAATTACATGGAAGTCTCTAAGGAGCTCTAGTTTCTTTATCAGCTCCTTCAAATCACATCTATAGACCACAAGGCAAATAAGTTATTTAGGTCAACATAGTTTTTGTATTTATTTTCTGTGTATATTTCTTAACACAAAAGAAAAGGCACTTTGTCTGAACACAGAAAAGCTGAAATCTAGTCTTTTTAATAGGATTCTCAGCAACTGAGATCAAATCAGAACCTACACTTCTTCACCTACTTGGGGAAGAGATTACTACTTCAGCAGATTTGAGTAGATTTGCTGGTTTGTCATTTTCTGAGCTAAAGCTTCCCCCTCTATGCATCCTGCTCCAACATACTCACGTGCTCACAAAGCAGTACAGCTAGAGCCTATCCCTTCTCCAGTGGGTCTTCCCAATCCAGGAATCGAACTGGGGTCTCCTGCATTGCAGGCAGATTCTTTTCCAACTGAGCTATCAGGGAAGCCCCGAGTAGTAACTACCCCAATAAGACATTTGCACAAGCAGACTGCATAGTTCAGGCTCAGAAAGGATAACAAGGAGGCAATCAGAGCTGGAGATGGTAGTTCCACGTGAACTGGGATTCTCTGATCTACCCACAATGATTGACTCGTCCACCCTCCTTACTTTCATGACTCCTGGACAGTCATGAAGAAGATAATCCACAATGAAAGCAGAAGAAGCACTTTCTTCTTTGTTTATTGAACCATTTGGCTAGCACCTTTCAAACATGAAATTGGACCCATAAGGGAGCTGTTCAAAATTATCAGCGCATGGCATTGGACAAATGGTAGTCTTTTGCATCTAACAACATGGTAAATTAGATGCTATATATATTTTACCAAGAAAGCAATCAAAATGTAGGCAGCTAAAAAAAGAAAAAAGGATCGTGATGATTTCCAGGCAGTTCATAATGGCAACTTTTCTGGACTTTGTGATGTTTGTGGTCTTGTCAGCATTTTTCACTCTGCAATGATTTCTTATTCTAAATATTCACTTTATTAAAAGAAAGTATGGATTAAACACCACCAGGAAACTAAGAGACAGATCTCCCTTTTACAAATAAATGAATATAAAATGAAAGTTTGGAATGACAGAGGTTTTGGAGACATTGAAGGGACATAAACAAGAGTGAAGACAATCAAAAGAGAAGTTTGGTAGGTTTTACATCCATTTTTGATTTGGGGCAATTATATAAAGGGGAATATAACAAATTCTAGAATTTAAATATACACACAGGAAACCTGTGTGTATCATTTGGAGAAAAAAGTTGAATGAAAGAATCAAGTCTTAAGCATCCATTAAACTCATCTCTAGGGAGAGAATTCATTTAATAGATACTATCATCTCAGATATCCAACTGGATAACAGTATCCTTCAAGAACTTTTGAGAGATAAGTAATCTGTTATTATGTCTCTTATCATGTATTATTTTGCTAGGAATTAAAGTGTGCTGATACTTAAAAGCTCATTGCTATAAGACTTTTATAATATTATTATTGCTATGATCATTTGGCAGAGAATGACAGGACTACTGAAAGATTAATAACTAATTAGTTGCCTGGTACAACATTCCCAGGCTGATATTGACCAAAACCCATTGCTATTACACAACTGATCACAACATTGTTAGCTGACTATACTGCAATACAAAATAAAAAGTTAAACAAATAAGTTTAAAATAAAAAACAAAATTGGACATTTGTACAATAGACCATCATGTTTTGTTCCCCTAGACTCCAGCCTGAAACAGGAAGAATTTTCCGCCTTAGGAAGTGCCTCTCTCTGATCCTTAACTTTTCCATAATTGTTGCTTTCCCTAGCTACCTCTCATTTTTGTTGTTTTGCTCGAGTCCTGCTGTGCTATCATTACATGTGCCATGAAACTTGATCACTTAGCAGAGTTGGTTATAGCATGCTCAGTACCAGGAGAGGAGGCAGAATCAGAAATGTGTTGAATCAGCTTCCACTACTGCATAAACTGCTCCCCCAAAGGGAGTTAGACTCATTGGGAACCTGTAATAATCCAGGCCACCAGGGTACTACTTCATAAATTACTATTTCTTCATGGTAAGCTTTTCTTTCGGTTGCAATTTCCGGGGCTGCTAGTGGTGACTGCCTGCAGTATCCAAAAAAGAGAGAAAGTGGGGCAATGATAGGGAAATAATAGAAGCAGGATCCAGAGCTTGAAATAGTTTTAGGACACCATAGTTTGCTGACTGTAAAATATGGTCTACTGAGTGGAGTAATGTTGGATCTTTTATCCATCCATCCATCTGTTCACCCAGATGGCAGAATAAATAGTCTAAAAAAAACCTTGGACATTGTGGAGGGAAAGTTGTAAGATTAAATGTAAAAAGGGATACACACACACACACACACACACACATATATAGAGAGAGAGAGAGCGCGCGCGCGCGCGAGAGCGCTTCTGTGGTGGCTCAGATAGTGAAGAATCTGCCTACCTACAATGCAGGAGACCTGTGTTTGATCCCTGGGTGGGGAAGATCCCACAGAGAAGGGAATGGCTACCCACTTTAGTAGTCTTGCCTGGAAAATTCTCCTTGGAAGGAAGCTATGAAAAATGTGCAAAGCATATTAAAAAGTAAAGACATCACTTCACCAACAAAGGTCTATATAGTCAAAGCTATGTTTTTGCCAGTAGTAATGTACAGATGTGAGAGTTGGGTCATAAAAAAGACTGAGCACTGAAGAACTGATGCTTTTCAATTGTGGTGCTGGAGAAGACTCTTGAGAGTTCCTTGGACTGAAAGGAGATCAAACCAGTCAGGAATCGAACCTGTGTCTTTCTTCTCCTCCTTTGGCAAGCTGATTTTTTACCACTAATGCCACCTGGAAAGTGGTTGGAGTCGTGTTTTCCCTGATGATGTTTGATTTACATTAGGTTATTTGGTTCTGAAAATCATATTTAAGAGGGGCACTGTACACTGGAATTCTCAAACTGAAATCAGTCAGAAATTTGTTGGGATGTGATACTGGGAGTTGCTGGTAGCTATCTTTCCAGTTTATGAAGATATTTTTCTGCAACATGAAAGACTGAAGCTGATAAATACAGAGATAGATATGGTTAGTTTTCAAAGTACATTCACCAGGAATCCACGCTGTTAAAGCTGGTTGCTTAGCATTTCAATTATTCTCAAAATCTTCATCAGAGAGATTGTTATTAGTTTAAGGGACATTAGAAGCATTTCTTGGTGAAATGAGTCCTGTTCAAGATAGATGTTTGGTTAGAAACATTGTATAAGTTCAAGGTGTAAAAATCCAGGTATCTCAGAAGACTTCTACAGTTACTGTAGTGCTTGAGGTCTATAGCATCATTGGCCCTATGATCCTGCAGTTCGTGGGGGATCCACTCCTGAACTGACTATAAGTCTAGGTAGTTCTTCCATGAGAATATTATTTTTATATTGGAGCAAGGTTCTCATGCAAGGTGCTGTAAGGCAAAGACCACAGCATGTAATTATTTTTGTACTTGGTGCTGATAAATGTGTGCCTTCTCTTTTTCAGGAGCCTGGTGAGTAGCATTTGGCTCATGACTTGCTTGCTTTGTGATACACTGTCTGTTATCGAGGTTATACCTGTGTGGCATATATATGTTTGTATCAGCTGCTACCTACTTCAAGCTACAGGAAGATAGCATTTACCTCCCAAATCTGCCATTTGCTGAATGAGCAAATTGACCCACATCTTTTTGCAACAACGGGATGGGGTTTTAATACCAGTAGCAGATACGGTGTTGAG
Source organism: Bubalus bubalis (assembly GCF_019923935.1). Taxonomy (NCBI): domain Eukaryota; kingdom Metazoa; phylum Chordata; class Mammalia; order Artiodactyla; family Bovidae; genus Bubalus; species Bubalus bubalis. The sequence continues at coordinate 36,399,723 of NC_059166.1, forward strand.
GTGGTAGGCCTCCTCCATGGCAGAGTGCCAGACCTGGTCTGGTCTAGTCATAAAGGTAAATGGGAAACTGCTCCATAGGGATGACTTCCTAAACCAGGGCACCTAAGACTCTCATCATGATAAGCAATCAATCAGAAACTAAAAAACACACAAGGCGCTCTACCACCCTGAGATTATTGGGAGCATTAATCATAAATTGGGAGCATTCCCAATGCTCCCTGGAACATAAATTTGGAGTGTTCCTCTCAAGGAATTATATATATTTAGAATAAAAATATAAGTATCTTTAACATGCTTACAGATTGAGAAGAAGTTGAATACATAAGACCAGAATTGGAAATTATTTTTAATTACACGAAGGTGAAATGAACAACAAAATAAAAATTTCAGAAATAAGTCATTGAAATGAAAAATGAGCAGATGGGATACATGGTAGACTAACTTCATTGAAAAGGAAATTCGTGAAATGCAAAATAGAACCTGAAGGAAACAGAATACAGTGGGAAAGAGATAAAGAAATGGGGAAGGTATAGAGACAGATTTACTGGATTTACAATGAAATGAAAATTCATTGTAAATGAAATGATACTTATGTCTAGGCCCTTCTCTTGCCCCTTCGAGCAATATGCCTCTCCTCAGTAATGTGTTCATTTTATTATAAGTTTCAGTAAAATTTGAAAAAGTGGGATTTGAAAAAAAAAAAATGTATTTAGGTTGTGCTGGGTCTTCATTGCTGCCCAGGGTCTTTCTCTAGTCATGGTGAGTGGGGGCTGCTCTTCGTTGCAGCATGTGGGCTTCTCATTGTGCAGGATTGTCTTGTTACAGAGCAAAGGCTCTTGGGGCTCAGGCTTCTGTAGTTGAGGTGTGGTGGCTCAGTAGATGTGGTGCTCAGACTTCATGCTCCATAGCATGTGGAATTGTCCTGGCATGGCCCTTGCATTGGCAGGCAGATTCTTATCCACTGTATCACTGGGGAAGTCCGAAAAAGTCTGATTTTAAACTGCAGTTGGTTAATACTGCTATGTCTTTCCATTCCAATCAGACCTCTGTCACACTTTCCTCATATTGGGTAGTTACGTACATTTTTGGGAAAGTTGACTTGGGAATATTTGGTTTGTGTTTGATGGGATACACTTGTGTAGTTTGCAGTAACCTCTCTTTGTAGCTGAGTTACTGCAGGCATCCCTCATTTCAGGATTACTTCTACCACCAATGTGACAAAATATCTAGCATCGTGTCCCTGAAAAACAGAACAGAGATGATCTTATGATAGGAAAATATCCTCTAGCCCGTGGCACTAAAACAGTAAGGATGATGAAGAAGAAACAGACTTGCTATATGTAGAGTCAGGAGGTGGTCTTCCAGTTCACATATGAAGGAAATGTGTTAGCTGTGTTCCCCATATATGACAACAATCCTGAACACAGATATTACTAATGATGAGTTGTAGCCCTAAAAGGAAACTTTTTAAAAGCAAAGAAGAAACAAACTAGAGAAAAACAAACCAAAATATCCTTCTATTCCTTCACCTGAAAAAGATATTACATAATTATTGTCATAAAACAATGTGCAACCAAAAATGAGGGATAATTATTACAGAGATATTCTAGCAGTTCACGTACAAATTATATTTTTCTAGAGCTTATTGGATATTTAATATTTGTTTTGATTTGTGTTTTTTTATTATAAATATTCAATTTGTGTTTAATTTTCTATTCATACTTTGTATTTTTTTTTTCTTAAAGACTCCCAGATTGTGCAAATTTCAGGTTCCCCAAACCTGGAAGTATGAAAGATGGGTTGAGCTGTGGAGGATAAAAAGAGAAATTCCAATTTAAGTAGGATTCAAGTGGAGAGAATAGGAGAATTTGGAATAGGCAGTATTTAAAGAGATATGTTAGAGAATTTGCTTGAATTGCAAGAAAACTAGTTTTAGATTTAAAAGTACATTAAGTTCTGAACAGCACAAAAAAACAAAATCTTTACCTAAGTACATTACAGCGAAACTACAGAATATCTTAAAAACTTGTAGAGAAAACAGAAAGAAAGATGTCAATAAGAATAAAAATAGACTTCCCATCAGTGATAACTGATAAAGGAGGACAATGAAATTGTGTCCTCAAAGTGCTGAGGGAAAATGTTAACATAGAATTCTATACCCCAAACTGTCATTCAGTATTAAGAAACAAAAACATTTCCAGATATTAAAAATTAAGAAGTCTACTTTCACTGAAGTACTTAAATAATATTCCTCAGCAAGAAAACCAGACAAAACAATCCAGAAGAATCCAGAGGTGAAAGCCACGAAGAAGTGTAAACAAAGAAAAGTTTTTAAACTGAAGTATCTATTTAAGAAAACAAATCAAAACAACAGCGGAAAAACAGCAGCAACCTATTTTGGTGATTTTAAAAGCAAGGTGGAAATAAAACACTATACAAAAGTAACTGAAAAAGTGGAAAGGATGAAGATTGAACAGTCCAAGTTCTTCCAGACTATTCTTTTTTTCTAAATCAACTTTAGACCTTGAGTTGAATATTTTAAGGTTAAAGAGTTAACCTTACATTTTAAAAATTAAGAAGATAAATTAAAATGTATAACTGCATAACCAGGAGGAAATAAGAGAATTATTTATTCAACATAATGCAGGACAAAAGGAGAGACACAAAGCCAAAGCCTGAGGGTCTGGTAAGTATTATTATTTTTATTTACAATTGAGACAAATGAGGCTCAAATTGTTTAAATGATTTATCTAAAATCAGACTCCTAAGTGGTAGGAACCAAACTCTCATCTTCTGCCCTTTAGGTAGATTATGGTTCTAAGTTTTAATGTCTCTCCTTCGCTTCTGAGTCTGTAATATCTGACACATATTAGTTATATTTGAATACTTCCAAAATTGCCTTCAGGGTAAATGTTGCCGTCAAATATTTCCTTTCCACTCTGTCATCTCATCTCACACTTGCTGGTTTTGGTTGACACAGCCTTCCGAATGCTGCCCACGAAGCAGGAACTTCGCCAATTGTCCCTGTATCCTAACCTGCCCCCTGCATCCACTCTCATCTCCTGACCTTAGGAAATTACCGTACTATTGACGTGAAACAAGAAGGAATTGAAATGATGTCAGGTAAGGCCTTTACTTATAAAGTCCATTTTATTTATGGTTTCTGGATTTATCCAAAGAAATTTTTGTTGGATTTTGTGGTCCTCTTAGAGTTTAGAAGTTAACTGCCAAGTGTTCTTTCCTGTAGAAGCTCAGCTTGGAAAATGGTGTCAGTGGCCTTTCTGCTTTTTGCAGCAGCCTTATCTTAAATGGCCCTGCTCAGCTTTGTGTGTGTGTGGTGTGTGGGGGAGAGGGGAGAGATGGCAAGGAGGTTGCGGTTGGCTGTGCTTGCAGTTTATTCAACTCGATCCTTGTGTCTGCTAGATTCTATTACATTACCTACATTTTTATCTTGTATTTTGATGTTTTATCTTGTTTGCTTTTATTCTACTCAGTTATGTATATAAGAGAGTGGCTGGAGAGTGATTTAACTGAATTACTTAAGCTCTAGAAACTTGGAAGCATTCTGTGTGTGTGTGCTGAGTCGTGTCTGACTCTTTGCAATTCCGTGGACTGTAGCCCACCAGGCTCCTCTGTCCATAGGATTTTCCCAGCAAAAATACTGGAGTGGGTTTACCATTTCCTTCTCCAGGGGATCTTCCCAACCCAGGGATCCAATCTGAGTCTTCTGCATTGACAGGCAGATTCTTTACCACTGTGCCACCTGGGAAGCCTATCTCTCTGAGATACAGTGCCTTTTTTGGAGTCATAAAAGCTTGTTTAATGAACTGGTATCTTTTATCAGAATTGTGTTGGCACACATGTGTTCAAATAGTTTAATGTTCTTTCACTTCTTTGGTGTGAGGCAAAATTATATGCAAATCATTGGGCTGACACAAAATACTCACTTTACAGAAAAATAAGAAATATTTAATGTCCATAAAAGCTCTCTTTAATTCCTTTTTTCCATTCACTGTTCAAACCACTTCTTCCTTCACCAGTCTTCAGAAACAGCTCTTGTTGAGGTCATCACGTTATCTAAAAGTAAAAGTGAAGTTGCTCAGTCATGTCCAACTCTTTGTAACCCCATGGACTGTAGCCTGCCAGGCTCCTCCGTCCATGGGATTTTCCAGGCAAGGATACTGGAGCGGGTTGCCATTTCTTTTTCCAGGGGATCCTCCCGACCTAGGGATTGAACCCGGTTCTCCCGCACTGCAGGCAGACTCTTTACCATCTGAGCCACCAGGGAAGCCCACGTTGTCTACCTAAAGACTATCTTCTGTCTTTTGAAAAACACATTCAACAGTAGCTGCATCTTGAAACATTCTTTTGTCTCTTTGACATCACATTTTTTTAACTAAAAAAAAAAAATTGGGTGCTGCTCCATGCAACTTGTGGGATTTTAGTTCCCCAACCTGGAGTTGAACCCAGGCCCTCAGCAATGAGAACACGGTATCCTAACCACTGGACTGCTGGGGAGTTTCCTCTGACATCACGTTTTCCTGAAATCTTTCTCTGCTCCTTCTCATTCTGCTTTGTTGACATCACCTCCTCCATGTCCAACATATAAATGTGGTGGTTCAGGCCTGGGCCTGAGTCTCTCTGTTTCTCTTTCTTTCTCTTCTTTCTCCTTAGGAGATTTTACTTTTTTTTTTTTTTTTAAGTGTCAGATTCACACCTCTAACTGCCAACCTGACATATTCATGTGCTGTTTCGTATCTCAAATTCAGTTTGTTCAAAAAGGAACATAGTTATGTCCCTCACTAATTAAAGATACTATTAGCCACTTATACATCTCTATCTCATGTTTCTTACTGGCAGAACCCAAATTTTATTTTAATGGACAATTTTTAGAGCAACTTCAGGTTTATAGAAAGATTGGAAGAGATGGGGGATTCCATCCATTTTATTCAACATAGGGTCTCCAGTGCCTAGCCAATGTGTTCCACAGAGGAGGCACTCAGTAACAGGTTCTGGATGAGAGGAGTGATAAGCTTTTCTTCTTCTTATTTTTAATAGCTATGTCTATTGATCTTAAACTGGCATTCATCAAGATTAGATTTTTTTTTTTTTAAAAGGGTGACATAGTGGAAAGGCAGGGAAATGGAAAGCAATCCAAGTAAGAGAAAAGAGAAAGGGTGGAAGAGCCATTTAATAATTTGTCATACTATGAATCTAACTACCTCATTTTTAGAATGTTTGATCTAGAAATCATAAATGAAGGTCAATATACAAGTTTGACCATTTTTATTCCATTTGACTGGGAAAACAATCTACTTTAATTCAGTAGAGATGGCTGTGGGTCCAGTGACCATATCCACTTGTATGTGTTCACCAAGCATTTGCTCATAATGAGAAAGAGGTCACGGGATTACTATTTACCCTTGAGACAGGTTTTTAATATCTGTCTTATGCTCTGGGAGTTGGTGATGGACAGGGAAGCCTGGCGTGCTGCTGTCCATGGGGTCACAAAGAGTCAGACACTGAACTTATTGCCATGAGAAAAGTACTTTATTAATCTTTCAGAAATACATTACAATGAATCAATTATAGATCTTCCATTAAGATAATTAGATTTTTTTTCATATTTGCACTATGTAGACGGCAATAAACATAAGCCAAACATTTTGAGTAAACCTTTAAATTACAGAGTCATTTAGATTTATTAGGCAGGTGAAGTTCTTTAAAGGCAGGGAGAAAAATAAGAATTTTAAAAACATTTAATCAATGACTAAATAGTTTTTGGTTGTGGCGATAAAACTTTCAAAGCAAGTACTTGGTTTAGAAATTCATTTATCATCTGATTTTTTGATGGATTCTAAGAGACAGTGTAAAATTCTCTTTGGGAATATAAAAAATGCTGTAGTTTCAACATGCCAATTCATTTTTTTTTCAATGTCTGTTGTTACATATTTTATGAAAATATGATACTGTCATTCATCAGATCACTTTCTATAGGAGTCCAGGTTTCAGATCTCCCTGTTTGGATTAGCTTTTCTTTACTGGAAGTCCCTTAAGGCCAAATTCAAGTCTGGGATACAGTGATTTATGGTAAGAAATATAATACATATTTGGTCTTTGTCCAATTCTGGCACAGAGATTCTAAATCCCTTGGAATCTCTCAGTTGTGAGAGCAATAAAAAAGGGTCTTTTGTTAATGAGATGACTTTGGATGGGGTTGAGGATGGGGAGCAGCTTGGGATAGAGATTGGGGCAGGTTCCTGGAGAAACTCCAGTCTCCCATCTAAGTATAACCGTCCAACCCTGCGTAGCTTCTGAGATCAGATGAGATAGGGCATGTTCAGGGTGGTATGACCGTAGATGAAACTTCAGTCTCATATCCACCATTCTTGCCGGAGACTGAGTCACTAGCCAATGGCCAGCGACTTAATCAGTCATGACTATGTAATGAAGCCTCTATTAAAAATGTAAAATGATGGGGTTCATGGGGATTCAGAGCTTCCAAGTTGGTGAAGCCTAGGAGATTTGGGGAGTGTGGCATGTTCAGAGAGCATGGAGGCTTCATAACTCTTTTTCCACCCATTGTCCTATGCATCTCTTCCATTTGTCTGTTCCTGAATTATATCTTCTTATAATAAACTGATAATCTAGTAAGTAAAATATTTGTCTGAGTTCTGTGAGTTGCTTTAGCAAATTAATTGAACCCAAGGAAGAGGTGGTTGGAACGTCTGAGTCATAGGTTAGGGCCTGGATTTGCGACTGGCATTTTACGGGGGCAGGAGTAGTCTTGTATGGCTGAGCCTTTAACCTGTGGGATCTGACATTATTTCCAGGTAGATAGTGTTAGAATTGATTCAGTTGTAGGACACCCAGCTGGTGATATGGAGGAAAACCCCACACCCTGGAATTGGGTGCTGAGTTGGTGATCAGAAGTTGGATCAGAGTCAGAATTTCACCAGGGTCTCAAAACCTCTCATAGTGGCCCCACAGCGCCCCTTCTCCCCTGAAGTTCTATGTACTCTAAAGTGAGCACTGACTTTGGCTTGTTTTGTCTCGCTGCTATGCTCTGGCCAGTCTTTTGAGTTTCTATGAGTCAACATTCCTCTTCCCTAGGACCACCCCCACCTCTCTGCCACTGGGGAGGGTTATACAGGTATATTTGTTCTATCTGATTCTTCCCACAACCACACTGATTTGATCGTAAGTATTCAACACTAGATTCATGCTCAGCCAATCATACTTTCTGTTTAGGAAATTTAAAATTTGGATCAAGAGCAGCTAGTCCTTCCTGTGGGAGTCCTTGAAAATGACTTCTGTAATCAGAAGTTGTCTGTTTACAGGCAGCCACTGCAAGGTATCCCATCTGGAGAGAGGTAAGAACGAAGCAACCACATAGTGGGGAGTAGAGAAGAGCGCAGAATAGCTGATGAAGAACCTGAGGGTTTTTAGTCCATGACTGCACATACTTATGAGGGGTCAGATTTCTGTTCCTTTCCTGGGTTCAATGAAACCCACTTATATTCTGATAACATACACCCTTGTGTTGATTTGGCTGGTTTGATGGATATACTTACGCACTGAAGAAACTTGGATAAGATATATGCTTCTCATCTCAACAGTGTCTGCATATTTTAGGCGTTGAAAATATTTGTGGAAAGATCAGGAATGATAGCTTTTATTCTCTCTTCTCAGTGAGAACACCCCCAGGCTCACAATAACTACATTTCAACTCAAATTTAATTCTGCAAGTTCTATTTTTTTAAGTAATATAAGAAAAATAATAATCTAGGACTTAGCTCAAAAAGTATTAAACCTAATGTGAATATTTTCCATTTAAAATTGATAGCTCCAAGACTTCCTGGCTGGGTGACTTCGGACAAGTCACTTAATTATTTTAAGCCTCTTTTTTTTTTTTTAATACCTAAAATGGGGATGATGACCGCCCTGCCATGAGGGGCTGTTGAGAAAATTAATTTGGAGACTGTGTTGTGCCCAGCACGTAGTTGGCATGTCTATTAGAACTGATTGTTGCAAGTGAGAGAAAACTCTGATAGTTGGCTAAACAACAGAAAACTATCCTGCTATATGCACAATTGCACTCATCTCACACGCTAGTAAAGTAATGCTTAAAATTCTCCAAGCCAGGCTTCAGCAATATGTGAACCGTGAACTTCCTGATGTTCAAGCTGGTTTTAGAAAAGGCAGAGGAACCAGAGATCAAATTGCCAACATCCGCTGGATCATGGAAAAAGCAAGAGCGTTCCAGAAAAACATCTATTTCTGCTTTATTGACTATGCCAAAGCCTTTGACTGTGTGGATCACAATATTGTGGAAAATTCTGAGAGATGGGAATACCAGACCACCTGACCTGCCTCTTGAGAAACCTATATGCAGGTCAGGAAGCAACAGTTCGAACTGGACATGGAACAACAGACTGGTTCCAAATAGGAAAAGGAGTACGTCAAGGCTGTATATTGTCACCCTGTTTATTTAACTTATATACAGAGTACATCATGAGAAACACTGGACTGGAAGAAACACAAGCTGGAATCAAGATTGCCGGGAGAAATCTCAATAACCTCAGATATGCAGATGACACCATCCTTATGGCAGAAAGTGAAGAGAAACTAAAAAGCCTCTTGATGAAGGTGAAAGTGGAGAGTGAAAAAGTTGGCTTAAAGCTCAACATTCAGAAAACAAAGATCATGGCATCTGGTCCCATCCCTTCATGGGAAATAGATGGGGAAACAGTGGAAACAGTGTCAGACTTTATTTTTCTGGGCTCCCAAATCACTGCAGATGGTGACTGCAGCCATGAAATTAAAAGACGCTTACTCCTTGGAAGGAAAGTTATGACCAACCTAGATAGCATATTCAAAAGCAGAGACATTACTTTGCCAACAAAGGTCCGTCTAGTCAAGGCTATGGTTTTTCCTGTGGTCATGTATGGATGTGAGAGTTGGACTGTGAAGAAGGCTGAGCGCTGAAGAATTGATGCTTTTGAACTGTGATGTTGGAGAAGACTTGAGAGTCCCTTGGACTGCAAGGAGATCCAACCAGTCCATTCTAAAGGAGATCAGCCCTGGGATATCTTTGGAAGGAATGATGCTAAAGCTGAAACTCCAGTACTTTGGCCACCTCATGAGAAGAGTTGACTCGTTGGAAAAGACTCTGATGCTGGGAGGGATTGAGGACAGGAGAAGGGGACGACAGAGGATGAGATGGCTGGATGGCATCACTGACTCGATGGACGTGAGTCTGAGTGAACTCTGGGAGTTGGTGATGGACAGGGAGGCCTGGCGTGCTGCGATTCATGGGGTTGCAAAGAGTCGGACACGACTGAGCGACTGATCTGATCTGATCTGATCTGATATGTAGTTGAAAAGACCAGAGTTATGACAGCCTTCAGATGAGGTTTTACTCACTGATAATACGGTTTCTCCATTCTGCTTTTTGCAATATCAGTCTCATCCTTAAATTCTGCCCTGTGGTCTCTCGGCAGATCTGGGTTCTCCCTACGTGGTAGCAAATTGGATGCAAGAGTCCCAGCTGTCTCAGCCTTATGCCTCAGCTCAGCAGAGAGGTGTATGTTTTCGAATGGGCCAGTTCATTCCCGCTGGATTTCCTTATTACCCCAGTCAACATAGGGAGGAGAATGGGATGGGATTAACTGATGAATTGCCCCAAACCAGCACCCATTTCTTCAGCAGGGATCATGGGAAGGATAGGTCCCCAGAAATGAAGGGGATAGATTTGATACAGATGTCTTCTTCAACCCAATAAATTCAGCAATTGCACCTTCAGAAGAATTTAAAAAGCCTATACAATAGACTATATTATCTTCCCCAATATTTTATTACATATGAGCTCTCACCGTTGTATAACTTTCATTAGTTTGTACCTCAATATGGTTTTTTAGAAAGGGATACTAAGAAATATTCTTAATTGAAGGTTGATCTGAACAACTTATTATTTGGCCCTTTTAAAAATTTCAATAGGTTTTTACTTTTCAGATCTTCTAAGGAAATGGGACTTTTGCAATGTTTTAATTCAAAAAAATAACTCTGCATCTTAATGTAATGGATCCTAATGTCTTTGGTCCCTGTAAAATTTTCCTGTTCAATTATTCCTTCAAGAGCTTTGTTCTCCCATGAACCTTACTTTTTGTTACCACATCTTTTCAGAGATGAACTTATGGATACAATCAAACCTCTTGGCATCTGGTAGAAGCAGAGAATCACATCTGGGAAGCTATTTATTAAGCCTCACGTTTAAATATGTTCTAATGCAGTTTAAGAATTCAGTTTAATAGTGTACATTACATTGGCTTATACCAGTATTTTTAGATTAGCAATTTTTACAAATTTGCTATTCTAATCTTCCTGAAAACAATTCCTTAATTATCCCCATTCCTCTTTCCCCATTTTATTCTCTCATTTTATTATTTCCAATAATCACTACTTAAAAAATTTAAACTTGTAACCTACAGAAATAGCTACATTTTACATATGTTAATACCATATACAGGCTTTCCTGGTGGCTCAGATGGTAAAGAATCCGCCTGCAAAACGGGAGACCTGGGTTCCATCCCTAGGTCGGGAAGATGCCCTGGAGGAGGGCATGGCAACCCACTCCAATATTCTTGCCTGGAGAATCCCCATGGACAGAGGAGCCTGGTGGGCTCTACAGTTCATGGGATCACAAAGAGTTGGACATGACTGAGCAACTAAGCACAATACAATATACTTTACATTATGACCCAGCATATATACATACACACATATATAAAACAAGTTTTACAAAACACTTACCTGTACAATTCAACTGGATGTTGTCAGTTCTGTTTTGTTCTATTCCATTCAACTTTATTATGTAAGTTGCTCCTTTATAATCCTGTAATTTGACCTCATGATCCACTGATGTGTCTCAATAATATAACTTGAAAATTATTGCTAAAGTGGTACTTCCACACTAGGAGTTTTTTAGCCCCAGGGTTTTATGATTGAACTCAAGAGTTTTGTCTTTGCTAAAGCAAAATAGCAAATATTTCTGTTTCCACTTAAAAGGACATTATACAAAATAAAATGATTATTAAAACATTTCCCTTAACTACATAGTTGAAAGCCCACTAGAGCACATCAAGGGACAGTACACGACAGTAAATAAAAACCAGATAAATATTATCACGATTCAGCTGTTCAGTTGGTTTACTACCCAACAGAGCAATTCTGGGTACCTTGATGTTTTGACTGTTATGCAATTAATTTCTGCAAATCTGCATCATGAGATGTATAATTTAATTCATCTGATAAAAATTTTTATATGATACATAATTATCTCTAACACCTATAGAAACCAATTTATAAGAGAAAATAAATTGTTAAATTATATCATTTACTTTTTATTTACTGGGACTAACCTATGTACAGGAGCAATGAGTTATTTTTGAGAAGTGCCTATGTGTAGTAGTGTAAAAATTCCTCTTTTGAATTGTCATTAAGAAATAATAAAAACTATCAAACTGAACCAAGTGATATTTTAAGCCACAAAAATATAAGAACTGCAGATATCAGATCACAGTTTTGACCCATTTTTGATGCTATACCACACTACTAAAATCTCAAAGTTTTAATGTACATTCTGTATACTGAGACCAAACAGAAGGTACTTATCAACAGATTTTCTGTTACTTATATATTTATTTTCTGTTCACTGGGTTATATTTTTTTAGAGTCTACATATATATCATATAGTATTTGTCTTCCTCTGTCTGACTTATTTCACTTAGCAAAATACCATCCAAGTCCATCCATGTTGTTACAAATCACAAAACTTCATTCTTTTTTGTGGCTGAGCAGTATTCCATCGTATGTGTGTGAACACACAGGTACTACATCTTCTTTATCCATTCATCTATTGATGGACATTCAGGTTGCTTCCATATCTTGGCAACCATAAATAAAGCTGCTATGAATGTTGGGGCAATTGTACCTTTTTGAATTAGTGTTTTTTTTTTTTTTTTCCACATATATACCCAGGAGTGGAATTACTGGGTCATATGATAGTTCTGTTTTTGGTTTTTTTGAGAAAATTCCATGCTGTTTTCCACAGTGGCTGCGCTATTCCTACCAATAGTGTGCAAGGGTTTCCTTTTCTCCACATCCCTGCCACCATTTGTTACTTCACAAGAAATGTAGCAATGGAGATGGGGTTACAGAATTAAGAAAATTCAATCATACATGAACAAATTGTGTAACCTGGATTTTATTTTTTAATTAAGCTGGGCAGTTTAGCTGGTTCCTCATTCTCCCCTGCTGCAGTATAGTTTTCAAAAGGTTAATGTTTATGACCCTCGGGCAAATATAATGTGAACCCATGTCAAAGATTTCATTTAACTCATTAATTAATGAGAACACCAGTAAAATACTAAAACTGGTCTACAGAACATTTGAGAATCTACAAACACCCACATACACAAAACAATATAAGGGTAAGATTTTTCAGTTAGATACAAAATTGTTACCTTTGGGGTTAGCTCTTCCACCAAAAGAAATTATTTATGTCTCTACTAGACCAAAATTTACAAAAAACTTTGATCCGATAAAGCTGTAAAATAGCCCAGTCAAAAGAAAACCAACCCCAGTTTTACACTGAAAGAACATTTTACAATTTCTTTTGCCTATTTTCAAGTTCTGAATAATTTTTCTGACATATATTAGTATTTTTAATGTTGTACTGTCCATAATCCTCTGTACTTACTCCTTAGTGATTTTAGTTGGTCTTGCAGTTATAAATTATATAAACATTTTGATGACTTCTACATATCAGAATCTCCTTCTTATCGTCTCCACTGCCACCACCTTTCATCATTAGGTATGTCAGTGCAGAAGGAGTGAGCTTTAGGAAGAGAACTTTCCCAAATAAAGCAGAGCTTTGATTTGTTCAAGGGTAAAGGAATAGTTCTCTAAATCTGAATAGACAAACTGGCTCTCCAGAAAACCTATTATCCTGAAAAGTTCAGTAATTTATTGAGTAGAATATTATTTCTTTGATTTATATAATTATAAATTAGCTACATAGCTATACAATTACTATGTAGCTAATCCTAATATTCCCCAAGAATGTATAACCCAACTGCCTCTATTGAAGTATGTTGTGGATATTCTGTCTTTTAGATACGAGTTTTCAAAATTTATTTTATTTTTGGCTGTGCTGGGTCTTCGTTGCTGTGCACGGGCTCTCTCTAGCTGTGGCGAGCAGGGGCTACTTCCTGTTTGTGGCACAGGGCTTCTCATTGCGATGGCTTCTTTAGTTGTGGAGCACAGGCTCCAGGTGCATGGGCTTCAGTCGTTGTGGTGTGGGGACCCTTAGTTGTAGCTCATGGGCCCTAGAGTGTGCAGGCTTCAGTAACTGTGGTGCATGGGCTTAGCTCCTCCGTGGCATGTGGAATCTTCCAAGACCAGGGATCAAACCCGTGTCCCCTGCATTGGCAGGCAAATTCTTATCCACTGTACCACCAGAGAAATCTGTGAATATTCTTTTATTTTTTTCAGTCTTAATTTTTTTTCTGTTGATAATAGTCACTGTTCAAAATAATTGATTTTTCTGATGCACATGTCATTCTTCAGGGAACCTGAAATGTACTGATGCTTTAGCTGTGCATGTATCTATATGTGTATATAGAAAGGCTCTATGATATCTTGCTAGGACTACCATAGCAAAGTACCACAGACTGGGTGGCTTAAACAACAGATATTAATTTTCTCACAATCCTAGAACCTGGAAGTCTGAGTTGAAGATGTCAGCAAAGCTGTTTTCTCCCTAGAGGTCTCTCTCCTTGGCTTCTCTCTGTGTCTTCACAGGGTCTTTCCTCTATTCCAATCTGGGTCCTATTTTCTTCTTCTTCAAGATGTCAGTCATGATAGATCATGGCCCACCCATTTGACTTCATTTTACCTTAATTCCCTCTTAAAAGAACCTATTTCCAAATACAGTCATATTCAGAGGAGCTGGGGGTTAGAACTTCAACATACGAATTTTGAAGGGAGATCATTCTTGCCACACTTTCACTTCAGTAATGGGCACAAATGTCATGTTCACTTAGAAAATGGGCACGAGCGCCAAATAGTGATGAGTCACCACCTTGTGTGTCAAAAATTCCAAAATAATGGAATTTAGGGCCCAGCCCGGGGCACCCCTTACCTTCATGCGCCCTTGGGTCTGAGGCACCTACCAATGCCAGTCCAGCAAATGAGTACAGTACCTAGGTCTGTATCTTTCTCTCTTGACTCAACACAGATGAAAAGATTGAAAATCAGATAAAAAAGTTGCTTCAGTAACAAGTCCTGTCCTTTGTAAGTGGGGGTGGAAAAGAAGACAGCACTCCGTACTTGCTAAGGCTGACTATTGTGTTTTGTTTTCACATTAATTGTAGATACCAATTTTCTATACAAAATAATTCAGTAAACAACACACATAAAATCCAGAGACTTTTCAATTTGTGAAAGTAGTCTTTTTCTCTGTTGTTAAGAGGAAAATCTAGAAGAGTTGTGTAGTTGGAGACAATAGGCGAAATCAAAAAAGAAAATAGTTATGATTTTTAAAACCACTAATTGAAGCTTTAAGTGTCTTCCAGGGTTCTGGTGATTTGGGGCTGAAATCTGCTCTGTTCCTTGCTTTCCTTTGTCAGTGGTGTTCACCATGGCAACTTCAATAAAACTCCCCTCACAAATGTTTTTCTTCTAAAGTGCAAAGCACCTTTTTAAAGAAGTCTGACAACCCGGTAGGAATGGGTGTTTGGAAAAGAAATCAAATGAAAAGTATTCTGCTTTCTTCATGATTGCTATAGGTGGCAGGAGGTGAGGAAATTTTTAAGGGTATAAAGTTGGGTGAAAAATATATTTTATCTTGTTTTGGAATAAAAATTGTATTTTGAGGTAGAAAATTAGTTTAAAATATGGTAGAGAAACTTGTCCCTTTCTTAACATTTCCTTATTTCTCATCTTAGTATTTGGACTAGCTTTGTACACACCAATTCATGAGCCACTTTGGAATGTGGATTTGTGTGGACAGATTTATCCAATACCTGATCCGTGGTGTTGCAGGAGACCCAGGTTCAATCCCTGGGTGGGGAAGATTTCCTGGAGAAGGGAGTGGCTGCCCACTCCAGTATTCTTGCCTGAAGAATTCCATGGACAGAAGAGCTGGAGGCCCACAGTCCATGGGGTCACAAAGAGTAGAACACAACCAAGTGACTAACATTTTCACTTTTTCACTTTGCTTTCAAATTTATGTATCTTTTGTTTCAAGATTCAAGAAAGGCATTAGCTGTTAATACAGTAGCCTAGCATCTTTATTCCTGCTATCCACTGATAATCCAGAATCAGCCTAAAATCATGTCAGTGTTCAGTAAAGAAGTAATATCTCCACTTTCAAAGCACATTGGTTTTCAAATAATTTTATTGCTTAGAGGTTGATCAAAGGCATTAACTAGAGTTGGTGTTTTTAAAAATGGTTTATTCATGGCTGTGCTGGGTCTTTGATGTGGTGTACAGGTTCTTTGTTGCCACGTGCAGGCTTTCCCTACTTGCAGCAGAGGGGACTACTCTCTAGTCGTGGTGCTCAGGCTTCTCATTGTGGTGGCTTGTCCTGTTGCAGAGCGTGGGCTCTAGATGCTCAGGCTTGGTTGCCCTGGGGCATGTGGGATCTTAGTTTCTGAACCAGGAATCAAACCCATCTCCCCTGAATTGGCAGGTGGATTCTCAACCATTGGCCCACCAGAGCAGTCTCTACATTCAGTATTATATTTTTGTGTGTGTGTGTGTGACGGAGAAGGCAATGGCACCCCACTCCAGTACTCTTGCCTGGCAAATCCCATGGACGGAGGAGCCTGGTGGGCTGCAATCCATGGGGTTGCTAAGAGTCAGACACAACTGAGCGACTTCACTTTCACTTTTCACTTTCATGCATTGGAGAAGGAAATGGCAACCCACTCCAGTGTTTTTGCCTGGAGAATCCCAGGGACGGGGGAGCCTGGTGGGCTGCCATCTATGGGGTCGCACAGAGTCGGACACGACTAAAGTGACTTAGCAGCATGTGTGTGTGAAAATGGCCAACACAAAGTTAATAGCAGGTTTCTCAAATGACTCCACAACTCTTTGTTGGAATAGTCGATAACTTTTCTCTTTAGAACAGTGGTTTTCAATCCTGATGGCACTTCAGAATTGCCTGAGAAGCTTCTGAAAAATCCTCATGCTCAAGGCTATCAGAATCGCTAGACCAGGTACCAATTCTCTGAAAGCTTGACTGATAATTCCAAAATAGAGCTAGGGCTGAGAATTGCTCTAGAATGAAGTTGTGTGGGCAAATTGTGTCAAGCAACCAGCAAGTGATGAAATGCTAAGAGTGTGTTAGTCATCTCCTTGATTAGAAACAGCACCTCCTATTCCCCCGTGGATAACATTGTCAAAGAGGATTATTCTTCCTTTGCTAAAATTACCACTGTGTGGAAAACCTATTCTTTTAAATGTTCAGCATTATTAAACTACAACTATTTTCCCTGGTGGCTCAGAGGGTAAAGAGTCTGCCTACAATGCCGGAGACCTGAGTTCGATCCCTGGGTCAGGAAGATACCCTGGAGAAGGAAATGGCAACCCACTCCAGTATTCTTGCCTGGAAAATCCCATGGATGGAGGAGCCTGGCAGACTACAGTCCATGCGGTTGCAAAGAGTTAGACACAACTGAGCAATTTCATCTCTGTTTCTATTGAAGATGGCAAATGAAATATTTCCTTAAGTTGAGGAGTAAAATCTAGGCCTGTCTTCTCATAGATCCCTTTGAAGATGATTGAAATAGTAAGAAAAAGACAGAACACAGAAATTTTTGTAGGAAATTAATTTGTGAGGTTAAATTGTACCTCAAAAAAGACTCAATGATGTATGCCTTTTAAGTGTCTGGTTTATTGTTTCCTCATAAATAAAATGCATTTTCCCATTATTCCTCTGTAATTGTATAGATGGTGATAATCACTGGAAACCTAAAGAGCTGAGAGCCTCAATACTGTAGGATCAAATGTGTGCTTAATTGTCATTCTGGAGCTTGGTTCTGGTGTCTCCCTAAAGCCTATAAATCATCAAACAAGAAAATCAAGTAATTAAGCTCTTTGGCCTGAATCTGATCTATACTTTCTACCGTCGCATAAAAAGGTATTCATTCACATGGCTAGTTAAACTCTCTAAAAATGAACCTGGATCAGGGAAATTATTTGCTAATGCTTTTACAAACATAGGTAGTAGGGAGCTGATCCCCTCCCAATCACACACGCCAAATCCACTGCTGTTTTTAGTGACTTCTACAGAAAGCTAAAGCTGACATATGTGGGAAAAGGATGATAAAGGTTTTAACTTGTTGTTGTTGGTCAGTTGCTAAGTTGTGTCCAGCTCTTTGTAACCCCGTGGACTGTAGCCCACCAGGCTCCTCTGTCCATGGATTTCCCAGGCAAGAATACTGGAGTGGGTTGCCATTTCTTTCTCCAGGGGATCTTCCCAACATAAGGATTGAACCCAGGTCTCCTGCATTGGCAGGTGGATTCTTTACCACTGAGCCACCAGGGACATTCAAAATAGAATTTAAAAAAAAAATCGTTGCCTTCACAAATTACATCTGAGCTCTTCTCAAGATGACTCCAGGGCATGTTGCAAATACAGCAAGTTATGATCAGTTGCCTTTTATCCTCAAAATCACATAAAACAAGCAATTATTTAGAATGCAATAAATGGTTTAATAGTTATGGACTTGAGAAAGAACTTGAATTAAAATTCAGTCTGGGATCTGAATTAGCACCGCTGGAATATAGAAAGCATTCAACATGCATGCACAAATTAGTTTTGATAGCATATGTAAGTAAAATGTATTTGCTTTACTTGATAATGGTTGTTTTGGAGGACCCTTCTTGGAGTTGAACTTATCTGTATTAGTTGGCTGGGCATGATACAGGTTGAACGCCCCTTAATTCCAGGGCCTTGGCAAAATTCACCTCCAGTGGCTTTCCTGTGCCTTTGGTAAGCTTCAGGGATCGGATGCAACCTCGGAAAGGAATGTTCGTTGTCAGGCCAAACTGGTTGAGGCCATCTGAAAAATGAAGCAGAGAGAGCTCAATTTTGAAATGCAGCTACTATGATAAGAGTGGAGTTTCCCAGGTGGCACTAGTGGTAAAGAACCTCCCTGCCAATGCAGGAGACATAAAAGACTCGGGTTCAATCCCTGGGTCAGGAAGATCCCCTGGAAGACGGCATGACAACCCACTCCAGTATTCTTATCTGGAGAAGTCCATGGACAGAGGAGCCTGGTAGGCTACAGTCCACGGGGTCACAAAGAGTAGGACATAACTAAAGCGACTTAGCACATATTAAGAGCATATATAAGTCAGCTGTTAGCTTAAGGTTCAATGAGAATGTTATGTGGTTTTGTTCTTAGCTTCGCTAACAGTTAAACTGGTAGTGAAACATTAACTTTTTTTAAACAGCTATGTATTATGAAATACAGTGTGTTTGCTCAGTCTTGTCCAACTCTTTGAGACCCCATGGACTGTAGCCTGTCAGGCTCCTCTGTCTGTGGAATTTCTCCAGAACACTAGAGTGAGTTGCCGTTTCCTCCTCTAGGGGATATTCCCAATCTAGGGATAGAACTCATGGCAGGAGGGTTCTTTACCACTAGCGCCACCTGGGAAGCCCTTGAAATATGGGGACATCTACAATTAATGATGCATTTGAAGACATCAAACAAAAAATTTGGTTTTGAAGGAACAAGTTTACAGGAGTGACTTAAAATTATTAAATTTTATTTAATGAACTAAAGTAACTGATGAAATAGTTTAAATATTGAATTAGGATGTGGACTTTTAATAGTGACTTTATTATTTCTATTATAAAAATAAATCCCCAAAGGTTAAGTTGGTTATGAGTGCACACAAAATCTTCCTCTTATTAAGGAGACAGTCCCTTCTTTTAGCAGGCCTTCTAGGTGCTAACTAAAATCCCATTTCATAGACTGTAAATGAAGAAGTATGTTATCTCTTTCATAATACTGTGGAGTTTATCTTTACTGAATCAGAAGGAGATATTTCCTTTCTTCCCCTCCAAAAAAAAATTATTATTTTTGGTGGCACCACATGATATATGGGATCTTAGTTCCCCAACTGGGCAGGGGTCAAGTCTGTGTCTTCTGTAATGCAAGTGTGGAGTCCTAACCACTGAGCTGCCAGAGAAGTCCCAGAAGGTGATATCTTCAAAAAGCCAGGAGCAACTTTGGAAAGAGGAGCTCAGAATTGGTCCCCATGACTTCTATAGCTTTCCTTCATCAACTGGTGCTGAATAAACATTTTGGCTGGTTTGTTATGGAGAGGAGCTCTATATAACGGGACAAAGTTTCCTCTTGCCAAAATACTGAAAGACCATTCCAGGAGTCTGTGTTATTACAGTATTTTATTAAGAGGCTCTTGGCTTATTTCTCATCAAGTTGAGCACTCTTGTTTATGGGCACTTTAGGTAACTCTGGTTCAAATGTTATATTTAATGTACTGGAGAGGTAGTTTTGAATGCAGATTTATTGCTTGGGTTTCTTTGTAATATAAACTCTATAATAGCCTAAGGGGGAAATTAGCTATGTTTAACCCAATGATTTCCAGAACTTAAGGAAATAAGTTCCATAATATTTTATGATTCCTCTGGTATATTAATTTTTAAAAAATCAGAACACCGTTTCTGGCCCTGATTGCTGTTAAATGTCTCATACTGTTCATAAGCCAAATTCATTTCCGCTAGCCTCCACTTCCCACAAATGAAAGTTTGGAGGCTATCATGAGAAGTCCAGTCCCATGTGGTTTATATAAGGAAAATGCTCATTTTACATGCTAGAAATGTCAGATAAGGTGTTATTTATTGGAGAAGATTCTAAAGTTGGGATGCAAGTAGACTTAAGTACACATTCTTGGGCATACTTATAGAATATAAATGTGTTCAAAACCACTAACGAAATAGAGCAAAGAAATTCTTGCGAGGGTAGGCAACACTTACCGGGGAACCCGCCAACAAACACAGGGTCATTTGTATCAGCAGATGTAGATGCTTGGTTTGGGCTCTGGGCTTCCACCTGGTTCCCATCGACTGTCAGCTCGAGGCGGTGTTTGATCTTTTTGGCTGTGACTTTATGCCACTGCCCATCACACAAGTGCCCTGGGACCCCAGCATCATAGATGGCTGTGAATCGACCAGCGCCATTGTCCACATGAAACATGAGCTAGAAAGCAGGACATTGAACGGTCACAGATGGTGTTATTAGAAGGGTAGCATGGTGATTCAAAAGTAAAAATGATCTCTAGGAAAGTCATCAGCTGCAATAGTTTGACATCAATGTAACTCAGGCATATTAACTTAAAATACAAATTTAATGACCAGGAGTCACAAATTATGCTGTTTGCTTGTGGATATTGTTGGGAGCAATAGGCAAGATGTGTGAAGCAGACAATAACTCAGCTTTCTGAAAATGTGAAATACAATTTGAGGCCAGGTAACAAAAAAGATAGGGTATACATAGGGGAAAATCCCACTGCAGATCTCTTTAGAGGGTGGGTGTTCTTAGGAAGATGATTTATAAATTAATTTGAAAGGATTTTTTTTTAAGATTTTCATATTTTAATTGTATATTTTTTTCCTTCACAGAATCTATTTTATATACAGGATTGAGACTTACGTAAATTACATTTTGGAGCAAGATCCATGTTGTAGGTACCAAAGACTTTGAGCCAGAAGGCCAGTTAAATTCCTAACAATTAAGAACTTAGACTGGAGTTCTTGTCTAAATGAGAAAAATGTGTTTTTAGTAACATGGAATGGTCCCTGAAACTTGAGAGGACAGAATTCTTTTGAAGCTGATGTAGAAAACAAACATAACGGAAACATTAAAAACAGTCAATTTGGCAAAACATTTGACAAGGTAAAAGAAAAGAAACAAGGGCTTTAAAAACAAGATTAAAAGTGCAAGTAAATAGGTAAAAAGTTTGTCAACTATACAGTGATGTAGATATCAGTTAAGATTTTACTATATTCAGTGGAATGTGTAATAATGGAATTCTGCATACAAAAAGAGCTTGGTGAGAAATCCATGTGGATCATGATGGAACCTGATACCCTGACGAGCTGAAGGGAACCATGGTTCTATAATAAGCAGGTGAAGAAGTAAGGCTTACTCCAACAAGATGCAGTGAAACTGTGTTTTGAAAATCTGGCAAAACTATTACATGTTGCTTATTTTTCCCCCGTTTTGTCTCTGTGCTCCTGCATCTTTTTGCTTTACTGCCTTTGAGGATGGTTTGAAGACTGAGAGGAAGGAGGGAAGAAGCAAAGAAAAGCATATTTTAGATAAATATGTGTTTTTTTCCTCTTGGGAAGTGAAATGTGAACATGGATGAAGTATGATTCCTGTTGAGGAATCAAATAGGAAACTTGTGAAATTTCTCACTTTGCCTTCCTCTTTTCACCTAAGCGCTGCAGCACAAAGGACATGTAAACTGACCATATCACTGCAGGTTGCTGGTCACAGGCAGGCAGGGAAAGAAAGGAATTTACAATTAGATTATCCATGGTGAGCAAACTGACACAAACTGTGGAAAACTCCTAAAAGACAGGAATACCATACCATCTGACCTGCCTCCTGAGTGTTTCACTGACTAAGCTAAAACCTTTGACTATGTGGATCATAAGAAATTGTGGAAAACTGTTAAAGAGATGGGAATACCAGACCATCTTACCTGTCTCCAGAGAAACCTGTATGCGGGTCAAGAATCAGTTAGAAACTTGTATGGAACAACTGACTGGTTCTAGATTGAGAAAGGAGTATGACAAGGCTGTTTATTGTCACTCTATTTAACTTACACGCAGAACACATCATGAGAAATGTCAGGCTGAGTGAGTTACATGCTGGAATCAAGATTGCCAGGAGAAATTTCAACAACCCCAGATATGCAGATGATACTATGCTAATGGCAGAAAGGGAAGAGGACTCAAAGAGCCTCTTGATGGTGAAGAAGAGTGGAAAAGCTGGCTTAAAACTAAGTATTAAAAAAAAAAAAATCAACTAAGATCATGGCATCTGGTCCCATTACTTCATGGCATTACTTTCCTGCTACTTGGCAGGAAAGCTATGACAAACCTAGACAGTGGGTTAAAAAGCCAAGACATCACTTTGCTGACAAAGGTCTGTACAGTCAAGGCTATGGTCTTTCCAGTAGTCATCTATGAATGTGAGAGCTGGACCAAAAAGAAGGCGGAGCACCAAAGAATGGATGCTTTTGAATTGTGGTGTTGGAGAAGACTCCTGAGAGTCCCTTGGACAGCAAGGAGATCAAACCAGTCAATCTTACAGGAAATCAACTCTGAATATTCATTGGAAGGACTGATGCTGAAGCTCCAATACTTTGGCCACCTGATGCAAAAGGAAAAGACCCTGATGCTGGGAAAGACTACAAGCAGAAGGAGAGGAGGGTGACAGAGGATGAGATGGCTGTGACAGCATCACCAATGCAATGGACATGAACTTGAGCAAACTCTGAGAGACCCTGAGGGACGGGGAATCCTGGTGTGCTGCAGTCCATGGGGTCGTGAAGACACAACTTTGTGACTGAACAACCACAACACAGAATAAGTATGTTGAAAACATAGAACACTTGAGGTAATCCAGAAGGATGAAAAGAATAAAATTAGCCTTCTCTCAACAAAGAACAGAACAGTGCTTCAAAACAGAGATTTCTACTTGTAAACAACAATACCATGAAGAGGCAGAAATATGCAGATGTGATGCTCACCTTTTCATCAATCATTTCAATACCCATTCCATCCATTTTTTGGCTGCTGATTCCCAGAAGAACTCCAGTGGTTCTAGTTGTGCGGAATTCAAATTCTACAAGAAGATCCAATCCCACTTTGAATCCATCAACTGTAAAATGAAGGTTAAAAAAAAATGTTGTGTATTCAAGTTTCAGTTCAGTTCAGTCGCTCAGTCGTGTCTGACTCTTTGCAACCCCATGAAAATGAAGCATGCCAGGCCTCCCTTAGGAATTGTTAATTCAAATTCATATAGTGCATTGGTCTTACTAGCTTTCAATTCATGTGTTAGACAACTATAAGTTCTAGATTTTCACATGGCAGACACCTCATACTTTTTTTCTTGGCTGCCTTCCTTCCTAGACTATAAATTCTGTGAGGGCAAGGACTTGGTCTATAATGCTCACCATTTTATTCCTATGCTTAAAGTATCTGGCACAGAGTGGAGGTTTAATATGTATTTGTTGAATCAGTGAATGAATATGCACTCAGATTGACTCAGAAAATCTCAGAGCCAGGTGTGACTGATAGAAGTCTTGCTATTGGATGAAATCATGCATTTCAATAGTTTTTCAGTAAAGTTTTACTACAGCACTCTAAATGGTTCCACAACGATCTGAAAAGGCTCAAATATCCCCAAACATTTTATTTATAAAGAAAGCAACTGCAATTTTGAAGGAGAAGATTCTGGGACATAAATAGGCTTTTCTAGTTTATCAAGTTAAGCCATTTCTCTATAATTTTCCATATTTGATTCATTGGTTTATTTCATCTTTTAGCACGTATTTAAGACATGCTTCTTAGAAACAAAGTGATTCATTAAGATCAGGCTAGACTATATCACCTGCATGAAATATTAGGGAAAAACTCATGAAATTTTTTTCCAGGTCTCATATTTATTAAGCAAAAAATAAAGGCTATGTGTAACCACAGCTATCTTCAGTGAAGGGAGGCACCTGTTATATGAAATACTTTTTTTTCCTACTGAGAAATTTGATGGATTTGGATGAATAAAAGTGGATTTAGAACAAATTTTGAGAATAAAAGGTAGAAGAAGCTGAATTGTCCTGAAAAACAGAATAATTTTGTTTCTGTTCTAGAAAAGAAGAAATAAGGAAAAGAGAAGAGTGACTTAAAGCAGTTCAGCAGAGGCAGGGGGAGTGAAGAAGCCATAAAACCCCCAGATACTGGCAACTGGAGAGCTTTTAAGGACAAAGATGTCAAGGCTTTAAATTGAACTTGTATGTTTTCCAGTGATGTAACCTCCTCTGACCACCCAAGTCTTATACAGCTTGTATTACACTATGTGTTGAGGTGATGGCAGGAGTTATTAGAAACTAGGGATGTGGCAAATTTTCCAGTCCAGTCTGATCTGGAATCCAAAGAGCCCACACAAGATGGCAAGTCAATCTGTGGATGTTAACTGCAGAGTCTGAAGCTGAATCTAATTTGACCAAGCTAATGCCAGATATCTGAATTTGCAGAAAACTTGAGAAAAGCTTTGGGCTTTCACAGAACATGGAACTTGGGGTTTAACATAACCTCCAACATTTCAATAAATAACTCATCCTGTGTTTCTCTGTTTTCTGCTCTGTAGAGGGGAAGTTTCCCACTTATTGGAGAGCTCTGCTCGTCTATCTTCAACCTTTGCATGTATCTTCAACTCATCTTTTAAACCCACCCTCAAATGTCAATTCCTCCATAAAACCTTTCCTGATTTTCCCAACACAACTGAATCATTTTTTAAAATATCCCCAGAACCTTGCTTGTATGTGTTCTACAGTTTCTAGTTATTTTGTTTTTTTTTTTTAACTTGTTTTCTTATGATTTCTGAGCATGAAGAATCTTAATCATATATTCTTGAAAGAAGAAATGACATCTTAATTACTTCTGTTCCCATGTTAACTGCTACACGTTACGTACTCTTTTTTTTTTTTTCCTAACAAACAAATGCATGTTCCTATGGTAACTATAGGACTGAATGCATCTCAAAGTATGTTAATATCAGATTTTTTTGTTATTATGTACAAGTTATTTCATATTTTTCTTTCCAAATTGTATATTCACTGACAGGGATCCAAATCTGGACTAGAAATGCTCACTGGAAAGAGGGAGATACTAAAAGAAAAGGAAAGGTTTCTTTCCTTGTGTGTAAGGGGAGAACAAGAAATGGAACCATGCAAGGAATTGAAGAGAGAAAGAGAGAAAAATACTATCTCATCTCCAGAAAGAAAGGCAGATGGGGGAAACTGAAAAGTAAATACATTATACAATAGAAACATATGACCCTTTTTGTAAAATTACATTTTTTTTGTTATTGATTTCCAGGGAAGGAGATAGAATAAACTCTCCAAATAGCCTTTTATTTCTTCTGTTAGTTTTTGTTAGAATCCGATGCATTAATCTTTAAGAGGCATTTTTAAAAATTACTCCTACAAGTTTTTATTTCTGGTTTAAATAAAGGATGCTAGTTTAGGAACCCAGGGACTTTTATCTTCCCACACAAACCAGAAGTCAATATTTGCACCTAGTTAATATTCAACAGGAAGGAGATGGAAGCACCTCACCTGCTTTGGCAAAACCTGTTCCATCAAAATATGTCCCTTTCTGAGCATTTGCGAAACACGTCCCAACTTGGTAGCTGGAGGTTGGCTGTTCAAGATCAGCAGGCGCTTCCACCATGTGAAGATTTCTAATGCAGCCATCAACGCTATAGGTCACCTAAATGTTCAGGTCAGAAGAAACACATACCAGATTTTAGCAGAAGTTTGCCCATATGTGGAGTATAATCACTGGTAGGGTGCTCTGTGTTAGAAATCATCAGCTGATTGACCTGAGGCATCCCCCAGACTCCCCAGATCAACCCTGTCACCCAAGGCTTCAGGGCATGGCTGCAGAGAATCCTGCGTCCTGCTTCTCAACTAACCTGCATCTAGCTGGGGGTATGACTGTTTTGATATTCTAAAATACTGCACACTATATCCCTAGTGGGACCCCTGGTTTGATAAAGGTCTGGGCCCCCTCTGGATATTGTAACTTGTAATTAGTATCTTTCTATTTCATGTTTCGAGTGACAGTTTATTAACCTTACTATATATACATTTTTTTTCATAGTCTGTGTTCAAGTTCTACTTGAAAATATAATTAGGTTTGGATCAGTGCTTCTTCCTTATGAAAATCTAATGAAAGCAGTCGACACTTTCCTAAGAAAATGCGCATATACATGAAACTTGAAAGCTTGCATGAAGCATTCAAAGTTTAGGGACTCTAGAAATAAATCAGTCATACTCTGCTTCATTATATTTCATCTGGGTTAAGGGAGGCAAGTTAACCACTCTTGCCACTCTCATTCAGAAGAGAGTGTTCAGAAAATCTCATTTTGATTAGCCTGGGTATCATAGCCAGTAGCTATGAAAGGAAAGGAATACTGATCATCATCCACAAGAGGGGTTAAATGCTGAGAATTGTAACCATCATGAACAACTGTCTTTGATGAAGAACAACCACATCATCACATGTTCTAATCTGAGCAAAGAAATGAACCACACGTGTGTGTAGTGCATTTTTTAAAAACACTAATCCCTTTTTTAAAGAAAAAATGCTTTCCAAAGCAAACCAGGATACATGGTCTGAGAAAAATTTATTGTGAATATTGATTTACAAAACTGAGAACTTTAAATTCTGAACCCAGTATTGAACAAGATAGATACAGCATCTCCCAGTATTTGCTAAATCTCTATTCCTGAAAGAGTACCATCAATATTATTATTATCATCTTTTTTGTTGTCTTAGTACCTTCTAGATACTTGGTATTCTTCTGAGCACTTTTAATATACTACCTCATTTAATCTTTCCAGTGACCTTGTTTGTTTGGTATTATTAGTATACTATTTTACATAAAAGGGGACTTTGTCAAAGAAAAATTAAGTAACTTGCTCAAGAGCACACAGCTACTTAAACAGTTAAGCACATAATCAAACCGAGGGAGTTTGGCTCCAGGGTCCACACTGTTTTTTAATATTGTCTCTCATAGATCTACCTAGAAAAATTGTCACTTCTCAGGAAAGATGACTTTGTATTCATCTATAATTGGGTCAATGTGACCTAATAATTCAAAATACATTCATGACTCAGGCATCTATTTTGGCAACAAAGGAAACAAATCAGACACTTACTGGACCGATTCTTCGAGTAGTGTAGTTAATGGGTAGCCCACCAACATACAGCATTCCCACAACATCCAGAATATCAGCTTTCTTAGGACTGATGGTTCTGTTGGAGGCATCATCTACATAAATAGTTCCTTCTTGCTTAACTCGCATAATCTTAATCTACCAAAAGAAGAGGAGTCATTCATTTCAATCACAGATAATTTCAGATATGCAGAGTATAAGACATAAGAACTTTCAGGATATTTCTTAGGAAAAAATGAAGTAATTTACTGAATGCCTAATATGTGCTAAACCCATAATAATCCGTGAAATTAAGAATATCTCAAAGTTTGTGTTTTCCATTAATACCATCTCCAAAAGAGTACATAGTCTTTCTGGGCAAGTTTTAGATTGAAGACTCTTCCACAGTTGCCAGGTGAGCATATGCATCAAGAGGTATGCTTGCTGTAAGGAAACCTGCCAGTGGAGAGCCCTGTCAAGAATTAAGTGGGCTGCAAAATTCATGTCCAATTTCAAAAGTGCATTAGTTTGATTGAGCAAAGTCTGGTCTCCCCAGCACAATTTCAGATACGCTACATCCCTCTGCTTAATAGGCACTTCTCGTGTAGAATTGGAGGAAGGGCAGTGTGTCCAAGTTGCACTGATGTTTCTGCAGCAGCTGATTAGTAGAATCAGGAGAAAGATGGAAAGCTGACTGGGGCTGAAATTATAGCAGTGGAGTGACTTATCTTCTGGGGCAGAGTGAAGCAAATGGTGTGAAGACTAGCTTGAGCATAAAATCCCTGAGTCTGAATTTAGGAAAAGGAGTATGTAACCTTGTGAAACGCTGGAGGACAACAATGGTTTAAAAACAAATCTACATCAGGATTAGAGTAATTGAAGACCTTATTTTATACTTATCTATGCTGGCTTTGGAAATGATTTTTAAAAAACCCTCAAGGATAAAACCCCTCCTTCATTTGGCTACTTAGAGTATTTAAACTATCTTTCTTAATCCCAGCCTCACTGTGGCCTGACAATATGTCTCTTTCTCAAGTATCATATTTATTATTCTATTAGCCGGAGATTAGAATAAACTGTAATAGAGCTCCTGCATAAAATATTTGCTAGTCATAAGCTCCCTAGAAAATTTCTTATTTCTAGATAACAAATTAGTTGACTTTGAGTTTATATCATTTTTTTCCAGGTTCCTTGGCTTTCTATATATGACAAGTTCAAGTATGTTAATATGTAAATTCCAATAGCTAATAATATCTTACTCTAAAAATTTAATTGGTCCACCTAGGGAAGCTTTACTTAATAGGCTACAACAGGTGCAGAGACAAATTCTGAGTGAGTTTTGTTTTAATCAGGCAGTATATTATCTACTTGCAGTCATGCCAAAGAGGACAGTAAGCTGGCAAATGAGCCTTCTGTGCCCATAACAGTACCAGCTTCTGGGTGTAAGGCCAACATTTAAAAAGTTGTTCCAAATGACTGTTGGTGGAAATGATACCCTAGAGGACTTGAAACACAGTGTAGCAGATTCTCAGACTCTTAGTGTGCTCAGACCTGTAGGGGGTGGGAGAGCAGGAGAAGGGAGCTTTAAGGCCCATTTTAGTGTTGCCAGCTTTTGAGTTGGTCAAATATTATGTCATAAAAGAGAGGCCATTTTGGCCCCTTAAAAATGGGAGAATAGAATTTCAGAATAAATATTATTCCTTTACATTGAATACATAGAGCTTCATGATCAACACATTCCATTGTCCCATAATAATACTTGCATGCATGCCTGCTCAGTCCTGTCTGACTCTTTGTGACCCCACAGACTATAGCCCACCAGGCTCCTCTGTCCATGGAATTTTCCAGGCAAGAATACTGGATTGGGTTGCCATTTCCTTCTTAGAGAAGGTAATACTTAGCGTATTGGGAATGTCTTCAATTGCCTGGCCCTAGTTTGTGGACAGATATTTGGGAACCACAGCTGTACAGCAATGATGGAATCTTGTGGTACCATGATGAGGCACACAAGTGTTCAACTATAAACCTATCCAGGTCTGACCCCATTTTCCTAGGTTGGGCAGTTGTATATGGCGCTTGCTGTATTTTTAGCCCCTGCCACATTTCAGTAGCCCCAGAGTCAGTGTCTGCACTGCAAAACAGTCCTGGGACCAGGGGCACGCTGATGGTTGCCCCCCAGTAACCCCGTGTAGGGCACTGCTGACATCCTGGGACTATTACCTTGTGCCACTGGCCATCATTGATTTTGGTGGGGATCATAGTGCTGGTGTCACCACTTCCCAAGTCATAACTGAAGTAGGGCAATCCATTTTTCAGCTGAACTGTAGCAAAATCAGCGTGGTTGATCCGTGCCATGTAGAAGAGCAAGCCTGATTCAGCTTCAGTTCGCACTTCAAATTCAATGGTGAGACTGTGAAATAAAAGTATGCAAAATAAAACAGGAAGAAGAGCGTTCTTACCCTAGCATAGGGTGGTATCGGGTCACGGTGCCTTTTCATAAAGGATGCACACATGCTTAGTCACTCAGTCCTGTCCAACTCTTTGCAACTCCATGGACTGTAATCCACCAGGCTTCCCTGTCCATGGGATTCTCCAGGCAAGAATACTGGAGTGGGTAGCCATTCCCTTCTCCATGGGATTTTTCCACTTCAGGGCTCAAACCCTAGTCTCCTGCATTGCAGGCAGATTCTTTACCAGCTGAGCCACCAGGGAAGCCATTTCATAAAACATAGCAAAACCTTTTCAGAGGTGAGGACTTTCCAGGTCTGCTGAGTTTCTAAACTGGGCTTCTCGGGCTCAGATAAATATATTTCTATTCTTTACTGTACTTAGTGAATTAAAAAAATCTCACCTCATATATTAATAAATCTAGTTAATTAAACTTGAGTAAATGAACATTTAGTACTTCCATTTATCAGTTCTTATCTAATATCTCAGAATAAATCATACCGGTTTTTAACTTTGGTGTCGTCGAATGCAATCGCAATGTGACTATTTCTCGAAAGCCCAAACTGTTTGCTCCCTATCAGGAGAGCTGGTTCTGATTCTGCTGCACAAGGACCCTGTAAAATATCAAGGAGAGAAGAAGCAGAGATTATGGACTCCACTCTTTAAAATGTAATGCTGCTGTCTAATGGTTTCTTATATTTCAGTTTCATGTTCTCACATAATCTCGCTTAAGTTTCTGAGAAATAAAAGCAGTCTCTGATTCATCTCTGTAATCTACTGCATAGGAGGTACTGACTACTAAATGTTCCATAAATGTGAAACCGTTTTCTTATACTGTACCCTTGAGTTGCCAAAGGCATGTGCTCAAAAATATGCATTGATTAATTCATGTTTCCACCATCCTTTAAAGTGTTAGTTGCTCAGTTGTGTCCAACTCTTTGTGACCCCATGGATTGTAGCCTGCCAGGCTAATCTGTCCATGGAATTCATGGAATTATCCAGGCAAGAATATTGGAGTGGGTTGCCATTTCTTTCTCCTTTAAGGAAAACTATTATTTATACTTCCGAGAAAACTGGAATTTCCTTCTCACTTCTACTTCACTTATGAAGAGTTATCCGCTTAGAAGATTGAACAGGGAAAGTGACAAGCTAGCCGCTGCCGGGTTATGAGTGGAAAAATACGTTCTTTCTTCCCCTCCCTGTTTCTGTCTCCCACTGTCTTACTTTTTCTTGAAAACTATCAGTGCTAGAAGATTTCTGTGAATTTAGACTTTCAAGTTGGTGTTTCTCAACTTGCAAGTCAGCCATTCAGTCCCTTAGCTTGTTGCTAGGCAACCCAGCACAGTTTTTAATGTAACCCACCATATACCATTTCAACTGCCACCTTTCAAAGATCAGCTTCCTAGGGTGCTTACAAGGGAGATCTCGCTGCAGGGCTATCAGAGGCAGGCTTCCTGTGCAGTCACTGAGCTTACTGCCCTGCTGGCATCATTTTGAAATTCTTAATAATTTTTGAACAAGGTGCCTAGCATTTTCACTTGGCTCTGGGCTCTGTCAATTATAAAGCCGGACCTGGCTGGGTGGACCTTACTTGGCTACAGTAACCCTCAGCTCAATAGATAATCAAGGCTTCTCAAGTTACCAAAGCCACCTTTCCCTGGTCTCTATTTTCACAAAATAATTCCAAGTACAAGCTGCTTAAGAAGTCTTTTAGAACACGACGTACACAAGAAAATAAATAACCCGCATGCTCTCAACAGCACATCTGTTTTTAAAGATCTGCACTTTAATAGCACTGGACGGGCCACTGCCCCAGTGCATGCTGAGTCAGCAGAGATCCTCAAAGAGCCCAAGGTGGGCTCTGGATACAGAAAGCTCTTCCCAGAGACTGTACCTTGGAGATGAGTCATCAGCGCACAGGAAATTTTTCCTTGATGAGGAAAAGCCTTGCCCTCTTTTCTCTTGAGCTTAGTCAAATGGAGCACTCTGCCACAGCAGGTAAAAGGCTTTAAGTGTCTTAAAATGCTGTAAAATTGGCCTTTATGGAAGTATTTCCCTGACCTAGCTTCCCAGGAGATGGTCAGTTACAAAGAACAGACTGTGGCTCAAATTCACACAGATATGCAAAAACTCAGCGGGCAGAACAGAAAAATGCTATCTATTCATGCAGCTGACTGGGCCTCTCTTGGAATCAGCACATGGCACCTTTCTTATTACACTGCGTGCAAAAAAGAGCCCACAATGGAAAGATCTTGGTAGCTTAATGTCTCAGCCTTCAGTGATGCTCTTAATAGAACTGGATCATTTATCAGCCTCTCAATATTTTCCGTAGAGACGACTATCACAACGTACGTAAGTAGCCTGCAGTCCTCCTCAGAAATCTTGAAGAGAATCTGACCTGCTGGGAATCCATCAAGGGGAAGGATTTAGCTAAAGCATCTCTAAACCCTCAACTCTGAAAACTGAGGTCTTGAAAAGGTCACTTTATGTGGAGGAATTAGGGAACGATAATGTGTAGCCCTAAGGGCTTCCCTCATAGCTCAGTTGGTAAAGAATCCACCTGCAATGCAGGAGACCCCGGTTCAATCCCTGGGTCGTGAAGATCCCCTAGAGAAGGGATAGGCTACCCACTCCAGTATCACCTTCTTTTATAAAATTGGCAATTGAAAGAAGACAGAGAAGTACCAGTGTAAGAGAATTTTCTGTGTATCTACTTTAGGATTTAAACGCGAAGACAATTCTCCAACAGTCTCTAGTCTGGTAATGTTTCTGCTGCAAGCCTCAATGCCTCCTCTCACTTGGTTAAAGGGAGATGGGATGGACTGTGTCTAAACTGCTTTCCTGTGGGCAAATCTGAACCCAGGCCTGACATTCCCAGAAGGTTACCTGTTGTATCTCTTCTTTCTCCTCCCTCAAACCCCTCGGAGGGCAGAGTGCTCACCTGGCCACTCAAGTGGCTCTTTTCCTTCTAACCACATTTTGAAGAGGCACCATGTGAGATGGGATAGAAAATGCCCCAAGGTTTGCACAAGACTAAAATGATTTTGTCATTAAAGACATTTTCAACCCTGCTTCCCAAAGAAATTGAAGCTAAGGGTCTTCTAGTGACATAATTTTAAGTAACCTTTAAAGAATAGTTGTTGCAAGATGAATTGTCTTCCTTCAAGCCAGTGTGAACTCGAGGGGAGGCATCATCTTTATGGACGTGACTTGTGTTATTTTGGAAAAACTGATCTCTGAAATGTGTTAAAACAATGATACAAATATCAGGGGATCATCAATCTCAGCATGTTACAATCCTGCCACCTTGTGGTGACTCTTTAAAGTACACATGGGGAAAATATGAAGGGATAGGATGTGCTTGCTCCATGTACATCTCTGCTTGGCAGCTGACAAGATGTATGCAGACAGGACTTGGGGGGGAGTCTAAACATGGCCATGCACCTGTTGGGAGCAGCAATGCGGTTGGAGAGGACTCTGAAGGAAGCTGTGCTTCCCATAGCCATGTTTAGGCAAGTGGATAGAGCCTCGGATTGGCAATGGAGCTTAACATTTTCACCTTCATCCTGTTACTCAATTAATTTCAGATCAGAATAAAGCAGGGGTCACTTCCAACTGCTGACTTTTGGGTTTAATTTAGAAATGTGTTATTGGATTCAGAACGACATATGATTGGTGGATAAACATTGCTTGACTTTAGATTGGTGCAGAGTAGAGACTTTAATTTTATTGACCAAAATTGGCATCTCTGTTCTTCAAAGCACCAAATGATGAATGATTTAAAAATTGCATAATTGAAGTATAGTCTGCAAAAATACTGATTCACTATGCTGTGTACCTGAAAATGATGTAATATTGTAAATCAACTATACTTTAATAAAAATTAATTCAAAAAGTAGCACCATTTTCTTCTTTCATGAGTCAAAAATTCTAAACAAATGAGGGCTAAAATGACTTCTTCAAAGTTGGATGCATCTTTGTGATGCTCTTCTTTTGGCATGAATACTAAGCAGAAGATAATTTTTATGGTACAGACTTTAATATTCTGAAATACAAAACCCCTGTTCAAGTTTTTTACTGAGAAACTGAGTTATGTTAACTCTCTGAATATAAGCTCTTTTGGTAAACAGTGGCCATTGGTAGTTACATTTACACACTAATGTCTGAAGAGTAATTCTTTGTGGTATGGAAAAATGTATGTTTCCCCTTTAAATACATATCAGTATCCACTCGATTTATTGGCCAGGACTGTACTAAGCTTTTAAAGTCGTAGCATTAAATCTGCAGGAGGAATATCTTTCTTTTGCTCTATTCTTTTCTACCTCTTTTTCACATCTCCCCCAAGAGCCCTGAACTGCAGGGACTCCTCATGGCTATTTATCCACTCCTCTTAGTATTCACATTTTAGACTTTGAAATTCAAAGTTCAACATTCCAATAAACTTCTAGTTTAAACAAACAAAAAAGAACAACCATGCAGCCAGCGCATTGTATATAAATCCACACAGGCCACATTGGTTGGAAAGACTTGGTATAAACGGCATATATACCTGCAGAGAACTTGTCACATTTTGATAATTTTCTGTAGTACTAGAAGTCCACACTCTTATCTACTCTTATCCTTGGCTGTGCTGCATGAGAAACATCCACAAATAGAAGATGCAGAAATGTTTTTTTTTTTCTTTTTTTATCCAGCGCTAAACAGGTTAAAGAATAAGAGAGCAGTATGAAGAGAAGATCGGAGAAGGCAATGGCACCCCACTCCAGTACTCTTGCCTGGAAAATCCCATGGACGGAGGAGCCTGATAGGCTGCAGTCCATGGGGTCGCGAAGAGTGGGACACGACTGAGCGACTTCACTTTCACTTTTCACTTTCCTGCATTGGAGAAGGAAATGGCAACCCACTCCAGTGTTCTTGCCTGGAGAACCCCAGGGACGGGGGAGCCTGGTGCGCTGCCGTCTATGGGGTCGCACAGAGTCGGACACGACTGAAGTGACTTAGCAGCAGCAGCAGCATGAAGAGACGATAGCTACCACACTATCCAATGAGATAATATGTGGAAAAAAAACATGCGCTCTGATCTATGATGTTCTGGCATGTATTAATAATAGGATTGACATAATCCATTTCACAGGGCAGGGCTTTCTCAACATACTCTTAAATTGCCCTGGAGGAGAGTGAACATTGTCCTCCTGCTGTAAGTTGCTGGTTGGGACAGGTGTGACGTTGTAAAGAAGGAAATGAAGGCGACAGAATAGGAGAGGATGCTGTCAATTGTGCTGGAACAAATAAGGGACACGTAGACGGGTAGTTGCCACTTCTGGAATTAACGCGTAAGTCTTAATTCTTAAATAAATTCCTAAAATTCTGAATTTTGATTTAAAAAGAGAAAATGGTGAGAATTGAAACTGATAGGAGACTTGAGAGATAATAACCATATCGTGTTGGAGTTTGTTTAAAAACAGATTGCTCACCCCCTTTCCCTAACCCTTGCTCTCACCTTAGAAGTGCGAAAGGTTAAAGTAACTAATTTTCTTAGAAGAAGGTTGGAGTGTTACTGTGAGCAGGTACTTTGCACACAGTGTATAATCTAGGCCATAATAATCCTTGTTATGCCAAAAGAATCCACTGGTCATAGCAAATACTCTTTTTCAACAACACAACAGACAACTTTACACATGGACATCAATCATCAAATGGTCAATACTGAAATCAGATTGACTACATTCTTTGTAGCTGAAGTTGGAGAAGCTGTATACAGTCAGCAAAAACAAGACCAGGAGCTGAATGTGGGTCAGACCATCAGCTTCTTATAGAAAAATTCAGGCTTACATTAAAGAAAGTGGGGAAAAACCACTAGGCTGGCCAGGTATAATTAAAATCCCTATGGATACACAGTGGAGGTGACGAATAGATTAAAGGGATTAGATCTAGTAAACAGAGTCCCTGAAGAACTATGGACAGGGGTCTGTAATATTGTACAGGAGGCAGTGAACAAAACCATCCCAAATAAAAAGAAAAGCAAGAAGGCAAAGGGATTGTCTGAGGAGGTTTCACAAGTAGCTTAAGAAAGAAGAGAAGCAAAAAGCAAAGGAGAAAGGGAAAGGTATACCCAACTAAACACAGAGCTCCAGAGGACAGCAAGGAAAGACAAGAAGGCCTTTCTGTGTGAACAATGCAAAGATATAGAGGAAAACAGAAGGGGAAAAGATTGGAGATCTCTTCAAGAAAATTAGAACTATCAAAGGAAACTTTCATCCCAAGATGGGCACAATATAGGACAGAAACTGTAAAAAACCTAACAGAAGTAGAAGAGATCAAGGAGAGATGGAAAGAATACACAGAAGAACTGAACAAAAAAGATCTTAATGACCTGGATAACCACGATGGTGTGGTCACTCACCCTGAGCCAGGAATTCTGGAGTGGAAGGCAAGTGGGCCTTAGGAAGCTCTGCTGTCAATAAAGCTAATGGAGGTGACGGAACTCCAGCAGAACTATTTAAAATCCTAAAAGACGATGCTATCAAAGTGCTGCACTTATGTCAATTATATCAGCAAATTTGGAAAATCCAGCAGTGGCCACAGGACTGGAAAAGGTCAATCCTTATCCCAGTTCCCAAGAAGGGCAGTACTAAAGAATGTTCAAACTACTGGACAATTGCACTCATCTCCCATGCCAGCAAGGTTATGCTCAAAATCCTGCATGCTAGGCTTCAGTATTACATGAACCAAGAACTTCCATATGTCTAATCTGGGTTTAGAAAAGGCAGAGGAACCAGAGATCAAATTGCCAACATTTGCTTGATCATAGACAAAGCAAGGGAATTCCAGGAAAACATCTACCTTTGATTCACTGACTACACTAAAGCTTTTGACCTTGTGGATAAACAAACTGTGGAAAACTCTTAATGAGATGGGAATATCAGACCATCTTACCTGTCTCCTGAGAAACCTGTATGCCTATCAAGAAGCGATGGTTAGAACCTCGTATGGCTGTTTATTGTCACTGATTTATTTAACTTATATGCAGAGCATGTCCTGAGAAATGCAGGGTTCGATGAGTTACAAGCTGGAATCAAGATTGCCTGGAGAAATATCAACAACCCCAGATATGTGGATGATATCACTCTAATGGCAGAAAGTGAAGAGGAACTAAAGAACCTCTTGATGAGGGTAAAGGAAGAGAGTGAAAAATCCAGATTAAAACTAAATATTAAAGAAACTAAGATCATGGCATCCGGTCACATCACTTTATGGCAAATAGAAAGGGGAAAGTTGGAAACAGTGACAGATTTCCTCTTCTTGGGCTAAAATCACTGCAGATGGTGACTGCAGCCATGAAATCAAAAGACATTTGCTCCTTGGAAGAAAAGTTATGACAAACCTAGACAGCATATTAAAAAGCAGAGACATTACTGACAAAGGTCTGTCCAGTCAAAGCTATGGTTTTTCCAGTAGTCATGTATGGATGCGAGAGTTGGACCATAAGGAAAGCTGAGCGCTGAAGACTGATGCTTTTGAACTGTGGAGTTGGAGAAGACTCCTGAGAGTCCCTTGGACTGCAAGGAGATCAAACCAGTCCATCTTAAAGGAAATCAACCCTGAATACTCATTGGAAGGGCTGATGCTGAAGCTGAAGCTCCAATACCTTGGCCACTTGATGCAAAGACTCATTGGAAAATGCCCTGATGCTGGGAAAGACTGAAGACAGAAGGAGAAGCAGGCAACAGAGGATGAGATAGTTGGATGGCATCACCGATTCAATGGACATGAACTTGGGCAAACTCCGGGAGATGCTGACAGATAGGGAAAGCTGGTGTGCTGCAGTACATGGGGTCATGAAGAGTCGGACATAACTTGGCAACTGAACAACAATAACAACAATCCTCAGAGTAAACATTATCCTCTTTTTCAGTAGGATTTCCTCCATTTAGAGAGGACAAGGCAGTTATTCAGTGAGCCCCCTGAGTTCACTGAGTAAAGGCAGGTGGGCTACAGCAGATGGAGAGGCAGACCTCTGTCATGGATCACTTGGATTGACGACCTGGTTTGTTTCCTCAGTGACTCTCAATGTGGTTGAGCTGAGAGGGGCTCACGCAGCATGTTTCTCTTCCCCAGTGAGGAAATCAGCTATATAACTGGTGGTTGTGGAGAAATAAATGCAGAAAAAACATTTCTTTCCAATTCATCTTTTAAAACATTTATGAAAACAAAACACACTTAAGAATATTTTTTGAAATGATGAAAATCATCTCTGGACCATATCCATCATCTGCTGTTAGCATCTGATGCATTTTTTGAAAAGATTTTTCTTATGTGTTTTTCTAACTATTGATATAGATATGATGATGCAGAATACAGAGTCTTATATCCTGTTTTCCCCACTTAACATAATGTCATAAGTATGTCATTTTATATTGTTTCGATTGAAAGATTTTAAGTACAAGAGTATGGTGACATATTAAAACTTGCATTTTATGGATCTGTTTTCACACCTCTAGGTACCACTAACCTGGATGGAGGTTAACGGTGCCCCCTGCCATGCTTCTAATTTTCATCTTGGAAGCTAGCCAGTTGCGTTTGCAGTCCATACTTGGCATTTATCCTGACTGACCTCCTTGCATATTTGGTTACTGTGCTATTTATGGTAATGTCTACTTTCTCAAATATGTCTTTCAGTTTCTGTTTCTTTAGTAGGCTCTTAATACATATTGAAATAAATGTCATAAAATAAATGATGATATCTTACCAATCTTTGCATTTTGTAGACTCTTAGTAAATATTTGTCATAAAACATAGCCTTTAAAAAGTAGATACTTCTCTCCACACACACAAATAATGAATGAAAATGAAATAAATCAAATTAAAAAGAGGAAATACGTATGGTTCCATGATCTGAAACTCTGAAAATATAGTACAACCCAACAGTGATGAAAGATTCTAAAATACACAAATTTGACCACATGGTCATAAGTATTACAATGTGCAAGTCTGATGTTCTGTGAGTCTTTCTACACCAACCCACAGGACTGTTACTCAACCTCTCTTCTGCTTTTGTCTTCTCTGTTAAGTGGATCACTCTTTTTTGTAGAAGTTAAATACACTGCTGAGAGAAAACTGGAATTAGAACAGAAGGTTATAAGAAAACTTAAATGAGTTAAAATCTCCAGTCCAGATGTGAAAGGATCTTTGTTTTCAGAAAAAGGAGGCAAATATGATCTCTAGAAACCACAGAAGGATATGCTTGAGATCTCCTAAAAGGCTGTGTTTTAAAACACAACTAAGAAAGGTGATCACTAAAAAGAGAAAAAGAAGGGCGACTGGTAGGTCCAGCAGAGTTATTCACCAATAAACCAGACCAATTCAACGTTTACTGGCTGAGGGACCCAACTCAAGAGAATTTCAAAGGCCCTCAAAGTTTTGGTTGACCAAATACAGTACCTAACGAGGAACTGATGGCATGACACATCTGCTTAAAACATTAAAACGTTCTCAGGTGTATTAGTAGAATATGACGACAGACCAGTGGAAGGAGGAACTCTGCTGTCCTCTGAACTGCGTACTCCAGTTTGAGTAGTATGGTCTATTCTAGGTGCCATATTTTGAAAGAGATATTTCAAATATAAGAATATTATTGGTGGGAATAACAAAATTAGAAATTAAGAAAAATGCTTGAGATAATGGAATATTTAGCCTGGGAAGGGAGAGCACAGCTGTTTTCAAATGCTTGAAGGGCTGTTAGAGAGATAAAAACTTAATGTGTTTGGCTACAGAAACACAATCATTACATGGAGGTTATAGGGATGTGGTTTTACTTCATTATAACCAATGGTTTTCCTACAGCTAGAGCCTGCCCTATTACACTGGAAGAGCCTTGTCAATGGAATGTTCAAGCAAAGTTTTTAAGTCCACATCAAGTATATAAAAAGATTCATGTATTAAGATGGCAATTGGACCAGCTGGTCTCTAGGGCTTCTGCTTTTTATAATTCTAAGTTAGTTGTTCAGAATTTAGGATCCACTTTCCTATAGAATCCAAATGGATATCTGTATCCAATGTCTAAAAAGCTCATTTTACCCACAGCGTTTTTAATTCCTTAATTGACTTGAGACCAAGGAACAGATATGAAGGATAACAGTTCAGAGAGCGGTGTATGAGGGAAAAGGGGTGGGGATCATTCACCTTCCCTTTGCTGGGAGAAGTCTAGCATAAAGCCATATTATGGAAGCACTAAGGAAACATTCTAAAATCCATGTGGCAGATCTCAGTATGTCTTAGGAGAAAAGCAACTCCCTGAACTAATCCCCAAATGACTGATAGCCTTTCACTTGCTAGCTGTGCTGTGTGATCAGAGGTATTTTCTTCTGTGAAAGGGGGCTAATAATACTTCCAACAATATAAATAAACAATAAATGATTAACAACTTGTGGAAATCAAATGAAATAATGGATATACTATGCCTGGCAGAGTACTGGACACATACTAGTTACTTAGTAAATGCAGAGAATTCTCACAGTGTCTGGGGCTTCCCTGGTGGCTCAGAGGTAAAGGACCCACCTGTCAATGCAGGAGACAAGGGCTCAATCCCTGGTCTGGTAAGATCCCACATGCTGCAGGACAATTAAGCCTGTGAGTCACAAGTACTGAGCCTGTGCTCCAGAGCCCGGGAACACAACTACTGAGCCCACGTGCTGCAACAACTGAAGCCCAAACGCTCTGGAGCCCATGCTCCACAATGAGAGAAGCCACCGCAGTAAGAAACTCATGTACTGCAACTAGGGAGTAGCCCCCTTTCACTGCAGCTAGAGAAAAGCCCACAAGAAAAAATCTTCCTACAGTATCTATGCGTGCATACCTTTCCCACTTTTCAAAGAACTTCCACATATATTATCTCATTTGATTCTTATAATAATCCCATCATTAGGCAATGTAGGTATAATACCCACATTTTACAGAGGAGGAAATGACGATTGGAATTAATGGCCAGTTTGGCTTCTCATTTAATAAATATTTCTAGTGACAATGAGCACACCACTCTGCAGAACAATTCCATCATGAAAACTAACAAAAAGAACAAAATGTTGGAGAGTTTCAAAATTGGCACTCAAGGTAACATTTCCACCTGTCAACTGGCAAATATTGTAAGTACGGTGCGTGCGCTGTCAAGAGCAGTGTGAGCTCTTTGGTGGTGAGAATGAAAATCTGTATAACCTTTGGAAAAAGCAATTCCTGTATACGTGTTGAGAATCTTGGCTATATTCTTCACTTGGCCTCATAATTACCCATCGAAGAATCTGTTTTTAGAACATCATTAGAAACAATGAGAAAGTCTGAGGTACAGAAGTGCTGATTAGAATACAGTTTCTAGTAGTGAAAACCTAGAAATGCTCTAAATGGTAACCGCTCAGTGAGCAAGACATAGAACAAGCTGTAAAGGCAAAGTGTCGCCGTGATAAGGAATCAGATTGTACAATCAGACCCACCGGATTAAAATTCCTATCCTGCCACTTACTGACTGTGTTTGGGTTTATTATTTAGGCTAACTAATTCTTAATTAACTCAGCTAAAAATGGGGTGATGATGTGTATATATATATATATATTTTAGACAGCTGTTAGAAAAATTACTTATAATATTGGATAGAAATTGTTTAAAAGCTGTCACTATGATCATTACTATATGGTAATTATGCCATTTATTAAATGTTGAGTATAATGCTAGGTGTTCAACAAACATCTTTTAAAAAAGTCTATACTCACTGTACAGATGAGTTAACTGAGGGGAACAGATTGGCTAAGTAGCTTTCCCAGTTCATACAGATGTGCTGGGATTTGAACCCAGGCAGTCTGACTCTGGACCCACGCTCTAATCAAGGATATA
The DNA here is from genome assembly GCF_019923935.1 of Bubalus bubalis. Lineage (NCBI taxonomy): Eukaryota > Metazoa > Chordata > Mammalia > Artiodactyla > Bovidae > Bubalus > Bubalus bubalis. The sequence continues at coordinate 36,441,102 of NC_059166.1, forward strand.
CTTACTACCTTCCATTCTATGAAGTATTTTTTTATGTCTCTCTCACACAAACATACACATACATATACATCATATTAGACACACACATTGGCAAGATGTTTAGAAACAGTTTTACCTATGTATAACTGGTTTTTAAAAACAGAATACCAAGTTGTATACATGATATGAGATCTACTGTGTAAAATGCAAATAAAAGGGGCTGAAAATTGATATGATTACCTCTGGGTGGTGCTAGTATAGGTGGATTTTATTCTTGATTCTGCAGACATTTTTGTGCTAACTTTCCAACTGAAAACATGTGCCACTTTATAAACAAGAAGATTAAAGGAGACCATAAATATAAATGAAAGTAATTCAAGGAAGACATAAGGAGAATAGGCTTTCATAGACAGGTGGCCCTTCCTCTAATTCTAGCAGTAGAGTATACTAGATACCCTGAGTAACCTTCTTTCAGAAAGTGACTACCAACACAGGGGTACAATGAGAAAGCAATGGGACGTAAACACCTACGTGTGTCAGAAACGGGGTGGGTGCAGGAACCGCTGGGGTGGGAACCGGCTCTGGCTGGATAACTGTTTCAGCTGTAACTGCTCCATCTTCCTCCTCAGGGGGTTTCTGATGGGCACAGCGACCAATGTCTGCGTTTTTGAAGGATACAGGCTGTGCAAAATCCATAGGGCTAAGGGAACATAATAAAAATTCAATACCTTCTCTTAATTTTCATTGTCCTGCTTCCCTACCGTTACATCACATTTTCCCTTTCCCCTTTTAAAGGTCTCAGTGCAATTAAACAAAAATTTGACTTGAAGATCTTCATTGTTTCCCCTCTCCCCCACCCCATGGTTTTGGATAATGTAGATGCAATAGCGATCCGCCTATGAAAAAAAAAGAGTAACAGGGAGATTCACTTACACAGAGTTTATAACAAGGTTCCATATACAGCCTTCAAAGGGAGGAATATTTCTGAGTGGCGAGGGTTGAAATTCAGGTGGAGCGCCCCCAATGAAAAGCTTTTTAACTTCTATTGCCTGTTCCACGGTCAGATTTTGCATATGCTTTCTGTCTTCATCCACTTGAACAGTAAACATGCTGATAAAATATTGAAAATAAACAAGTGTAAAACACACAGTGTCCTATACAACCAGAAAGCAAAGTCTCTCCCGCCACCACACACCCCTGCTTTTAAGAGAGCCAAATCTGATGACTAGGAACTTGTCACTTAGCAAATGATATTGTTTCTCAGCATCTTGCCCCTCTGCCTCCCTTGTTAGCTCTCCTAGAGTTTCTTGAAACAAGGCAGTGGTGTAGCTACAGCATTAGCCTCTGGTGGTGTTGACTACAGCGGTCCTACGTATGAGCCGGTGGAGTGGAGGCTTCTGTATGGGGTTGTGGTGTCTAATCCTATGAGGCTCAGTCGGTTTAGCACAGTGGTTTAGCACAGCATGGGGTCACGTTTTGTTTGGCTCTTTATTTCTTGGTTTGTGCCAGCTATTATCTTCTTGCTAGGGGACAAACTGTACTCCTGAGAGCTTAGATTGTAGGAATCAACAGCAAACGCTTACAGGATGTTTTATAAAGAATGTAGCTGCTGGCTTTTGAATGGAAGAGGCAGGCTAGAACGCCAGGCTAATTGTTCTCTGCAATGATTTTCTTTAGTGGCTGTTTCATTAACGTCCCTAATTTGCCTATGAGAGATAACTTACACATTACTAATTGAGAACCTCATGCTATTTATTCACTCTGTGGATCCTGGGGAAGAGAATCAGGAGGCAAAGAATTCTGCTGATGAAAATGACCAAAGGCATTTTCTCTTTTGTTCTAGAAGCAGGTTTTAAAACTTCAGTCCCAATAGTCAGCATGGGGCTCTTAGTCTTAAGTGTTAGTCAATAGCCCGAGGATCATGAATGGGGATTACTACAAACTAATTCACATCTGGAGAGAAAATCTGAAATATTTAGTCAGCAAACTCAGTTCTAAAATGTTATGTTACTTGATTTTATAAAGAAGAAAAACCACACGTAGAGTTAGAAACAATAAATCAGGGCAAAGATGCTCTGAAATGGCACTGAACAACTGGCCCACGCTGGGACAATCCAAATATAAGAGAACAGAACAAAGACCACATATTGTTGTGGCTTAAAATATCAGAAACATCTAACAAACATCTTGTAAAAAACTCTATATTCACTGTACAGATGAGTTAACTGAGGGGAACAGATTGGCTAAGTAGCTTTCCCAATTCATACAGATGTGCTGGGATTTGAACCCAGGCAGTCTGACTGTGGACCCATGCTCTTATCAAGGATATACTTACTACCTTCCATTCTATGAAGCATTTTTTTATGTCTCTTTATTGCTCAGGTGGTATGGAGGGAGCAGATTGGATTTAGTTTCAAAGGCAAAATACGGGGAACGATATATTGATGTTTTGCCAGACTCCGGAAGATTGTGTTGGCAAAATTCAAGAGTTCAACCTTATTGCTAAGAATGTGGGTGGTTTTATGAGACTTTTAGAAAACCACTCACTTCTGGATATGTGGGACTCATTGAGAAGTACCCCTCATACTCCCCCCCCTTTTTTTTTCCATTTGCTAAAAGTAATCTCCTATATGCCAGTGTTCCTCAGGGTTTGAATGAAGGGTTTAAGCCACTATTAAATACTGCCCAAGGAGAGCAAATCTCTGCTTTTGATTAGAATTTTTAAAGATCCAGAGGCTCTCCTCTTTCTCATGTGGACTCTCTCTAGTCTGGTTCTGCCCCTAAAGACCACAATGGCCCTTTCTTACTGGATCACAGGGTGGAGATGTAGAGTGATCGTGAACTTTCAGAAGAAACAGACTGGACTTAAGCACTAGTATGAACTGCCTGCCAATGCAGGAGACATAAGAGACACAGGTTCCGTCCCTGGGAAGATCTGGAGGAGGAAATGCAACCCACTCCAGTATTCTTGCCTAGAGAATCCTCATGAACAGAGGAGCCTGGCAGGCGACAGTCCATAGAGTCACAGAGTCGGACACAACTGAAGCGACTTAGCATGAATGAAAGCTTACTAGCTATGTGACCCTGCGTTAGTTATTTAATCTTGCTCAGTCTCATTTGATTCTTTTATAAAAGGAGGATAAGAACCCCTACTCTGAACCACGGAAACCATTAACTAAGGCATTTCACTGAGGTTGTATTCCTTAATAAGAACACTGTTAAAGGACTACAGTTGAATCCAGTTTGTATTTTACAACCTAGGAGCATCAAATCTAGGTCATTTATTTAGCACTTTGTAAAGAGGGAAGCTACTGGGCTTACCTGGTGGCTCAGACGGTAAAGCGTCTGCCTACAATGCGGGAGACCTGGGTTCCATCCCTGGGTCAGGAAGATCCCCTGGAGAAGGAAATGGCAACCCACTCCAGTACTCTTACCTGGAAAATCCCATGGATGGAGGAGCCTGGTAGGCTACAGTCCATGGGGTCGAAAAGAGTCGGACACGACTGAGCGACTTCACTTCACTTCAAAGAGGGATATTACATGTCCTTTATGATTCTGGTGTGTTTTTTAAAAAGGATTTATTCAAAAATTCTTTACTGTGGACCCACTATACCCAAAAAGCATTATAAGAATCATTACAATACTATTAATATTGTGATATGTCAGCTGTTTTTCCTTAAAATTTCAATAGCTGAATCTTGAAGTTTTATAATATTTTATTACTTATATTCAATTTATTTGTATGAAATATTGATCTAAGATTTTTTTTTCAAATCACTATCAAATGAACTGCATACATGGTAAAAGATATTAAGAGAAGTGCCCTGAAATTTACAATTTACATGAGAAGCAAAACCTGACATTTTTAAATTGAACATATTTTGGATGGTTAGAAAGAAATAATTGGGTTGCAGTATTCAAATCTTGGTCCCATTCTGGAAACCTCAAATTACTCCTGAAATATTTGCTCCAATTTTGTGGTCTTTAGCCTAATTCTGTACCTGTGTGAAGAATGCTTTCATGGAGAATACCTGTGGAGAATGCCTAAGCTTCTACTCCAGGCTCTTAGGGTTTACTGTTTTTATCCAGTTAGAACTACTGGCCATTTAGGTGGACTTCAGGAGGAAGATCAGAGGGCCAAGCAGTTATAAAAGGCAGAGGATCACTGGAGTACTAGGGAATTAGACACCAAAGTAAAGGAGGTGAAATTTTTGCAGAGGGAGGAGTAGAGAAGGAAAGAAAACGAGAAAGGAAGCGTAAAGAGAGTAAATACTGAAAAGCTTGCCTCTCAATTTGATGAAAATCTACTAATTTTATGAGGCGGTATTGTTTGAGGAAAGGAAACAATTGACATCTACAGTCTAAATAGTGTTGGAAGAAAGCAAGTATTTCCAAGTTAACAAGAGTATCATCATCAACATCAAGTAATACAAACCTCTGAGGTCACAGAGGTAAGAATACCTAGCAAGCACGGATGAGGTGTTAAAGTCAAGTATATCTGGGCTTAAATCCTGCCTGTTATTTACTAGCTATGTGATTTGGGGTAAATTAGTTAATATTTCCTCATCTGTGATGAAAGGATATGAGTACATATCTCATATATATTTAGAATAACTAAAGGACATAATTTTTGTAGTATTTGACACAGGGCATGCCATAAAATTGATATGAAACATTAAAATATGTTTCTAGGTGATGTTCTTAGGGTCATTAGTGATCTCCGGTTAATCAGTTAATTGAAGCACTTGTTTAAGGGATAGGTGATAATTGTTATTTGACCTCAGGGTGCTGAATGAGACATTATGGTGGCAAATGAGCTCTGGCTTTGCCACAGTGTGTAGTGACAACACACTAATATGTCTAATACATTATCCTTTAATTAACAGAGAATGGCACAACAGTTTGTTTATATGGCCAATTAACTGAATGACCAGTTTTCAGGGATGTACTATACCGAGCTTAATCAAATACAGGTTGGATTGATGGCCAACAGCTGTGAAGCTGCCATACTAAAATACCCTTCTTGAAGAGACACCTGTGAAAAGGACACCTTAGAATAACATCAAAATGCACTTGGGAATGTCGGAATCCTTTCCCTACAAAATAACATATTTTGAATGATTTTTTGCCCAACTATATTTCTCAGATCTGCATTTGCTTCTTGAAATTATTTAAAAACCTTAAAAAGTTTTTCCTACAACGAGAAGGACTAACATTTGGCAAAGGACCTGAAGTAAAGTCCAGAAGACTTGCAAAATCAGTATTCTAGAGCATTCCTTAAGGTTCAAATGAGAACATTCAGTTTGCATTTCTCTTCAGAGACCCTGACTGCAATATGTGCCTAGAAGATTAGTAAATGTTCTTAGTTTGTCCAAATATTGATCCCTCATTTGTCTTAATCATGGTTTCTAAACATTTCAGTTAGTAGATACTCCGTAATTGACTGAGCATTAATTCAGCCCTAAAGATAATGCTCTAAATCACAGAAAAATGCAAAGCAAGGAAAGTTTCTTTACTTACAAGACATTGTTATTACTTATTTAAACTACTGTCCACACAAGAGCATGATTAGAAAATGGTCGACTTTAAGTACAGAATAACATTTACTTGCTTGAACTTTTGCTACGCCTTCATACTGTTATATTTAAAAGTATTGTCTATGTTTTGAGGTTTCATCAAGTTTGATTTCCAGTTCTTTTCTATGTTTTCAGTCTAAATGGATCGTGGGCTTGGAGGTCTGAAGTCTCTGGGCTTCTGGTTTTCTCTAATTGTCTTTCTAAACTCACTGTGCTTGTGTGCTTGGTTGCTCAGTCGTGTCTGATTCTTTGTGACCCACGAACTATAGCCCACCAGGCTCCTCTGTCCATGGGATTTTTCAGGCAAGAATACAGGAGTGGGTTGCCATTTTCTTCTCCAGGGGATCTTACCCTCCCAGTGATAGAATGTGCATCTCCTGTGTCTCCTGCTTTGCAGGTGGATTCTTTACCTGCTGAACCATCAGGGAATCCCCTTATCCGAGCTGTCATACACTTTGATGGAAAAAAAAAAAAATCAAATAACAAATGACTTCCTCAATAAAGTAAGTATAAAGTACTTCAGCATTCTGAAAAAATAAGACATCAGCTCATAACACTAACAGCCAATTCCCTGACTCAGGGCTGGGAAGCAAGTGCTCTGGTGGATCAGCAGAGAGGCAGCCTCTGTGCCCTGATGGCAAGACAGCAGCCTCTGCCCTCTCTCAACTCTCGCCCCTCACACCTTGGCAGGGGCCAGGCGTGAGGCCCGCACAGAGCAGGGCTCCGTGGGTCCTGCAGCTGCTGCCCTGCTCTATATTTGTGACAGATTTCTAAGCAGCTGTCATAACTGCCTTGGAACCCAAATGAAATTGCAGCTGCCAAAGGCTGCGGGCCCCAGCTGAGCTGCTCTGTGCCGTTTCACCACCCACATATGCCTTATTTGAGAAGAGAGTATTTGAGAGGTGCAGAGGGAGAGATTTTTCTTAGCTATGGCTTCAGAAGATGAATTTGGTTTTCCAGAGGTGAAGAGGAGAGCTGCTCAGCAGAAAAAATGTTAAGAATAAAACTCCTAAGGGTCAAGGTAAATGAAGTTCCCAAAGTATGAAATATAAAGAAGATAAAATTAAGCTACTTGACACTTCAGCAATGTGTCGTCTGTCCATACACACAAAGGTCCAGTTAAAGACTAAGGCGAGCAAAAGTTCGTGTTAGTTACGACAGTACAGTCAGTCGCCAGAACTGTTGTTACCCTCTAGTTCTCTCTACATGAACAGAATGCTCTCTCCCGTCGTGAAACAGACTGGGCTCCGGTTTGATGACAATTTTCCTCATTGTGCGCGCCCCTGTGGAGAGATGCACTTCCAGACGGCCCTTGTTCAGGAAGATCGCATAATAGACCTGCAACAGCAAATGGTTATTGAAGACAAAAGGAGTCTCATCTACGACTTAGCTTAGTTACCTGAAAGAACGGCAGATTCATCTGCTCTGAGAGCTTACCTGAGAAGTTAAGACTCAATATTTCTTAGAGTATTTAAAGCAGCTGGAAATAGCTTTACAATCACTTACCATTTCTGCTTGTTAGGTGATGTGTAAAGGGAGATAGTAAGAGAGCCATCTCTGCAAAGCAGATTTGCGATGCTGAAAGGAACAGCTGTGCTCGCATTGGGCTTCTAATTCACAAAATCCATCAGGAAACAAAGGGGGTTAATAAAACCGCTCTCCCTTGCATTCACAGATGGACAGCTAGCTTCTGGAAATCAGGTCTCACTCCCACCCCAGGGCATTTTGAGTGTTTAGATTTCAATTCCTTCTCTAGGCTGGTGGAATGGATTGCTATCACCAACACCTAACTTGTCTCCCACATTTAGAAAGAAGGCAGACAATTTTTCATCCACAAACACGACTGCTTTCTTCTTGCCACTGTTACTATAGCAACAGTGTGGTTTTTGAGATCAGTTTGTGAACCCCAGGGAGCCTGAATGCAGTCCTCATTCCCAAAGCTGACACCACCGTGTGCTCCTTTTCAAGTGGAGCACGGGGCCCCCTGCCACACACGATCACTCGGTCCTCCACGAGTCACCACAAGGCGGTGGAGATGGTTTCAGTCAAACACCACAACGTTTCCAACAGTTTGCAAAATCAGCTGTGTTGCTGCGTGTCCCAGGCAAAAGGGCCAGAGGACCGGTATCAGTGTCGCCATCCATCAGAAAGGGGCAACTGCCATCGAAGCACTCAATTAAAGTTGTTTTTTAAGCTGATTGAGGTCTCAAACCCCGTTAGCAGAACATAATCACAAATGACTATCAAAACTGGTAGCTTTGAAAAACTGGTAGCTTTGAAAAAAAAAGTATGTCATTTAACCAGTTTGATTCTCCGATCAGAAATGAATTATTTAATATTGTTTCCTCTTTCAGACAGCAATAACAGTGAGATTTTAAAACAGATATTAAAAAAAACAGATATTCATTAAAATGTTGAAGCATTAACATGTTATTTCTAATTTGTACTATAGCACTTAATATTTTCTCATTTTACTTGTTTTAATGAAAAAGTTTTATTCTAAGAACTATCCTGACAACTGATGATTCAAGCCTATTCATTTGGTTCTGATGAGGAGAAATCTGAAACTGAGAGATGGTATTTAGTTACTTGACTGTGATCCAGGGCACAGATATCCTTTAGTGAAAATCTATCTCAGAATGTTTGATCTGGTCCTTTTATTATAATAACTGGCTTATTATTTAAATTTATTTAATAAATTTTTTGTATTTTGGATTAAAAGGCAAAGACTTAGGAGAACATTTATTTTTATTATACTTATTCCATACTTGTTATGCACAATATAAAATGAGATAAAACATTACTTCTTCTCCCTCTAATTTAAAAAAAATGTTTTGTTTTTTCCTTCCCAAAGAAATTCTTTTCTTCCTTAAGGTCATAGGTTATCCTTTTACATTTTCTTCTAAACATTTTAAAGTTTTTTCCTTTCATATTTAAGACTTCAATTCACTGGGAATTAATTTTCTGTTTAACATGAAATAGAAATTACTTCATTTTTTTGTCTAAATGGATAATGAATTGCCCCAGAATCATTCACTGAAAGGTTCACTTTTTTCGCTGATGATGTGCAATGCTACCTACTGCCAAATGTCATTTCCATCTATACTTGGCTCTCTCTCTCTTATGTTCCACTGACACAGAGTTATCCATGTATTAATGCTACACAACCATGATTCAAAACTGCTAGAACAGTCTTCCAACTTATTCTATTTCATAACTTTCTTGGACTTTTGATATTAATTTTAGAATTTGTTCTGATTTACAAAAAGATAAGGTGATATTTTCATTGAAGGCAAACCTACATATCATTTTATGGAGAACTGAAATATTTTTAACACTGAGTCTTTCCATTAACATAATGACTTTATTAAGTAGTCTGCTATACATTTTCAATAAATTTTATAATTTTTCCAGTATAGGTCTTATGTTTGTTTTATTTCTTGTTAAATTATATATTTTTTCTTGTACTATATTTATTTATTCTTTTCTTATTGCATCGGCTAAGACCAGTATGAAAGAAAAGTGAAAGTGAAGTCTTTCAGTCGTGTCTGACTCTTTGCGACCCTGTAGACTGTAGCCTACCAGGCTCCTCTGTCCATGGGATTTTCCAGGCAATAGTACTGGAGTGGATTGCCATTTCCTTCTCCAGGGGATCTTCCCGACCCAGGACTCGAACCCAGGTCTCCCACATTGTAGACAGACGCTTTACTGTCTGAGCCACCAGGGAAGTTCAGATAGCAATAATATTTATCTTTTCTTGGGCTTGATTTTATAGGAAATGTTTATGTTTTCCTATCATTCTCTTTTTAATTTACTAAGTCTTTTGTTATTGTTATTTTTGATCAGGAATGGGTGTTTAGTTACAAGTGTTCTCTATGTCTATCAAGAGGATTACATGATTTTCAGACTTTCTAGTATCAAACCACTTTTATGTTCTGTAGATAATGCAAGTTACTCATGGTTGTACATTTTTGGATTTTATTTGTCAGTACAGGTGAATGACATGAGGTAATGACCCTCCACACAGTCAAAAATCAGAGCATAACTTATAGTTGGCCCTCCCTTTATTCAGTTCCTCCATATCAGATATTCTGCATCCTCAGTTTCAATCAACCTTGGACCATGTAATACCATTGTATTTACCACTGAAGAAAAAATTCACATACAAGTGGACCTGTGTGATCAAACTCATATTTTCAAGTGTCAACTGTATTTTGTTATTTTCTTTTTTTGGTGGTGGGGAGAAAAGAATATTATTACATCAGATCAGATCAGATCAGATCAGTCGCTCAGTCATGTCTGACTCTTTGCGACCCCATGAATCGTAGCACGCCAGACCTCCCTGTCCATCACCAACTCCCGGAGTTCACTGAGACCCACATCCATCGAGTCAGTGATGCCATCCAGCCATCTCATCCTCTGTTGCCCCCTTCTCCTCCTGCCCCCAATCCCTCCCAGCATCAGAGTCTTTTCCAATGAGTCAACTCTTCGCATGAGGTGGCCAAAGTACTGGAGTTTCAGCTTTAGCATCATTCCTTCCAAAGAAATCCCAGGGCTGATCTCCTTCAGAATGGACTGGTTGGATCTCTTTGCAGTCCAAGGGACTCTTAAGAGTCTTCTCCAACACCACAGTTCAAAAGCATCAATTCTTCAGCGCTCAGCCTTCTTCACAGTCCAACTCTCACATCCATACATGACCATAGGAAAAACCATAGCCTTGACTAGACGAACCTTTGTTGGCCAAGTAATGTCTCTGCTTCTGAATATGCTATCTAGGTTGGTCATAACTTTCCTTCCAAGGAGTACGCGTCTTTTAATTTCATGGCTGCAATCACCATCTGCAGTGATTTTGGAGCCCAGAAAAATAAAGTCTGACACTGTTTCCACTGTTTCCCCATCTATTTGCCATGAACTGATGGGACTGGATGCCATGATCTTTGTTTTCTTAATGTTGAGCTTTAAGCCAACTTTTTCACTCTCCTTTTTCACTTTCATAAAGAGGCTTTTGAGTTCCTCTTCACTTTCTGCCATAAGGGTGGTGTCATCTGCATATCTGAGGTGATTGATATTTCTCCCCACAATCTCGATTCCAGCTTGTGTTTCTTCCATTCCAGTGTTTCTCATGATGTACTCTGCATATAAGTTAAATAAACAGGGTGATAATATACAGCCTTGATGTACTCCTTTTCCTATCTGGAACCAGTCTGTTGTTCCATGTCCAGTTCTAACTGTTGCTTCCTGACCTGCATACAGATTTCTCAAGAGGCAGGTCAGGTGGTCTGGCATTCCCATCTCTTTCAGAATTTTCCACAGTTTATTGTGATCCACACAGTCAAAGGCTTTGGCATAGTCAATAAAGCAGAAATAGATATTTTTCTGGAACTCTCTTGCTTTTTCCATGATCCAGCGGATGTTGGCAATTTGATCTCTGGTCCCTCTGCCTTTTCTAAAACCAGCTTGAACATCAGGAAGTTCATGGTTCACATATTGCTGAAGCCTGGCTTGGAGAATTTTGGGCATTACTTTCCTAGCGTGTGAGATGAGTACAATTGTGCGGTAGTTTGAGCATTCTTTGGCATTGCCTTTCTTTGGGATTGGAATGAAAACTGACCTTTTCCAGTCCTGTGGCCACTGCTGAGTTTTCCAAATTTGCTGGCCTATTGAGTGCAGCACCTTCACAGCATCATCTTTTAGGATGTGAAATAGCTCAACTGGAATTCCATCACCTCCACTAGCTTTGTTCATAGTGATGCTTCCTAAAGACCACTTGACTTCACATTCCAGGATGTCTGGCTCTAGGTCAGTGATCACACCATCGTGATTATCTGGGTCATGAAAATCTTTTTTGTACAGTTCTTCTGTGTATTCTTGCCATCTCTTCTTAATATCTTCTGCTTCTGTTAGGTCCATACCATTTCTGTCCTTTATCGAGCCCATCTTTGCATGAAATGTTCCTTTGGTATCTCTGATTTTCTTAAAGAGATCTCTAGTCTTTCCCATTCTGTTGTTTTCCTCTATTTCTTTGCATTGATCGCTGAAGAAGGCTTTCTTATTATTACAAACTATTATTAAATAGTGGTTTAAATTATTAAACTTTACATGATAAAAGTGATTTTAATAATCCTATAATCACAAACAATACAACCTGATTTACAGGGATGCATGCATGTTTATAAAGGACATGTTTACAAAGCACTCTATGCTTTGGCCATGGCAGATTAGGTAATTCCTAAGAATCCTTTCACTGAGAAAAACTAGATTAAAAGGAAAAAATGTGTTATCTTCAGTCCAGGTTTGATGCACGATACTGGATGCTTGGGGCTAGTGCACTGGGACGACCCAGAGGGATGGTATGGGGAGGGAGGAGGGAGGAGGGTTCAGGGCGGGGAACACATGTATACCTGTGGTGGATTCATTTTGATATTTGGCAAAACTAATACAATTATGTAAAGTTTAAAAATAAAATTAAATTAAAAAAAAAAGAAAAAAAAAAGTATGGTTGAAAGTATTGGAGGAATATCAATGCAGTAAAGACTTATGGTGCCTAGATGTGGACAACTAAGAGCTAGCTTTTAACAGAATTGAATGGGTGCTGCTGCTGCTAAGTCACTTCAGTTGTGTCCGACTCTGTGTGACCCCATAGAAGGCAGTCCACCAGGCTCCCCTGTCCCTAGGATTCTCCAGGCAAGAACACTGGAGTGGGTTGCCATTTCCTTCTCCAATGCATGAAAGTGAAAAGTGAAAGTGAAGTCGTTCAGTCGTGTCCGACCCTCAGCGACCCCACGGACTGCAGCCTACCAGGGTCCTCCATCCATGGGATTTTCCAGGCAAGAGTACTGGAGTGCGGTTTCATTGCCTTCTCCGAACTGAATGGTTAGACGGTAGGAAAACAAAAGTTCACACAGCAGACTCTGTGTAGGCTTTATTTTGATGTCACTATTGTGACACTGTGTTGGTTGTGTTTTCTTTGTCTTCTATCCAGGTTTATTCTTCACTTTCTTGGTGTCCAGAGAAGGTGGAACAGTTAGGCGCCAACAGACTGCATCATGTCAGCTAGTTAAACCGATCCAAAGGGAATTTAAATTTAAGGGTCCCCCATCTGGATATCTAGAGTTGGCAGGAAACTGGACTTAGAAGAGAATATTAATACAATTTGAATACATTTTAAGCATTCTCTCTTTATATGTTCAAACTCATATGATACATGGATGTAAACACAAGTGCACCCACACCTAGAATTGACCAACAGAAAAATCCTCAGGGAGATAATTGTCCTAAAAAGATGATAATAGAAATAAATGATACAAATTTAAAAAATACAGACAATTTATAAATCCTAAATGCCTCTCCTGAGTCTCTTTGTAAAATAATTGTTTTACATAAGTATTAGGGAAAATGCATTATTAATTAGGTGTTGTATTTTTAATTATTATTTTATTTTTATTATATTAATTAGGTGTTGTAATTACCTGTCCAGTTTGCCGTCGTTTTCTCCTAGGCAGAATGGGTGTCCCTCCACTTCCCAAGAGAATGATCCCAGACTCATTCTTGGTGCTGAAGGACAGATTGATTTCTGTTCCAACATCAATAGGCACAGGAGACAGCTCTACAAAACCAGGCTTGGGGAAGCTAACTGTGTAAACATTCTTCAGGTAAAAGGAAAGAAGGGAAGAAAGCATTAGAAATGAATGAACCCTTAGTTTCTCCATCTCACTCACCCTTCGCAATGCACTCAAAGTTACTATGAAATATATTGTCATGCATGACAACTCAGAATGCATGAAAACTCTGTTATGCTTAAGAGCAACTGAAGAAATATTATTCCAAACTGTAACATTAAGTTAAAATAAAACTTTGGGGTTCTTCTTTTATTTTAGAACTTTTGATTTGAAATATAAAAGCCCATTACTGATTATCATTAATAGGTAACATTTTCTTCTGATTTAAATCTATCTTGCTAAATCTTCCTTGAAAACACTCTCATTGATCCCTTGAATCCTTTTACCAACTAATTGCTTATGTTTTATACCTAAGTCTGACCATGGTCTCTGTCTGCATTCTTTCTCAGTGATGAGTTGAGGGTAAAGATGTTCATTGTTACTAAATGTATAAAGACACTCTGGAGGAATGTTTAAAAAATCAGATACAATTTAAATTTTAAAAATAAATCAAATATTTCATAGTTTAATTTTCTTAAAATGAAAACAGTATCAGTCTTTGCTGATAAAATTGAAACAGTAACATTGTAGACAGTAACAAAGTACAAAAAGTAAGAGTGTAAAAATCAATCCCATCCCAAAGCTGTGTAGAAGCATATAACTTTCTATCGATATAATCCATTCATTCATGGATTCCTGCAGCCATGCAGTCATTCACTTGTTTTATCTTTTACAACCTTGCTCCTTTCCTCTCCTCTCCTCTCTGTATTCATACTGAATCATGACAGGTACTTTCATTTGTAACTTTTTTCTCACTTTATATGTGGGGGTATCTCTGTCAGTAAATTTAGATTTCAATCTCACTTTTAGTAGCAGGTCATTCCATTGTAGGAATGTGCAAGGATTTATTTAAGCAACCCCCTGTAGTTGGGCATTTATAGCGCTTAAAATGTTCATTTGAAAAGTCCTGGATTTTGCTGGAGTGAAAACAAGGAATCTTTTAATGCAGGATATTTTCCCCTGCAGTGTTCCAGGCCAAGTTAAGTGACATAAATGTTGTAAAATGTATAATCTGTTTTCGATTCCAATTTTCAAATCATAGAGTCTTGGATAGTTCAAATAAAACTACTGTGCAGACTTTTTAATATTTATCAAATATTTCAATTTCTGCTTCATATTTTAGTTGCAAATAATTCCTGGTTACTGAAAAGTACCTTTACAGAACCATCATTTCCTCGTATACAGGCTATTCATTTTCTGGACAGTTTTCCATTCTCATGTATATATCTTTTGCATGTGGATGAGAGTCAGGCTTTGGAAGATTAAAACTCTGAGCAAAAAGAGGTCAATATGGATTCTTAGAGATTAAATTCTGTATATACTTTCCTTTTTCCTATTCCCAAGCTTCTCAGGGTGGGTATCTATGGCTACTTGCGAGTCAGAGACTGTAACTAGGCACAGTGAAGACCCCATAAGTTCTGTTCCAGTCTTTAAACCTCATAGCTCAGTGGTGATTTTCTCTCTTTTCCCAAATCCCTTCGTCTCCCATCACAATGCTTTAAAATAATTTTAACTGGAGGAAGCAGCTAAAATGAATAGTTTGGTCATATCAGGATAATTAAAAATTTGTAAGTAGGATATATTTATAGACTTCCCTGGTGGCTCAGATGGTAAAGCATCTGCCTACAATGTGGGAGACCTGGGTTTGATCCCTGGGTTGGGAAGATCCTCTGGAGAAGGAAATGACAACCCACTCCAGTACTCTTGCCTGGAAAATCACATGGATGGAAGAGCCTGGAGGCTACAGTCCGTGGGGTTGCAAAGAGTCAGACACGGCTGAGCGACTTCACCTTACCTTACCTATGATATATTTACCATTTTATTTTTATTTATGTTTAAAAAATTACTTATTTATTTAGTTATTTATTTTTGGCTGCTCTGGGTCTTTGTTGCTGCATGCACACTCTCTCTAGTTGCAGTGAGTTGGGGCTACTCTCGAGTTGCTGTGTGTGGGCTTCTCATTGTGGTGGCTTCTCTTGTTGTGGAGCATGTGCTCTAGGGCACAGGTTCAGTAGTTGTGGCGCATGGGTTTATGCTCTGAAGCATGTGGGACCTTCCTGGCCCAGGGATGGAACCTGTGTCCCCTGCATTGGCAGGCAGATTCTTAACCACTGGACCACCATGGAAGTCTGGCATTTTCTTTTTAAAAACAAACTCATTACTTTTAGAATTCCAGATGGTGACTGCAGTGATGAAATTAAAAGACGTTTGCTCCTTGGAAGAAAAGCTATGACCAACCTACACAGCATATTAAGAAGCAGAGACATTACTTTGCCAACAAAGGTCCATCTAGTCAAAGCTATGGTTTTTCCAGTAGTCATGTAGGGATGTGAGAGTTGGACTATAAAGAAAGCTGAGCACAGAAGAATTGATGCTTTTGAACTGTGGTGTTGGGGAAGACTCTTGAGAGTCACTTGGACTGAAGGGAGATCTAACCAGCCCATCCTAAAGGAAATCAGTCCTGAATATTCATTGTAAGGACTGATGCTGAAGCTGAAACGCTAACACTTTGGCCATCTGATGTGAAGAACTGACTCATGTGAAAAGACCCTGGTGCTGGGAAAGATTGAAGGAAGGAGGAGAAGGGGATGACAGATGATGAGATAGTTGGATGGCATCACTAACTCGATGGACATGAGTTTGAGCAAGCTCCGGGAGTTGGTGATGGACAGGAAAGCCAGGTATGCTGGAGTCCATGGGGTTGCAAAGAGTCAGACATGACTGAGCGACTGAACTGAATTGAAAAATGTACTAATATTCGATGATTATTATCAGATTTTATTGGGTTGATCAGTAAGTTTGCTCAGGTTTTTTGTAACATTTTATGGAAAAATCTAAACAAAATATCTGGCCAATCAATATAAGAGAGAAGAGCTGTGACTTGCGTTTCTCTCTCTTACGGGTTAGTGCCTATTGAAGAGTCGGTGCAGAATAGTCAAGTGGAATCAGGGGCTGCTAGGCTGCTGCAGCGATAAAGAAAAGATACTGAAGATACTTGATAACAGGGGACTTTGCAGTCCCATCTAAGCCAAGTCTTTGCAGATGGTTCCCACTATGTGCCATTTTCAAAGAAAAGGAGGCTTGACTTCTAAGCTGTGGACAAGATGCTAAATACTAACGATCATGGTAGAAACTATTACTTGTTATTTGAGTAAACTCCTAACACATTCCAGAAAAAAATTAAGGTTGATAATAAAGCTATATAAAAGACAGGAAGGTAAACTAAATCTAATACAGATGACATGATAATGAGGAAAAGAAAAAAGTAGTGTTGGAAAGAAGAAAGAACCAGAAAAGAGATTAATATTAAAAAGTACATACTATGAAGTGGTGTACATGTGGAAAGATAGTTTGGAATCTTTTATAATACTGTTTTCCTAAGTTTAGTTGATCATGAGAATTTTTAGAAGTACTTCAATCTTGCTTTATCATTTATGCAGAGCTAAGGCTAGGGTTGGAGCTTCCTGGTGGCTTGGTGGTAAAGAATCTGCCTGCCAGTACTGTTTACAATAGCCAGGACATGGAAGGAACCTAGATGTCCATCGGCAGACAAATGGATAAGAAAGCTGTGGTACCTATACACAATGGAATATTACTCAGTTATTAAAAAGAATGCATTTGAATCAGTTCTAATGAGGTGGATGAAACTGGAGCCTATTATACAGAGTGAAGTAAATCAGAAAGAAAAACACTAATACATTATGCTGCTGCTGCTAAGTTGCTTCAGTTGTGTCCGACTCTGTGTGACCCCATAGACAGCAGCCCACTAGGCTCCCCCATCCCTGGGATTCTCCAGGCAAGAACACTGGAGTGGGTTGCCATTTCCTTCTCCAGTGCATCAAAGTGAAAAGTGAAAGTGAAGTCGCTCAGTCGTGTCTGACTCTTCGCAACTCCATGGACTGCAGCGTCCCAGGCTCCTCCATTCATGGGATTTTCCAGGCAAGAGTACTGGAGTGGGATGCCATTGCCTTCTCCACCAATACAGTATATTAATGCATATATATGGAATTCAGAAAGATGGCAACGATGACCCTATATGCGAGATAGCAAAAGAGACAGAGATGTAAAGAACAGACTTTTGGACTCTGTGGGAGAAGGCGAGGGTGGGATGATTTGAGAGATTAGCATTGAAACATGTATATTATCATATGTTAAATAGATCACCAGTCCAGGTTCGATGCTTGAGACAGGGTGCTCAGGGCTAGTGCACTGGGATGACCCTGAGGGATGGGATGGGGAGGGAGGGAGGAGGGGGGTTCAGGATGGGGAACACATGTACACCCATGGCTGATTCATGTCAATGTATGGCAAAAAACCACCACAATATTGTAAAGTAATTAGCTTCCAATTAAAAAAAAAAAAAGAATCTGCTTGTCAATGCAGGAGATATGGGTTCAATTCTTGGGTCAGGAAAATCCCCTGGAGTAAGAAATGGCAGCCCACTCCAGTATTCTTGCCTGGGAAATTCCATGGACAGAGGACACTGTTGGGCTACAGTTCAAGGGGTCGCAAAGTTGGACACGACTTAGCAACTAAAGAACAACAAGACTAGGGTCAGTAGGAATTCAAAACAGATTAACAAGAACTGGTTCCTGTAATAGACCCAAACTAAGTAAGTGAAATCTGATATGAAGGTATTTAGGAAGCCATTAGGAAGAGACCAACCTCCAATGAACATCCTTTGGTAACACCAACATAATCAGGGCTGCTAAGTATATTGTACGGAGTTCTTGAAATTTCAATATCTTTGAGGCAACCAGAATATTTCTTCACATTTACTTCTGGCCTGTTGAAAAGTTAAATGGAAAATAAAAGCAATATCATTAGGACAATGGCAATATAGTGTTTGTGACCACTGGATGCAAGCCATATGGAGCAAACTGATGCACAGGCAGGCGTATGTCTCTCAAACTGTGCACAGGTGCACACATGGACCCAGAAAACTATGCTTCCATTAGCTACTGGTTGGATAAGTGGATATCAGCACCAACTTGCATAAGGAGTCTTTAGGTAGCTCTTCATTCTCTCCTTTTAAAAAATAATCTCAACTATTGCATTTAAATACAAGGTATAGAAATTAACTGACTTCTTTTGAAGTGCTTCTTATGCATAATGAAATGTGTTTGTTTTTTTCCACCTAAGAGCAGACACTTGTACAGGACAGCATAATCATACTATACAATGAAAAACATTAAATAAAATCTTGCTCAAAATTTAAAAATCTGGAAACATTTATTTTGAAAAGATAATATTTCTTCCATTGAGACTTTTTTTTTGAAGGTTTAGCTGAGAATAAGATAATGTAATATTTCTCTAAAAATTTTAAGTCAAATAAAACCTGAGAAACATTCTTTTGGATTACAGTTTCAAAAAAGATACTTTAAGTTTACAAATTGACCCTAAAGTACTTATTCTGTATTGGAGCAGTAACAAAATAAAGCAACCAAAGGACAAAACATACATTTAATTTTTCCAATAAAGTTGAAAATGGCTTCAACACCCAAAAGACACTTGAATATTTACTTTTTGCTTACTACTTCTTAAAAAAGGATAAACATGCTAGCATGCTGTAAGTGCTTGATAAACACAAGTTAACAAGATGTTAACAGTGACACTTTTTTCATCTATAACAGCACTGTCCAGTAGAACTTTCTGTGATGATAGAAATATTCTTTCCTGCACTGTCCAAATCAGTAATGAGTAGCCATATATGTCTGCTGACACTTGAAAAGTAGCTCATGCCAATGAGAACCTGGATTTTTATTGCTATTTAATTTTCTTTCTTTTTCTTTTTTTGGTGACACTGCATGGCATATAGGATCTTAGTTCCCCAACTAGGGATCAAACTCATGCTCCCTGAAGTGGGAATGCATAATCTTAAACACTGGACAGCCAGCGAAATACCATTAAAAAAAATTTTTTTTTCTTTAACTTAAAGCTAAATAGCCACCGTGGCTAGTGGCTACCATATTGAACAGTGCAGGTCAACAGAAATAGAAAAAGTAATACTTTTTTTTAATGTTAATAAGCAACTCTAGGGGCTTCCCTGGTGGCTCAGTGGTAAAGAATCCACCTGCAATGCAGAAGCTGCAGGAGACGCAGGTTTGATCCCTGGGTGGGGGAGATCCCCTGGAGGAGGGCATGGCAACCCACTCCAGTATTCTTGCCTGGAGAATCCCATGGACAAGGAGCCTGGTGGACTACAGTCCATAGGGTCACAAAGAATTGGACATGACTGAAGTGACTTAGCATGCACTCAAGCAAGCAACTCTAAAAAGTGTCCAATCAATACCAGATATTATTCTTAGTAGGATAATGATGAACTCTCCTCAGTGTCCCATGGTGGCAGGATTCCTTTTTTTGCCTTAATAAAAAACATATGACATGGGGACAAACAGGGAGGCCAGCATATCAGACCCCTGGCAGTGTGTATCCGGTGATTTATCTCATGCTGGGTATTTGTTCTGTTTCTTTCTCTCTGGGACTTTTATTTTCTTTGATCATTTCCCACTTGTTCCCAAGGTCTTCCCCTTCTGTTCGGTCAGCTGGTTATTACAAAAACATGCCAGCTGGACAGTGAGAATCTTGCTTATATACTTCCTGTATAAAGTGAAGGAAGCCAGTGAACTTCATTCTCAGCATTCATTTGCTTCCTTGTTTGTTGAGAGGAGGTCTGATTTATCACAAGTTTCTCAGAGGTCTTATCAATAAAATAAATCACTCCTATAAGTTACACACTTCATTGTTTCAGGGAAATACAAAGAACCATTTCAAAACACAATGATTCAGCAAGCTCAACATTATGAAAATCACAGGGGATAAGTAATCACATATGGTGATCAAACTCCTAATGGTAACCACAGGCCTCTGTTTCCTCTGTTTGCCTCAGAGGCAAAATTACAAAGCTACACAGTGTCATTCCAGAGCCTTATTAGCATATACTTTCATTGAAAGCCAGCCTTTGCCTTTTAGCCATATCAGCAAACAGCACTTGACTGGTCCATGATGAAACAACTTATTTTTCCCCACATTTTTAGTTCTATATAGTCTAGTTTCTGGTATTAAAAATCTAGCCTTCGCTTTACAAATTTCTTTGATCAGCTCAGCTTCATTATATCCTTTTGGGAAATTTGGCACTGTTAGGTTTTCAAATACCAAAACATTCAGCTGTAACTCTAGCCAGACGGCGCCAGCCTTGCACACATCTCTGGGGTTTGATCAGCCACGTACAAGGGCCTGATGCTTAAAACTTCCAGGCTAATACTGCCCACCTGCAAATCGGAATTGAAATGCTCCTGAGAAGCTAGAATGACTGCAAACTTTCTCATCGTTAATGCAAACACTTGTTTTACATACAGTATTTCTAGAGGCTCCTTTTATCTGACTCCATACCTAAATTCTAAATAAACAAGGCAATAAAGAAGCAGCTTTGCCAAGAGGTGCAAGGGCCATGTAAACATGTGCATCTTTGCAGGCTTGCAAAAAGCAATCAGGCAGTAGTAAGCATTTGGGAGCACAGTTTCTTGTTCAGCAGGTAGTACAGTACCCGGGAGACCAGAGTCTGATGTTCAACCCAGAAGATCACTTTGGTCCCCAGAACTAGATTTGTGCCCATAAACCTGACCAGCTGCCCTTGGCCTGTGCTGCTGCAAGTGTGCACTAGAGGGCACTGTGCGTGGGCGAAACAAGTCAAACTGCAGCTCTGTGATGGTGGGTAAGCAGCAGCATTTTTGTAAGCAAAGGGCAGCATGAGAATCATCTCAGAATGCATTACTTGCTGGTGAAATGTCCTATGAATAAAGCTGGATAGGTGTCACTCTGCTTCTGCGTCACCGCTTTATCTAAGAAGCCACATTGACCCAACCCATGCACTAGAAGAAGGCATGCATAAATTTAAATTTTACCTTGCTTTCATACTAGGTCAAAGGGAAGAGAAAAAAATGATTTACTTATAATTGCATTTTCATTTAGTAAAACAATAAACTATAATCATAAATCTTTTAAAACAGCATTTCACAGAGATCTACAAAGGAAAGTAAAATACCACAAGAAAGGGAACCAGGCATATACCCTTGACTGTAACGAAAACAGAACCCAATGGTGACCGTCTCCCACACTATGCTCCTAGAAAATTTTTATTTTGGAATTGAATTTAAAGCACTCATGTTTATCATTTTTATTAATGGAAAATGAACAAATGTTCCTGTGCAGTAATATTCATGAATAGCTTATAAGGAGAGCTTATTGCCTTTTTGAACTTAACTTGAACTTAATATATATAAAATAATTCATGTCCATCACATCTTTCGCACTTTATCATAAGAAGATCTTGCCTGTGGCCAAATTACAGCTACGAATGCATGGCTCCTTGAGCAGTCACAAATATATGTCTCACAAATAAATGTCTAAAGATTGTTTTGAAATAATGTGTCATACCATAGAAATATTATAATTATGAAATGCTATACTGTGGAAGTAAAAAAAAAACACATTGTGGTAATAAAGACTTACTAGGTATGTAGTCTGCAAACTATTTAATAATACATAAACCCATCTCAGTTAAATTAACATATACACTTTTGTGGATAATTCCTAAAAATCACTTTATGGTAATTAAAACTACATTACCGCCAGAATAGATGATGCCATCTTTGGATAGCCTGATTTTGGCTACATTTAATTCACTCATAGAGAATTTAGTTAGTAATCTGGCAAAGCAAATCTTAGACTTGAACAATTTGCTAGATCCCCAGTATTTAAATAGTATCTGGAACATAGTAGATGCTTATCAAACACCTGTTGAATGAATAAACGGATTTTGGAGTAATAACTATGTCACTATTCAAATACATTGAATCTGCAATAATTTTTCTGCCAGACATTTAAAATCTAAATTCCTAACACAAATACAATATCATGTGGATGAACGCAGAGCCAGTTTATCTGCATTAAGCTTATCAAATTATACACTTGATAAACTGAACTGGTGTCTGGTTTATGAATTTAGATACAGAAAGAAACACAAACCTCAGTTTGCATGCTCAATATCATGAATGAGACTGAAGTTCTACTGCTCGTTTGAGAAATACGAAAAGAACTGACCATCATACTTCTCAGTTATTCTGAAACCATTCCAATTGTAATGTGTCTTTTTAGTGTAGAAACACTTAGGCAGGACTTTTGTACTAGCAAACTAAACAAAATAAAATGTAAAAATATGGTGGTCTATATTTATAGTAAATTCTTATGGTTTGGCCAAATCAATTCATCCTATCCAAAGTAGATTCAATTAACTTTTATTGAGCACCAAGTACTCTATAACTTTTATTTCTTATAGGCTGTTTTGTAACAAGCAGGAGATTAATGAAATATCACATGAAATATTTTCTGACACTTTTTAATTACTTCTATTTATTTTGGAGTTAATTAAACTATTAAACTAAATACATCTCCCCATCCGGCTATCTAAAAAATATATGTGAAGTTTTGAAAAATATTGACGTGGGCAAGAACAACTAATACTGCTTTAGCATCAAGTACATGGGAAAGTTCCATTACACTATTATGCTCGTGCTTAGCCATAAAGTAGGTTACACTCACAGTATCCCGGAACACTGACTAATTTTCAGAACACTCAGCAAAGTCAGTGCACCCTTATCTCTGGTGAATGTACAGCAGAAAGGCAATTACATTCAACTCCAGTTTCCACCTTTAATAACTTTTATACTTCTTTTTATCTCGTGACTGACGCTAAAGGTAACAGTGATTCCCATCCACCTCTTCAATAAAGATATCAAATTAATCTCTGTTTTTTAAATCCTGGTATTAACATGTAGCACAATTTTTTAGATTAGGCATTTTCTGCAACTAAAGGTTATACGATATTCCTGTTATAATTAAACTTCAGAACTCTATTGAGCATAGTGACCATTTAATTAAAATGTAATCCTTAGCCCTAAATATACATCAAATTACCTCAAGTTCCTCAGTGTTGGCAGACCACCAAAATATATTTTGTCATCTGCTTTCAAGTCAAGACCGAAGTTGTTCCCAGGAGATGAAGTTGCTATGTTCTCCTCCTGGTTAGTATCAATATCTACAATTGATATGTTGGCTGCAAAGGAAGGATAAAGTTTCACGTTTTTTTGAGCAATACCAACCACATCTATATTATTTCTGTTTCTTCAAGATACTTTTACTTTAATTCTCAAATTAACACTATAACTATATACAGCTTTTTAATAATTGCAGAAACTACAACATCAATAAAATACATTGTTATACGATCCACAAAGAAAGCATGAAAATAGTAGCCTGAACACAAACCAGTCAAGATAAAATAAAAATGTTTACAGGGACAACAGAGAACTCATTGACACAGTTTTCCATAATAAAAGTAGTTAGAAAATAAAATTAATATGTAATTAATGATAAGCAAATTGCCAACATCCGTTGGATCATCGAAAAAGCAAGAGAGTTCCAGAAAAACATCTATTTCTGCTTTATTGACTATGCCAAAGCCTTTGACTGTGTGGATCACAATAAACTGTGGAAAATTCTGAAAGAGATAGGAATACCAGACCACCTGACCTGCCTCTTGAGAAACCTATATGCAGGTCAGGAAGCAATAGTTCGAACTGGACATGGAACAACAGATTGGTTCCAAATAGGAAGAGGAGTATGTCAAGGCTGTATATTGTCACCCTGCTTATTTAACTTCTATGCAGAGTACATCATGAGAAACGCTGGGCTGGAAGAAGCACAAGCTGGAATCAAGATTGCCGGGAGAACTATCAATAACCTCAGATATGCAGATGACACCACCCTTATGGCAGAAAGTGAAGAGGAACTAAAAAGCCTCTTGATGAAAGTGAAAGAGGAGAGTGAAAAAGTTGGCTTAAAGCTCAACATTCAGAAAATGAAGATCATGGCATCTGGTCCTATCACTTCATGGGAAATAGATGGGGAAACAGTGGAAACAGTGTCAGACTTTATTTTTTGGGGCTCAAAAATCACTACAGATGGTGACTGCAGCCATGAAATTAAAAGACGCTACTGCTTGGAAGAAAAGTTATGATCAACCTAGACAGCATATTGAAAAGCAGAGACATTACTTTGCCAACAAAGTTCCATCTAGTCAAGGCTATGGTTTTTCCAGTGGTCATCTATGGATGCGAGAGTTGGACTGTGAAGAAAGCTGAGCACTGAAGAATTGATGCTTTTGAACTGTAGTGTTGGAGAAGACTCCTGAGAGTCCCTTGGACTGCAAGGAGATCCAATCAGTCCATTCTAAAGGAGATCGGCCCTGGGATTTCTTTGGAAGGAATGATGCTAAAGCTGAAGCTCCAGTACTTTGGCCACCTCATGTGAAGAGTTGACTCACTGGAAAAGACTCTGATGCTGGGAGGGATTGGGGGCAGGAGGAAGATGGGACGGCAGAGGATGAGATGGCTGGATGGCATCACTGACTGGATGGCCGTGAGTTTGAGTGAGCTCCAGGAGATGGTGGAGGCCTGGCGTGCTGCGGTTCATGGGGTCGCAAAGAGTCGGACACGACTGAGCAACTAAACTGAACTGAATGATAAGATAAATATTTAACTAGAAATCAGACTGTGAATTAGAAATAAACACAATTTGTGATTCTGTCTGTACATTTCAGTATCCACAGAAGTACTTTGGCTGAGGATCATCCCTAGAGGAATGAGGATGAGGTGGTTGTGCCTGGAAGTGGAGAGATGGGAATGTTTGATTTTGCAAGATGACAGGATCCACATCCATTGTAAACTACATTTTAGATGGAGGATGCTGAGTGTTTCAAGAGAGGTACAGTTTTCATTGCTTATTGCTTTTCTCTCAGGTCTCTAAATGTACTTCCAATATGATGAGGATAAGAATTTAGAAATAGAAAGGAAAAAGGAAAAAAAGAGAGACTCTTCTCTGTTTAAACTGCTTTGTTCAGAGAGCAGATGTGAACACTTTATCTCACTGATTTTTACCCTCTTCATTCTTAAGAGTCAGGCTAGGTTCTCTCTGAATTATGTGGTATCTCACCATAATATTTGCCTAGGCCCAACATTTAACTGCTTCATATATTTTGGATCCTTGATGCATACTGAGGCATTGGTTCATTAACAAGACAAATTTGGCCTCTAAATCTTTGCCCGATATAACATCTGAATTAGCAAGGGTCTAAAAATGGCCACTTGAACCAATGGGTTTTAAGGGCATTTCGAAGTGTTTATTCTTTGGAGCATTAGTTTCAAATAAATATGACAAACACTAAGTTAAGCAAATTTAAACACAGATCTTAATTTAATGGCTGCTCAGATCTTGCAACATGCTAATATGAAAAGTAATGCTCCAAAAAAGGGACACAGAACAAGAAGTATTTCTCAAGTTTGTTTGACCTTGAAATATTATTATTTTCTCCCAACTCACCATTTTTTAGAAGAGTGTTCTTTGAAAAATAAAGAGAAATATCAAACTCTGAAATTCCATTGTAATCTGTAGCCCTTGCATTTCAAAAGGAAGTATCCTCAGTAAAACCAAACATAACTACCTTAAAAAATATCTAAAATAAAATACCCAAACCTATTAACACCTCAGATCCTCGAAGAATTTTATAAAGATAAACAAAAAAAATTACTTGAAAAATAAGTGCCTAATTAAAAATTATTAAGCAAGTTAAGATTTTAAAAAGTTAATTACTTTCTAGCACATATCAATTTCATACTCACATATCTTTTTGACCAGACTGGTGGCTAAGATAAAAAAGATTTATAAAAATGTTTTCAAAACTTTTTCCATACATATTCTTTTTTTTTTTTTTTTTTAATCCAGATCAGCAAAGAAGTTTTCACATAGGGCTGTTGACTGGAATGTGAAAATAGCCTTTTTTCTATAGACCTGGTATACATTTTAATAATGTCTGTGAAAATGAGATGTTGTCTCTTTATCATAGGTAAGTCAGTGATTGGAGGTAGTTTTCCTCCTTATCCCTGAGTGAATATATACATTTTTAGAAATCATTCTAAGAAAACTGATTAAAAAGCAGAAACACAATTGAAGTGAAACTCACTGGTCCACTGAAGTATTAGCTTCGGTATTGAGACATAGGATGGCATATTTACTGATTTAAAGGGTTCTACTCTGTCCTTCATGAGTGACAGCTATGGAGTGGGTTCTGCTATGGAATGCTAACACTTGCTTTTATTCCTTGCCCTATTTCTTTCCCTTACAGAATAACAATTAACATAAAAGTTTAGAGTTGATGAGTTCAGACATCATTTATGGATAAACAGGGAATTAAGGGTTTTATTCAATACTAGACACAGAGTAGGAACTTAACAAGTATTTTATAATCAATACTGAGTTGTTATAAAGGAGTTGTTTTCACTTTGGCAGTTCTTTTCTTCTTTTAGTCCACTGAAAATCTAAATGATCAATTTTGCGTCCCTATCAATGCACTGACTCAGAAGGTGGGAGTGCTTCCTGAAAAAGACAGTTTGAACTTCAAGGGACAGTGGTTTTACAAACTAGCTGAGAATAACTTGTGTAAAACAAATAATCAGGTATCTGAAAAGGAGCAATAGCCTTACTTGAATTCCTATCTCACTACTCCATGGATTCTGACCTTGCTAAAACCCACAGTGTCCTCCCTACATCCAAACCCTATGGGGTCCTTTGGTCCTTACCTTAATCCAAATCTGTGCAGTATGTGAGGTTAATATTTCCATCCTTCTAGAATTTTCCTCCTTTGACTTCCATGATACCAACTTCTCTAGCTTCTCTTGCCTTTCCAACCTCAT
Source organism: Bubalus bubalis (assembly GCF_019923935.1). Classification (NCBI taxonomy): domain Eukaryota; kingdom Metazoa; phylum Chordata; class Mammalia; order Artiodactyla; family Bovidae; genus Bubalus; species Bubalus bubalis. The sequence continues at coordinate 36,468,183 of NC_059166.1, forward strand.
TCTCAGTCTCCTTCCCTGAAACCCTATTTTTCTGAACACTTCTGAAATGTTGACAGTCACCAGAGTGCTTTCAATTGGCTATTTGTCAGGTTTCAGCTATCTGGGTAGCCTCAAGTTTATATTTACTTACTATATGTTGATCACTCAGAAATATACATACCTGGACCTGATTTTTGCCTAAAAATCCACATTCAGCAGGTGATTCATTATATACCTCCCCAGCTGATGAATATTAATTAAAATTAAAATTAAAATTGTTATCTTTTTACTCCCAGATCTGTATTATTTATTTTATCTGGTAGCACTAAGACCCCTACCCAATCTCTTAATTAGACAGTCATCTTTTCTCCTCACCATTCTATATCTTACCAATCAACAGCCCTACTAATTTCATCTAAATAACTCTATTATCTGTTCTCTTTAAACAATTATTTATTTTATTTTTCAATGTGTTGCATGGCTTTATGAGCTTCCCTGGTGGCTCAGTAGTAAAGAATCCACCTGCCAGGATTTGATCCCTGGGTCAGGAAGATCCCCTGGAGAAGGAAATAGAAACCCACTCTACTATTCTTGCCTAGAAAATCCCAAGGACAGAGGAGCCTGGGGGCTATAGTCTGGGGGTGGCAAAAAGTCAAACACGACTGAGTGACTGAGCACACACGCACGCATGCCTATAGGAACTCAGTTCCCTGATGTGGGACTGAACCCAGCCATAGCAGTGAAAGCCTGGAATCCTAACTATTAGGCCCCTAGGGAACTCACTCTGTTTTATTTTAAAACACTTTTATCAACGTAAAACTGACATGGTATAATTTGTCCATGTTTAAAATATACAATTTTACAAGTTTTGAGATCTCTATACATCCATGAAATGCTGCTGCTGCTGCTGCTGCTAAGTCGCCTCAGTCGTGTCCGACTCTGTGCGACCCTGTAGACGGCAGCCCACCAGGCTCCCCGTCCCTGGGATTCTCCAGGCAAGAACACTGGAGTGGGTTGCCATTTCCTTCTCCAATGCATGAAAGGGAAAAGTGAAAGTGAAGTTGCTTAGTCGTGTCTGACTCTTTTCGATCCCATGGACTGCAGCCTACCAGGCTCCTCTGTCCATGGGATTTTCCAGGCAAGAATACTGGAGTGGGTTGCCATTGCCTTCTCCATCCATGAAATGATCACAGTCAAAAAATTGAGCATGTCAATCACTCCAGTAGTTTCCCTAAGTCTCTTTATCATCCTTCCTTCCACTGTCCCTCCCTATGAAACCCTATCCACAAATATTCTCTAGCTGCTTACTGTGACTATATGTTAGTCTGTGTTTTCTATATAATTTTTACATAAATGTACTTTTTTGTCTGACTTCTTTTACTCAGAAAAATTATTTTGCTATTAATCTATTTTGTGTGGATATTAATAGTTCATTATTTTCTTTTACCACTAAACAATATTCCATTGTATGGATATACACCAATGTGTATATCCATTCAACTGCTGATGAATGTTTGCATTGTTTTTTGTTTTTTTGAGTATCACAAATAAAGGTGCTATAAATTTCCTGGTACAAGTCTCTCTGTGGATATATACTTTCACAAATCTTGGGTGAATATTTAGGAGTGGAATGGTTGTTTCATATGACACGTCTATATTAAACCTTTAAAGAAAGTGCCAACCTGTTTTCCAATGTGGCTGTACCATTTTTACATCCTTGTCAGCAGTGCATAAGAATTCCACTTGCTTGACATCCTTGCCAGCCCTGGGTATGTTCAGTCTTTTTAATTATAGACATTCTAGTAACCGTATAGTGGTATCACACTGTGGATTCATTTTGCATTTCTCTGCTGTCAAATCCCACTGCAACTCTTATTTCAAGCCATCATTTATCTCCTGTCTGAACTATTATTGTTCTTAATTGGTCACTCTGCCTCCAGTTTAATCTTCTGAAAATTTACTTTTCTTATTTCTCCTCTCTCTGATTATTTCCTTATAGCTCCCTTTGTGGGGCCTTCCTTTACTATACTGCTTCGATATTGCTGTTTGCTCCAGGGCTTTGGATAACTGGTTTTTCTCATCTCTATTAAGCTACAACTATTTAAAACATAATGCTTCGCAGCCATCCATCTTTCCCCTAGAACTCTGTTAATCCTCAGATACACATAATGAATTGCCTGTCAATTACATGGCTTCCTTAGGTTGCTAAAGATACTAAGAGTTCCTTTAATACAACATGTCTAAAATAAAGCTTTTCTAAGCTTTAAAAAAGCTAATAAAGCTCTAATAAAGCTTTTCTAAAGTTCTTTTCTAAAATCTATGTTTCTTCTTGCATCCAATTCCTTGGTAAATGGCACTGATTTTTTTTTGTTGTTGTTATTTTAAGAAAAATAAAGCAATTATTTAAAAAAACCTCACTCTCCACATTAAGTATTTCATAAAGCTTCTCAATTTAAAAATGCTTAATATCTTTCAACTCCATTCTTTCCTATTCATTCTCATAGTTTCATTCTCCTTGCTCTTCCACTGGTTTTCCTACAGATTGCAATGGGATCTGAAATTGTCACCAATCTACCCTCCAAGTTGCTGCTAGAGAAACTTCACTAAAACACAAATCTGGTAGTATCACACTCTTGATTAAAACTCTTAGTAGTTCTTTCCCTATAGCTTTCAGGAAGAGTTGAAACTCCTTACAGTAAGTCCCCTACATACAAACCTTCAAGTTGTGAACTTTCAAAGATGCAAACGTGTGTATGCGTGTCCAATCACGTAGTTAATTCCTGTGTATACTGTACGTCATGTGTGTGCATCCACCACCAGCAGTTGTGGTCTTGTGTACTTTACTGTACAGTACTGTATAGAGTACAGCAGTACAATATTATCTTTATTTCAAGCTCTGAACATGTGCCATCAGGGTCAGGTGTGAATGAAATTGCAGCTTGCCTCTCCTCCGTCTCCGATTGTTGACAACACTTCAGCTCTACCATCTCCCACCTCTTTTTCCCCCAGTCAGTAAATCTTTGTGCCTGTTCACTTGATGCCAGCCCCTGTATGCCAGCTGTTGTACTGTACCACTGTACTTTTCAAGGTTTTGTACTGTAAGATTAAAAATATTTTATTTTTGTGTGTGTGTTTTTAATGTACTATTTGTGTGAAAAGTAACATAAACTAATTACAGTACAGCACTACATAGCCAACTCTGTTGGCTGGGTATCTAGGCTAACTTTTTTGTACTTACAAACAAATTGGACTTACAAATGTGCTCTTGGAAGAGAACTTGTTTGTATGTAGGAGAATTACTATAGTTCAGCTCAGGCCAGTGCTAGGTCACTTCAGTCATGTCCTACTCTTTGCGATGCTATGGATCATAATATGCCAGCTGTCTCTGTCCATGGGATTCCCCAGGCAAGAATACTAGAGTGGAGAGAACAAGATGGCAGAGGAGTAGGTGGACATGGAGTACATCTCTCTCCAAGGATACACCAGGAATACACCTTCAGACACAATACACTCTCTAGCTGAGAGTGGACAAGAGTACCTGACCAGGGGAAAAGAATATATTAAATCATGCAAAACCTGAGATCAAGCCCTGAGCCTTTGGAGTGGGAGCACTGACTCCAAGACCCTAGACTACCAGAGAACTAATCCTAGAGAGTATCAAATTGTGAGAAATCACACAAAGGAAAACACTTGAATACAAGACCTGGTATCACCCAACCACCAATAGCACCCTGTGAAGGATGCCTCATCTAAACCACAAACAAAACAAAAATACAAACCCAGTAATCATTAGACAGGATTACCAACTCACTCAGCCTTGCGTATCAGAGGAAAAACAAACAAACAAAAACTCAGCACAAATCTCACCCTATACAAAGCTTACACAAACCAGTGGACCGACCTTAGGAGGGCAGAAACCAAAAGGAAGAAAGAATTCAACCTTGAAGTCTGGGAAAAGGAGACCTCAAACACAATAAGTTAAAAAAAAGTAATGAAAAGGCAGAGAGATACTACACAAATGAAGAAACAAACTAGAAACACAGATGTCCAAATAAATGAAGAGGAAATAGGCAAACTACTTAAAAAAGAAATCAGAATAATAATAGTAAAGATGATAAAAAAAAAAAAAAACCTTGAAAACAAAATGGAGAAAATGCAAGAATCAATTAACAAAGACCTAGAAGAATTAAATAATTAACATACAGAGACAAACAACACAATTACTTAAATTAAAAATAGTCTAGAAGGAATTAATAGAAGAAAAGCTGAAACAGAAGAATGAATCAGTAAGCTGAAAGATAAAATGGTGGAAATAACTTCTGATGAGCAGAATAAAGTAAAAAGAATGAAAAGAACTGAGGATAGTCTCAGAGACCTCTGGGACAATATCAAATGCACCAACATTCGGATTATAGGGGTCCCAGAAGAAGAGAAAAAGAAAGGATATGAGAACATTTTTAAAGAGATTATAGTTGAAAATTTTCTCAACATGGAAAAGGAAATAGTCAATCAAGTCCAAGAGGCACAAAGAGTTCCATACAGGATAAACCCAAGGAGAAATACACCAATACACATACTAATCAAACTAACAAAGACTAAACACAAATAAAGAATATTAAAAGCAGCAAGGGAGAAGAAACAAGTAATATACAAGGGAAACCCCATATGCTTAACAGCTGATCTTTCAGCAGAAACTCTGCAGGCAAGAAGTGAATGGCAGTATATATTTAAAGTACTGAAAGAGAAAAATCTACAACCAATATTATTGTACCCGGCAAGGATCTCATTCAAAATTGATGGAAAAATAAAAAGCTATTCAGAAAAGCAAAAGTCAAGAGAATTCAGTACCACCAAACCAGCTTTACAACAAATGTTAAAGGGACTCATATAGTCAAGACATACAAGAGAAGGAAAAAGATCTACAAAATCAACCCAAAACAATAAAGAAAATGGCAATAGAAACATATATATCAATAATTATTTCACATGTAAATGGATTAAATGCTTCAACCAAAATACACAGACTGGCTGAATGGATAAAAAAACAAGACCCATATATATGCTGTCTATAAGAAACCCACTTCAGACCTAAAGACACATATGGACTGAAAGTGAGAGGATGGAAAAATATATTGCATGCAAATGGGAAGCAAAAGAAAGCTGGAGTAGCAGTCCTCATATCAAAATAGACCTTAAAATAAAATTGAATAAAATATCTCTTTTAATCACAAGAGATAAGGAAGGACACTACATAATGATCAAGGGATCAATCCAAGAGGAAGACATAACAATTGTAAATACCTATGCACCCAACATAGAAGCATTTCAATACATAAGACAAACACTAACAGACATAAAAAGAGAAACTGATAGTAACACAACAATGGTAGGAGACTTTAACACCCCACCGCACCAAAGGACAGATCATCAAAACAGAAAATTAATGAGGAAACACAAGTATTAAATGATACATTAGATGAGATGGATCTCATTGATATCTTCAGGACATTCCATCCAAATGCAGAAGAATACACCTTCTTCTCAAGTGCACATGGAATGTTCTCTAGGATAGACCACATCTTGGGTCACAAATCAAACCTCAGTAAATTAAAAAAAATTGAATTCACATCAAGCATATTCTCCAACCACAACACTATGAGACTAGATGTCAATTACAAGAAAAAAATTGTAAGAAACACAAATACATGGAGATTAAACAACACATTTCTAGATAACCAACAGGTTACTGAAGAAATCAAAAAACTCCTAGAAACAAAGGACAATGAAAACATGACAACTCAAAACCTGTGGAATGCAGCAAAAGCAGTTCTAAGAGGGAAGTTTATAGCAATACAATCCTACTTCAAGAAACAAGAAAAACATCATATAGACAGCCTAATTTCACACCTAAAACAACTGGAAAAAGAAGAACAAAAACACCCCAAAATTACTAGAAAGAAATCATAAATATCTGAGCAGAAATAAATGAAAAAGAAATTAAGGAAACAATAGTAAAGATTAATAAACTAAAAGCTGGTTCCTTGAGAAGATAAACAAATTGACAAACCATTAGCCAGACTCATCAAGAAAAAAAGAGAGAAGAATCAAATCAACAAAATCAGAAATGAAAAAGGAGAGGTTACCACAGACAATGCAGAAATGCAAAGGATTATAAGAGACTATTATGAACAACTATAAGGCAATAAAATGGATAACCTGGAAGAAATGGACAGATTCTTAGAAAAGTTCAATCTTTCAAGACTTAACCAGGAAGAAATAGAAATTATGAACAACCCAATCACAAGCACTGAAATTGAAGCTGTGATCAAAAATCTCCCAAAAACCATGAGCCCAGGACCAGATGGCTTCATAGGAGAATTCTATCAAACATTTAGAGAAGAGCTAATGCCTAAAAAAACTGCAGAGGAAGGAACATTCCCAAACTCATTCTACGATGCCACCATCACCCTGATACCAAAACCAGGAAAAGAGAACAGAAAAAAAGAAAACTAGAGGCCAATATCTCTGATGATCATAGATGCAAAAATCCTCAACAAAATTTTAGCAAACAGAATTCAGCAACACATCAAAAAGCTCATTCACCATGATCAAGTCGGGTTTATTCCAGGAATGCAAGGATTCTTCAATATACACAAATCAATCTATGATATACCATATTAACAAATTGAAAGATAAAAATCATATGATCATCTCAATAGATGTAGAAAAGCCTTTGACAAAATTCAGCACCCATTTACGATTAAAACTCTTCAAAAAAAAAATGGGCATAGAAGGAACCTACCTCAACATAGTAAAGGCCATATATGATAAGCCTATAGCAAACATTATTCTCAATGGTGAAAACACAGCATTCCCCCTAAGATCAGGAACAAGACCAGGGTGTCCACTTTTACCACTATTATTCAACATAGTTTTGGAAGGCCTGGCTATAGCAATCAAAGAAGAAAAAGAAGTAAAAGAATCCAGATCAGAAAAGAAATAAAGCTCTCACTGTTTGCAGATGACATGATACTGTACATAGAAAACTCTAAAGATAGTACCAGAAAATTACTAGAGCTAATCAGTGAATTTAGCAAAGTTGCAGGATACAATATCAATTACAGATATCACTTGCATTTCTATATACTAACAATGAAAAATCAGAAAGAAAAATTAAGAAATCATTATCATTCACCACTGAAACAAAAAGAATTAAATATCTAGGAATAAACTTACCTAAGAAAACAAAAGAACTGTACACAAAAAAGTATAAGGCACTAATGAGAGAAATCAAAGATGACATAAACAGATGGTGAGATATTCCATGTTCCTGAGTAGGAAGAATCAATATTGTGAAAATGACTATACTACCAAATGCAATCTACAGGTTCAACGTGACCTCTATCAAATCACCAATGGCATTTTTCACAGAACTAGAACAAAAATTTCACAATTCATATGGAAACACAGAAGACCCAAAAGAGCCAAAGCAGTCTTGAGAAAGAAGAAGGGAGCTGGAGAAATCAACCTTCCTGACTTCAGATTACACTACAAAGCTACAGTAATCAAGACAGTATGGTACTGGCACAAAAACAGAAAGAGAGACCAGTGGAACAAGATAGAAAGTCCAGAAATAAACCCATGCACCTATGGGTACCTTATTTTTGACAAAGGAGGCAAGAATATACAAGGGGGCAAAGACACCTCTTCAATAAATGGTGCTGGGAAAACTGGACATCTACATGTAAAAGAATGACATTAGAACACTTCCTAACACCACACACAAAGATAAACTCAAAATGGATTAAAGACCTAAATTTAAGACCAGAAACTATAAAGCTCTTAGAGGAAAACACAGGTAGAACACTCGATGACATAAACCAAAGCAATATCCTCTATGACCCACCTCCTAGAGTAATGGAAATAAAAACAAAAGTAAACAAGTGGGACCTGATTAAACTTAAAAACTTTGCACAGCAAAGGAAACTATAAGCAAGATGAAAAGACAGCCCTCAGAATGGGAGAAAATAATAGTAAGTGAAACAACTGACAAAGGATTCATTTCCAAAATATACAAGCCGCTCATACCAGAAAAACAAACAATCCAATCAAAAAGTGGGAAAAAGACCTAAACAGATATTTCTCCAAAGAAGACATACAGATGGCTAACAGACACATGAAAAGTTGCTCAACATCACTCATTGTTAGAGAAATGAAAATCAAAACTAAAATGAGATATCACTTCACACCGGTCAGAATCAGTTCAGTTCAGTCGCTCAGTCATGTCCGACTCTTTGCGACTCCATGAATCGCAACACGCCAGGCCTCCTTGTCCAACGCCAACTGCCAGAGTCTACCCAAACCCATGTCCATCGAGTCAGTGATGCCATCCAACCATCTCATCCTCTGTCATCCCCTTCTTCTGCCCTCAATCTTTCATCAGGGTCTTTTCAAAGCAGTCAGCTCTTCACATCAGGTGGTCAAAGTATTGGAGTTTCAGCTTCAGCATCAGTCCTTCCAATGAACACCCAGGACTGATCTCCTTTAGGATGGACTGGTTGGATCTCCTTGCCATCCAAGGGATTCTCAAGAGTCTTCTCCAACACCACAGTTCAAAAGCATCAATTCTTCGGTGCTCAGCTTTCTTTATAGTCCAACTCTCACATTCATACATGACTACTGGAAAAAACATAGCCTTGACTAGATGGACCTTTGACAAAGTAATGTCTGTGCTTTTTAATATGCTGTCTAGGTTGGTCATAACTTTCCTTCCAAGGAGTAAGCATTTTTTAATTTCATGGCTGCAATCACCACCTGCAGTGATTTGGGAGCCCCCAAAAATAAAGTCAGCCACTGTGGCCATCATCAAAAAGTCTACAAACAATAAATGCTGGAGAGGGTGTGGAGAAAAGGGAACACTCTTGCACTGTTGGTAGGAATGTAAACTGAGACAGCCACTATGGAAAATGGTGCCGGGAGCCGGCGAGAGACATTCCACTCGTGACAAAGGTCATGAGGAAGGGGGCTCGGCATACGCAAAGGCGGGATCGAGCCTCGGGAGTGCCCCCGGATATTCTCGAGCATCTACCCCCCAAAAAACCAGAGTCTGCCTACTTTATTGCTTTGTGCTCTCACCTCTGACTTTACTGGGGGCTGTCCCCCACCACCATCTCACTCTCTCTGTCAAAGAGTTAACTTACAGCTCCAATTAATAAAGTTCCTGGGCAATTAGGAGTGTTTAAATCCAAACCCCTCAGATGGCTCTCTAACTCGCCTGACAAGTTTACCCGGACACCTACAGCTATGCATACGATTGTTTACAGTCTCCCAGCCTCCAGAGGCACGGGAAGCTTAAGATATTCAAATAGCTTAGAGCCTCTCAGAGAATTAGAAGCTGTCAGAATAAAACTAGTAAAAGATTTCATTGATGAGCCAATGTTTGTTGCCAAGTTTTCACATCCCTTAAATTGTATCCTTGAATGTGCATTAATTAATATAGTTGGTATGTAGAAAAAATAAGTAGTGGCCTTAGTGTTAGTAACTTTAGACCCTTAAGGTAGTAAATTCTTTCTTTTGTAAACCCATTACACATCCACCCTATAGGAACGTAATCTTATCTTCGGAAGATGGCGCCAAACCTTAGAATAATTACTCTTAGAGAAAATAAGTCTTTGTTGATAAGTCCTTGTCAAGAGTCATAAAATGTTAATAGGCCTCTGGCCAGAAGATGATGTAAATCACCTAAACCATTTGTATACGATAAATCTGCAGGAAAGAAACCCTGGTTTTTGATAAGCATCAAAGACTGCTGATTTTGCATCCCCTATTGTCCTCTATGTGTAACTTAGGGTATAAAAGCCCCTGTTGAAAATAAAGCTATGGGCCTTGCTCACCAACGCTTGGTCTCCCCATGTCATTCTTCCCTTTAACTTCCAGCTGACTGTCCATCTGGAGCGTGGATGTCCTCTGCGACCATTTATTTGCCTGGGCTTCTAAGACCCACTCGAGAAGGTGTCTAAGGTGGGGCACCTTCCGCTATTCGAGAGGGCGCCTGCGGCCTCCGTGGTCAGAGCTAACCTGGTGTCACGGGTTATATTGATTTTCCGCATAAACCAAGCCACTCAGCTTCTTTTCTCCACTGAATTTTCCTACTGAGCTATCCTCATTCTATTCCTCTTTATTATATCTAATTAACATTTGAATAGGTCGCCTAGCCGTCTCTCCTTCGAAGACCCTGGATCAGCCGGGGCTGGACCCCGGCAAAATGGTATGGCGATTCCTTAAAAAAATAAGAATAAAACTACCATATGACCCAGAAATCTCACTCCTAGGCATATACCCTGAGGAAACCAAAATTGAAAAAAACACATGTATCCCATTGTTCACTGCAGCACTATTTACAATAGCTAGAACATGGAAGCAACCTAGATGTCCATCGACAGATGAATGGATAAAGAAGTTGTGGTACATATACACAGTGGAATACTCAGCCATAAAAGGGAATGCATTTGAGTCAGTTCTGATGAAGTGGATGAAGCTAGAAACTATTACACAGAGTGAAGTGAGTCAGAAAGAGAAAGAGAAATACTGTATTCTAATACATACATACGGAATCTAGAAGAATGGTACTAAAGAACTTATTTATAGGGCAGCAATGAAGAAACAGACATAGAGAATAGACTTATGGACATGGGGAGAGGGGAGAAGAGGGTGAGACATATGGAAAGAGTAACATGGAAACCTATATTACCATATGTAAAGTAGATAGCCAATGGGAATTTGCTGTATGGCTCAGGAAACTCAAACAGGCACTCTATATCAACCTAGAGGGATGGGATGGGGAGGGAGATGGGAGGGAGGTTCAAAAGGGAGGGGATATATGTATATCTACAGCTGATTCATGTTGAGATTTGACAGAAAACAACAAAATTCTGTAAAGCAATTATCCTTCAATAAAAAAAAAAAAAAGAATACTAGAGTGAATTGCCATGCCCTCCTCCAGGGGATCTTCCCGACCCAGGGATGGAACTCATGTGTCTTAATGTCTCCTGCATTGGCAGGCAGGTTCTTTCCACTAGTGCCACCTGGGAAGCCCAGTTTAGCTCATAAGGCCTTTTATAAACTGGCTTTGTTATCTCCAGCCTTATCTGATCATTCTCTGCCACCATTCATCCTCTTAGCCTATGGACTTACTTATAGTTCCCAAAGCATTTCCCAAAGTGTGTTCAGCCAAATGCTGATAAGGTATGGAAGGATTTTGGTGATCAGAGAAGTTGCAGAAATGTCAGATTAGAGTTAAACTTTTTTCTGAGCTACTGTCCAGAGTCTATAAATGTGCCTTGTGCCTCTCTTGCTTGGGAAAAATGTATACAGACAGCTATTCCAATTAATTAAACAAATGCAAAACCAGTTTTTGTCCAAACTGAGGAGTTTCTCCAGGGTTTCCTGTTCCAAGGAAAAGCAGTTGGAGAATGATATATGATGTTGTATTAATATTATGCTCCCCGAGACCTCCAGGATTTCACACAACGTTCAATTTTCTGAATTGTTCAAAGGAGTTTTTCACCCACAGAACTCCTCAGCTCCTGCCCGTGCATCAGGGCACTCCCCTGAGGGCTGACCTCTGGATCTGACTTGAGTGTTTCTCTCTTCTGAGATTTCCAGCCTGCGTACATATCTCCATATGGTAATTAGCTTTCTACTCTAACTGCTGATTGACTTGTCTGTCTTCCCCTTTAGACTGCAAGTTCCTTAAAGACAGGGGCTTATCACAGACTTCACTTTGTTCTTGCCTAATAATTACTGGGCTTCCCTAGTAGCTCAGCTGGTAGAGAATCCCCCTTGAAATGCAGGAGTCCCTGGTTCGATTCCTGGGTTGGGAAGTTCCCCTGGAGAAGGGAATAGGCTACCCACTCCAATATGTTTGGTCTTCCCTGGTGGCTCAGATGGGAAAGAATCTGCCTTCAATGAGGGTGACCAGGGTTGGGAAGATACCCTGGACAAGGGAATGGCTATCCACTTCAGTATTCTTGCCTGGAGAATCCTTATGGACAGAGTAGCCTGACAGGCTACAGTCCATGACATGACTGTGGTTGTATCTGCCAAACACCTAGTAAGCACAGCACAGTACTTAACTAGGTGTTTGGCAGATATGTGTTAAATATAGGAATGAAAGACGGTACAAGGTTATATCTAAATTTTTGTGAAATGTCACAGTGGCATATTCAAAATGAATTAAGTCTAGTAATATAAACAGAAGAATCAAAGTTTAATTTGCAGATACAAGCAATGCCATAGTGCCCAGAATTAGGGGAATTATACTAAGACAACAATAGCTGCACACTGACACCTGATAGTCTTGGATTTCTGTCCTGGTTGTAAGATTTTAGGTATAAATGTTTGGGACCACATGTAAGCTTGAGTCTACATTTTCTTTTCTCTGCTGCTGCTAAGTTGCTTCAGTCGTGTCCGACTCTGTGCGACCCCATGGACTGCAGCCTACCAGGCTCCCCCGTCCCTGGGATTCTCCAGGCAAGAACACTGGAGTGGGTTGCCATTTCCTTCTCCAATGCATGAAAGTGGAAAGTGAAAGTGAAGTCTCTCAGTCATGTCCGACTCTTAGCGACCCCATGGACTGCAGCCCACCAGGCTCCTCCATCCATGGGATTTTTCCAGGCAACAGTACTGGAGTGGGGTGCCATTGCCTTCTCCACCAGAACAAAATACATGAACAAATGAAATAATGTTTGGGAAGTGTTTTGAAAATGTCCTAGAACATAAAAATGTTACATCATTATTAATCAATTATTAGCTTGTCCACATACACATTTTTGGCACTTTCAAAAAGCTAAGGATTGGTAGCTGTGCTCTATTGCCTGTACAAATTCTATCTGTGGGCCATTCTAAAGGAAACATCTTGGCAAAACGGGAAGAAAAGGAAAGCATACAAGCTTTTCAAATCTACTACAGGATATAATTTTACAAGTTGTAAGATAGGTTTATGCTTTCAAATTAAGCTCTCACTTTCAAAAGAAAATGACAGAGAATCATTTGGCTCTTCAATCAGTCATGTCTAACCCAAACCACCTGTAATCTAAGCCAAAGAAATGACTGTATCAATTTTTCACAGAATTTGTGAGTACCTAAAGTGACAGACAGGGTCTTCATGATTAGATACGTGGGAGCTTTGGATAGCATGATTAAGGCTCAGAGTGCATTATTACTATAAAAACTCACCTTGTTTTTGAATTCTTGACAAGGTGAATGATTTCCATTTCCCGTCATTATGGTTTTGATTGCTGACAACGGAAGCCATTCCTGAACCCAGATCATAGCTGACTTTTATGTGCCCATCAGTGAGCTCTACACTCATGAAATCCTTCTATTAATAGAGGAAAAATACACCAGTGATTAGATACACATAGAAAAATATGGGTGTTCACTTTGTGGGGTTTGTAATAGGGCTTTATGGTTAAATTACTGAATGTGTTGATCTGTAAGTGAAATCCATTTTTGGAAATAGAATTGGTGTTAGTATTTTATGAATGTTTGTGGGTGTGTTGTTATGGTGCAAACGGTCAAAGCCGAATTACTAGGATGTATCCTTTTATGACAGGAGTAAAAAGTGGGTTCCTTTGAAAATGTATTAAGCAAACTAAATAGGATGTTCCCAGAAAGAAGTTACGAAGAAACACTGACCTGGAAAAAATAATAAGGATGTTTAGAACCACCTTTTCACTAAGGTCTTTAGAAGAAGGCTAAGGAAGTGTGTTTTTCTGCTGCATGTTTCTATATAGAAGGAATCTTTACTGGGTGTTTCTTTTAAAGAATTATAAGGCAGTTATTCTGAAAATAAATGATAATTAAATTATATATGTAATTAAAGTTATTGATGGAAATACATAAATACTATGCACCACTCTTGGGTATGCACACTCATCCCAGACTCCTCTGAACAATAACTGATAACTGCATTGGAACCCCACAAAAAAAGAAGCAAACAATATCTTCAATTGTGAAAGATCAACCGTGCAAATCTTTACCAGGTCTCGTGTGGCAAGGTACATCAGGAGAGCACTTGAAGAAAATGTCCTGAACTTGAACATGACAGTGGAGATGTTGGGGTACCAACGAATGGGGCGACTGACCAACGCATAGCCTTCTCCATCAAACTGAATGGTCCCCTCACTATCTTCCACCTGTGGACTGAAGAGAGACATTTCACATGAATCAGACGATGTCTACATGATCCATCCATTTTCAATACATCACACTCTATCTTGTGAGTCTGGGTTGTAGGCTGTTGTGAAGTGAAGCTTGCTCAGTCATGTCCGACTTTTTGCGACCCCATGGGCTGTAGCCTACCATGCTCCTCCGTCCGTGGGATTATCCAGGCAAGAATACTGGAGTGGGTTGCCATTTCCTTCTCCAGGAGATCTTCCCAACCCAGGGATTGAACCCGGGTCTCCCGCATTGCAGGCAGACACTTTACCATCTGAGCCACCAGGAACTAGGCTGTTGTAGGGCAGGAACAATCCCAGATACATCTTCCATCCTTCCCCTTCTCTCCAGGGCCACCATCAGGCCAGGTAACCACCATCTCTCACCTGGACTTCATTAGGTGTTCAATAACTAGGTCAATGATGTTTTAAATCCTTTTGCTGAGGAGCCTAATGGATAGTTGTGTGGGTGTTTAAGTGTATCTTAGTGGTGTGAACTAGTGGGATTTTGGAACATGCTGAGAATGCATTGTTACATTTACCAAATGCATAACGTAACAGGGAGTAGGGGTTGGATGAAAAGGGTGAAGGTGGTCGAAAGGTGCTAACTTAAAAGTTGTAAGAGGAAAAGCCATGATGGAAAATAGACTCCTATTCTCTGAACTCTGGCTATTCAGTTGGATTTTCTGGGACATATTAGATTCAGACAATGAAGGGCTTCTCTAACTGTGTGTATTTGTTGATCTGTCTTCCCCAGTATGTAAGCTCTATGAAGCCGAGTAGAGCTTATGGGTCAGGCTCCATTTCAGGCACAAGCTCAGCATCCAGCGCAATGCTTGGCTCATAGTAGAAGCTGGTAAATATTTGTGGAATGAGGGGGATATTAGTAAAGCAAATTGCCTCACAGAGAATACATGTTCAATCAATACTGGTTGAATAATTAATGAATATTAAGATACATCTTGTAAATATAACGTTTAAAAATATTTCTTTTTCAAAAGAAAAGTTATCATCTATCTATCTTACCTAACTGATGTTAACAGCATAAGTCTTGACTGTGGAGATATTTTTAAACCTTAAATATCTGCATTTTGGTTTATATTTGAATCTGTGAAACTGGACTGTTGTATTAACTTAAGAGTAGAGAAGAGCTATTGAGAAATACAGTAATGTAAAATAACAATAACTGAGACTATTATTTGTATGAAATCTTGGATAATGAGAAAAATAATAGTGTACAACATTAATGGGCTTGTGGAAGAATAACTGTTTTGCATTTTAGACAAGTTGGCTTCCTCTCTGTTTCTGGAAAAGAGAGAAATATAAAACTCTGAAGACAAAAGGAAGGGAAGAGTCTTCTCTGTATTCGTCACAATCATGTAATCGTAAGTTATATCTAAATAGGTATAAAATCAGATTGATATATTTTTGTATACTGTAGCTTAAAGCTTAAAAGATGCTTTTTCAATATTCATGAAAAGTGTTAACTGAAAGGTTTGCGGGACTAAATCAGCTTATTAACAATATAATTTAGTGAATAAATTTAGTGAATAAATGATGAGCTTGGTCTTCTTTCATCATTATTAAAAATCCATTAGAATCTGGAATATCATGATGTTAGAGATAAGAAAATGTAATGTAGACTCTACTAAGTAGAAGGTCCGTGAGGGTCTCAAATACTTGGATTTTGCATTATGTACCACCATGCTATTAACAAAAACTCCAGAAAGGGTGTGGAGATCACCACTGACAGTTTCCCAAATGCTTTGGCCCAAAGCATTGTTACAACTCGAAAAGAAAAAAACATAAAATTTCACTACATAATGTCAGAATAAGCACTGGAATAAAAAAATGTCACATTTGTATAATGATGTTATTATGGACTTAATATATTAATTTCCTCAACACATAATGGAAAAAACAGCAGAGTAGATGGCAGGTAATCTGGAGTCTGATGCGGAATCTCAGAAGTCATGTAACACCTCATTTCTCAGTGTCTCCACTCTGAGGTTTAGATCAGTGAATGATTTCTAAAGCCTATTCTCACTTCAACCCTGTAACAGATTCTTCTGTTCAAGCAACAGGCAAATCTGCAAGCAGGAGTTTTGTATAAGAGCAGCAAAACATACAGTTGTAGATCAGGCTATTTTGTTTAATTCATTAACCAAAAACCAGGTAAACCTGGCTTCAAATTGGTGACTTTGAGGTTGGGGAAAAATGAATCTTTCCAATCATAGTCCATAAAATTTCAACAGCTAACATTATACTAGAGTTTTCCTATTCATTTTCAATATATTTACTAGGAAGAGTGACTATTCTTTTATAATTAATAAATGATAATCTCACAGCCTCCAGAAAGAAAACCACAACCACAGAAAGCTAACCAAATTATCACATGGATCACAGCCTTGTACAACTCAGTGAAGCTAGAGCCATGCTGTGCAGGGCCACCCAAAATGGACAGGTCATGGTGGAGAGTTCTGAAAAACATGGTCTACTGGAGACAGGAATGGCGAATCACTTCAGGATTTTTGCCTTGAGAACTCCATGAACAGTATGAAAAGGCAAAGAGATATGAAACTGGAAGATGAGCCTCCCGGGTTGGTAGGTATCCAATATGCTACTGGGGAAGAGCAGAGAAATAGCTTTAGGATGAATGAAGAGGCTGAGCCAAAGCAGAAATAATGTCCAGTTTGTGGATGTATCTGGTGGTGAAAGTAGGGTCCAATGTTTTAAGAACAATATTGCATAGGAACCTGGAATGTTAGGTCCATGAATCAAGGTAAGTTGGAAGCGGTCAAACAGGAGATGGCAAGAGTGAACACTGGCATTTTAGGTATCAGTGAACTAAAATGGACAGGAATGGGAGAATTTACTTCACATTACTACTGTTGGCAAGAATCCCTTAGAAGTAATGGAGTAGCCCTCATAGTCAACAAAAGAGTTGGAAATACAGTACTCAGGTACAATATCAAGTAGGAGAGAATGATCTCAGTTCATTTCCAAGGAAAACCATTCAACATCACAGTAATCCAAGTCTAAGCCCCAACCACTAATGTCAAAGAAGTTGAAGCTGGGTGGTTCTATGAAGACCTATAAGACCTTCTAGAACTAACACCAAAAAAAAAAAAGAAAAAAGAAAAAAATGTCCTATTCATCATAGGGGATTGAAATGCAAAAGTATGAAGTCAAGAAATACCTGGAGTAACAGGAATGTTTGGCCTTGGGTTACAAAATGACACAGGGCAAAGGCTAACAGTTTTGCCAAAAGAACACACTGGTCATAGCAAATACCCTCTTCCAACAACCCAAGAGACGACTCTCTACATGGACATCCCCAATAGTCAATACCAAAATCAGACTGATTATATTTTTTGCAGCCAAAGATGGAGAAGCTTTATACAGTCAGTAAAAAGGCCTGGAGCTGACTGTGGCGCAGATCATCAGCTCCTTATGACAAAATTCAGGCTTAAACTGAAGAAAGTAGGGAAAACCCTTAAGTTATTCATGTATGACCTAAGTCAAATTCCTTATGATTATACAGTGGAATTGACAATAGATTCAAGGGATTAGATTTGGTAGACAGAATGGACAGAGGTTTGTAACACTGTATGGCAAGCAGGGATCAAGACCATCCCCAAGAAAAAGAAATGCAAAAAGGCTAAATTGTGGTCTGAGGAGGCCTTACAAACAGCTGAGAAAAGAAGAGAAGCTATAGGCAAAGGAGAAAAGGAAAGATATACTCATTTGAATTCAGAGTTCCAAGAATAGCAAAGAGAGATAAGAAAGCCTTCCTCAATGAGCAATGCAAGGAAACAGAGGAAAACAATAGAATGGTAAAGATAAGATCTCTTCAAGACATACCAAGGGAGCATTTCATACAAAGATGGGCACAATAAAGGACAGAAATGGTGTGGAATTAACAGAAGCATAAGATATTAAGAAGAGGTGGCTAGAATACACAGAAGAACCATACAGAAAAGATCTTCATGAATCAGATAACCATGATGGTGTGATCACTCACCTAGAACCAGACATCCTGAAGTGTGAAGTCAAGTGGGCCATGGGAAGAATTACTATGAACAAAGCTACTAGAGGTGATGTAATTCCAGCTGAGCCACTTAAATCCTAAAAATGATGCTGTTAAAGTGCTGCACTCAGTACGTCAGCAAATTGGAAAACTCAGCAGTGGCCATAGGATTGGAAAAGGTCAGTTTTCCTTCCAACCCCAAAAAAGGCAGCACCAGAGAATGTTCAAACTATCACACAGCTGCACTGATTTCACATGCTAGCAAGGTAATTCTCAAAACCTTTCAAGCTAGGCTTCAACAGTACTTGAACTGAGAACTTCCAGATGTTCAAGCTAGATTTAGAAAGGGCAGATGAACCAGAGATCAAATCTGTTGGATCATAGAAAAAGCAAGAGAATTCCAGAAGAACATCTCATTCTGCTTTATTGACTACACCAAAGCCTTTGACTGTGTGGATTACAATAAACTGTAGAAAATTCTTAAAGAGATAGGAATACAGACCACTTTATCTACCTCTTGAGAAACCTGTATGCAGATCAAGAAGCTATAGTTAGAACTGAACATGGAACAAGACTGGTTTAAAATTGGGAAAGGAGGACATGAAGGCCTGAGATCTTTGCAGAATTGCTAATTAGCAATGCTATAGTCTTACATAATATGCATGGCTGAAAGGACATTTAAATGCTTTAGATGTTTGGTTGACAATACACTTTTGAAAATTCTACTTATAAATTTACCGAAGAAATGTTTAGGGAAAAGTTGGTGTTGATTTGTGAGTAGCGGAATGATAATGTAAACTTCATTGTCCTTGTTTTGAAATAATTTTACAGACAACATTCTATATTAGATTTTATCAAAGATTATGAACAAAACCACTATAAACCATGAATGGATCAGACTTTCAAATTGTCTTCAATGCCAAGTTGAAAAGTTCATGATGACAAAAAAAAAAAAAAAAAGAAAATAGATGAAAGTTAAAACTTTTGGGGAGAGAATATTTTGAGGCTACTTTCTTCTATAAAACTCTAGAGACATGAAGTACTCTGTGCTACATTAATGGAGAATTTAGGTTCTAGCAATGTACATGTTCTCTTTATATTAGAAATAAAAAATATAAACTCCTTAGCACCTAATTATTTTAGAGTTACTATGTGTGTTGATTAAGCTTCCAGGTTTTAATTTACATTTTATAGCTTTAACTAAATATAATTTAAATTGTAGTCTCAGTTGATCAGTGGCCTTTAAGTTTTTATACAGAGAAATCCTCTGCTGCTGCTGCTGCTGCTGCTAAGTTGTTTCAGTCATATCCGACTCTGTGCGACCCCACAGACGGCAGCCCACGAGGCTCCCCCGTCCCTGGGATTCCCCAGGCAAGAACACTGGAGTGGGTTGCCATTTCCTTCTCCAATGCATGAAAGTGAAAAGTGAAAGTGGAGTCACTTAGTCGTGTCTGACTCTTAGGGACCCCATGGACTGCAGTCTACCAGGCTCCTCCGTCCATGGAAAGAAATCCTCTACTTCTACTTAATTTTTTACGTACTCTATTCAGGTTTATATAAGAATATTTATATATGCTTTATATGCTTGATAAATATTTTTGAATTTCAACATTCTAACCTCTATCTTATAATTAATGATGGTTATTATGAAAATTTCTCCTGGCCTATCTTGACCTCTGTTTTTCCTTTCCCACTTAAAATCTTCAAGTCCGATGGGTTTCCACCTGAAACACTTACAGGATGCTATGTGTCATTTCATAAATCCTGGAGGAGATAAAACCTGCAGTATGGTTCTATATTTTCTTGTAAACATAAACAAAGTGAATCCAGGCTCTGAGGGGCCTGCAGTTTAATCAGTTAGGGAGAGCTTTCTTTAAGTAAAACTGAAATATGACTATAAAAGAACCACAAAGACCCAACACTTCCTGAACACAAAGGTAAGTTGGAGTGGAAAGAGACAGTAGTCTTAACTGACTGAGGCTAAAATACCTTGCTATTGTTATTTAGTCACTAAGTCACATCCAACTCTTTGTGACTTCATGGACTGTAGCCTGCCAGGCTCCCCTGTACATGGGATTTCCCAGACAAGAATAATGGTATGGGTTGCCATTCCCTTTTCCAGGTAATATTCCCAACCCAGGGATCAAATCCTCATCTCATGCTTGGCAGGTGGATTCTTTACCACTGAGCCACCTGGGAAGCCCTGAAATATCTCACCTTTGCAAATTTACAAAAACTATGACCATGTCAAAGTACTAGGGTAGTTCCCAAGGCCTTGGAAAGTGCCTACGCAAACTGGGGGAGGACTTGAGGTTACTTCGCTTCCTAGTAAATCTACCTTTGAACACAATCACTTCAAACTTCTTGCTTATCATCCACATGATAATGAAACACTGCACAATAAAATTAAAGCTTTTGTGATGCACAGGCCAGACAGACGTTAGGAGAGCCCTCCTCTTAACTAACCTGACGGTACATCCTTTGCAGTCACCTTCTATTTCTCGGAAATTCCACAATCCTATAGGTTTGCTGTCAAAGTATGCTTCTCCCATACAGCCAGTGAATGTGATAACACGTACAGCATCAGCCTTCTGCAGAGAGAAACATATTTGTTAGAATTTCACAAAAAAACCCTTAGAGAATCCATGCTGGTTTTGTTTAGTTGCTTAAGTAAGTAAGTGTTAGTTGCTCAGTCCTGTCCGACCCTTTGTGACCCCATGGACTGTAGCCTGCCAGGCCCCTCTGTTCATGGGATGCTCCAGGCAAGAATACTGGAGTGGGTTGCCATTCCCTTCTCCAGGGGACCTTTCCGACCCAAGGATTGAACCTGGGGTTTAGTCATTTAGTTGCATGCAACTCTTTGAGGTCCCATGGACTGTAGCCTACCAAGCTTCTCTATGAGATTTCCCAGGCAAGAATACTGGAGTGGGTTGCCATTTTCTTCTCCAGGGGAGGTTCCCAACCCAGGGATTGAATTTGCATCTCCTGCGTTGGCAGGTGGGTTCTTTACCACTGAAGTACCAGGAAAGTCCTACAGTATTCATAAGAGTTGTTATCTGAGCAGAAGAATCTTGAGTAGTTATTATCCACTCTTTGTAAAAATCTTGGTTGTGTACATATTCATTTTTTAACCATATAATAATATATCCTCAGAAACTGGTTATTCTGTGCTATACCAGTTTATCACCATTAGTAAATAAACTCTCCATGCTTCTGACTTTAAATGAACTGCTTATTCTCTTTGAGATTCTGTTTTCTTCTTGGTCTGCAACATTATTAGGACAATTATATAAGAGAATTAATTTATGGTTCCACAGTCAATGCCTGGCACAGAGATGGTGTTTAATAAATGCTAGTGCTCCTACACCACTAAGATGATTTCTTTCCAGAGATTACGAGAAAGGGTTGTTGTTGCTGAGTTGCTAACTTGTGTCTGACTCTTTCGTCCATGGGATATCTTAGGCAAGCATGCTAGAGTGGGTTGCCACTTCCTTCTCCATATGAGAAATGGTAGATACTGACAAAGGGAAACAAATGCTTGCATATAGATTACCTGTGATACTGCTGTCCCCAGTTTTTCATTTCCTTTTACATTCAAGTAGGTTTCCAGTGCAGGAGAATGAAGGGACAGAGTCAATTTGTCAGAGAAGGGACCCTGTGGTTGTTGCTTGGGGGCATACACAGCACAGAGCCTGACATCTAATAAGGGCAGAATAAACAGTTGTTGAATGACAACCTTAGTGTCATTCTTACAGGGAAAGGTCTTTTTTAAATTTTTATTTTATATTGGAGCATACCCGTCTGCCAAAGCAGGAAAAGCAAGAGATGTGGGTTCGATTCCTGGGTTGGGAACATCCTCTGGAGAAGGGAATGGCAACCCACCCCAGTATTATCGCCTGGAGAATTTCATGGAGAGAGGAGCCTGGCAGACTACAGTCCATGGATCACAAAGAGTCAGACATGACTGAGCACATACACTATAGTTGATTAACCATGTTGTGTTAGTTTCAGATGTACAACAAGGTGATTCAGTTATATATATACATCTCTCCCTTTTCAAATTCTTATCCCATTTAGGTAATTGCAGAATATTCAGCTGAGTTCCCTGTGCTACACAGTAGGTCCTTGTTGGTTATCTGTTTTAAATACAGCAGTGTGTCTATGTCAATTCTTGGTATATAACAGTCAAGAAGGAGGAGAATGGTCCAATTTTCTCTAGAGAAATTTGCTGTAATTTAAATAACTGTTCATTTTGGCATTGATAATGTTACAATTCTACAATACTCTGCCAAAGTGAATCCATATTTATCTGAGTAACCTGAAAGGAAAAAGTGAATTGACATGTTTGGGTTTTAGAACAAATATAAGAAGATAGTCATAGAGCAGTTAAACATTTGTAGTTATAATTTAGGTTAAAGTCATGAACATGTACATCTTGCTACTGCTATGATCAAGTGGGGCATTGCCATGGAGAAGAAATGTTGGTCAGACACTGACATTTACAAGTCAAGGACAGTCCTTGGGATTATCTGTGGAATATTCCCTTAATTTTCCAAAGGCTGATTATCCTACTTGTGACTTCTACTTGCTTTTTGTTTTTCCTCTTGTATTATAAAAATTACACCTGGGATATTTCCTGCTCCTGTGAATTTTCATTAACATGTCGATATAGTTACTTGTTTCAGTTTTTGGTTCATGTAATGGTATGGCAGGAACCTTGAAACTCTTGGTCAAAATGACTAAGATTTTCTATAGATTGCATTTGCCTTTACTTTTTGCCCCTCATACTGGCATAAATCAGTTTCTTTATGCCTAGTGACATCTGAATAATAAGAATTATTTAAGGTGCAATTTAAGGTGTGACTACCAGATGGTAAAGAATCCTCCTACAATGTGGGACACCAGGGCTTGATCCCTGGGTTGAGAAGATCCTCTGGAGGAGGGCATGGCAACCCACTCCAGTATTCTTGCTTGGAGAATCGCATGGACAGAGGAGTCTGGTAGGCTACAGCCCATAGGGTTGCAAAGAGTCAGATATTACTGAAGTGACAGCACATAGCACCATATCCTAGGCATTTGTTATAAATTTTATGCATATAATCTCACTATTCATTGTGGTAGTAAGGGATGGTAGTTAATAATAGAGATTCTTATGCCTGGTAACAAGTGTTCAGATTGCAGTTCCACCACTCACTGCCATGTGATCTTGGGTGAATCATTTAATTTATTTCTTATATAGATTTCTTAAGTATAAAATGAGGCTTCTATCTACATTTTGGGGTTGTTATGAAAATTGTTAATTCATGTAAAATTACTTAGAACATTACTTAGCACATAGTAAGGATTATATAAATGTTATAAGAGTTTATTATTACATATTATCCTACAGTATGCAAGCAGTGTAGATATTTTTATCTTACTTTTCTAGTTGAGGAAACTGAAGCCCAAGGGGTTAAGTGACTTGCCTAAGGTCATATTTTAGCAAGTGATAGAGCAGGGAATTCAGCCTGGATTTAATTTCAAAGTTTCTTTCTTTTTTTCTTTCTGGTTTTGTGTGTGTGTGTGTGTGTGTGTGTGTGTGCGCGCGCGTGTGCGTGTGTGCGCATGCTCAGTTGCTAAGTTGTATCTGACTCCTTGCGACCCCATGGACTGTAGCCTACCAGGCTCCTCTATCCGTGGGCTTTTCCTGGCAAGAATACTGGAGTGGGTTGCCAGTTCCTCCTTCAGGGGATCTTTCCAACCCAGGGAAGGAATGCATATCTCCTGTGTTTCCTACATTGCAGGCGAATATAACTCTGTGCTACCCCTGTATTTATCTTTCTGATGCTATGCTACGCTATGCTATGCTAAGTCACTTCAGTCGTGTCCGACTCTGTGTGACCGTAGCCTACCAGGCTCCCCCGTCCCTGGGATTCTCCAGGCAAGAACACTGGAGTGGGTTGCCATTTCCTTCTCCAATGCATGAAAGTGAAAAGTGAAAATGAAGTCGCTCAGTCGAGTCTGACTCAGCGATCCCATGGACTGCAGGCTACCAGGCTCCTCCATCCATGGGATTTTCTAGGCAAGAGTACTGGAGTGGGGTGTATGACTGTATATTACTATGTACCATGTACATTTATATGCTGCTCTAAGAAAAGAGGGTGATTTTAGTGTGTAGTTATGGAATCCATTCCAATACTTTCGAATCACATCTCATACACAAAAGCAAACAAAACAACCTCACTCTATATGAAGGTTGACTTCTCATAAATTTGGGGTCACCCTGGCTTTTCACATTTTCTGACTAATCTTATCCCAGGATGATTCTGACAAGCCCAGGATTACCCATAATATTTGGTTGTGCTCTTACGTCTCACCCACAGGTCGTTTTCCAGCACCTAATTCCATCTAATCAACACGAGCTTCTCTAAAATGCAGGCACTTTACAATTTGCAATGCACAAGGACGTGTCATGAAGCAATTATGAATATTAAGTGCATTACTTGATAAGAACGAGAAGAGCAACTTGAAAACTTTAAAAATCGGATCATGATTTGAAGGCTTATGGCTCCTGTGATATTTCCCAAGGTATTCATAAATCTTTTAATTA
This sequence comes from Bubalus bubalis, assembly GCF_019923935.1. Classification (NCBI taxonomy): domain Eukaryota; kingdom Metazoa; phylum Chordata; class Mammalia; order Artiodactyla; family Bovidae; genus Bubalus; species Bubalus bubalis. The sequence continues at coordinate 36,493,000 of NC_059166.1, forward strand.
GATGTGAGTTTGAACTTTATAGCACTTCATATCAATAAATCATAAATTGATTCAGAAAATGAGGTATCATTAAAAAACACTTTGCTCTTGAAGTAACTAAAATAATATCAAAAAATTGATGCCACAGATTAGGGCAAAACAATAACTGTGTAAGTAAATACACATAGGTTTAAAAAGATTATGTTTTCAGATTGGATATTTGAGGAAGAAAATTCTTACTCAAAATATATCCATGTTTTCATAAAAACAAATTAAGTAAAAAGCTGTCAAGTTTTTGCAGTTTTGTGTCCTGTCTTTGCTCAAAGTCATCATGCCAGGAATTGTCTACAGAGACGGATGGGGAGAAAAATATTACCTTCAATTTCCCAGTCAAGCCACCAACAAACAGCATTGCATTTGCATCCACATCTAGAATAGTGTACCCAGGAGGTGATGCTGAATGGTATGTACTGGGCATAATGCTGGCTTTGGGTCCATCCAGAGCTCTCACAGAAATAGTTCCATTTCTCCCAGTTCTTCCAGGGTACGTGTTGGAATGAAATGAAAGAAAATAGAGAAAAATGAAGTTTGTGTCACATTTCTGATCACTTCAGATTTAAAACATATAAAATGTAGAGACTTGTTTTGGAATTTAGCTTCAAATATTCCAGATTCATTAAACTGCAAATCAAAATCCAGAGTCTGATCTCTGCTGTATGTTTACCATCAAATTCAACCAGGACCACTGAGCAATATACCCTGATTCTGACTGTGTCCATTGATAGGAAATGACATAGCAGCAACTAGCCGATGGAATGGCTGTTGGTTAGATGGAGAGTCTTTTCCCTTTTACTTTACAAAACAATGTGCTATTTACCTACATAGACTGTTTAAATAATGCTATATTACTTCATTTAGCATTTTGCCTAATTTAATTCAGCAAGTGAACTCTGAATAAGCCACCCATCTGCATTATAAACTGCATAATTTCTCCTAAAAATCCCTGACTATATCTTGGATTCAAATTTGCTGTAGTTGTTCCTGGAATCGTGCATCATTTACTGTTTGGCAAACCATCTTAATGTGTATACTGTAACATCCAGGCTTCAGAGTCATGCATATGAATTGCATAGAAGAACTTCACATTTAGATTCAATTAACAGAATTTCAGAAGCTATTATTATTGTAATTCATTCTTTTTTTAAACTGTTTGGTTCCCATGTGTTGTTAAACATGAAAATCTGAACTCTTTTATGAGACGAGCAGTTATAACAAAACTTTGTCTTTTTTCTCTCCCTGCCGTCTCATTTTGGTAAGCTTATCTTTGAGGATGCAGCATTAACTGAAATACATGGAAAAATAGAATGAATTTATCAAAAAGAGTTCTTGTTTAACAGAATACATATCTTCTAATAGAAGAACTGTACTTTGCAAACATAAGCACTCTTAAATCCTGTAAAGTACTTAATCCCCCCCACCATCACAAATGCAAGCATTTTATCTATTGCTGTCTCCTCCCTTTCTTTGTCTCTCTCTCTCTCACACACACAGTTTCATTTAAGATCTTAAAAGGAATTAAAGATATTTCTTCTTCTTAAGTTTCTTCAAGAAACTTTTAATTGTGAAAATCAAACATATACACACAAAGAATGAAATTCTATGTATCCATAACCTAGATTCAACAATCACCAGATCTTTAAGTCCTCTTTACCTAAGTCTGATCAACTTCCCGTGGTGTTTAACAAAACCTCTCAGCTGTTTTGTATTTAGCAGACAGTTGAAAATTAGAAAAAGAAGATGAGAAATGAAGAGCAAGTATCAAGGACAAGAATGGATTCTACAAGTGATCTGCACACTGTTAGAAGTTAATTAACTAAAGCATCAAAGATAGAATTAATCAATTTCCTATTCCTTCCATTTTAAATAGTGTGGACCTGATATTATATATTCGTGCCAGCATTTAGATAACTACACAGTAAGCCAAGGCTGCTATGTAGACTAGAAGAGGAACTTTGCATCAAAGATAGGCACCAATAGTAGCTCCTCTTTTTATTTTATAAAAAAATTTTTATTAGAGCACTGTTGCTTTACAATGTCATGTTAGTTTCTGCTGTACAGCTAAGTTAATCAGTTATGCATATACATATATCCCCTCTTTTTTAGATTTCCTTCCCATTTAGGTCACCACAAAGCACTGAGTAGAGCTTCCTGTGCTGTCCAGTAGGTTCTCATTAATTACCTATTTTATACATAGAGTATATATGTTAAAACATCAGACAAGGGATTGCTCTCCCAAGTACACAAATAGCCCATACAGCTCAAAATAAAAAAGACAGCTTTTATGCTCTGGATTGTATTGAATGAGGGCAAGTCTGAGTACTTCTTCAGATGACAGAAAACAACTTAACCTGAATGTTTCTATGGAACAATCAAATGAGGGGGCCAGAAAAGACTGGAAAAGACTGGAAATTCTGTTCAGTATCTTGAAAGTTTGTTAGCTCCTAACATGTTCTACAAAGATACCATCACAGACACTTACACATGTATACAATATAAAATATCTGTATGCAATGTAAAATATCTGTTACATACCTACACAACTAACCTCTTGAAACAGAAATAAAAATTTTCTTATAATCTAGGAAACTACTTCAAAATTCTGTCAATGATCTTAATCTCTATTGAGATAGTTACCTCGATGCCTCAATACGGTACCAGTATGAGTCATCAATAGTTAAATCTGGGTACTCGACACGCCCAACTCCAGATCCAACATCCCAGAGGAAGCTTACTTTGCCTTTACGCATTTCTATAGCCAGAAAGTCAATCTAGTGCACAGAAACAGAACAATAGACATCAGATACAAGGCACCATGAACAAGGAGGCCAGCAGAGTCTTTTCAATGGGTGCCATTTACAGATCTGTGAAATAATTAGAAGCATCACAATAAAAATCCCCAAATAATATGGTTTACTATTATTTATTAAACAATAAATAACTTTATTACTGTATCTTAATAATGCAATATCCATAAACATGTATGATACAGTGCTGAGGCAAATGTGTTAATTCAACCACTTCCAGTTAGGTCTAACCTTGAGACAAATGCCTTTTCTCACACTGATCCTGGAGATAAAAGCAAATATTTGGGTTCAGAATTCATCATTTGCACCACGGGTGCTGATATTTTTGAGGAGCCAGATATGATTTTTCACCCAAGGTGATCCAGAATTTCTCACCTAAATTCCAAGTATTAATTTATGCAGTAAGTGCTCTGTTGAAAAGTCATTCATTTCGGAAGGTCTCCATGCATATAAAGTCACATGGGTCAACTGAAAGGAACTAGAAGTTTGGGGTGAGCTTGTCTAGATACAATTTCTGTTATTTCAATTTGAGTCATAAATTCAACACAAATCAGAAGAGTTTTCACTGATAAGAAATTAGTACACAATTTTCCATTTCATTTCACATGAACGTTCATTGTAATTTCTTAGAGAAAAGTTTTTTTTTTTTTAAAAAAAGCTTTATCCCTGTTAATCTTTCTTCTTGAATAGTTGGATCTGAAAATATAGTTGAAAAATAAATGTTGGTGTACTTACACATGAAAGCAGATATGCCTAAGCACTGTAAAAAGTTTTCATTTCAATTGCTTTCTAACTTGACATGTCAGAACTTTGTGAGGTAGGATTCTGAGGTTTCCAAATATGAAAGGCTACCTTATTTAATTTTGGGACAATGTCATTAGATTCTATACATTTTCCACACTACCAGAATTAACCTGACTGTACACATACACAGTGGGCCAAAGAAAAGTTGAATGTTAGACTTACAAATTTGGCACTTCCAAGATAGAAAAGGAGGTTGTCTGCAACAGCCGTCTTTACATTGACAATGATATTATTGTAGCTTCCTTTCTTGATTTCTGGCTTGTATGTTCGAATGCAGTCACCTCCCGAAGACACAGATACTTTGATCTTCAAGAAAAACAATGTACAAAGAACCAAGACTAAATCTCTCAGAAAGTTTGAAGTAGTTCCAAACAACCACAGAGCCGTCATCATCTCTTCTTTGAAGTTATTTTCCATCATTGAGTACTATCACTAAATGCCCATATGCAGACACCATTATACTCATTAATGAGAGCCCAGAGAAGCACCTTTCCACCAGCATCTTGACAATGAGCTGTTCACAGTCCCATGGCTTGCTAACACATCACTATTTTTGGAAGCATACAACTAACAAATTCTTACCTTCATACCTTACTCCTTTATGAATAGCAGAACATTCTCAAAAGATGATTTTACATGAAGCAGGTTGTTTAATGAAATTTTACAATTCAAATTTCAGTGATTGTGGTACCACTTAAAATAGGAAATCATTTTTCTTTTAATTTTTGAGAGGAAATTACCAACCTTCTCATATTCTTATAGTTGAAAGAGCCCAACTAGATTTTGTTCTAGATGTTCTAACAATAAGAAGAATCTAATCATTTCACTCTGAACATATATTTCAGAATAAATTATACCTTTTTATTAAGCTTCCAGGAAATGGGATGGAAACAATTTCCAGTGGCTATCATCACTAATGTATTTAAAAGCTCTTTTTTCTTTTGACTGGTACTTCAAAAATTACTATAAATTGCTAAGAAAGAAATTCCTATATGAATAGAGCTGACACTGTTCATACCAGTTTTTACTTACATTTAGGGAGCCTTTCTTCAATCACAAATAACACTAGTTGATTATTCCATTTAATTTTCTTTCATTTCTGTGTACCATGAAAGGGGTGCTTTCAGGACAGAAATGTAGTTGCTTGGACTCAGAGAGAGATTCTGTTACTTTGTTAGTGTCAGTGCTCAAAGTAGGAGGTAGAGACACATATAATACGTCTCTACACCACTGATTTAAATTCTTGGCTTCAAGAAGCCTCTTAGTCCTCACTGGGGGTGAATTTTCATTTTTTCATTCTTTATAGCACTTTCACATTTGGGAGAAGCCAAGGGGTATGTATCACTGTTACCTCCATAAAAGGGCTGTGCAGACTCAAAGGGAGATAGCCTGGGACACCAAACCAGTCTCCTTCTTCTGGTGAGACAAGGAGGTGCCTTAAAGAGTCTAAGAAGGGATGGTGTAAGACAGCACAGGACCCCTCCCAAGGGTGACGCAGACCACACAGAGGATGCGCTGGATTCAAAATTGGTTAGGTTCAAAAGAGAAAGCTAAGGAGAGATTTTTGGTTCCAAAAAATATGAGAACTCTTGGGGATATAGCAGATCTCTTGAATCTCCTACAGATCCAGTGTAAGTCATATATTTGTACTGTTTCTTCACCTAATCTGCTTTCCAAACTGTACCCCCAAGTAAAGGAAAGAGTGTGCTGAGAAGAAACAGGGGCTCACCCTAGTGGAGCTCTTTGCGAGGCCTGGGCTGGAATCATCTAGGAAGCCTGCTGCTTAGATGGCTCTGCCTGCCCTTACCTGTCCCTTAAGGATGGGACCCAGACTGCTAACGGAGGAGGCCAGTACTGAGGTCCACTCTGGTCGCCATATTTGCCTTAAAGTGCTGGAGATTTTGTCTTCCTGCTTATATGGTTTTCAGTTAAAAGGTTAGTTCTTTGTTTCACAAATGACAGGATTTCCCTTCTACATAAAATGCTAAGAGTATGAATCAAAATAAGTTACAGAGAAATAGAACCAGAAAACGGATAACTTTTACTCTGAAGTTAATACTATAAAGCAGATGTGCAGTAGAGGTTGGCAAAGGGTGTTACATGATAAGTAGCAGCTATACAAAGGGTTATCCAGGGGCTTAGAGACTAAAAAAAAGGATAAAGGGAAGCAAGAGAAAGGTAATCGAGTGAAGGGCAGGTAGGGAAAATGCAGTTCTCAGATGTTTTTGATGTTCATGAAGAGGTATAAGATACAGTGAGTTTTTAGGAATTTGCAGCAACTGAACCAAAACCATCAGCAGAGAAGATCTTGTCACTGAGCAAATTTAATATCTGAAGCGGGCTGTAAGTGCCACTGACATCAGAAAAAGATCAAAGGGAAGGAATCAAGGTCTGACGGGAACTCATGATTCAAACTGAGTAACAGATTGAACTATCTCTGGCAGGAAATCATATCCAAATTTCTGATGGGGCTGGATAAGGTATCAAAAGTAACTATGTGTGTAATTTGTTTTATCTCTATTTCATAATGACTTATAGGGTTGGCCATAGAGCTTATACAGGGCTTCCCTGGTGGTTCAGTGATAAAGAATCCACCTGCAATGCAGGAGATGCAGGCAGGTTCGATCCCTGGGTTGGGAAGATCCCCTGGGAGAAGGAAATGGCAACCCACTCCAGTATTCTTGGAGTATCCAACCAACCCACTCTCAGAAATCCCATAGACAGAGGAACCTGGTGGGTTACAGTCCATGGGGTCACAAAAGCTAAGGTGCATATGACTTAGTGACTAAACAATGAGAGTAGAGGTATACTATGGCTAGTATAATCACAGATAACTCACTTTTATTATTTGGATTAAAGTTATTTTGGTTATTTCTTTTGTTATTTCAAATAACTAATATGTGTTATAGGGCTTCCCCAGTGGCTCAGCAGGTAGAGAATCTGCCTGCAATGCAGGAGACATAGACACAGGTTCAATCCCTGGGTCAGGAAGGTCCCATGAAGGAGGAAATGGCAACCCACTCCAGTATTCTTGCCTGAAAAATCCCATGGACAGAGGAGCCTGGCAGTGCACAGGGTTGTGAAGAGTTGGACACGACTGAGGGACTGGGCACACAAGAATGCATGCATATGTGTTATAAAGAACACAACATATTAATAGTAATATTCCTCAGTTACTGTTCAGAGAAGAAATGACTGGATATGGGTGAAATGCATGACTTCTTACGATGAGTTTCTGTCCTTGCTAGGGTATACTTGGTAAAAATGACAGGGGTATTACATGACTGGAATGTTGAAAGGGGGTTCTCAAAGTGTATTAGACAGAGCCCAGTACAGAAGCCTAATTCAACTGATGAAACTTCATCTGAGGACTGAAAGTCTGAGAGAGCAGCCATTTTAGAACTAAGGGTGTTTAACATCTCTAGGAGTTACAATTCATCTGCTTTATGGCAACTTCACTTATCGAAAATACATGGTTCTCTGAACAAAAGGCAATGGCAACCCTCTCCAGTACTCTTGCCTGGAAAATCCCATGGATGGAGGAGCCTGGTAGGCTGCAGTCCATGGGGTCGCTAAGAGTCAGACACAACTGAGCGACTTCACTTTCACTTTTCACTTTCATGCATTGGAGGAGGAGATGGCAATCCACTCCAGTGTTCTTGCCTGGAGAATCCCAGGGACGGGGGAGCATGGTGGGCTGCTGTCTATGGGGTCGCACAGAGTCAGACATGACTTAAGCAACTTAGCAGCAGCAGCAGCATACCCAATGTACCAGGAACTAATCTTCTAAAGTTATTTATTGCTCAACTCTTATACATATTTACAGAAACTTTCTGGACTTTCTGTTCTCTGGCTTACAATTTTGAATATACCCTCAGTGTGTGCTCAAAAATGTTGGTAACCCATTGATAGCTACTGATTTCTCCATTTAAATACCTTGTGTTTTGTTTTCCAATTATAAATGTTTCTTTTATCTATCTTAAAACAAGTAAGTCAAAGGGCAGTATCTATTTCTTTCTCTAGAAGAAATCTCTGACATATAATCCCTCTCATAAGAGGGGAGAGACTTTTGAAACACAAATATCCTCAAGTTACTTTTTTCTATCAATTATTATTTCTTTTTTTTTTTTTTTTTGGCTGAATCAGGGAGCATATGGGATCTTAGTTTCCTGACCAGGGATTGAACCCAAGTACCCTGTATTGGAAGTGCAGTCTTAACCACTGGACTGCCAGGGAAGTCCTGTATTAATTATTATTTCTAAAGTTGACCCTTAATAAGACTTCTAAACAAAAATCAGTAAGAAGTAGGTATCTCTAAGGCATTTCTCATACAACTTGTTTACCAATTCACCATCATGAACTCAATTAAACATTATTGAGAATTCCATTATTATATCTATTGGATTTTCACTGCATTCTTTCATCCAGTTAACAAGGCCATTCATTTAAAAAGAATGTCAGTCGCTCAGTTTCAGAGCCAACAAACCAAAAGAAATCTACTTAAAAATAAACACCTTCAATTTCTTGGTCATACTGAGTATGTGTTAGGGCCACATCCAGACACTCATACCAGATTACAAATATATTTCTAAACTAGGAAAGTGTAATATTCAATGAGTACAAAACCCACTGGAAAAAAATTTGGTTGCTTACAAATTTCTAACATCTTAAAAAAATAAGGCTCTTTGTTGTTAACTTCAGTTTAAAAAAGTAGTTGAAAATTTCCTTAAAAGGCATGGAAAATGGATTTTTTCAAGCATACTTTTATACCTTTCTTTCATTTTTTTAATGTGGAGTGGATCACAATAAACTGTGGAAAATACTTCAAGAGATGGGAATACCAGACCACCTGACCTGCCTCTTGAGAAATCTGTATGCAGGTCAGGAAGCAACAGTTAGAACTGGACATGGAACAACAGACTGCTTCCAAATAGGAAAAGGAGTACGTCAAGGCTGTATATTGTCACACTGCTTATTTAACTTATATGCAGAGTACAGCATGAGAAATCTGGATTGGAAGAAACACAAGCTGGAATCAAGACTGCCGGGAGAAATATCAATAACCTCAGATATGCAGATGACACCACCCTTATGGCAGAAAGTGAAGAGGAACTCAAAAGCCTCTTTATGAAAGTGAAAGAGGAGAGTGAAAAAGTTGGCTTAAAGCTCAACATTCAGAAAACGAAGATCATGGCATCCGGTCCCATCACTTCATGGAAAATAGATGGGGAAACAGTGGAAACAGTATCAGATTTTTTTTTGGGGGGGGGGGCTCCAAAATCACTGCAGATGGTGATTGCAGCCATGAAATTAAAAGACGCTTACTCCTTGGAAGGAAAGTTATGACCAACCTAGATAACATATTCAAAAGCAGAGACATTACTTTGTCAACAAAGGTCCATCTAGTCAAGGCTATGGTTTTTCCTGTGGTCGTGTATGGATGTGAGAGTTGGACTGTGAAGAAGGCTGAGCGCTGAAGAATTGATCCTTTTGAACTGTGGTGATGGAGAAGACTCTTGAGAGTCCCTTGGACTGCAAGGAGATCCAACCAGTCCATTCTGAAGGAGATCAGCCCTGGGATTTCTTTAGAAGGAATGATGCTAAAGCTGAAACTCCAGTAGTTTGGCCACCTGATGCGAAGAGTTGACTCATTGGAAAAGATTCTAATGCTGGGAGGGATTAGGGGCAGGAAGAGAAGGGAACGACAGAGGATGAGATGGCTGGATGGCATCACTGACTCGATGGACGTGAGTCTGAGTGAACTCCGGGAGTTGGTGATGGACAGGGAGGCCTGGCGTGCTGCGATTCATGGGGTTGCAAAGAGTCGGACACGACTGAGTGACTGAACTGAACTTAACTGAACTGAAGGGAATCCTCCTACACTGTTGGGAATGTAAAGTGGTACTGCCACTTTGGAGAACAGTAGAGAGGTTCCTTAAAAAACTAAAAATAGGTTCATCTACTTCATTAGAACAAACTCAAATGTGGTCCTTTGTATGGCTGAGTGATATTCCATTAATGATGCAGGGAGCCCAAATCTGGTGCTCTGTGACTACAGAGGGGTGGAATGGACCACCTAAAGGGGTGGGAGGATGGAGAGAGGTTCAAGAGGGAGGGGACATAGGTATGCCTATGAATGAATCATGTAGATGTATGGCAGAAACCAACACAATATTGGAAAGCAATTATCCTCCAATTAAAAAAAAAAAAAAACCTAAAAATAGAACTACCATATGATCCAGCAATCTCACTCTTGGGCATATATCCAGAGAAAAACATGGTTAAAGAGGACACATGCACCCAAAGTTCACTGCAGCATTATTTACAACAGCCGAGACATGGAAGCAACCTAAATGTCCACTGACCCAGGAATGGATAACAAGAAGTGGTACACATATACAATGGAATATTACTCAGCCATTAAAAAGAATGAAATTATGTCATTTGAAGCAATATGGATGGACCTGGAGATATCATACTAAGTGAAGTAAGTAATTTTGTATTTTGGGACAGGTTTTATATATTTATATGCCAGAATTTATCTTTCTTCCCAGTGGGTGGGGATGGGATGAGGAAGCACACACAACTGATGAATATATGGGCATATTTAAAAATTCCTTTACAATGAAGAAATAATAAAAATGTCCATATCTTTCCACTTGGTAACTAAATAAAAAACTGGCTAAAAGTGTGATTCACAAGCTGGAATCAAGATTGTCTGGAGAAATACCAACAACCTCAGATATGCAGATCTTATGGATCTTATATGCAGATCTCTATCTTCCATAAGATACCACTCTTATGGAAGAAAGTGAAGAAGAACAAAATAGCTTCCTGATAAGGGTGAAAGAAGAGAGTTTAAAAACTGGCTTAAAATTCAACATTCAAACATAAGATTATGGCATCCAGTCCCATCACTTCATGGCAAATAGAAGGGGAAAAAGTGGAAGCAGTGACATATTTTACTTTGTGGGCTCCAAAATCACTGTGGATAGTGATTGCAGCCATACAATTAAAAGACTCTTGCTCCTTGGAAGGAAAGCTATGATACACCTAGACAGAATATTAAAAAACAGAGACATCACTTCACCGACAAAGATCCATATAGTCAAAGCCATGGCTTTTCCAGTAGACACATATAGACTAAGAGTTGCACAAAGAAGACTCAGCACCTGAAGAATTGATGTTTTTGAACTGCAGTGATGGAGAAGACTCTTGAGAGTACCTTGACTGAAAGGAGATCAAACTAATCCTAGAGGAAGTTTAATTTGGAGATGGAAGGTTTGGTTATCTACAATGATTTCAGATTTCAGTTTAAGCATGGTAACATGAAAACTGATATTCATTCTACTTCTAGAAGAATCATAAGATGACTTCACTAAAGTTTCCGATTGGCATTTACAATTCTGTCTGGTTCATTAAGCTGTTATCTTCCAGAAAGTTTTGCCTCTATCCTTATAGTCTTATAACTGGGTTAATAAAGAGCAAAATTTTGAGACAAGTAAAGTGCTTCCTATAGAAATTGTAACCAAATTAATATTTGGTTGCTTGGACTCAAACCAAAAAATATATAGAAAACAATGGTTCATCTTTACTATTATTCCTTATAACCTTGTCTGTTCATTTTTTCTTCAACCCCATTGGTTGGCTTTTTTTGCTTTCATCAAGAGTAAGGAGTTATCATCCATGCCTTTTTAGTATACAAAAATAAGGCTTCCATTCTTGCAATCTGTATTAACTCTATTCAAATTATAATAAAATATATCAGAACTTTCATTTCCAAAACAGTAAGTGGTGATTATTCTTCTCAAGAAATGTCTTTTGAAATATATGGGAAAAAATCTAATCTTCCATTCCCCACCTCCCCAACAAATAGCTTCAAATTAAAGGAAAAGCACCAAAGCTCATTCAATAAGATACACTGGGGAAAGTATTCTTTCTGGGAATAATACAAACATTACAATCATTTATTAATACTGAAAACAGAAGGAACTTACGGAATTAGCTTGTTTTCTGGCTTGGTTTATCAGTTCTTTTATCTCAGAGATATTTTTCTTTAGGTTATCCTCAAGCTCCTTGATGGGTTTAAGTTTGTCTATCAGTCGATCAGCTTCTTGTTCTAGATTTTTCACAGTGGCATCTGCATCTGCAACTGCACAGAACAAGATGAGTGCATATCTCACACACGCACACATGTACACACATACCCAGATACATGCACAAACACATGTATATACACACCCAGGCACACACATATGCAGACAGACGCACAAACACACACACACATATACATACCCAGACACACACACATGCACACACACACATATACACACACCCAGACACACACATATGCACAAACATGCATACATATACACACACCCAGACACGTGCACATGTACAAACACACACACATGCTGCACACACAGACACACTCACACAGAAATGAACATAACAATATGCTTAACTAAATAATTGAAAGGATTTCATCTTATCCACAAGGCAAAGCCAAGGCCATGGCGGTTGAAGCAGTTTGTGGTAGCAAATGGAAATATTTTAGTTGGGACCCAAGCAGGCCAGAGGAGATGATGTTAGAGAAAGAAGGCGGACACCTTTGGCTTTGGGATTAATATGCAAGTCAGCATTAAAGATGGAGAATATGATTAGCTTAATTCAATGCTTAATTTTTAGCTTCAGTCCCCAAACTAAACTTTATAGCACAGAAATTTAGTCAAAGAATCAAAGAATTGGAAGCATCTTTAAAATGTCACCGACTCTGTCCAAGCCAGAACTGTACTTAAATCAGGGTTTCCACACAAAATTATTTTTTTTTCTTTTTCTCATTGTCTTTCTTTGTACATCTTAAAGAGAAAAGCTATTAAAATGTCTTCTGAAAAACATTTCAAAGTTGAGCAACCCTCAGACTGAAGGCCTACGTTATACTTTAAATCTCTCATGCTGCAGTTCATTTTTGTTTTGAAAAATAGTTGATTCTCCTGCTTTTTACATTGGTTGAATCACATTAAACTGTCACTTTTGTAGCTAAAATTTAAAGGAGGTTGAATATTGATAAATTAGAAAGGGGTTTAACCCTAAAACAGTTGAAGGTTATTACTGATCCTTAGACTTCCAGCTTGTACTTTTCATGGGGGGGGGAGGTACATGACACATGGAAAATCAATTATTCTGTCCCTAGGATGCTGGCAGTCTTATCCAAACTATGCCATTTATTATCTGACCGAGCATGTACTGTTCTGTTTTCTGTCATTGTGACTCTGATGAAAAAGTGAAACTGCTTAAGGTCCAAGGTTATTGGCCCTGATGAACTAGGAGTGATCTGAAACTAAATCTTTTGGAATAAATCAAATGAGGGCAAAGTTAGTTAAAGTTAAGTCGCTCAGTCATGTCTGACTCTTTGCGACTCCGTGGACTGTAGCCCACCAGGCTCCTCCATCCATGGGATTTTCCAGGCAAGAATACTGGAGTAGGTTGCTATTTCCTTCTCCAGGGGATCTTCCCGACCCAGGGATTGAACCCGGGTCTCTCGCATTGCAGGCAGATGCTTTAACCTCTGAGCCACCAGGGAAGCCCTGGTGGAATCTTTAGGAATAAATCAAGTTAGAGCAAAAGGAAGTAAGTAATATTTTGAAGTATTTTGAACTCATGCTCACAAATATGAGTTACATTGTTAGTGATGTTTAAAAAGAACATAGGTCTATTATTAACCTTAACTAACAGAGTTGCTAGATCAAGAACTATTTTCTCCTGAAATGAGGGTTATTGAGTTCAAAGCTCTTGTTACATAATTGTATAGGGAGTCAGCATAAAGATAGTTAGCCCTTCAGTTTTACACTTTAAATAAACCATTTGTCCATTTCTCCCTTCCTTTAATTCCCCAATATTACTCTGATATTCTTCAAATCTTTCTAGAAGTGAGAAAAAGGGATTTAGACTTAGATTCATGGAAATGAAAAAATTGTTATGCAGGGACTACTTAGGCTTAGACAAGTAATAGATCCCTTTCTTTTAAAGCTCCCAGAAGTTTTTACCAAATGTTTCAGAATGGAACCTGGAAGTCCCCTTATCCCTTGCTATTTTTGCCTCTCTGTCTTCTGGAACAGTTAAAGTAATATAGAAATTATCTTCTTGAAGGTTTTTAAAAATAAATCACCTGTGATTTTGAGTCTGATGTTCTCTTATGCTGTAGTATTTGGAAACTTCTCACTTTTTCCTATGATTATTTGTGTAGATTTTAAAATTATTTCTGAAGATAGATTTTGATAACAATGTTTTATTATAAAACTACTTTACAGTTTAAACTTTATTAACCTGCTGCTGCTGCTGCTAAGTCGCTTTAGTCGTGTCTGACTCTGTGCGACCCCATAGACGGCAGCCCACCAGGATCCCCCGTCCCTGGGATTCTCCAGGCAAGAACACTGGAGTGGGTTGCCATTTCCTTCTCCAATGCATGATAGTGAAGAGTGAAAGTGAAGTCGCTCAGTTGTGTCCGACTCCTAGCGACCCCATGGACTGCAGCCTACCAGGCTCCTCTGTCCATGGGATTCTCCAAGCAAGAATACTGGAGTGGGTTGCCATTACCTTCTCCGTTTATTAGCCTAGAGTTTTGCAAAGTCCTCTCTTATGTGCTAAATTTCTTTCCTTATCTAGTTATATCTCCTGCAGAATTTTGCCTATTTGTCCTTCATTTTCCTTTATTTAAGCAGGTCAAACATCTAAAATATTTTATCTTTATATTTCTAAAGATACATCTCTTGAATTTATCACATCTATTATTTTCTGTCTTCTAATTTATTAACTCTTTTTCATCTTCTTTCTTTTAGTTAGTTATTCTGTCTGGTCCTTAGAGTTGATTGCCTAACTTGTTTATTTCAAAGCTTTTTAGTAATATAATTGCACTCATTTTCCACTGAGGATAGACTTGGTCATATTTCTCAGGTTTAGATATGTTCAATTTTATTTTTATTATTTTCTACTCTGTACTTTTGTTTTTGACTTGGAATTTAAACTATGAGGTGTTTAAGACAGAAAATTTTTATATCTCAGTGATTGCTCATTTGGTAAGATCTAATTTTATTAATTCTATTTTATGCTTCTCCAAGTATAATTCTCTTGAAGTTGAGAATAATCGCTTGTAAGGAGTGGGGAATGAGTTTTGGGGGAAAAGCAACAACAACAGTGTAGATTTGATGTACTTTAATTCTGCTAGAAAGAAGTCATTTGGACTTCAGTGACTGCATTTGTATTATCAGAAGCATCATAATTCAGTTAAATCTATGGAAGAATTCAATGTTCTACTTTAATATGGATAAAATATTTCACTAATTTTTCAAACACACATTCACACACTAATTCCTTTTCCATATCTAGCATTCTTACTGTGACACTGGAAAGAAGAGCTATCCAATGTTTAAAGCCATACTAAAACATGGAAACATGCAAAGCTGAAGCTTTTTGCAATAAGCAATCAAGCATAAAAATTACTAAAAGGTATGCAACGAAATATATACATACTGATTTCTGCAGGTAATTTCATATGGAAGTAAAACATAAAAAATAGAAAATTCGTGAGAAAATATTTTTTATAGATATTATAAAGTAGTGACTGTCAAGAAAAATAGTACTTTTCACAACAAGTGCTAATTACAAATTCACTCCATTTTAAATCAAACAAGAGTTATCAAATAAAAATCCACAAAGCATATCACTTAGCAGGCCACTGTTTATATTAAAAGGAGTTTTATTATCATGTTCTAATAAGATAGAAACAGACCCCGTGTAATGAGTGTTTATAGATATTAACTATTTCTTTTCATAGATGATAGAATCACAAAAGGGAGATAAATATTACATAAGGCCACTCTCATTTGAGAATCAGTCTGAAAATGAATGAAATGATAACATACAAGAGTGATATTTACTTTAAAACTTTTCATTCTTTTTTTTTTGGGGGGGGGGGGTTAGATATTGTGATTTGGCATGCCTGTGAACCAGTTATTCAGATGGAATCTGAATCACCGGGGGAACCTAACTCTGGGTTTACACAATAAAAACTGAAAAACTATATGTCTTCTTTTTTCCTTTCCTGAACAAATAATGAGGAGTGAAATCCTTTTCCCTAACTCTGAAGTGCACTTAGCTATGTTTGCACTCCTCCTTGCCCAGGAAGGAGTTAGGTTAGTAGTATCTATTATTTCAAAGTATCATTAGCCTTTGATCTGAGGCAAAGATGCTGAAAAATCAGGCTCCACTCCCCAAACAGTATTTGTAATCTGGATTATACAGTGTATAACATCAATAACTGTGTTTTTGTTATTACACTCTACAAATGTTTTAATTCCCAGTAAATACACTGGTTCTATATAAAGAAGGCTAATCACTTGAGACTGCAAAGTACAAAGAATCAAGCATCTCCTTTGGTACAAGCACATATGAAGATAGCATTTTATCACTTGAAAGAGTAAAACAATATTAAAAATTATAATGCTTATTACTTAATAATTTAAATTACTATATTTAGTTCTCCCACATTTTCTCAGTAAATCCATATTTAACTCAATATAGTTTAATGCAATATACAAAAGACACGAAGAAATATTCTTGATAAACTAGGTAAATATTTTAATTTCCTGGTAATGTTTAACTAGAATCTTAAGTAATAAAAGACCAGTATTTTCCAAATTTGAATGCATTCAAGATGATCCCATTTAGTATTCTCTTCTAACAGGTCTGCTAATTAGAGTGCTCCTTAACCTCTAGGTTCCATGGAATTTCAACAACTCTGAGGATATAATTTCCCAAGAATAACTGCATTTTCAATTATACTAAAGGATTAAAAAGTACGTGGCATCCCTATGCCAAATACCATGCAGGCTTTGAGAATTCTTAATTTCCTCTTAACGGATGAAATTTGAATAAGATAAGCTCAAGTGAGGAGCTGGGAGTCTTGTATTCCAGTTCTGGAGCCATAGGCATTCAATTCCTGGGGCCAGTCTACGAAGGGAGGAGGGCAGACTGCATCACTGTGAGGGCCCCTTCCTGCTCTAGCAGCTATGAGTCTAGGATACTTTTCGAGTGTGAAGAAATAAATGCAATAATCAAAGTGATAAAGGAGATCTTACTGTTCCTCGAAGGATCTTTTACCACAGCATTTGTTTTGGCTACGCTGTCCGCTAGTTGATTGTAATTTTTCTTCAGGCCATCAAGGTTCTGGTGAAGATCTTTAATCTGCGCCAGGACATCTTTAGCTGTGTCGTTGGCTTGTCTTGCTTTGTCTTTAACAGCTTGCAGTTTCGCAGCTGTGTCTGTAAGCAGAAGGCGGTATGAGAAACACAACAAAGGGTCTGGAGTTAGTGGCTTAATCCATGCTTGTCAGAGAGAGGCTGCACCTGTGACCTCAGGGACTCAGGCACGAGGGAAAGGCTGAACTTTGTCTCACTCAGCTATAGCAAATGAAGTACATCTTCAGTGAAATTGAATTTTCTCAGGGACCTTCATTATGATTACCTGATTAGCCCTTAAAATAGCAACGTGATTATTCTAAAAGTTCATTGTGGAAGGCGATATTGTGATTTGCTGCTGAACATATTAAAGAGAGAAGTTTATCCATCTGAATCATATAGCTTCATCGAAAGTAGTTTTAACATTTAATCTGCACTTCCAGGGTTGGGGGCAGGGAACGAATGTATTTCAGTTTTGGTAGAGAGAGACTTTTTCGGATATATTAGACCATGTGTTTGTGTAAACAATTTATATTTGTTATCAGCAATGGATATTTTCTATGAATATATTTACTACTGAAGAAGTGACATGAAAATCAGTAAAGTTACTTAGGCTTTTTAATGTCAAAAAATTAAAAAAAATCATTAAGGTTTTAATAGTTCCTGTTAGGTATAGATGTGTTTCCTTCACCATAATTTTTATAAAAAATGTACACTGTACATATATTTATGTGCCTACTAATATGTTGTGGATTAGTGGTTAAGATCACAGCCCTTGAAGTTAAACTGTGAGGTTGGAGTCTTATGTCTCTTTTAACAATGGCCCTCAGTGTCCCATCTAAGTTTGTCTGTTGTAAAGTGGAGATAATAATGCTGTTCACCTTGTAGGATTAGTATGAGGGTAACATACACTTGACATAAACATGCTGAATAAGCCTTGCTTAATAAATGGTAGCAACTCTTGCTACTGTTGTATCATGCTATTAAAATATAAAAATAGTATCCCCAAAACAATAGTGCTTTCAGTAACTAATAACAAACATTAACTCCAAATAACAGGTAATGCATAAAAAGATATTATAGACATGGTTCAATCTTAATATCTTAATGTTTTTGCCAAGAAAAATGTGCTGAAAGGCAGCTGGTTCTCACCTATTACTATAGATACTGTGTATGTGCTAAATTGCTTCAGTTGTGCCCAAGTCTTTCTGGCCCCATGGACTATAGCCCGTCAGTCTCCTCTGTCCATGGGATTCTCCAGGCAAGAATACTGGAGTGGGTTGCCATGTCGTCCTCAAGGGGATCTTCCTGACCCAGGAATCAAACCTGAATTTTTTATGTCTCCTGCATTGGCAGTGGGTTCTTTACCACTAGGCTACCTGGGAAGCCCTGTAGATACTGTAATAAACTTCAATTTTGTGGTAATAAATCAACATTTTAGAGGATAGTGTCTGTATGATTTTATTCTTTCCCACCAATGTAGGATTTCCTGGGCTGAAATGTGGAAGAACAATACAACAACAAGATGTCTATTATTTTCTTTTTTGTAATTTATTCCTACAAATGTCAGTTAACAAATGATAAACATCATGGTGAAAATTGTTTCTTAGTTTCTCATTCTTACAAAGAATTCATAAGTAAGAAAACCATTATCTAATAGCCTGACAATGGTACAAATATAGTGCTAGGAAATACAGGCAGAAGTTGGAACATTTTTAAACAGTGCATTTCTATTAGGATAGTTTGCATTGTCTGGAATTCTTACCATTTGGAATGGCTGCTAGCTTGTCCAAAGTATCATTCAAAGCTCTCAGGAGATCCCCGTTTCTGATATTGGCATTGTCTAATCTGGCTGTCAAGCCATTCAGTCGGTCATCATTTTCTGTGAACAGAAAACAAAAAAGGATGAAACAATTTTAGTCATCTGTGAACTTACAGATGGATATAAAATTTCAGGTTATTTTATTTTATAAAATTAATCTTTATTGGAGCATAGTTTCTTTACAATGTTGTATTAGTTTCTGTAGTATGGCAAAGTGAATCAGTTATGTGTTCATATATATCCCCTATTTTTTGGATTTCTTTCCCATTTAGGTCACTGCAGAGTGTTAAGTAGAGTTCATTGTGCTATACAGTAGATTCTCACTAGTTACCTAATTTAGACATAGTAGTGTATATATGTCAATCCCAATCTCCCAATTCATCCCACGTCTGTGTCTCTATTTTTGCCTTGCAAATGAGTTCATTTCATGCATTCATCAAAAATGAGTGCATCATTTTTCTAGATTCCACATAAAAACAATATTATACAATTTCAGGTTATTTTAATATAAAATTATTTAATAAGAAAATTGATTTAACTTATTGGCATCTGTATACAAATATATTTCAGATCAGATTATAAAATATATATTTATATGTCCATGTGACACACAAATATATTCAACAATTATATTTTCTCTGGTATTTAACCTTTATTTGACTTAATTTGATGGTTTTCTATGGAGAAAAACTGAAAGATTTGGTCTTTTATTGCATTTATAATGATACCCTCTTGATATCACTCAAATTAATGTCATTATTTTTAAAACTTTATTATCAAAATGGACACTGAATTAGTTTTTAAAAATCTCAAATAGATATGACTGTTAAGTAGAATCTCCCAACTTTACTAAACATCACAGAAAAAAATAAAAATCAAAGGCATGAAAAAATAGCCTCTGGCACATTTTTGTTTTTTTATAGAGAAAATAAAATTTTACAAATTACTCTATGTAGGCTTTATATAGGTTTTTTCTTGCTACTTTAGCATGCTTTCTTTAACATTAAAATATACCATTTACTGTGGAAGTGGAAGTGATTGCTCAGTTGTGTCTGACTCTTTGCAACCTGATGGACTGTAGCCTGCCAGACTTCTCTGTCCATGGAATTCTCCAGCAAGAATACTGGAGTAAGTTGCCATTATCTACCAACACCGACTGTCTCTCTCATCACTTTCCTGGTACCCAGAGTGGGCAGACCAGGAGAGACTACCTCTTACTGAACAGAGCAGAGCGGTTTTGATTGGATTGTGTGTCCACCCGTTGTAGAGGTAGTGCATCTGGCTTCTTGGAGGAACGAAACAGCCACTGGCAGCTTAGGGAACAATCTTTGTTTTTATTGGCTTCATCTGGGAAGACTAGCAAAGGGAAGGGAAGATAGATGGAAGATTCTTAACTATCAGCGTTCTGGATGTGATAAAGAGTACTGAACATATTAATTAATGATCCATTCCATTTCATATCAGGGTTTTATAGGCAGATGAATTACACCACTGTTATACCACAGTAATATAAGCACATAATATTGTTGGAGGCATCTGCTTTTAGATTCCAAGCCAAAGACCTAACATCATAGAAAAGTAAAGCATAAAATATTCCAGAAAAACATGGCTCTAAAACATCAATATGTCCATTTCAGTCACTAAGATATTATTTTCAATGCTAGTCCTTCAAAATATACTTTCCAAGTAATTAGATTTTCTCCTCTGTCAATCACAATTTATCTTTCTTTTAATCCTTCTGTTATTTTCACTGTACTAAAATAAAATCTTTGAATAGATTATGGAAAGAATACTTTTTGAAATAAAGACTATCTCACTATGACTGTGATATCTATACAAATTCCCTGAGAATAGTTAAAGGCTGTTCTTTTGATATTAATTTAGAAGTCTTAATCAATTAAGGAAATGGAACAGTACAAATTTCATTTCTTAGTTTCTTGATTGGATTTGACTTTTTAAACAATGAAATACTTAAAATGTGCTGGCAAGCAAGATATTCATGTATAACTGAGAAAACCATTAATTTAAAGGGCATCATTTGGTTTATACTATTCTATGAATTCTGATAACAAATACTGGCTGAACAATCATGCCAATTATTCAGAACAAAGACTGATTTGAGGAACATTGTTACTGTCATTCCTCAAGTTTCAAAGCAGTAATTTTGTTCCTCTGCTTTCTGTACTAGAAATTCAAAATGGGAATATTCTGAGCCTATTCTGATTTCTTTGTTTCAGGATTTGACTCTATTTTCTTCTTAGTTTATCCTTTCTTATACACTGATCATTTTTCTCTGAAGTAACTTTTGGAATTTCTCAAACCAAGTCTAAACACTTTATCACTTTGTCAGTCTAATTCTTCAGATAAACAGAAGTTGTGTGCAGAAAATAATTGCAGATTTTAAAATGGAAAACTTATAAAATGTTAGCTAAGCAAACCTAGGAAAATAAATGATCCAAGGCTGCCTTTAAATGAAGATACCTGAGGCAGAGGTTTCTATAATTAAAATGAAAGAAAGAACCCATGTGGTTCAGTTTGAATGGTAACATGGACAAAGAGAGAATTATTGGTAGTTAAGATAAATCGATTCCAACTCATAATTTTTGACAAACAAGAAAAGGAGCCAAATTATAATCCACAGTGCTACCTTGCACACCTTTCTCTCCTTATTTCCTCACTTTTCATACCCATTAGCTATAGCTAAGTCACTTATGCTCTCTCCAGATACCACACCCACTGAACCTCAAAGGCTACATATACATGCTCTAATTTTAGCTCTCCCTTTCTCATGCACTCCCCACATATTAGAAGACAAATGTTCAGGAATGAGTTTGGCAGAGACAGAGCTCATAAACTGAGGGAAAAGAAGCAGAGCAGCCAGGCTGGACTGTGAACACCCCTGACAATATCAGTTCCCTTTGTTGTGTAACACTGAGTGAGGGAGATATATTCAGAATGAAAATCGCTAGACACAGTTGCAAGTCACTTCCATTAATAACAGTACTAATTTACTCATGTTGACCATGTTCCTGTTACTGTGCTAAATGTATTAGCGCTTAGCTTACTTGGAACTGGTAATATTGAACTATGTAATAATTCAAAATAAAGCTATTACAAGTATTTCTTTGATCATTGATGATGCATTCTTTTACATATTTTAGCCATTAGAGAAAGTAGTATAGTGCAATGAAATAATTATAGGACTACGGTTGGAAGATGTGGGTTCAACTGTCATTTCTATCCATTTTTACATGTGTAAAATGAAGATAACTTCATATGACTGATACGAGAAATCAGTTGAAGGATGTATGAGAAAGTACTGGATTTATTATGCAGTTATTAAAAGGTAACAAAATAATTCACATTGGTTTGGTAATTCACATTGGGTTGAGAACTGCTTTGGTATTTTTGCCAGTTTTCAGTAATGTTATTTATGATTTACTTTCTTCTGTGTTTAAAGTGAATCATCTAGAATCTAAAGTTGTTTATTTTCCTTTTATATGTTCTTAATATATGGCCCCCATTATCAACTAAATATAAGAATGATTTTATATATTTTAACGGGAATGTTCTCTTTTGACTATTCAAACATATCTAATTAAGTTCCTCAAATGCAATTTTTAACTTACTCACATGAAAGTGAAAGTCACTCAGTTGCGTCTGACTCTTTGTGACCCCATGGACTATACAGTCCATGGGATTCTCCAGGCCAGAATGCTGGAGTGGATAACAAAGCACAAATAAATACCTTGAGAGACTCTTTCATTCATAAGGGTGAAGTTTGTAGAATTGTTTTTAATATTGAAGGGGTCTAGTTAAATGGAACTACTGCAAATTACCATATAGATAACATTTTGCAAACAAAATTTTCATTATCATGAAATTTGTCTTATGAGCTACTACTTAAACTCAGTATCACTTATGATTTGTTTCTTTATCAAAAAATGGAGGAATGGCTTCTCTTTTAAGATTTTTTATACAAGTATTTTACAAAGTAACAACCATGTTTCATCTTTTGTTGTCGAGGCTCCTTCTGAATTGTTGGTGTTTAGTCACCCGGTTTTGTCTGACCCTTTGCAACTCCATGGACTGTAGCACACCAGGCCTCTCTGTCCCTTACCATCTCCTGCAGTTTGTCCAAATTCATGTCCATTGCGTTGGTGATGCCATCCAGCCATCTCATCCTCTGAGGCCCTCTTCTCCTTCTGCCTTCAATCTTTCCCAGCATCAGAGACTTTTCCAATCAGCTGTTCACATCAGATGACCAAAATACAGGCGTTTCAGCTTCAGCATCAGTTCTTCCAATGATTATTCAGGGTTGATTACCCTTAAGACTGACTGATTTGATCTCCTTGCTGTACAAGGGACTCTCAGGAATCTTCTCCAACACCACAATTCAAAGGCATCAGTTCTTTGGCACTCTGCCTTCTTTACGGTATGGCTCTCACAACACTAAGTGACCACTAGGAAGACCATAACCTTGACTATATGGACCTTTGTAGGCAATGTCTCTGCTTTTCAACACACTGTCTAGGTTTGTCATAACTTTCCTGCCAAGAAGCAAATGTCTTCTGATTTCATGGTTGCAGTCACCATCCACAGTGATTTTAGAGCCCAAGAAGAGGGAATTTGTCACTACTTCCATCTTTCCCCCTCTATTTGCCATGTAGTAATGGGGCCAGATGTCATGATTTTTATTTTTTTCATATTTAGTTTTTAGCTGGCTCTTTAACTCTCCTCCTTCACCCTCATTGAGAGACTCTTTAGTTCCTCTTTGCTTTCTGCCATTAGAGTGGTATCATCTGCATATCTGAAGTTGTTGATGTTTCTCCTGTTTATCTTGATTCCAGCTTATAACTCATTCAGCCCAGCATCCCTTCTGAATTAGAAAGCAGGTTAACTTATGCAGCGCTTTATCCACAGTTCTGAAGCAGAGAGTTTGGAAGAGGTAAGGGATCTGTATGAGGTGAAAACCTTGATTTTGACCTTTCTGGTAATGAGAGATTCCTGCAATGCTCATCCATTCACTCATTTATCAAACATTTGTTAGGGCCATGAATGTTAATGTGTTACCTCTACACCATGGCAAAAAGCCAGTGTTTTTATCCAGCAGTGCTTAGAAACATCATCTTTGGAACCACATTAACTTGGGCTAGTTAAAGTGTTGGCGCTACTATATGTATGCAGTGTATTCAAACAGAATTTCTTTGACTTAAATGATTCTGTTGCAGAATCAGATGTAAAGAATATGCCTGCAGTGCAGGAGACCTGGGTTTGATATCTGGGTCAAGAAGATTCCCCTGGAGAAAGGAATGGCTACCCACTCCAGTATTCTTGTCTAGATAGTCCCATGGACAGAGGAGCCTGGCGGGGTACAGTCCATGGGTTGCAGAGTCAGACATGACTGAGCAACTAACACTTTCACTTACATACAAAAATGGTTAACTTTACCACATTTTATAATATGTGATTACTCTACGGATGCGGGCTCAGTCGCTTAGACATGTTCAACTCTTTGTGACTACATGGACTATAGCCCACCAGGGTCCTCTGTTCATAGAATTTCCCAGGCAAGACTACTGGAGTGGGTTGCCATTTCCTTCCTGACCCAGGGATCAAACCTGCGTCTCCTATGTCTCCTGCATTGGCAGTTGGAGTCTTTACCACTGAGTCACCTGGAAAGCTCTTGATTACTCTATACAATTTATTAATTTTATTATATTATATTATGTTTTTACCTTTGAATGTTTTAAGAACATAAGAGGTAAAATTGATCTCAAGTCACTTTACTGTAATTTTTCATCTACTTACATGAACCTGCCCCCAAGTCAACCCCACCATTGAGTGCAGGGTCCCAACACTCGTACTGAAGGAAGAGCAGCTAAGTAAGGAAGAAAGTTGGGTGAAATCCAGAATCCCATTCTTGTTGCTGGCCTCCTTTCAATTGATTTGATGACATTGCTCCACCCAGTCTTTCCACGCTGGGGCACACCTAGCCCTCTTCCATTACATTTTTCCTTTGCTTACCTTTTCCCAGTTGCTGTCACAAGTTTGGGATGTGTCCTGTCTCTGATTTCCTCTTTTGCCCAGACATATCCCTTACATGTACCATGCAAGGGAACCTCTAAGATCAGTAAATAGGGCCTGTGTTTATAGGAAGGCATGTTACTGGGAAACTTTGTCCTGATTAAAAAGTGCCAAATCAGTTCTTGTTTGCCTTGGGCACAGTGCTTGCTAGGCCCTCAATAGCCATTTGCTGCAACTGAACATGTTCTTCCTCCCACTACCAGATTATAGCTGAAGCCTGAGGAGAGGAGAGAAGGGGGATTTGTCTGGTGGCATGTCTACCGGGCTTCCCTGGTGCCTCAGACCTTTAAGTGTCTGCCTGAAATGTGGAAGACCTGGGTTCAGTCCCTGGGTCGGGAAGATCCCCTGGAGAAGGAAATGGCAGGCCACTCCAGTACTCTTGCCTCGAAAATCCCATGGACGGAGGAGCCTGGTAGACTACAGTCCATGGGGTTGCAAAGAGTCAGACACCACTGAGTGACTTCGCTTTCACTATCATCTCCAAAGTCTTAAGATATCAGGATAGAGGACAGTCCTCTCTTCAGCCAGTGAGAAACCAAAATAACCAGACATCAAAAACTCCATGTGGTTCCTCTAGGACAAGCTCCAAAGCCTTAGTATGGGTTTACAGGCTCCTTTTGTTTTGGCCAGCAAGGTATTCTTAAAAAAATGTAATTTAAATACCTTTAAGTGAGACAAGTACTCTCTGGTTCTAATAGATTCTGTCCTTTCATGTTCGGCCCTTATTTTGCCACTTCTTATTTAAACTCTGAAACCGAGTCCAACTCTATTTTAATTTCTCAGTTTTCTCTATTCACATACCGAAGGAGGAACTAAAACTCTGCATGAGGAATCAGCAATTCATACAGGAAAATATTAGCTTGTTCTCAGACTACAATAGCCTAGGAGATCCAGGGTTGGCTTTATCCATTTAATCCAAAATTATTTTTTTGTCAATGGAATGGTTTGTCTTTCACTTGCATACTTCTGGGATTCTGGCAAATGGTAGTATGCAAATTATGCAAAAAATACATACAATATAATATAAATATTATACTATATATTATGTGTGTGTGTGTGTTATCACTCAGTCATGTCTGACTCTTTGTGACCCCATGAACTGTAGCCCGCCAGGCTCCTTTGTCCATGGGATTCTCCAGGTAAGACTACTGGAGTGGGTTGCCATTTCTTTCTCCAAATATATATTATATATATATACATATATATATACACACACATACATACTGGGACTTCTCTGGTAGCTCAGTCAGTAAAGAATCTGTCTGCAGTGCAGGAGACCCCAGTTTGATCCCTAGGTTGGGAAGATCCCTTGGAGAAGGAAATGGCAGTCCACTCTAGTATTCTTGCCTGGAGAATCTAATGGTCAGAAGAGCCTGGCGGGCTACAGTCAATGGGTTGCAAGAGTCGTATACGACTTAGTGACTAAACCACTATATATATATATATATATGTATAATATTTTGGCTGTCCTATGTGGCTTGTGGGTTTGGTGGCCTGACCAGGTATTGAATCCCCACCCTTGGCAATGAAAGTATGGAGTCCTTACCACTGGACCGCCAGGGAATTCCCAACAGGAGTCTATTTTTAATAATATAAAAATACTTTTATTTATTTATTATTGGGAGAGAGGAATAGCTACTTTATTCAGAAAGCCAGCAGACTGAGAAGATTAGTGTCCTGCAAATTTTAATTCCTAAATCATACTTCAGTTTAATATCACTACAATATTCCTGTTTATTCTGTTTGTATCTAATCTGAAATAACAACACAGACTCTTAACAGGTTAGTAATTGCAAGTGTGTTATATTCATGATCGCAAAGCCATTTTGATATACTTGTCTGGTCTTAATGACTCAGCATCTGGAGGCTGATGGTACAGAAGGAAAATATGGATTAATTTGATTAAAATTAATTTTGGGGGTAATTCTGGCATCGTTCTGTGTTTTGGACAACATTATATGTCATACAGTTCATTGATTCCATATTCTTGGGCTTGAGAATAGATCTTTTTATTCAATGTGCATGTCATTCATTTTATAGAGATGTTATCTATTTGTTCCTAAGTAATTAAATAATTTCACTTATTTTGAGGAAAGTTGAAAAGTAGGGTTAAATGAAGAGGCAAATAAAATTTAAAAGTTACTCTATATAAGATAAGGTATATAATTGTAGAATTTTAGTATTTCCACACTTCTAATATATCATCCTCAACTTCAATCCTTGCCCTGTACACATTCCATGAGAGCCTCACCTGGCTATTTTTTTTTTTTTTTTTTTTTTTTGACAAAATCCTTTGTCAATCTGCAAAGTAGTATTAATTCACCCAGTGGCATCAATTTATCTTCTAGCTTTTTTGGTCATCAATTTGTATCAAGCCCCATATCCATCAACAAAACAATTTTTATCTCCATGGACATTCAATCAATTTGATACAGACTGGTCTCAAATGGCAAATGTGCAGAAGGGCAAATTTACTTTTAATAAATGTATACTCAAAACCTAAAAGGCAAAACAAACTGCTGCTGGCAAGTTCCGGTTCTCTGAAGGCAAGGACAGCATAAAGATGGCAGGGAGCAGCTCTAAGTTATTCATGACTAAAGCTCATGGACTAACTGTATTGTACTGACGAGAACCAAGTAACACATTAGAAATATGGAGGGTACACTGCCTCACCATTTTTATTCCTTCTAACTCCAGGCACCATAGAGACAGAAATGACTAAATCTCTATTTTAATAGCTGCTGTCAAGTATTTTGCTCTGTAGGGCCTATTTCAGCAGTTCCTGGTGGTAATATATGGCATTTCCCTGATTAAGAGCCGTTTTATAACTTGCGTAATTGGCCACAAATCAGGGGAATGTCATAATGTAGCAGGAAAACATTCCCATCTCCGTCAGAGCCTTGGCTTGGATTTCTGGAGGAATTATTACCTGAGTAGTTTGTGGGTTTTCATTACTTTAAATAATGTACTACCTGAAGTACAAAAAAGGGCATTTAAACTAATGAAACTTTCTGTCACCTAACCCTGGCTACCATACCTGTCCTTAGGTTTCTTTTTCCCTTGGAGAAAAAACTCTTAAAACATGAGACTTTTTTTTCATTTTCATAACACCAGTGTTTGTGGGGAAACAGAGTCAAGGACAGGGCTGGGAGCAGGGTGAGGAGACTCAGGCATTCACCTCAGGTGTGAAATCCAAAGGGGCCCCCCAAAACTCAGTGCTCAAGATAAAACATTTTCATGCAGTATTTTTTTTAAATCATATTTAATTCAAAAAATATCAATATGAGCAAAATATTACAAATTTTAAATAGAAACAGAATCTATCTCTGCACTTGTGTGGCTGAACCTCTCTCACCTCACCCTGATGTCAGCTCTGGGCAAGCGCACTGGAGAGAAAGGCGTGATGACCAAGTAATGAGATAAGCCAACTTGCCAAATTAGGAAAACAGGATTGACTCTACAGCTATTTTTCAGGTTGTAATACAGTTTCCTGCATAGGATTATACATATAAGGGGTCATATTTTACTTATGATACACAATCCCAAAGCATTTACTGTCAGAGTACTATCTATAATGGAGACAAAACATGTAATTCCATACCAGCCTCTACTGGAAATAAAAGACTATTCATTGAGAGCACTGGCAAATATAAATGATAAAAATCTCTTTTCTTTCTAAAGTTAGTAAAGACCAACATTATTCCTTTATTTTAAAAATATGCTTATTTCCTGAATTGTGATACTATACACCAAAATACAAAGCTAAAAAGAAGATCCTGCTACTGTCCTCTAGAACATGGATGCTAAGTCCATGGCTGTGATGATTTGACAAGTCTATGAGAAAGGGGTGCACAGAGAGGAGGCATGTAATTCAGATGGGGTGCCAGGCCTCCTGGAGATGATACATTTGGACTAAATCTTGAGGGTCTGGTAGAAGGTAGTTGGTTGGAAAAAAGGGATGATGAGGAGTTCCAAAGAAAAGAATGAACACTGCAGAACATGGAGGTTTGAAATGGCAGCAAGTTTTCAGAGAACATGAATATCTCAGTAAGGTTGGGGAGCTGGATGCAAGCCAGCAAAGGGGAAGGAATGAGACCAAAGACAGAAATAGGAGGCAATTACATGAGAACAGGAGATATTTGAATGAAATAATAAATATAATAACTTATCTAGAATGTGGGCTGTATTGAATTTTTAATGCAAAACCCATATGATATCAAGGCAGGTATTTTATGCACTTTGATCTTTGAATTAGGAATAAAATACACAAAAATGTATTTAAGAGGCAAAAACTTTTTGAGACATGTGGCCCACTAAATCAAAAGCTGCACAAAGACATTTATACTGCATCTGCCTTATTCATTCATGACCATAATTTCTAAAGTCAAAAAAGGTGGCATTTGATGCTCTTTAAAATTTACCATACTTTAAAAATTAAAAGTTCCTATACTTAAGATACTGATGAAACGATGTTACAGAAATTAGATTTAAAAATTCTGAAGTAATGCTCAGTACAAAATGACATGTGAAGGCAAAATCCAGTAAAACTGATAAGATAGTTTATTTGCACTAAATCTAGATAGTAAAAATAATCATAACAACCATGGCACAACAATTACATTTTTCCAATAATCTG
The DNA here is from genome assembly GCF_019923935.1 of Bubalus bubalis. NCBI lineage: Eukaryota > Metazoa > Chordata > Mammalia > Artiodactyla > Bovidae > Bubalus > Bubalus bubalis. The sequence continues at coordinate 36,522,427 of NC_059166.1, forward strand.
ATAAAATATCCTACTAATTACAACTACAATTGCACTGAAAATAATAATAAAAAGAGATCGCACTAACCTTTTACATCATTTGCTAACTTCTTGGCTTCATTAAGAATCCCAAAGCTTTTCTGAAGAGAACCTTTGGCACCTTCCTTTAATGAACCCTGAGGACCTGCTGCCTGTGGGCGGACAAAGAAGTGTCACATTTCTAAAATCAAAGAACAAAGAAGTAGAGCTTTCTTGCAGGCAGTTGGTACACTGTTTACCTTTAGGAAAGCATTCTGAACTACGTATGCAGAATATTACATTATCAGCACATATTTGTGATTAAAGTGAGGAGATGGGAAGAAAGTCTAGAAGAGAACCCTTGGGAATCCCAACATTTATTTAAAGGCAGGTACAGAAAGTGGGGCTAGCAAGGTGATTGAGGGTCTAGAAAGGACAAAGAGAACCTAGGAGAGCACCATATCATGGAAATCAAGAGTTACAGAAGTGGCTCAGAGTATGATGACTGGCAGTGTTGCAACGTTGTAACTAGTCAGTATTATCAAGTGCTGTCAAATGGTCAAGCAAATTAAGAACTAAGCACATCCTTGACTTTATCCCTAGGCACATTTCATTCAAGCTGTGGGGTAAGCAGAGGAAGCATTTCCTGTCCCTTAGATATTGAAATGAGGAAGAACAGTGTTCCTTTTCTGAAGGCATCTCCAAGTCTTAGGGCAAAATAAGACCTTCTAAATGACAGTCTCTGAGCCACAATCATCTCCTAGCAAAGATGGATTTGTTGAGGCTTGAACTAAGAGAGGTGACACAAAGACAATAGAGTGATACGGGAAAGGGATTGCTTAAAATAAATGTTTAGTTATCCATTTTAATAATGTTTGCACTTCAAGAATCATTACGTACCAAAAGATAAATCAAATAGGATCTTACAAATTTAGATCTTGTGAATTCTACATTGGAAGAGTATTTCAGAGTGCAAGAAAAGCTAGAAAATGCTAAATACTTACTGTTGAAGTTATAAATCTGAACTCAGGTTAGCCTAGACATAATACTATTCAACTACATTTCCAGTGCTTTAATAGCATTTTTTATCATACCATTTGAACACTAAACTAGGAGAGATTACAGATTGCTACTGTTGTGGTAAAATTTACTTTAAGGTGTTATTCCAACAGCTTTCACTTAAATAATCTATTGCTTATAAAACAGATTGATTAAATAATACTATGATATCTACAAAAGGACATATTGGAAACATCTACATAAATAAAAAGAATCTGTGCATTTATATCTAGCCTTTGCAAAAAGAGCTGCTTGACAACTCTGACAAATTATGCTGTGGGAAATGGACACTTTCTTCAATTGAGAATACAGAAATGCTTGGTCCTATGGTGTCTGTGGGGAATTAGATACAGTAATGTCACTGAAGTGTCATTTATTTTGAAAAAAAGGTAAAAGTGTCAATATCAATGGCACAAATCCAATGAACCTTACTCAAAAAAATAAGGCTCTAATACCCACTCAGCTTCTATACTTGTTCCAAATTTATATGCCATTCTTACTCCCTGGTTACAGGTTTCCTGAATCAAAACAGATTAGAGAAAGGAAATTACAAAGAAAGAAGAATGAGGATTCTCTAAATAAGCCCATGAAAGCAGCCAAAATGACAGCTGACAAATTGACAATAAGGAAAGAAAACCAACTTGGAGAATTTTTAAATCTCAGCAATCCAAATCTATTTGGATAAGGATGAAACAGGTTTCTGTAGATGCCAATATTGACAATGATGATCCTGAGCCATCAGGATAACACGGCTCATTCATAATACTAGATCAAGCTAGACAAAGCAAGCAAGCAAGGGAGCAAGCTTTCCCCAGAGTCTTAAGGTATGAATTCCTTTCTACAGGAACATGGTCTGGTGAGAATCTAACAACCAACATTTTACAGCTGATCTTGGATATGCAAAGGAGGCAAGGGGGTAAAGGAAGGAGAGAGAGTTGACTTGCTGTGCATAAGAAAATTAATGAAATGAGGTGAGAGAAAAAAGAAGGGCCAGACAACATGGAAAAAAGCTAAAGTCTGAGCTGTGGAAATTCGGAGGGACTAGGAAAAGTGATGGGCAATGTTCATTTTTTTGTACTTTCTTACACTTTCCAACGGTTTTAGTGAGGTATAAATAAACTTACCATATTTAAATTTTACAATTTGATAAGCTTTGATATTTATACACCCATTAAACCGTCAAACAATTGAGGTAGAGAACATACCCATCATTTCTTTTCATACCCTCCCTTCCACTCCTTGTCCTTCCTTATCTCCACATAAGCACTACTCTGGTTTCCAACACTTTTAGTCTGTATTTTATGGACTTTTATATAATAGAATCATTCAGTATGTAGTACTCTTTTTTTTCTTGTTTGGCTTCTTTCATTCAGTGTAATTATTTTGACATTTATCCATGTTGTGTATAAAAATGTGATCTCTTTTTTATTTACATAGATAAGTGTGTGTGTTCAGTTGCTCAGTCATGTCCAACTCTTTGTGACCCCATGGCCTGTAGCCTGCCAGGCTCCTCTGTCCATGGAATTTTTTCCAGGCAAGAATACTGGAGTTGGTTGCCATCTCCCACTCTAGGGGCTCTTCCCGACCCAGGGTTCGAGCTGGCATATCTTGCATTTCCCACATTGGCGGGTGGATTTTTTACCACTGTGCCACCTGGGAAGTCCCACATGGACATGCCCCAATCTATTTATTCATTCACTTCCTGATGGACATTTGGATTATATCAGCTTTGGCTATTCTAAATAAAGTCGCTATTAACATTTGTATACAAATCTTTGTATGAACATATGATGATTTCTCTTGGAATGAAAGACTTCTAAGTGGCGTGGCTAGACTATCTGGTGGATATGTGTTTACGCTTTTAAGAAACAATCAACATGTTTTCCAGATTACTTGTAGTACTTTAAATTCTCACTAGCAATGGGTAAGAGCTACAAATGTAACTATATCCTTGTCACTACTTGATATAGTCGGCCTTTTAAGATTTGAGACATTCTAATGGTGTGTACAACATTTGGATTTTAATTTGCATTTTCCTTGCAACTAATTATGCTAAGTGTTTTTTCATGTGCTTTTCACCATCTTCTTTGGCTGTGTCTGTTAAAATTTTTTGTACAAGTTTTTATTGGGTTACTTGTTCTTAGTGAGTTTTGAAAGATATTTATGTATAATATGGATACAAATCCTTCATCAGACATGTAATTTGCAAATACATTCTTCTAATTTGTAGATGTTGATTCTATGTTTTAACATTGTCAGAATTTTTCCATCTAGGTTTATGAGGGATATTGGTCTATAATTTTCTTTTTTTTCATACTGTCTTTGGTTTGTATCATAGTAATACTGGCATCATGGAATAACTGGGACATATTTCCTCCTCTTCAATTCTCTGAAGAATTTATTCAGTTCAGTTCAGTCACTCAGTCGTGTCCAACTCTTTGCGACCCCATGAATCACAGCATGCCAGGCCTCCCTGTCCATCACGAACTCCCGGAGTCCACTGAGACTCACGTCCATTGAGTCAGTGATGCCATCCAGCCATCTCATCCTCTGTCGTCCCCTTCTCCTCCTGCCCCCGATCCTTCCCAGCATCAGAGTCTTTTCCAATGAGTCAACTCTTCACATGAGGTGGCCAAAGTACTGGAGTTTCAGCTTTAGCATCATTCCTTCCAAAGAAATCCCAGGGCGGATCTCCTTCAGAATGGACCGGTTGGATCTCCTTGCAGTCCAAGGGACTCTCAAGAGTCTTCTCCAACACCACAGTTCAAAAGCATCAATTCTTCGGCGCTCAGCCTTCTTCACAGTTCAACTCTCACATCCATACATGACCACTGGAAAAACCAGAGCCTTGACTAGAAGGACCTTTGTTGGCAAAGTAATGTCTCTGCTTTTGAAAATGCTATTTAGATTGGTCATAACTTTCTTTCCAAGGAGTAAGCGTCTTTTAATTTCAGGGCTGCAATCACCATCTGCAGTGATTTTGGAGTCCAGAAAAATAAGTCTGACACTGTTTCCACTGTTTCCCCATCTATTTCCCATGAAGTGATGGGACCAGATGCCATGATCTTCGTCTTCTGAATGTAGGGTTTTAAGCCAAATTTTTCACTCTCCTCTTTCACCTTCATCAAGAGGCTTTTTAGTTTCTCTTCACTTTCTGCCATAAGGATAGTGTCATCTGTATATCTAAGGTTATTGATATTTCTCCTGGCAATTTTGATTCCAGCTTGTGCTTCTTCCAGTCCAGCGTTTCTCATGATGTACTCTGCATATAAGTTAAATAAGCAGGGTGACAATATACAGCCTTGACGTACTCCTTTTCCTATTTGGAACCAGTCTGTTGTTCCATGTCCAGTTCTAACTGTTGCTTCCTGACCTACATACAAATTTCTCAAGAGGCAGGTCAGGTGGTCTGGTATTCCCATCTCTTTCAGAATTGTCCACAGTTTATTGTGATCCACACAGTCGAAGGCTTTGGCATAGTCAATAAAGCAGAAATAAGATGTTTTTCTGGAATTCTCTTGCTTTTTCAATGATCCAACGGATGTTGGCAATTTGGTCTCTGGTTCCTCTGCCTTTTCTAAAACCAGCTTGAACGCGTGGAAGTTCACAGTTCATGTATTGCTGAAGCCTGGCTTGGAGAATTTTGAGCATTACTTTACTAGTGTGTGAGATGAGTGCAATTGTGCGGTAGTTTGAACATTCTTTGGCATTGCCTTTCTTTGGGATTGGAATGAAAACTGACCTTTTCCAGTCCTGTGGCCACTGCTGAGTTTTCCAAATTTGCTGGCATATTGAATGCAGCACTTTCACAGCATCACCTTTCAGGATTTGAAAGAGCTCCACTGGAATTCCATCACCTCCACTAGCTTTGTTCGTAGTGATGCTTTCTAAGGCCAACTTGACTTCACATTCCAGGATGTCTGGCTCTAGGTCAGTGATCACACCATCGTGATTATCTTGGTTGTGAGGATCTTTTTGGTACAGTTCTTCTGTGTATTCTTGCCATCTCTTCTTAATATCTTTTGCTTCAGTTAGGTCCATACCATTTCTGTCCTTTATCGAGCCCATCTTTGCATGAAATATTCCCTTGGTATCTCAAATTTTCTTGAAGAGATCTCTAGTCTTTCCCATTCTGTTGTTTTCCTCTATTTCTTTGCATTGATTGCTGAGGAAGGCTTTCTTATCTCTTCTTGCTATTCTTTGGAACTCTTGCTATTCTTTGGAATTTGGACACTTATATCTTTCCTTTTCTCCTTTTCTATTTGCTTCTCTTCTTTTCACGGCTATTTGTAAGGCCTCCCCAGACAGCCTTTTTGCATTCCTTTTCCATGGGGATGGTCTTGATCCCTGTCTCCTGTACAATGTCATGAACCTCATTCCATAGATCTTCAGGCACTCTATCTATCAGATCTAGTCCCTTAAATCTATTTCTTACTTCCACTATATAATCATAAGGGATTTGATTTAGGTCATACCTGAATGGTCTAGTGGTTTTCCCTACTTTCTTCAATTTAAGTCTGAATTTGGCAATAAGGAGTTCATGATCTGAGCCATAGTCAGCTCCTAGTCTTATTTTTGCTGACTGTATAGAGCTTCTCCATCTTTGGCTGCAAAGAATATAATCAATCTGATTTCGGTGTTGACCATCTGGTGATGTCCATGTGTAGAGTCTTCTCTTGTGTTGTTGGAAGAGGGTGTTTGCTATGACCAGTGTGTTCTCTTGGCAAAACTCTTTTAGCCTTTGCCCTGCTTCATTCCGTATTCCAAGGCCAAATTTGCCTGTTACTCCAGGTGTTTCTTGACTTCCTACTTTTGCATCCAGGCCCCTATAATGAAAAGGATGTCTTTTTTGGGTGTTAGTTCTAAAAGGTCTTGTAGGTCTTCATAGAACCGTTCAACTTCAGCTTCTTCAGCGTTACTGGTTGGGGCATAGACTTGGATTGCTGTGATACTGAATGGTTTGCCTCGGAAGCAAACAGAGATCATTTTGTTGTTTTTGAGATTGCATCCAAGTACTGCATTTTGGACTCTTTTGTTGACCATGATGGCTACTCCATTTCTTCTAAGGGATTCCTACCCGCAGTAGTAGATATAATGGTCATCTGAGTTAAATTCACCCATTTCAATCTATTTTAGTTCGCTGATTCCTAGAATGTAGACATTCACTTTTGCCATCTCCTGTTTGACCACTTCCAATTTGCCTTGATCCATGGACCTGACATTCCAGGTTCCTATGCAAATTTGCTCTTTATAGCATCAGACCTTGCTTCTATCACCAATCACATCCACAATTGGGTATTGTTTTTGCTTTGGCTCCATCCCTTCATTCTTTCTGGAGTTATTTCTCCACTGATCTCCAGTAGCATATTGGGCACCTACTGACCTGGGGAGTTTCTCTTTTAGTATCCTATCATTTTGCCTTTTCATACTGTTCATGATAAGCGCAGGCGGCTGCAATGGAGCACAAGCGCAGCGGAGAGAAGCTACCACATGTCCGAGGTCAGGGTCAATCTAATCACACTAGGACCACAGCCTTGTCTAACTCACTGAAACTAAGCCATGCCCTGTGGGGCCACCCAAGACGGGCGGGTCATGGTGGAGAGGTCTGACAGAATGTGGTCCACTGGAGAAGGGAATGGCGGTCCCGACAGTGCCAGCCTGCGACGGTGCACAAGCGCAGCTGAGGACCTACCCCATGTCCGAGGTCAGGGACGGCGGCCAAGAGGAGCTACCCCACGTCCAAGGAGCGGTGCCTGCACAGGCGCAGGAGGGCCGAGAGGAGCTACCCCATGTCCAAGGTCAGGAGGGGCGGCAGTGAGGAGATACCCCCTGTCCAAGGTAAGGAGTAGCGGCTGCGCTTTGCTGGAGCAGCCATGAAGATATACCCCCACGTCAAAGGTAAGAGAAACCCAAGTAAGATGGTAGGTGTTGTGAGAGGGCATCAGAAGGCAGACACACTGAAACCATAATCACAGAAAACTAGTCAATCTAATCACACTAGGACCACAGCCTTGTCTAACTCACTGAAACTAAGCCATGCCCTGTGGGGCTACCCAAGACAGGTGGGTCATGGTGGAGAGGTCTGACAGAATGTGGTCCACTGGAGAAGGGAATGGCAAACCACTTCAGTATTCTTGCCTTGAGAACCCCATGAACAGTATGAAGAATTTATTACTTCTTTCTTAAATGTTTGGTAGATTCATCAGTGAAATCATTTGCAACTGAATTGTGTGTGGTGTTTGTGTGTGTGTGTGTGTGCGCACGTGCATCTGCACATGTATGTAAGCATTTTAAAACACAAATTTAATTCTTTAATAAGTATAGGGCAAAGAAGCACTCCAAAACAGTAAAGAGCTGATGGCATACAGCAACATACCAACAGTCCAGGTTTAAAAGACAAGTCTGTCATAGGATGACAGAATGGAAGACACTAACATGGTATGGATGAAGAGAACTGTTTCAATATGTTGGAATCTGGAGAGTTCCTTTTCCAACACTGCTTAGTAAGTCACTGAAGCACATCAACAATATCAGGACTGTTGATGAAGCAGCATTTTCCAAGCTAATTATACTTCATACATATTTATAAGCACCACATCTGAGTTTCTGAGCCGTTGTCTACAGCATATGTGAAGTATAAATGAGGTTCTTAGTGTTGCAAGATATTTTGTTTCCTGCTTTTTAGAGATTGTATTTTTATAAATAAGTTCTTCTCTGTCTGTGTATATATACATATGTGTATATATTAATTATCTAAAATCTTTTATTGTATCACACAAAATAGGATCTAATAGTATATGTAGGTTGCTACATGTTTTGTTAGCTAATAAATCATTTATGGAAAATGTGAGATAATTTAAATCATTAGAGAAGGAAAAATACAAGAAAAAATAAAATGATAAAGTCTACAAAGATTTAACAGAGGCTTGGTATTTAATTGGCTTTTAATACATGTTAGCTTTCTTCTTTTTGCTATTTGTTAAATATTCATAGTGACTTGTTAAGGCACCATGTCATTGATTAATAGATGAATGAATCGACTGATTTACCCAATAAAAGTTTATAGCTCATTCAAGGAGAAGGAAATAACAACCCACTCCAGTAGTCTTGCCTGGAAAATCTCATGGATGGAGGAGGCTGGTAGGCTGCAGAACATGGGGTCGCGAAGAGTCGGACAACTGAACGACTTCACTTTCACTTTTCACTTTAATGCATTGGAGAAGGAAAGGGTAACTCACTCCAGTATTCTTGCCTGGAGAATCCCAGGGACAGAGGAGCCTAGTGGGCTGCTATCTCTGGGGTCACACAGAGTTAGATATGACTGAAGCAACTTAGCAGCAACAGCCCCAGCTCTTTCAAGCACTGGAGTAATCTCTGATATTCAAAGACGGAATGACTCTGTCTTCTCTAACAGAAGTGCAGTGAAGTGTCGCAGTGCAGTGGAAAAATTCCTTACACAGAAAATGATTACTGCCACACTGGAGCATGGAAATATCTAGGTGTTTGTTGTCAGAGGAGGCTCACTTAGGGGAAGAAGATGTGAAGGTGAGACCTGCAGTTAAGTTTATTGGGATGGTAAACCTACACATGACTGATTTATTATTTAAATCAGCAAATTTAAAAGTTATTGTTTATATTTCTTTCTATATTATTATTTTTATAAGTGGCCTTCAAATAACTTCATTAGAGATAAGTTTTCTGAATTCATTAAAAAAGTTGGCACTAAGGAGAGATGTATAATCATTGTTTGTCTTTGTTTTCTAAAGAAAGTACTAGCTGAAAATTCATAAGCATGGTTTATAACTTATTTTGTTATGAAATAATTTATTTTAGAAGACAAGTCTTGCACATTTCCAAAGGGGATAATTTGTCAAGATAATATGTGACTTAGATGATTATAAACTTAAAATCTTTTTAATAAAGAAAGCTGTCCAAAATGTGCAGAGGTATATGTAAGGACCGGTAATTAGCCACAATGTGTTTATGTAAAATATATGTCAAGAAATTTATATTTGGGCATGTTAGACTGTTGCTAAAAATTGGGGAGAAATTTCTTACTACAATAAAATAAGTTCTTAGAAAAAATGGTGGTCTAGTCCTGTATACATTTTAAAAGGTATAACTTTTGAGAATATTGAAAAAAATGTATGTGATGTTAATTAGATATATTAAGCTATAAAAACAGTTATGCAAAACCATTTGTACAAAAACCAATTGTACAGGAAACAATATGGACAGATGAACAATATTATAAAAGTGATTATTTGTGGTTAGTGAGATTATACACATTTTAGATTTTCTTCCTTTTGCTTGTCTGTATTTCCTATTTTTGTATAATGGATATGAACTGCTTTTGTCATAAAAGATCACTTTCAATTTTAAAATAAGAAATCACTGTGTGCTGATTTTAAATGTGTTTTAAAATAACCTATATTTCAAAAATCTCTAGGATACTAAAATGAACACTAAATCAAAAATGAGTTTGGAAACAACCCAAAGGAATGACTCTGGTCAGAAATCTGGTGAAAGGCTGTAGATCCTGGCATCGCATAATATCCTAAGATGGGACAGGGGTTAGATGAGCCTCTGGAGGACTGAAAGCAACTGAGAAAGGAGACCAAATGATGGAATAGCAAAAATCTCCAAAACTTACTCATAAGAATTTAGAATTCATGACTGCGAATTTGCAGCTCGATAATACCGAGAAAGACAATCAAGAGAGGATTTAAAAGTATATTCAGGCTTCTCTGGTCATCTAGTGGTTAAGAATTCACCTGCCAATGCAGGGGACACGAGTTAGATCCCTTGTCTGGGAAGATCCCACATGCAGGGGGGCAATTAAGCCTGTGGGCCACAACTACTGAAGCCCATATGCCTAGAGCATGCCTAGAGCCCTTGCTCTGCAAGAGTGAAGAGTAGCCCCCTGTTCTCAGCAACTAGAGAAAGGCTGCAGCAATGAAGACCCAGCATGATCAAAACCAACTAAATAAATCATAAAAAACAAAACAAAACAAAACAGTATATAGAGTAAACCTGGCTTAAAACTCAACATTCAAAAAACTAAGATCATGGCATCCGGTCCCATCACTTCACAGTAAAGAAATGGGGAAAAAAGTGGAAACAGTGACAGATTTTATTTTCCTGAGCTCCAAAAATCACTGCAGACAGTGAGTGATTGCAGCAATAAAATTAAAAGACGCTTACTCCTTTGAAAAAAGCTATGACCAACCTAGACAGAGCATGAAAAGGCAGACACATGACTTTGCCTACAAAGATCCATATAGTCAAGGGTATGGTTTTTCCAGTAGTCATGTGTGGATGTGAGAGTTACCATAAAGAAGGCTGAGCACTGAAGAAATGATGCTTTTGAACGATGGTGTTGGAGAAGACTCTTGAGAGTCCCTTGGACTGCAAGGAGTTCAAACCAGTCAATCCTAAAGGAATTCAACCTTGAATATTCACTGCAAGGACTAATGCTGAATCTGAAGCTCCAATACTTTTGCCAGCTGATGCAAAGAGCCAACTCAATGGAAAAGACCCTGATGCTGGGAAAGATTGAGGGCAGGAGGAGAAGGGGGTGACAGAGGATGAGATGGCTGGATGGCATCACCAATTCAATGGATATGAGTTTGAGCAAATTCTGGGGAATAGTGAAGAACAGGGAAGCCTGGCATACTACAGTTCATGGGGTTGCCAAGAGTCAGACATGACTTAGAGACTAAAAAACAACAACATGTATAGTAACTAAGTGAAAACAGGTTTTCACCAATCACAGCATGAGAACCATTGCTCCAGCACCTCTGGGTGCCACTGACTTGTTGCCATGAGGTAGGGACCAGACAAACTACTGAGGGTAGCATTGGTGGGCACCACAAGGAGTCTTGATTCTGAGCAAAGACAATGGAGAAGTGTCTATTGATTTAGAGAACATCCTTAGAGGGGTTATGCCTTTCTTTCCATTTAATGTCCAGAATCAAACTCAACATGGCAATTTCACTTCTTGATTAGTCCTATATTTATTCTTATATTTATTCCTGTTGGTGGAACTCTCAAGTAGCAGGTCTGAGAGCACTGTTGTCTTGAATAAAAATTAGTTTAAATTTACATTGCATTATAGCATCACCCCAAAGAATTTCTGTGTTGCTGACTAATTAAACTCTTTGATTTCATTTCTAACAATTTATGCCCTAAATTTTCAAATATGTCAAATTCTGGGTAATAAAACAGAAGCTTGTTTCTCTGCTTCCAATAGATTTTTTAAAGTTATTTACTCAAATGAGTATATCATGTTAGCTGGCTTAAGGAATACCATTTTCACACACAGATTCAATATTTTTCTGTGTAACTTAGACCCTCACTGACTTTTTCATATTTGCTCTTGCACGAATCAGTCAAGTCTTAGATAAGTTGCTGAATTGCTTATGGAGAAAAAATGCTCACCAGCTTTATTGACAGATTCAATTGTCAAACCTATTATGGATTATAATATTTTTTCCGTTAACACTATACTGGTATAGAATTTAAATTCCAATGATTATAGATATTAATAAGAAGTCAAAATTACTGTTTGAATAACGTCTAAGTAATGGCTGACAGAATAAAATACAAGGTATATGTGAGTTAAAGTTTAAAACTTGACTGACACTATATTTTATCAGGCCTTTTGATTGCAATGTGTATTCTGCTAATATTTGCAGTTCTTTATGTAGGAAATAAAAACTCAAAAATGACCTTGCAAGTATTCTTTATATATTTTGGTTCATCCAATTACACAAAGCAAATATTAAATAAGACAGATTGAAGAGAAGATATGACCACATTTCTAAACAAATACTCATTAGAAATACCTTACTGTTTAATCATACTATTACAAAATTCACAGTATTTGATTATATCATTTATTGACCAGTAGCAGTGGTATCAAAAGAATCTAGCTACATAAGGATTTAAAAACTAATAAAAAAGAAGAGATTATTAGGAATAATACTAATATTAAAAGGAAGAATAATAAAAATAAAAATAAAATCAAAAAATATAATAAAGGAAAAGAATAATGTAGTAAAAGTTGGAAAGTATTATTTTTACTAACATCACAAATAATAAAAACTTAAATGATAATTTATGGTTTGAGGACAGGCCAGAATTCTATTTATTTATTCCTATGTGTTTCATAATGCCTCTATATATTAAGTACAATAAATATGTAGCTTAAAAAAAGGTTTAAAAACAAAGAGAAAATTGAAAATGTGGACATGCTTAATACCTCATGTTAATAAACAGTTCAGAAGTTACCTATTACAAGCACCTCAATTGTATCAAAGATGGATAATTGGAGACTTAATATTAAATGAGGTTAAAAAATAAATTTTAAGTTTTGGGGATTATTAACGACTGGCATTAAGCCAAGACAGAGATCAGAAGAAAATGTGCAGTTTCTTAAAAAGCTATACTTCAGCTGACACAGCTCAGTACATGGACAATATGCATCCAACTTAGAGACAGATCTTCTAATTCTCAAATTGTGACCTTCTATCTTCTTCCTACATCCTGATTAGGAAACTTCAGCACACCCCTTGAACTTAATTCTAATCACTAAAAAAAAAAAACTATCTTACAAGACAGCTACATTCAAATAAACATTCACAGATGATTTCAATCTAAGTAGGGAAATACATATTTCCTTTGAAATTTTCTTCTCTATTCAACTTTCCTGTTCCTTGTGGCAGTATAAATACCTCATCTATTCTGAAAATCTGGAGCATCCTAGCCTTTCTAGATGCCTAGCATCAGTGTTTGGAGATGGGAGGAAACAACTGACATTTAGTGATCAGCTACTGAATACCAAGTATTACCTACATGAAAATCACAGAATCTAGTGAAAGTGAAATTCTCACAGAGTTATTAGTGTTTCTGTCCTCATGAGGGCTATTTTTAGCTTAACTTTTAATTCTGGAGACAGTCTTCTCTGGAAAAAGAAAGTAGAGTTAAACAGAACGCCCTGGTCACCAAGAACTGAAGGCACAGAGCAGAAAGCAAGCAGAGATTCAGCATCTTTTAAAGCTGACTGTAGCTGTGCACTCAGTGTCTGACCCAAAGTCTTTTTTCTCTAGATTACTTTAAGATATTGTTTTCTTTCTCTTTGACTTCCACAGTCTAACAATGATCTGTCCAGGTATAGATTTAATTTTATTTATCGTGAAGTTTGTGTGCTTAGTCTCTCAGTCGTGTCTGACTCTTTGTGACCCCATAGTCTGTAGCCCATCAGGATCCTCTGTCCATGGGGATTCTCCAGGCAAGAATACTGGAGTGGGATGCCATGCTCTTCTCCAGAGGATCTTCCCAACCCAGGGATCAAACCCAGGTTTCCGGCATTGCAGGCAGATTCTTTACTGTCTGAGCCACCAGGGAAGCTCTTTTATCGTGAAGGGCTTTCTTTGAGAAATTCTCTCTCACCAGGCCTTGAAAATTTTCAGTATCTCTTTTACTGTTACTACTTCCCTCTTTTCACTCTTATCAATTTCTGAACCCCTAATAGATTTACATTGCATTTTTACAAGGTATATTTCTTGTCTTTTACACTTCCTTTATATTTTACCATGCTTGTTGCATTCTGGGTAATGTATTCAACTCTTTCAATTAATTCATTCTCTTTCTCCTTTGTTTAGCTTTCCCATTCAATTTTTAGTTATACTTACTATACATTTTTTTATTTTTAGAAATTTTATTTGCTTCTATTATACATTTCCATAATCTTCTGTAGTTTTTCTTTTTATCACACTTTTCTATTCTTTTATAACATTGCAATAATTTTAAACACTTTTATTGTATATCCTCTTTCAGATTTTTTAATAACTTCAGGATCATGTTACATACTTTGCCTGCCTACCCTCTTTCCTAGTTGATTATTTACAGTGTACCTAAACAGATCACTCCTCTGTGTCCTTCTAGATATTCTAAGGGTTGAAAGAACCAATTCCTCTCCCCTCCTCTGTTAAAATTTTAGCTTGAAAAGTCTTGTACCATGCAAACATCAATCCATATATAAAAGTATATGGTATAATTTGGACTCCAACCCATAGGCTTGTGGTTTTAACAGCTTATGAGAGACATTTTTCACAACTGGGGCATGAAAAGAAACAAGATTCCTTGGCATGTTCTGGTCTGGAGGGAGTGTTCATTGATGAGAAAACTGTTTGGAAGTCTCACAATTTTGCATACTTTCAATTAGTCAAAAGAGACTCCTTCGTTTATAGGTTTAGGATGATGTTTGTGATGCTTTCTCTCCCTGCTTGGGCTTTTAAAATCCAGTCTCTAGACATATGATCTATATTTATGTTCCAAATTCACTGAGTCAATAAGGTGCCAGCTTTAGGATGTGCTATTATGTTTCTCTTGTTTTTATTTTCAGATTACCCTTTTGTTTCCTCTTTCCAAAATAAAGTGTGTGTTAAATTTGGGGAGTTAGAGTTTATCTAACATTTTTGTGAATTTCTCACATTAGGAGGGATCTGAATTAACTCAGGCTGCTATGTTATCAGAGCTCCCTGACATTCCTTTCTAATATCTTTATTTTCTTTTTTTTTTAAATTTTATTTTTTAACTTTACAATATTTTATTGGTTTTGCCATATATCAACATGAATCTGCCACAGGTATACACGTGTTTCCCATCCTGAACCCTCCTCCCTCCTCCCTCCCCGTACCATCCCTCTGGGTCGTCCCAGTGCACCAGCCCCAAGCATCCAGTATCGTGCATCGAATCTGGACTGGTGACTCGTTTCGTATATGATATTATACATGTTTCAATGCCATTCTCCCAAATCATCCTACCCTCTCCCTCTCCCACAGAGCCCAAAAGACTGTTCTATACATCAGTGTCTCTCTTGCTGTCTCGTATACAGGGTTATTGTTACCATCTTTCTAAATTCCATATATATGCGTTAGTATACTGTATTGGTGTTTTTCTTTCTGGCTTACTTCACTCTGTAGAATAGGCTCCAGTTTCATCCATCTCATTAGAACTGATTCAGATGAATTCTTTTTAATGGCTGAGTAATACTCCATTGTGTATATGTACCACTGCTTTCTTATCCATTCATCTGCTGAGGGGCATCTAGGTTGCTTCCATGTCCTGGCTATTATAAACAGTGCTGCGATGAACATTGGGGTACACGTGTCCCTTTCCCTTCTGGTTTCCTCAGTGTGTATGCCCAGCAGTGGGATTGCTGGGTCATAAGGCAGTTCTAATACAGTTTTTTAAGGAATCTCCACACTGTTCTCCATAGTGGCTGTACTAGTTTGCATTCCCACCAACAGTGTAAGAGGGTTCCCTTTTCTCCACACCCTTTCCAGCATTTATTGCTTGTAGACTTTTGGATCGCAGCCATTCTGACTGGCGTGAAATGGTGCCTCATAGTGGTTTTGATTTGCATTTCTCTGATAATGAGTGATGTTGAGCATCTTTTCATGTGTTTGTTAGCCATCTGTATGTCTTCTATGGAGAAATGTCTATTTAGTTCTTTGGCCCATTTTTTTGATTGGGTCATTTATTTTTCTGGAATTGAGCTCTAGGAGTTGCTTGTATATTTTTGAGATTAGTTGTTTGTCAGTTGCTTCATTTGCTATTATTTTCTCCCATTCTGAAGGCTGTCTTTTCACCTTGCTTATAGTTTCCTTTGTTGTGCAGAAGCTTTTAAGTTTAATTAGGTCCCATTTGTTTGTTTTTGCTTTTATTTCCAATATTCTGGGAGGTGGGTCATAGAGGATCCTGCTGTGATGTATGTTGGAGAGTGTTTTGCCTATGTTCTCCTTTAGGAGTTGTATCCTTATTTTCTAACAGGGTTTTTCTCTCCATTGACATGCTACATAAGAGCAAATTTACAAAAATCCAATTTACTCTCTAGACTCTTGACCCAAAAGGAAGAAAAAACTCCTTGTGAAGTTTCTATGGATTTTTACTCTCCTTATATTAAGGAATTAATAGTGGGAAGTCACTTTACAACAGCAGTTTGCATATTGATTTGGAACAGGTGTCTCAGGCTTTAAACCTACTTAATTTTAGGTATATTTTTCTCTTGGATAATTTTTCCAGATCTTGCCCCCACTTTTTAATTCTTATAAAGTCTTCATAACACTTACACAGCACTGTTCTTTAGGAGGTCAGTTCAGTCCCTCAGTCGGGTCTGATTCTTTGCGACCCCATGAACTGCAGTATGCCAGGCCTCCCTGTCCATCATCAACTCCCGGAGTTGACCCAAACCCATGTCCATTGAGTCGGTGATGCCATCCAACCATCTCATCCTCTGTCGTCCCCTTATCTTCCTACTCTCAATCTTTCCCAGCATCAGGGTCTTTTCAAATGAGTTAGTTCTTCACATCAGGTGGCCAAAGTATTGGAGTTTCAACTTCAGCATCAGTCCTTCCAATGAATATTCAGGACTGATTTCCTTTAGGATCCACTGGTTAGATCTCCTTGCAGTCCAAGGGACTCTCAAGAGTCTTCTCTAATACCACAGTTCAAAAGCATCAATTCTTCGGCACTCAGCTTTCTTTTAGTCCAACTCTTACAACCATACATGACCACTGGAAAAACCATAGCCTTGACTAGATGGACCTTTGTTGACAAAGTAATGTCTCTGCTTTTCAATATGCTGTCTAGGTTGGTCATAACTTTCCTTCCAAGGAGTAAGCGTCTTTTAATTTCATGGCTGCAATCACCAGTTGGTTCTTTACTAACTGTCCCACTATTATTTTTTTATGAAAAAAAGAATTACCCCTACCTTCTTCTGTATTTTACATTATTTTCTCCTAGATATGTTTGGGAAATATCATGCTGCAGATATTTAGACTCATGGCTCCCAGGAATGATGCATAATTGCATTGACTGACAGAACATGGATTTGGAGAATAAAGAGGAAGACCACATTGTGCACTGGAGTTGAAAGACAGTATAAATTCTCGATTTCTAACGCTGATTCTTAGAGAAGATCAGACTAAACACAGAGACTGAGACTATTAATAACTGAGAAAGAGGATTCTGGATTAGAGAGTTGTATGTGAGAGAGAGGGAGAGAGCTTTAGACGATGATAGTGATTGCAGTGTAAAGAAGAGGGTACAGAAGGAAAAAAAAAAGAAATCTTAAGGTGTGGACTGCCAACGTTTTCTACACTGAAGTGTATATCACAGAACACATTCCATTTACTCTGAGAAAAAGAGAAAGGGAGGAAGGAAGTTAAGAAAGGAAGGAGGGCAACATTTCAGGGTTGATAGAGATTGTGTGGTTATTATGTGATGACTCTTCATAATCTTAATGAACAAGAACACTAGAATCCATTCTACATTAGCCTTCTGTTTTGTCGTTGTTGCTTGCTGTTTGGATATACCAGATTCAAGTGTGCATCCTCTAAGAACTCCCCAGTGGTAAAGGGCAGAGGGTCTCATCTCCCAGGGCCACTAAAACCATGACTATTGTCATCCCAAGGCTCCAGCAGCATATAAAATCTATTCTTCATCTACTTCTAAAATTGGATCTGGTTGATAATACAGGTTTTAAGTTTTCCTATGATCTGGAAATGTTTTTAAAGATTTAATTCTCTGTTGTTTTAGAGTCTGAGGACTTTTTATAGCATCAAAGCAATTGAGATTAGAAAAAAATGACTGGATCTTCATATTCTATTTTTGAAAGAGTGATATATTTCCCTTATCTTTTTCCTTGTGCCCACCAATGAGAAGTACAAAATGAGATGTTATCTTTGAGACTGTGTGTAGGGAAAACAATAATTTTATACCAATAATACAATAATAGTAATTTTCCCACCTAACACTAATAGAAAATTGGAAGTGTGAAAGTGTTAGTCACTCAGTTGTGTCTGACTCTGCGATCCCATAGACTGTAGCCAATCAGGCTCCTGATTCATGGAATTCCTGTTCATGGGATTCTGTGAGTTGCCATTCCCTTCTCCAGGGGATCTTCCTGTCCCAGGGATGGATCTGGATCTCTTGACTGTATGCAGATTCTTTACCATCTGAGTCATAAGGGAAGCCCATTAGAAAAGTAGTAGTGTTTATTTTTTCATAAAGTTTATGTTCCTATGACCAAGCTAGACAGTGTGTTGAAAAGCAGAGACATCACTCTGTCTAAAAGGTCTGTATTGTCAAGGCTATGGTTTTCCCAGTATGGTTGTGAGAGGCTGACTGTAAAGAAGGCAGAGTGTTAAAGAATTGATGCCTTCAAACTGTGGTGGTGGAGAAGACTCCTGAGAGGTCCCTGGACAGCCAGGAGATCAACCAGTCAACCTTAAGGGAAATCAACCCTTAATACTCATTGGAAGGATAGATGCTGAAGCTGAAGTTCCAGTATTTTGGTCACCTGATGTGAACACCTGACTCACTAGGAAAGTTCCTGATGCTGGGAAAGATTGAAGGCAGAAGAAGAGGGCATCAGAGGATGAGATGGCTGGATGGCAACACCAATGTAATGAACATGAACTTGGGCAAAATTCGGGAGATGGTGAGGGACAGGGAGGCCTGGCATCCTGCAGTCCATGGGGTTGCAAAGAGTCAGACATGACTGGGCGACTGAACAACAACATGTTCCTAAAATAACATTTCATTTTGAGATTTAAATAAATTAAATATGCAAGATAAGAGGTTGTTGCTGTTTACATAGCAACTATACTATAATATTTAGTTGTTTATAGACTCCACCTGCTCACTGTTTAATTAAAATAAAGGATCACCTTTCTTCTCACTCATATTTTCCTTTCAATTACATTGTTGATTATGTGTGCATTACAAATAGGTAGACTTAAGCAGATTTTTAAAAGTGAAGTGGCTTTAAAAATGTTGTCAATTATGCTTTAAGATTATTCCACCATTCATTTGGGTTTTTTTTTTCCCTATGTTATTTTCAATGCTTTTTTTCCTTCTCATATTATCTCACATCCATTTTCTTCACAGTAATAATTGGTTGTTTTATTGCTTGTCTAACAGGTCTTTTTTCCTCCTTGTATAAATTCGTCCTTTGCTTCTTTGTACTTTGTTTCTAATTCATTAAAGACATTCTTCCTCCTTTGTAGGCTTAGGTTCAAATGACTCATACATAAATAATAAACTTAATCTTACTCTTCTATGTTTATCTATAGCTGTAGCAATAATACCAGCTCTTACATTTATGAAATGCTAGTTCTATCTAGGTAATTGCTCAATTTAATGGCAAATATATTTCCTTTCTAGTACAATAGGAACTACATTATAATGAATTATTAAAATTAAAACTTTATTTATTCTGTTCCCGAAACACAGTCTAACAATCTTTCTGACCAAATCAGTCTTCTGTGTGTTTGCTGATAGCCATTTAATAAATCAATGATCCTCTTTAGCCTTTACTTAGAAACTTTCCAGACATTTAATTATTTTTACACAGCTTATGGGAACGGAATAACAAGAACAAGTGGACATGCTGTATGCATTAAAACTTCTCCTAGCTCTGTGTTTGAGTTTGGCTAGCCTATCAGGTATAAGCATCAGTGCTGAGGAAAAGTGAATATTTCATGTTGGCATGAAAATGAGTCTCCTAAGTGTGAAGTGAGAGAATAAATTCCTAGGCAGGTTGATAAGAAGGCTGGGGTCCCTAAGGCGGCAAAAGGGGCCTGGGGCTCTCAAATTGGAGATAGAGGTCTGGAATTCTCAAGGAGGAGGAAAGGACAAACACCTTTTTTTCCCTCTACATTCCTTAGTCTTAGTCACATAAAATGTTTTTTTCTTTAAGCCTGGAACTGATGACCCCACAACAAACAACTCAGTTTAAACTCTGTACTAAGGATTATATAACAACAGTGTATCCTCCTTGAGGACAGTTTCTCCTTCCTGAAAGAAAAGTAAAGTCGCTCAGTCGTATCCGACTCTTTGCGACCCCATGGACTGTAGCCTACCAGGCTCCTCTGTCCATGGTATTTTCCAGGCAAGAATACTGGAGTGGGTTGCCATTTCCTTCTTCAAATCCTGTTATCCTAAAATTTAAATTGTGGGAGTGGGTCTGGTAAAATTTTTACAACCTTGAGACATTCTTCTGACTTACTGTAATAACTAATTAAAAAAGTATATAACTCCCTTGCTAACACTAGTGAGGGGCGCACTCTCTGTCCCCTTCTGATGTCTATGTCAGAAGCTTTCTCTGGCCCTTTTTCACTTTAATAAAACTCTGCTACACAAAAGCTCTTGAGTGATCAAGCCTGGTCCCTGGTCTCGAAGCTAAATCTTCTTCGGAGATCAAGAATCAGACACTGTTCACCATAAGCTATCATCTTGGGGGCTTTCTGGGATCTTGAGGACAAGGTAAGAACACTCAGAGCTCTAGCCTCTCTGCTTTCTCAGTACTCACATTTTCTGCTTTACTTTACTAACTCTACGGTGTGCTGTGTGAATGAATGACATGTCCTGCACGATGCAAGCAT
This sequence comes from Bubalus bubalis, assembly GCF_019923935.1. Lineage (NCBI taxonomy): Eukaryota > Metazoa > Chordata > Mammalia > Artiodactyla > Bovidae > Bubalus > Bubalus bubalis. The sequence continues at coordinate 36,542,937 of NC_059166.1, forward strand.
TGAGCCCTGCTCTGTGGTTTGGCGGTACCTCATAATGACTGAAGGCAGCCCCCAAAAGGGGAGCCTTGTCTCTGCCAATGCCAAGAGACACCCAAGGTCCCTGCGAGGGGAGCGACCAGAAATGGGCAAAGTGCATGGACCGAACTTTCCTTTCTTGGTCAGCTTTTCCTGGTCTCTTTGACCATTTCATAATTGCATGGGAAATTAGAACTACTAACCTAATCTTTTGGGTCATAGACTTTCAAGGGACTAGTGATCCATGCTGTTACTACATACTTTTACTTAGACCCCAAGTAAGGAAGCGCCTAGCCTTGCTAGGAGCCGAAAGTTACTATAAGTACATATGGAGTGAGGTGGAACCCTAGGAACATCTCTCAGGCTAGAAGTTACTCTCTTGGCTGCCTGTCTCAGGGACCAGAAACCTGAAAGTGAGTCTTTGTCATGGCTGTGCCTCCTCTCTATATGGGTAGAAGCACTGCTGCTGGCCATGAGGTTTTTGAGGACACAGATCAGGAATTGCAGAATCTGGTTAGATTGGAAATGCAATGGGCTTCTTCCTCTGGTAGCGCTAGCTCTTAGTGGACCAGAAGAGGCTCTCTGATGGCTTTTGTCTCAACTGTTGAGATATTCCTTTTGTGGAATCTGTAGAAATGAGCTGGAAGGATTGACCCTAATAGCTCGAGAACAAAAATCACTTTTTCCTCACTGGCCAACCCTCCACCACCTCTTTTGCTATCACATATACTGGTGTGGTGACACTCAGGAGGGACATCTTGGTTGTTATTTGTCTCTTTATGACTCACCCACTCTAATGCAGGCAGGACTATACTCAGGAATGTGCACAGGCACACGTAAGATGGATGCTTCCCCTAGTAGTCCTAGCTTGGGAAACATTCTGGGAAATTACTCTGGCAAATCAAACAAAGGTCTCGGTGGTATGGAACTAAATCAATCTGGGATGCCATCAGGTCTACCCCTGGTACATCTCCAGCCCGCCTTGGTGGTAGAACTGGGAGGGATGAGTAAGACGCCTGCGTTGGTAAGGGACCGACTAAGTCTGACCAGGGAAAGAAAGCTTTGGTGGAGAGTCTGCTGCACTCCCATCTAAAGCAGGGAAGGATGCTTCTGATGGAAAAAAGCCAAGGCTGTGGATGCCGTTTCTTTCTCTCTTATAGATGGGAGCTAGCAGTTCCAGAACCACTTCTTTAAAATGTATTTTAAAAAAAGGTGGGACAAGCTTGATCCCCAGAATTTAAAAAGACATACCTGATCTTCTTCTGTGACACTGAATGGCCACGGTATCCTTTGGAAGATGAGAAATACTGGCATGTTAAAGGGTCTCTCAATTATGATACTGTTTTACAACTAGACCAGTTCCATAGAAAATAAGGGAAATGAGTAGAAGTGCCTTATGTGGTGTTCATCTCTCTGTGAGACATGCCAGACTTATGTCCTAATGGTGCAGATTTGTGTATGAAGCTTCAGTTGCTTCCTGTTCTCTTATTTTGCCCCTTTATCCCTTTATCTGGGGCTCCCATCTGAACAGGCTGAGAGTTAGGGTACCCTTCCAGGAGGGGCTGCCTCAGTGTCGGTAGAAATTCAAACAGTAATTGTAGTTGAGACTATCTAGAGGATCCAATGGAGAAGGCAATGGCACCCCACTCCAGTACTCTTGCCTGGCAGATCCCATGGATGGAGGAGCCTGGTGGGCTGCAGTCCATGGGGTTGCTACGAGTTGGACATGACTGAGTGACTTCACTTTCACTTTTCACTTTCATGCGTTGGAGAAGGAAATGGCAACCCACTCCAGTGTTCTTGCCTGGAGAATCCCAGGGATGGGGGAGCCTGGTGGGCTGCTGTCTATGGGGTCGCACAGAGTCAGACACGACTGAAGCAACTTAGCAGAAGTAGCAGCAGCAGCAGCAGCAGAGGATCCAAAAGGTACACAGAATCCTTTACCGGACTAACTTTACTTTATGACCTTACTTGGAGAGATGTAATGCATGTCTTGGGACAGATGCTAACTCCTGACTTGAGAGCTTGAGTTTTGGGGGAAGCTACTACTTCTGGAGATGAATGGCTTGAACGTGAGACAAGGGAAAAGAGGGAACACGAAATAGCCCTCCTTACTACTGGGAGTCAAATGGTTTCCATAACACAGCCTCTTTGCCAGATGTATTCTTGAAGGACTTAAGCATGCATAAACTAAGACTTTAAATTATGCTAAGCTGGCTGACATAGAATAGGGAGAGAAGGAAACTCCTGATAAATTCCTAGATAGATTATGGGAGGCTCTCCACAAGTTTACCGACATTGATCTTGAAATGACAGAGGGAGAAATGATCTTAAAAGATAGATTTCTCACTAAGTCAGCTCCAGATATCTGTTATAAGTTATGAAAACAGGCATTTGGACCAATTCAGTCTTTAAAAAACTTTTGCAGCTGGCTCAGATGGTATATTATGGCAGAGAATATGAGGAGGAAAATAAGAGGCAAAAAAAGAACCAGGCAAAAGACTGATGCCCCAACAATGGTTGTTAGACCTGCTCTGAAACAGTTTGAGAAAAATGCCCAGAGGGACCCAGGTAAAAAGGGATGGGCTTGCTGTTACTGTGGAAAGGAGGGGCATCTCAAGCAGGATTGCTCTCAGACTTCTAAGCCATCCCCGGCTCCATGTCCAGTCTCCAAAGGACCATAGTGGAGAAGAGACTGCCCTCCAAGGTGTAGGCCCCAGGGTCAAACTCTCAAGACAATATGGACTGAAGGTGTCCGGGGGTCCCCACACAAGCTCCCATCCTAATTACATCTGAGGAGCCCTGGGTATTAATAACTGTGGAAGGCCAATCAGTCAATTTCTTTTGGACACTGGGGCAACTTTCTCTGTGCTCACTGAAGCCCCTGGCTCACTTTCCTCCCAATCCACTACCAAAATGGACTGTCTGGATGAGTGAGTGAAGTCCCTCAGTCATGTCCGATTCTTTGTGACCCCATGGACTGTAGCCTACCAGGTTCCTCCATCCATGGGATTTTCCAGGCAGGAGTACTGGAGTGGGTTGCCATTTCCTTCTCCAGGAGATCTTCCCAACCCAGGGATTGAACCCGGATCTCTCACATTGTAGGCAGATGCTTTACCATCAGAGCCACCAGGGAAGTCATCCTTTAAGTGGAGACTGGGACTCTGTGCTGTTTTCTCATGAGTTTCTAATTGTGCCAGAGTCTCCCTAACCCCTTCTGAAGAAGGATATACTGAACAAGGTCCAGGCCTCTGTTTTCATGAATATGGAACCAGCTCTTTTTAATGGAACAAAATGTAAATCCTAGAGTGTGGGCCGGAGAAGGCAATGGCACCCCACTCCAGTACTCTTGCCTGGAAAATCCCATGGACAGAGGAGCCTGGTGGGCTGCAGTCCATGGGGTCGCTAAGAGTCGGACATGACTGAGCGACTTCACTTTTACTTTTCACTTTTATGCACTGGAGAAGGAAATGGCAACCCACTCCAGTGTTCTTGCCTGGAGAATCCCAGGGATGGGGGAGCCTGGTGGGCTGCCGTCCATGGGGTCACACAGAGTAGGACACAACTGAAGTGACTTAGCAGCAGAGTGTGGACTGATGGAAAAACTGTGGGTTGAGCACAAAATGCTGTGGCTGTCATTATCAAGCTCAATGACCTCACCTATTTTCATATCAAAAGCAGTATTAACTAAAGCCCGAGGTTAATGAATGGACAAAATCTTACTGTACTGACTTCTCTTGATGCGAGTGGGATCTTAAACTCTAAAGTTCAGAACAACAATGCTCTGTCTTTAAAGCTGCTGTAACTCAAGGGGAGTCAAAAGCTCTAGGAATAGAGTATCACTTACACTCTTCCTGGAGACCCCAATCTTCAGAAAAAGTTGAAAAGGCTAATGACATTATTAAAAGACACCTGTGTAAGCTAACTCAGGAAATACAAGACAGTTGGTTTAAAGTTCTATTCATAGCTTTAATGAGGGCTCAAACCACCCCTAAGAAGAAGGGACTGTCTCTATGATGGACTGTTTTTGTACATAGATATTGCCATAGAGCCTTAAAATTAACTATGTGACTCAGCTTTTTGCTTTTCAACAGACATTACCAGGAGGTTAACTCCTGACCCAGACTTTGAGTCAAACTAGCTGCTGTTTGAGCCAGGAACCAAGATGGGACTGAGAATCCAGGTGGGCTTGCTTCTGTTGACTCCAAAAGTCCTGAGTTTGACCATTTGACCCTCAAGACGGCGCCTTCCTGTCCTGGACTCATTCTTATGCTGCATTCCACAATCGGTCTAATTGCTGGGTCTGCAGAGCACTCCCCTCCTCATCAAGTGAAGACATCCCACAGTGAGCTTCTCCACTTCATGGAAAGGACTTTCTTCAACTCTGAGAATACTTTCACCAACTACAATCATATGTGACACTTCTTCTTGATCTGATGACATCTAACAATCTAAAGATGGAGTGATGTAATTATAGACATAATGTAACTTTTAATTTTGATTATGTTTTAACTTGGTTTAATGACTATTTTGCTGCACATAAGAAGGTAATTGGGTCTAGATCTGGTAGTTTTCTACCTGATGTTTATCAAATATGAGATGAGGTCATATGGCTAACTCCTAAAAAGGGATGCCTACTATCTAACGCTCCCATATGCTGGGAAAAAATAGAGCCATCCCCAGAAATTAGCCTACAACTTAGTTATAATGATTGGAAACAACTTGGATTTTTGCCTTAAGAAATATAAAATACAATCATTCCTGTGTTTTCCAATCCCAGTTTAGGTCCTCCTTTTGCCTGGCCAGGAACAGATTGGGACTGGATCCCTTAGTCATGCTGGTTTACTCCAAATGGGACCTACTAGATATGTGGCTCATACTTACGGGCATGGCTTCCCCCTGGCTGGATAGGAAGATGCACCCTAGATCTAACTTTTACTCATGGCTTCATATTTTCAGAGCTTCCAGAGAAGCCTAATCTGCCACACCTTAAAACTCGTTGGGCAAGATCTGTATTTCACTGGTATGATTGTCTGGCTACAATATTCGTTTCCTCTCTGGGAACTACAGATTAGATGCCCTCTCTGGGAACTACAGATTAGATGTTATGCTATGAGTTGGTGCTCTGACTAACTTTCAGCCATTAATGCTGAACAAATAAATACAAATTAGAAAGGTGGTTTTACAAAACAGATTGGCCTTAGATATTCTAACAGCTGCACAAGGAGGAACTTGTGCCCTTATTCATACCCAATGTTGTACATATATACCAGATATGAGTACTAATGTTACTCACTTTACTAAACACATGAACAAGATGATTCAGGCTATGGGTTCCCCTGAAGCCTCAGTCACCTCACTTTGGGAAATGTTAACTAGCTCCCCAAGGTAGAAAACTATCTTAAACATAATAATTCTAATTGTTCTGTTTTTACTGTTTGATCCCTTCATCTGTAACTGTGTAACTGGATTTGTTTCTAACCGTTTTAAAGCTTTTAAGTTACAAATGGTTGTCCAGGCTCCTAGGAGCCCCACAACCTCCTCCAACTATTACTCGGGGTCCTTGGATCAGAGACCCTCAAAATGAGGGTTAGGAGAATACGTTGCTTCAACAATTTAGGGACCACACCCCTCAATAGCAGGAAGTGATTATGGAATAAAAACAATGCCCCTTTCCCTTGGCAACATAATTTTCCTAAAAGAAAAGGGGTGGGGGGATGAGAGAGTCAATGCCTAGGCAGGTTGATAAGAAGTCCGGGGTCCCTGAGGATGAGAAAGGGATCTGGGGCTCTGGAAGCCAAGACCGGGGTCTGGAACTCTCAAGGAGGAGGAAAGGACAAACACCTTTTTTTCCCTCTACATTCCTTAGTCTTAGTCACATAAAGTTTTTTCTTTAAGCTTGGAACTGATGATTACACAACAAACAACTCAGTTTAAACTCTGTACCAAGGATTATATAACAACAATGTATCCTCCTTGAGGACAGTTTCTCCTTCCTGAAAAACCTTCTGACTAATCCTGATATCTTTAGAATGTATATTATGGGATCAGGTCTGGTAGGATCTTTCTATTGTTAAGTTCTAATCATGCTATCCTAAAATGTAAATTGTGGGAGTGGGTTTGGTAAAATTGTTACAACCTTGAGGCATTCTTCTGATTTATTGTAATAACTAATTAAAAAAGTATATAACTCCCTTGCTAACACTAGTGAGGGGCGCACTCTCTGTCCCCTTCTGATGTCTATGTCAGAAGCTTTCTCTGGCCCTTTTTCACTTTAATAAAACTCTGCTACACAAAAGCTCTTGAGTGATCAAGCCTGGTCCCTGGTCCCTGGAAGCTGAATCTTCTTCAGAGATCAAGAATCCAACACCTTTCACCATAAGCTATCAGAAGTGATGGTAGTAAATTTGGGTGAAAATAAACAGCTCTTTGCCATAAAATGCACAAAGTTTATAAAAATAAAGCAATGATAATATTGAGATTTTTACAAAATGTTGTAAACAGGCATGAAAAATGTCAATTAGAGTGACGTGCATTCACTCACACAGGCCTATGATTTGTCAGGCACTGTCCTAGATGCTGAAAATGGCCATCCAATAAGACTTAGGTCAGATGAAAATGGTGAAATTGAAGATTAGGATCTTCAAATAGATATGAAAAATGGTTCATTTTGAAAGGATAACTGAACATAGGTAAGTTTTTGTAATAATTATGTCATGACTTTGAATAAGAAATAAACAAAACACATAGTATTAGTAAAGTCATCCCAGAGAAACCAAACAGCAATAATTGCTGATGGAATATGATGTTTTCACTATGACCATAAAATAACCATCTAAGTATGTGGCAAATACCTCTACTATCTCTGAAATCGAAGAAAGCATTTGTGCTAAATACCAAAGCAAATACTGATCTGTTTCTTCAACACCCATTATTTCTGCATATGTCATTCACAGTCAAATGTCCAGGCAGGGTCTTTTCTCCTGAAATTCTGATGTATTTGGAGGATTTTGTGTGAAGCCAAAGGAATAAGTGATGGTTCTGAACGTTTTAACTAACTGTGTGATTCCTATGAAATGAAAGCTGACCTAAAAAGTATTGCCAAGGTTTACCAAACATGACCTGTTTACAAAATGTTGCTCTACATGTAAAGGAAAAAAATTTGTCACTGTTGAAGATACTCAGATAATGTGCTATACCTAGAACCCCCAAACTGTGAAATATTAATTGAAAATTTATTTTGAACAATGACAGAAGCCAAAAGTAGCTTTGAAGGTAAATATTTCTACTGATAAAAATAGTATAATAGTTTAGAAGTATATGATTTGGCATGTTTTGTAAAATGTGCACCTTATTATTAAACTTTATATAGAATTAACTTATATGTGACTATATGCAATGGTGCTAATATCCAAAGCACTTTCTTATTGAAGACATATGGAATAATTGTGATAAATTTTCCTCTTCAGAGTCTTATGTTTGGCCATTTTCCTTTATGAGTTGGTTCCTGCGCTGCTAAGTTGCTTCAGTCATGTCTGACTCTGTGCGACCCCATAGATGGCAGCCCACCAGGCCCCCCGTCCCTGGGATTCTCCAGGCAAGAACACTGGAGTGGGCTGCCGTTTCCTTCTCCAATGCATGAAAGTGAAAGTGAAAGTGAAGTCGCTCAGTTGTGTCCAACTCTTAGCGACCCCATGGACTACAGCCCACCAGGCCCTCCGTCCATGGGATTTTCCAGGAAAGAGTACTGGAGTGGGGTGCCATTGCCTTCTCCTTATGAGTTGGTGGCACAAACCTATTTGTCATCTGGGATAATAATACAACTCTTATTAGTGGTGGAAAGTAGTATGTAACTGAGAAGAGTTCTGCTATGATTACAGCACATTGAGAATTTATTTTGGATAAAATTTAAAAGGAGCCTTTGAAAATAATTTAAAACTAATATTCTAATTTGCCAGGATTTTCCAGAGCTTATTTAAATTTGAGAAATTTAGTTTAGAAACTTACTTGAAAAGGTTCACTTCAGTACATAGCACTATTTGTTTCTTACCAGTTCTGTGGCTTCATGTGCAAGAACTTTGGCTTCTTTGGCAATTTTCTCAGCTTCGTCAATATAGTCCTTAATGTTGCTGTAAGCGTTGAAGGCCGCAGTGGCATTGAAGGAGATGTTTTTAGCCTCATCAAGGATTCTGAAGGGATTATCCAAAAAGAGAATATCAGAGTAATTGGTACTCAAATGAAGAATATTTGAAGAACTTACTTATAACAAATAAGGCTTCCAAATGATCATAGCCAATATAATAATGATAATCCCAAATCATAGTGAGGTATCTACTAATTGTATTATATTGTAGCTTTCAGTTTAAACTCATATTCCTAAATAACCAAGCTAGAACTGTTATAATAAAATGAATTATATATGAATTTTCCCCAGGGTCTTCAAACATTAATATTTTCCTTTGTATCAAGAATATTAAGTTTTGAAACAGAACCTTTCACATGGAGTATATTAAATCCAGATTTACTTATGAAAATTATTCTTGGGGTTAATACACCTATTTTATTATGCCAATCCCCAAATTGTAGGGGAAGCAAACCACTTATATTGAGAAGGCTGTTTACTAGTCAAACACACCTCACTGGTGGCCCATCCCCCCATGGAAACATATAAGAATAACAGTTATAATAAGCTATTATTTCACAGGGCAGTACTTAAATAGTAGTGCCTTCATGGAGTTTGAAAGGGGAAAAAAAAAGACTTAAAGGCTATGTATGGAATCACCAGTTTTCATTCCAATCCGAAAGAAGGCAATGCCAAAGAATGTTCAAACTACTGCACAACTGCACTCATCTCACACACTAGCAAAGTAATGCTCAAATTCTCCAAGCCAGGCTTCAGCAGTATGTGAACTGTGAACTTCCAGATGTTCAAGCTGGATTTAGAAAAGGCAGAGGAACCAGAGATCAAATTGCCAACAACCGTTGGATCATTGAAAAAGCAAGAGAATTCCAGAAAAACATCTACTTTTGCTTTATTGACTATGCCAAAGCCTTTGACTGTGTGGATCACAACAAAATGTGGAAAATTCTTGAAAGAGATGGGAAACCAGACCACCTGACCTGCCTCCTGAGAAATTTGTATGCAGGTCAAGAAGCAACAGTTAGAACTGGACATGGAACAACAGACTAGTTCCAAATCAGGAAGGAGAGCATCAAGGCTGTATACTGTCATCCTGCTTATTTAACTTATATGCAGGGTACTTAATGAGAAATGCTGGGGTGGATGAAGCACAAGCTGGAATCAAGATTGCCAGGAGAAATATCAATAACCTCAGATATGCAGATGATATCACACTTATGGCAGAAAGCAAAGAACTAAAGAGCCTCTTGATGAAAGAGAAAGAGGAGAGTAAAAAAGTTGGCTTAAAATTCAACATTCAGAAAACTAAGGTCATGACATTTGGTCCCATCACTTCATGGCAAATAGATGGGGGAAACAGTGGAAACAGTGAGAGACTTTATTTTGGGGGGCTTCAAAATCAATGCAGATGGTGACTGCAGCCATGAAATTAAAAGATGCTTGCTCCTTGGAAGAAAAGCTATGACCAACCTAGACAGCATATTAAAAAGCAGAGACATTACTTTGCCAACAAACGTCCATCTATGGTTTTTCCAGTAGTCATGTATGGATGTGAGAGTTGGACTATAAAGAAGGCTGAGCACTGAAGAATTGATGCTTTTGAACTGTGGTGTTGGAGAAGACTCTTGAGAGTCCCTTGGACTGCAAGGAGATCCAACCAGTCCATCCTAAAGGCAATCAGTCCTGAATATTCATTGGAAGGACTGATGCTGAAAGTGAAACTCCAATACTTTGGCCACCTGATGTGAAGAACTGACTCATTTGAAAAGACCCTGATTCTGGGAAAGATTGAAGGAGGGAGGAGACAGGTACAACAGAGGATGAGATGGTTGGATGGCATCATTGAGTCAATGGACAGGAATTTGAGTAAACTCCAGGAGTTGGTAATGGACAGGGAAGCCTGGCGTGTTGCAGTCCATGGAGTCGCAGAGAGTCGGACAAGACTGAGCAACTGAACTGAACTGAACCAATGCAACCACATTTTCAAAAGCCAGCCCTTTAACAATAAATAGTTTTGATTTCATTAAAATTATAAAACTGAAATTTGGAGCAGAATGTGTGTTTATATATTACTATTTAAAATGCTAATAAGGCAACTGCTGTGCTCTCTAATAAAGAACAAAATATTTTTTCTAAGTGTAGCCTAAGGCAGTGTTCGCTCCTCACCATGCAATATTTGAATTCACTTTTAACTCAGACTTCTGATGCTGCTCCAGTAGAGTTTTGTCCACACCCTTCTAATTAGGCTTTTCCGCAGAAAGGCCATGCAGTTTGTATGTTAATAATTACAAAAATCAAGATTTGAAAGCAACTCTCAACCATTTCTGTTAGTCAAAACTTTTGGACAAGTGTCAAGATACATAGACATTTCCAACCATAAATGACATACCCATCAAGGACAGCAGATGAATCATTTAACTGAGCTGCATGGCTCTCAGCCTGGGACACCTTCTCAGCCAGCTTCCTGTCCTTTATTTCTTGGGAGAGGTCATCGATTTTATCTTTCAGATCCTTGGACATGGGAGGCAATTTAGTTTGAATGTCTTCAACGTACTGATATGTAGAGAAAAGAAGGCATTTTAAATAAGCGAATCCAGCTTCCTCTAGTTTATTAATGTCTCTTAGAGATATAATTACACATGCTTAGGTTTTTAGAACACTTAAAATTTACTAACCTAGCAAAAAAAAAAAAAGAATAGAGAATAAAAGCTATTATTCAATGAAAGAGATTAGAAAGTATGTGCAGGGAATTTATACCAAGAAGAATCTAACAATCTTTTTATAAAAAAATGCTACTTCATAGGTCTAAATGCATAAATAATAGTCATTAGGATCTTTTAGACTATTTGCACTTCTATTACCATATGTCATCATATATTAGCATCTACTGAATGAGACAGCATGTTGAAAGTCTGTTTGTAGCTTTACATTTCTCGTTTAACTAATGTTATATGAATACTAAAGCAGATTGTAAGTTCTGTACTAGGAACGTCAAATGCCTTTCATCACTGTGAAAAAAAAATACAGGTTGGTGTGAGTGTGCGAGTACCCTCATTACTGAGAGAATAATGTGAATTTCTAATTGTTACCAATGGGTGGGCATGGTCACAATAGAATGAGACAAAAACAACTTTACACTCAAAAGAAAGTAACAATATTTGCTTATACTACTAAATTTCTCACTGGTTCCTATTCAAGAGCACTTGCATCATTATCATCGTTTAACTTTGGGTTTCATAAAATACTCACGACTATAACTGAGTTGATTTCATCTGCAAGACGACTGGCTTCATCGAGTATGTCATTGCCTTCTTTTAAAGTGTTCTCAGTTTGTCGTTTGCCACTTTCTATAGCCTCCTTCTTTTTCTGTAAGACAGCATAAACAAAACATCAAAATGTCCTTTTGGGAAAACCTTATCTAGCCCTGTATTCCTGGCTTTCCTGAGCTGTCTGATCAAGGCTTTGCAATCAAGATACGTCATGTTGACTATGAGATTACATGAGAATGATAAAAACTACCCAGCCAACCCTTCAAGCCTTACTTTATTTTAAATATCTGTACAGGTGCTTTCTTTCTCCTATTGTGAGAAAGTCATACAAGAGAATGGTGGCTGATGTGATGGTAGCTGAGGAATGAAAAAAGATTTGTAAAGCAAGATGGACATCCATTTTAACTGAAATGTAAGTGCTGAATATGTATTACCGAGCATGTGGAAGTATGCTGAATTACATTGGAACTAGACATTAAATTCCAGAATCTGTGTCCAAATGAATATTTTGTGAGCACAAATGTGAGCAGATTTATTCTATGGGAGTTCTATAAAAACTGGAAGAAGTGAGATTTTAAAAGGAACTGAGGGGATGTACTTTTCAAAAAAAAAAAAAAGGAGAAACTCTCACATGGAAGAATAAACTTAATGGACTGTTCCATAAAAAGGGAGCAGACTCTAACTTTTCTTTGAAACTGATAGCTTGTCTTGAAACCACATGAAACTCATTCCTAGTGTAGAAGAGTAAAATCAACGGGAAAGAAATGGTGCTATTTCTCCATTTGGAGTATACTTTTGCCTTCTTTTTCTTTCTGTTTCTGACTCATTCTTTCAATCACCTTTTTCTACCTGTGGATTTAACTGCATCGATTATAAATTTAAGCCTTGCCATCTATGCCTTTTGAGATAAATAATAATGCTAGTTTATATATTCATTTAAATTTCAATATGGGCCAGGTAGTTTATAAGCTTTTCTCACTTAATTCTACATTAGCTCTATAGGTCCTGTGTTTATCGTCTTTTAGCTGAATAGAAAATTCTACAAGTGAAGTGATTTACCAAGGTCACATAGTATAGTTAAGATGTGAATCCCAGTCTACCTAAGGATGGGCTTCCCCGGTGGCTCAGTGGTAAAGAATCTGCCTGCCAACTCAGGGGACATGGGTTCGATCCCTGGTGGGGTAAGATGCCCTGGAGTAGGAAACGGTTTACTCCAGTATTCTTGCCTGGGAAATCCCATTGACAGAGGGACCCGGCAGGCTACGGTCCATGGGGTGGCAAAAGAGTCAGACAGGATGTAGCAACTAAACAACAACACGGCTACCTAAGGGGAGAGTCTGGTCTTCAGCTCACAGCACTGGCTTTCCCGTGTGGAAACCACGTTTATTTGCACTGGGACAGTGCTAATTTCACACCTTGCTTTCTCTGCCTCTTCACCAATCACTTCAATTTGCTGCCGGTACACACATCTTGTTTCTGCCTCTGAGCCTTTCCTTCACCATTTGCCCTTCCCCAGTTCCCTGCCTTGGAGGAAACCTCCTTCATTTAGCCTCATGTAAAACGTATATTCCCTCAGTACTCAGAATATGGCCCACCGACCAGCAGAATCGGCATCACCTGGAAGCTTCTTAGAAATGCACAATCTTAGTGCCTTTTTGGGAACTACCAACTTGGCATCTGTATTTAACAAGAACCCCAGGTGGCTGATATACACAATAAAATTTGAGAGAAATTGGCTTGGAATACAGCCTAACACACAGTAAACACTACAGAACTGTTAACTATTATAATCATCTTATTTTCTTTTTCCTAGCACTCATTTATCTGAATTATATTTATAGAATGGCCATAAATGATAGAAACATAAATAATCATATTTTATTTTTTATATAGCTTGAATCATCTTGATTGCTTCTTTTAAGAGCTGCTAAAAGTACAAGTTATTTAATGACAATGATTAATACCAATTCATCACAACGTGCATGCATAAGTATGGGATGAAATGTATAGTCTCTTGAGCCTAGTGGCCTAGTCTCTCTCGTACCTAGTGGACGAAGGGTAACACTGAATTCATCAAGCAATATGCTGAGAACATGTTACTTATTATGTATATTAGCCCATGTTCCAGTTTATGATCATATTATATACTTATTTATTGGTTTAGTGACTGTCTTAATAAAACATAAATTTCTTTAAACAATCTTTGTATCACTCTATCTCCAGTACCTAGAAGAGTTTCCTCAATAAATAGTTCTGTTTGCACTTGTGACTCCTGTTTCATTCAGCTACTCCCCACCCTGGCTAAATCAGAGAAATTTTAATCTCCCTTCATGAAGAACAAATAGAGAGGTAGTGCTGATGCTCCTGGTTATGTCATATCTTATTTTTCAAGTTCTGACATTCTTTTCCACAACTATGAATTCTAGCCCTTAGCTTTTATATAAATTGATTTAAAGTTGACCACGGGCAGACAGACACTCAGGAATCTTTCTTCAGCATGGTTTGTTTGTATTTATGAATCAAGGTAACTTAAAATGCTGTATCGATAGAAGGGAGACTATTTCCACCCATATGTGAGGTGAAGAGCTCCATTCATCTTGCTTTCAATTAAGCAGTGAGTTAGAATCTTTCTGGGCTTCCCTGGTAGCTCAGCTGGTAAAGAATCCATTATAAAAGCTCTATTTGAGTTACTTTAGGGAACCCATTGTTCTGCAAAGATCACAATGTGTTTTTAATCACACTGAAGCAGGAATGATCTAGGGATTAAGGCAATTTCAGTGGTGGCTAATTTCAGATTAGACACTAATGAAATCTAGTTTTATATCAAGGAAAGATGGATCTATCTGGAGTGCCTAAATATTGATCAAAGTATTGATATAACATTTATTTGTGTTTGCTTTATGATACTTTATTCACTGAGAGAGACCATTTCTATTCTGTCTTTGTGCCCAACACTGTTCTCAGTCCTGGAGATACAGCAGGCCAGAAAACACGTTGTTCATGGCTTGGCTGGAGGGCAAAAATGAATAAGTTAATGTATAATATATTTTTAACGATGAGTGCTATAAAAATAAATAAAGAGAGGGAATAGATAGAAAAGGATGTAGGATATAAAATACTTGAGATAGGAAGCTTTGAGCATTTGAGGAGCAAAAACAGGGTTTGTGATTAGAGAGAATTTTTCTCCCAGGCTTCCCTGGTGGCTCAGATGGTAGAGTCTGCCGGCAGTGTGGGAGACCTGGGTTTGATCCCTGGGTTAGGAAAATCCCCTGGAGAAGGAAATGGCAACCCACTCCAGGATTCTTGCCTAGAGAATCCCATGGCCGGAGGAGCCTGGCAGTCTACAGTCTATGGGGTTGCAAAGAGTTGGACACAGCAGAGCAACTTCACAAGCAAATTCTCCCAGTATATACCACAAGTATATTGTTAAGTGACTCTCATTAGACAACAAAGTTGTTATATTTTTACTTTTAACTTCTATTTAGATCTTAATTCATTCCAGAGCTTTGTAAGTTTAAAACTTTTTGTTTTTGCTGGGGTTTTTTGAGGGGTGGATTAAGAAGCTACAAAAGCTATCTCCCCCTCTATTTTTATCTAGCAACTCATTCTTTACTTCTCGCAAAATCCTTCCTGTTCCAGGTTATAATGGTACCTTTGGGGACAGAATGCTCAATACATGTTACTTTGCTGAATTGAATTGCTCATCTTTTTGCCCCTCAGCCCACAGTCTCCTTCACCTTTTTTCCATCGCTGGAAATGGCCTTCTAGCCCTGTGCTGTTCTAGAAGGTTGCATTCAAAGTCTTCTATGAACTGGGCCATTTCCAGAGCCATCTTCTGCTACAGACTTTTATGAAGCTTACAAATGACTGTTATTGCTCCATTTGACACTTCCTGAGATCATACTTTGGGAGCTCTGTGTTTCTGCTCATGCTGTCCCATCATTTCTATCAGCTTCTGTGATGCCCTAATTTTAGTGTTTGATTCTCTCAGCTCATACTAATCACAGTGCATCATGTCTGACTCTTTGAGACCCCATGGACTGTGACCCAGGTTCCACTGTCCATGGGATTCTCCAGGCAAGAATACTGGAGTAGGCTGCCATTCCCTTCCCCAGTAGATCTTCCTGACCCAGGGATCGAACCCAAGTCTCTGGCACTGCAGGCAGATTCTTTACCATCTGAGCTACAGGGAAGCCCAGTGAAAGGTTAGAATGCCTGATTTTTTAGGAATTTGTAAGTTCTCTGAGGCCAGGAATCATTTCTATTTAGTCTCAAACACCCTGGTTACCAACAGCACCTTGATAATGGTAGGCATCTAATTGTATATTATCCCTGCCTGCTTTTCTAGCCTTATATCATAATATTTTCAATACAAAACCAATATTTGAGTTTATATGAACCACTCAGAAAGTCCCCAAAATAAAATTTTAACCCATGACTCCAATATTTCAATTGCTTCTGATACAGGACAAAACCAAATTCTTTAGCTCAGTCTCAGAATGCAGTTCTCTTATAACTCAAGCTCTGGACCCCCTGCCTTTGTTGGCTTTCCGTCCACTCACTAGTTCACAGGCAGTCTTTCTAGTCCTATCACATCACTGACATTTCTTCAAGGGTCTTCCCTTTTTCCCCTCTGTGTGTTTGCATTTATTGTCCTATTTCTGGAATGTTCTTCCTCTTCTACTTTGACCAATTAGAGCTTATGCTTCACAACTTAGCACATGTGTCTGGTCCATGAAAGTAAAAGTGAAGTTGCTCAGTCGTGTCCAACTCTTTGGGACCCCATGGACTGTAGCCTATCAGGCTCCAAGCCCTTCCTAAATCCAGGTGTGATTTTGATGCCCTTCCTTCACAAACCTCCAACAGAACTTCTGTAGGGCACAGACTAGTTAAATTGAGTGGATCTCGCACTAAGTACAAGTCACTGGAAGTCATCAGAGATGGTGTTTTATTCATCATATAAACATCAGTGACTTTCAAGCTTAAGGCTGCATCTGTATCATTAGAAAGTGAAAGTGAAAGAGAAGTCGCTCAGTCGTGTCTGACTCTTTTCGAACCCAGTGGACTATGTAGCCCACCAGGCTCCTCCGTCCATGGGATTCTCCAGGCAAGAATACTGGAGTGGGTTGCCATTTCCTTCTCCAGGGGAATCTTCCTGACCCAGGGATCGAACCCAGGTCTCCCGCATTGCAGGCAGACACTTTAATTTCTGAGCCACCAGGGAAGCCTCATCTGTATCATTGGTGGGATTTAAAAAACACAGGTGCTGGGCTCCAACTCCAAGTTTCTGAGTTGATAGATTTGGGGGGACCTGAGAACCTATATTATTAACAAGTGCCTAGGTGATGCTAATGCTGCTGTTCCAAGCATCACACCATGAGCATATCAGTGTTTGATATACTCAGTTTTTGTTTAGTACATTCCTTGAACTTAGTAGGGGCTTGATAAATGTTTTTACATAGTAAAAATTAAATGCTTATTTTCTTATAAAAAATGCCTTGGGTCTTAATTGCATCACCTTTTTGTGGGCACAGTCTCAATGAAGTCATTTATTTAAATTACAACTAATTACTCAATCTAATGGATACAACCTATCAACTCTTCTTAAACCTATCGCAAATTGCATTAACACAGGGAATGTTCTAGAATATGGATTCTGGACCAAACCCCAGACCAGGTAACTCGGTCTCTGGGTGGATGCTCAGGGTACCCATCTCTTTAGTAAAATATCCAGGTGATTCTTTATTGGCCAGTCTAGTATCAACCTTGGCAATCAACCTTAATCAGCCTTGACAAGCAGCTTTAAATAAGCTGTGTCTTACTCATATTAATTTAGTCACTTTATCTATTTACTCTAGTAAGTTTTAAACAAGCCTTTCGTTAAGCATGGCATATAAAATGAAAATACAAAAAGGACCACTTACACTTAAATACTGACTACATAAGCTCCAGGCATCTCCAGAGGTACCCAAGAATGATGGCTCTTGGTTTTAAACATCACTAAAATGAAGGAATAGCTAAAAGCACCATTTAGTGTGCCACTATAACTCTTCTTGAAATACTTCCCAAATGCTTATTATACTTTCCACATAGGTAATTTTAATTTCTTAAACTGATGCCATAAAATGGAGCGGTGTACCTCCGGGTAAGTTACATCACTGGGTGTCACTGAGGAAGATGAATCATGCAGGAGCCTGTGATAGAAAGGCGGTCCAGCAACCTGCTTAACAAGACGCTGCTTTTTCTTTAATACTGCCAGCATGTCAGTAGACTCCAAATTGGTTAAGATTAGATACATCAGTGAGTCTTCTCAATCCTCCATCAAAATGACAAGGCTAAGTCTCAGGAGAGGGACCCAGAAAAAAAAAATTCTTTTAAAAATTAATTCATCCTGTTACTTCTTAATCCAAAGGAAAATGGAGAAAAATGAATAGACAAAACATGCAGACTTTTTCTTTATTCAACTGTCATTCCACAAACAGTTTTGAGAGCATAACAAATGCCACAGAGTACTCAGAGCTGAAGGTAAAATTTTATGTTAGAAGAGAAAAAGGTCTGCAACTGTCTTCAGATCTATTGGGGTCAAATATTTTGAAAAGAACAATGGTAAGTTTGTTTCTGGCAAGGAAGTTATTTTTTTAAATGCAAAGTACAGATCTGTGCTTCCCAGATGGTGCTAGTGGTAAGAACCCTCCTGCCAATGCAGGAGACATAAGAGATGTGGGTTTGACCCCTGGGTCAGGAAGATCCCCTGGAATAGGAAATGGGAACCCACCCCAGTATTCTTACCTGGAGAATCCCATGGACAGAGGAGCCTGGCGGGCTACAGTCCATAGGATCACACAGAGTAGGACACAACTGAAGTGACTTCACACACACACACACACACACAGGTTTGTGCCAGCATAAGTACTAAATTCACTCCTGGGAAGTGATCAGTTTGTGTTAAATATTAAGAAATAAATGAGAGAGAAAGAGAGAGAGGAATGAGCGAAGGAAAGAAGGGAAGAGAGAAGGAAGGGAAGAAAGAAGGGAGGGAGGGAGAGAGGAAGGAATGACTGGAAGGATCTGTTTTAGTTCCAGCTTCATTAGTGCTCTAAAAAAGGCAGAAACTGCCTATCATTTCTTTTTTTAAAATTAATTTATTTTAATTGGACGATATTGTGATGATTCTTGCCATACATTGACATGAGGAGAGAACTATCTCTTGGCTGAGGAAGAGGACAGAAAAGAACTCAGACTTGAACTGATTGTAAAGTATTGTTTTCATAGACCGTGTTGCAAAGAAGAAGAGACCCTAAATGTTCCCAAGTTCTGGTCTCTTAGCTGTCTCTTTTATGCTCACATTTCCTTGTGGCTCAGAAGATAAAGAATGTTCCTGCAATGAAGGAGACCTGGGTTTGATCTGTGGGTCAGGAAGATCCCCTGGAGAAAGGAATGGCTACCCACTCCAGTATTCTTGCCTGGAGAATTCCTTGGACAGAGGAGCCTGGTGGGCTACAGTCCATGGGGGTTGCAAAGAGTCAGACACAACTGAGTGACTAATACTTTTACTTTCACTACACTTTCCATTAGAAAATTCTTGACACTTTTGTGACTTATGGCAGCCCATGTCTAAACCATGGCTCATGGGTTATGTTGGATAGATTGTAAAATCAAGGTAGTGGTATTTGAAGAAACCCTAGACATACTCTAGTATAATGCACACACTGTCCAGTCGTGCTGGTGCTTTGGGACTTTGACTTGCTCAGGCTTGTATTCTAGTTAGTGGCACAGTTATCATTAAGACCAAGGACCCCTGACTTCCAACAAAAATCTCATTCCACTGTATCACACTGTTCTTAAAATTTTTAAATAGTTTAAGTTATCTAAATTTTACTTGATTATACGGGCAGTGATGATTAATTTAAAAAACAAAGGAAGGATCATTCTCTGTCCTGCTTCTTACAAGTCTTCTTTCAGAGTCGTCAAACTTGATCTCATAAACACGCATCAACTTGCATCCACTTGACTTACCTGGCCATGGTCAGACCCCTACACCACACTCCCAGATTCAGATGAAAGAACTCTAGGACTCACCTCCAAAGCCGTCATATTTTTCTGGTTTTCTGCAGATAAGAGATTAGCTTCTCTGATTTTATCTGTGGCTTCTCTCAGTAGGTCCCAAGCATCATCAACCTTGCTTTTATAGTCTGCCAGTTTCTCCCGGAGATCCTTCTCCATCTCCTCGTTTTTCCCCCGGGACTCTCCAAACAACTTCTTCACTTTCTTCAGAAGGCCTTCTGCAGCTCTGTAAACACCCCATCCCAACAAGAGACAATAAGCCCCTGTCACTGCCTCAGAGTTGATGGGTATTAAGCAGTGTTACAAAGAGATACTAACATTAGAAGTATGGAAAAACATGACAATATTCAAAGCAGACTGTGTGCTAAACCAAGTTGAAAACTGATAGCTGAAAAGTGGCAAGAACATTTAAAATTAAAGCACAAAAAATCACACATTGTACTTTTATTAATAACATAACATTATCATTTGGAAAGGAACTCATGCTATTCTCAAAATCTGGCTGATGAAATCAGTTTTATCATGTATATTATATACCAAAAATAAAATATGATTAACCATGAGATATTTTTTCTGTTTCTTTGAATACAAGATGTGAATATTGATATGTTTGGTTAGAAACAATATAATGCCATGCTGTTGACATGCTAGTATAATTTTGATCTACTTTTATTTTCCTTTGAACTGAGTTCTAGGAGTTTCCTGGATTCAACTTAATGGTTTTTCTAAAGTGATACTGTTTGAGCCCTTTAAGAAAGGCTAAATACTTGAAAAACAGTAGTTCTCAAACTAGCAGGCATGATAATCCCCTGAAGCACTTGTCAAACGGATTGCTGGGCCCCATCCCAAAAGTTTCTAATTGAGTAGGTCTAGGATGGGGTTGGATAATTTGCTTTTCTAACAAGTTTTCAGGTGTTGCTAATGTTGCTAGTTTAGTAGATTTTATTTGATTATTAATAACACCATCACTTTGTAGTTGACTGTAAATGTAAAAATGTACTTTTTATTGAGTATACAACCATTGGCATTCATTGGCATTAGTAAAATCACTATCATTATTCATAACCTCAAATCCTCAACCATTATTTCATAGTATTAGTATGTATTATTTGACAGTTCTATTCAATATTTCCCAAGATGACAAAATGTACAGGATGACTTGCTAAATTCAAAACTTTATTTATCCAAAAATATTTTCATTAAAACAAAATCAACAGTTTGAAAGCCCCTAATACAGGAAATTAATAAAGCAAGCCCACTAGCCTAATTGAAGAAGTGTGCCTTCTAAGTCACTGCAGTGGTGTCCAATTCTGTGACCCTATGGGCTACTGTGGGAGAAAGCAATGGCACCCTACTCCAGTACTCTTGCCTGGAAAATCCCATGGACGGAGGATCCTGGTAGGCTGCAGTCCATGGGGTCGCTAAGAGTCGGACATGACTGAGCAACTTCACTTTCACTTTTCACTTTCATGCATTGGAGGAGGAAATGGCAACCCACCCCAGCGTTCTTGCCTGGAGAATCCCAGGGACGGTGGGGCCTGGTGGGCTGCCGTCTATGGGGTCGCACAGAGTCGGACACGACTGAAGCAACTTAGCAGCAGCAGCAGCAGCAGCATAGGCTACTGTAGCCCACCAGGCTACATGTTCATGGGATCTCCAGGTAAAATACTGGAGTGCGTTGCCATTCCCTTGTCCATGGACCTTTTCGACATAGGGATCAAACCCACATTTCTTATGTCTCCTGCATTGGCAGGCGGGTTCTTTACCACTAGTGCCACCTGGAAAGCCCAACTGCAGAAGGGACAGCACCAAAAGAAAAAAGATAATTTACTTGATTATTTATATATAGGAGTAAACACGCCTTTGATCCACTTCAGAGCAAGATAAATTATAACTAAGTAGATGAAAAATAGAGAGCATAAAAAAAGTATCTCCTACTGATACGTGTGATGGAAAATTTAGAAAACTCAAACCAACAATTTAGAAAGTTCAGTTTATCAAATGAAAAAATAATAGAGCTTCTACTCACACCAACTCATCTTCAGCAACTTCCTTTTGTGTGTCTAGATTTTTCCTCCTCAGTTCTGTCATCATCTGATCAATCTCATTCTGAAGCTCTTGCAAATTTCTCTCAAAGGCCTTGTCTTTAGTTCCTAGAGTTTCATTTAGTTTTACAGCTTTTTCATTTACAGCTGCAGGGGGTAAAACAAATTTTGCAAATTAGCAAACAAAATGCCGCATGTAAAAGTGGCAGCCAGCATCTGCTCTTCTCAACCATCTCCAAGAGAAACGCTGTTTGTCATGGGTGTTCCTGCTGAGAAAGAGAAGCAGTTGCTACACCAACCCATAAGAAACAAGGAAATGTGGCATATTTCTCCATATTTTGTTGCTTTTAGGGGGACACAGTAATTAAAACACAGTGTTTCTACTTTTTAAGTGGCTCAAACTCTCTTCAGGTAAGACAGTAAAAAATGTGACATGTAGCATTAATACTTGGAAACTGGAAATACAAAGTCTGCATTGCTGATAAGGCATAACCAGTTGCAATTTTAAAACCCGGAGTAGAGAAACACTATCTGTGATGAGATCTCTGCATGAAACTGCCCTTGCACTTCCACACAGCTCTGTGTCGATTCGTGCAAAGGAATGAGGAAAGGGGCCCCAGCCTAGGGACAGGTATTATACATTAGGGCTCAAAGATACCTTTCAGCAATAACAGCCATCCTGTGAATCTGTGTTTATTATGCACTAAATGGGGTTTCAAAGTGTGCTCTTTGGAATCTTAGGATTCTCCAGGCACTTCAGGTATTCTACAAATGATGTCTATTCTGCCAAGAATCTATTTTATAGGTTGATGTTCTGGGCAAGATTTCATTTGAAAAAAGAATTTTCTGTCAAATAAAAGTTTGAAAAATTGGTGCATTGAAACATGTACACAGTACTACCTTAGTTTTAGACCAACTTTTCCTGAAGTGTGTTCTAAGTGTGTTCTATGGAGCATTAATTTAGCAAATTGAAGACAGTTTTTGTTTTTTTTTAAACTCTTTGGTCTGCTGAGCCCTTATGCCTATAATAGTCCCAAAGACAATCCCCAGAATAAAGGCTATGGGCTGACCAAGAGACCATTTTCTATCATTCAAGACTGTATCCTAAGACCTCTTTAAGATCTAAAGAATTTTCAAATCTCTTTTCTATTCTTGGAGAAACTTTTCTGATTAACACTGGTCAAAGTTTGTCAAAGATGGTATGAACAGACCTTCTGAAACAAGTACACATAGTTAGACCAAGCAGACCAGCGGCAGGAGTGCTGGGTTAGCACTGTGGTTCTGAAATGTGGTCCTCAAATGAACAACATCAGATCCATCACCTGGGATCATTGGAAATGCAGATTCTCAGGTCCCATCACTGATCTATTGGGTCAAAAATTCTAGGGTGTGGTCCAACAATTTGTGTTTTAACAAGCCCTCTAGGAATTTTTGATGCACCTAGAGTTTGAGTATCTTAGGTTAGTGGAAGAAACTGAGTTTCAGTCTCTACTTCTACCCTTTCCAAAATGCATCTTTCTAATTCTTTTTTAATGATAAATGTCTTTGATTAAAACGTTGCTGCAATTAACCTGTTATTTCTGATAGTCATAGTTTAAAATCTATAGAACAATCTGAATCAGGTGTTTTAAAGAACAAAGTCTTAGCCCTGCGGTAGAAATCATTGCTCATGAGCTATTCCTAGAAGTTAATGAGGGCGCCTCTTTCTGGCTGTCTGCTTCATAGTCATCCCTTGATGTATGACAAAGAACCTTCTCGAGATTCTACCACTGTGATTAGTAAGACATCACCGTGGACATGTAATTTTTAAGGAATCATTTTGACCACGGACTATTGATTAGAACGCACCTTGGTCCAACAGACTATGTGGGAGTCATGCCAAAATGTTGGGTGATTAAATGTAAGAACGTTCCTATTTTTAGACTTCAAGAAAGATGGTAGTAGACGTCACTCTACCAATAATACAGCCCCATCGTATGGTCTGAGTGCACATCAATATGTACAATTGATTTTAATCACTTGTAGCATGTAAGTAACCACTGATATCCTTTGCATTCACATTATTTCCTTAAGTGAAATGGAAAATTCCCCCTTTCTAAACCTTATAAGGCTGTATGTTTTTCTCATTATTAAATGAACATATAAATGAGTTTTGCTTAAAGATGTTTTTGGAAATTTGAATTTAGGTCCTGGTCCTAGGTGTTATCAAGGAAGCACAGAATGTGAGATACAATCACACTGTTTCTCTTGAAGTCTAACCCCAAAGTTAAATTTCTAGAGAAGAATGTGGTGCAAAAAGAATGATGGAGAGAAGGAAAATATGGATTATATAATTTCTTGTAAATTAAAGCAATGTGCAAGCAACCAGAAGAAATCATTAGGGTACACAAATACTGCTTTAGCAAAATGATGCTATATTAAGAAAGCAAATATTATTTTTATAGATGTCTCATTGCTCCATTACTCCTATATATGGAATTTGGAACTTTTACGAGTACTTTTACGTTTAAGATAAATGTGTTATGTAGTGTCAATTATTCCAAGATATTCACTATCACTTCAGTATATTTTCAACGGTATTAAAAATACTTGCAATATAAACACATCTTTTAATTTCATTATCTTTTCTACCTTATTACAAAGGGAATTTAGGTTAAAATATCTTTAAAACAAGATAAAGATAAAAGGAGATGTGGTAAAGATAAAAATGTTAATGTATTTCAGGCAAAGATTGACTAGACAGAAAGGCATGCTGTAATGTCCAGTAGATCCTAAAGCTAGTGTTAAGCCTCTTAGTGGCTAAATCATCAGGATCAAAAGGAATATTTAAGAGGTATACAGTACCTGTAACATACAAGCCAAATAAATTAGTTCCTCAGGAGAAACAAAGCTATTTTTCATGCTGAACCTGAGAAAAATAACCTGTAATGGGTAAGTTTATCATGAATGACTAATACTATTGTGACCTGAGGAACAGGAAAGAAAGCTGTCCAGCATTTCTTAAGTCCTATTACATATCAGAACATATGCTACTGGTTTTATACACCTTCACTCATTAATTCTAATGGTGTGTGGAATAAAATGTAGTTTATTCATTTTATTGATTGAGTCAGAAGTCAGCACAAAGTAGACTTTATAAAATTGTAGTGATATAAGAATGCCTTAGATTAATAGAAGTTGGTTTCTATATAGACTTATAATGGAATACAGGATGAGTAAAGTATTTCATCTATCTAAAAAGAAAACTGAAATAAACAAATGCCATGATGAAGTATTCACTTTTCCCACAGCAATTTATTACCACTAATAAAAACTGAAAATACTGATGATTATCCACTGTTATTATGGTTTCTAGAGGGAAAAAAGGTATAGGTATGTTGTATATAACACACTTAAAGCTTTTAGTGCGTTTTCTTTTTAAATCCCCTAAATGTCCAAGCTTGTTTTATATATATATATATAGTTATATATATATAAATTTATATATTTATATAAATTTATATACAAATATTTTCATAAATATAAAATATTATAAATATTTATTTTATATAAATATAAATACATATTTATAAATATACATAAATATATATAAATATATATATATATAACAGAAATGATTTAGCTTAACTCTGACATACACAAATTTGAATTTTCACGAAATTTTAACAGCTGGATTCTGTTTTATAAAGAGCTGTGATTATCATTTTTGTTATCATCTTTATTAGGACCTGCTGGAAGAAGAGAGTAACGGTTATTTGTCTAATTGTCTTCAGGTACAGGATCACAGCCATCCACATGGCATGTTACAGGAATAATGAAAAGGTGTCCCATTTGGACAGACACAATAAGATCCCCTGACTGATGGACAAATTTAGGGAGTGGAAGACATCTTCCATGACACATAACCCTTTTCTTTGATAGACTGGATGGTGAGCCAAGCCGGGGTTAAATACTGTCTCCACTCTGCCCCCTGCTGGTGTATCTGTGGTATGCACAAACTGGGAGATAGAGGGCGCAGCCTAGAGAGGTAGGCAGTGCTGATACTGGAGTCTATCGAAAACATGTATTATTAGGATTTATTCTTACGTAGCAGTGTTCGATTGAAACAATGAAGATGAGATCCCAGAATAGGCTGCTTAATGTTTGAGATAAGATGGAAGCAAAAGGAAAGCTCCTAGAGTACTAACATCTTCAGGTATTCAGATAGAGTGAACCCGCTCTGTCTGCAATGGGATTTTTTTCTTTTTCTTTTGGCGGGGGGTGGGGGGTGGGAACACATGCAAATAAAAATGTTAATGGAAAATGAAATCCAGGAAATCACAACAACTTCATCTAGTTGAGGAGAAACCACGTTAACGAGTTAACTCGTTTTGGTAGGAGTAATTTCTGTTCCAGATCTGGACATGTTTGCCCTGAGATGGCACCTCAGATTAAAACTCTGCAGTTTCTTGCTGTGGGGGATCATTGGAAGTTCCTGCCTCTTCTTAGCTTGTGATTCCTAAGAATGACTTGTCAGGATCTTGAAAGCCTTGAAGGTTCTCATGTCCTGATTTATTTGGCTATATTAGAAAGCAAAATGTCTAAAATGTATAACATTGTGGAGGAATTAAATTATTTCTTAAAGAAAAAAGCATTTTTTCCTATTTTTCTCAACATGTATGGATGTTTATGATGTATTAATAGATATTTAAGAACTACTGTTGTTTTGTTTTTTTTGAGGGCTTTTTTTTTTTTTTTTTGGTATTATCTCTTTCCTTTGAGTTTCTTAATTTGAGTTTTTGCCCCAAAATGGCTTCCACTTTGATTCTCAAGTCAGACTGGTGGATGCCAACAGCTAACTCCTAGAGAATTGTGGACTAAATGCAGTACAGCTTCTGGTAAGGCAGTACATCCAAATCCCAAGCAACAGATGTTCATTAAAAACCAGAACCAAGTATTTAAAAGTCATTTTGAGAAATTAAAGTACTGCTGTAAGGTACTGAGCAGAATGATTAATTTTTAAAAAAAATCAAGAATCTTTTAAATAGTTTTGAATACAAAAACACCACCATAGCAGAGGAGAAGTTGCCCATTAACTGATTTAATCATATTTGATCATAATATTCCTCAAGAATCAGAGCATTCCCAAAGGAATGCATTCAATGTATTGCTGGTATGCACTCATAATTCCTAATTCACTGACTGTTGCTACAAATCGAACACTGAAAGCCATAGATTCTTAACTGATAATGCCCTAGAATATCTTGATTAAAATACTTTTGAGAAACCCTACCCTCAAATTTAGAAAGGCCAGCTCTTATTAGAGAAATTCCAGTCTTCCTTGATCCTTCCTTTTCTATTTTCCTGTTGGGAGAAACAATGATTCAATCATGACTGTTCTGATACCTTCTGCGTCCTGGGCCAAGGCCTTAATGAATTCTCCCACGGAGTCTGCTCTCACGTTGGTCCTCTCAGCATCCTGCCCAGTTTGCTCGCCATCTGCTGTCACCTTGGTAGCCTAATGATCAAATCCGGGAAAAGCATAATTAATAGAGATGATGAAGCTACAGCTAGATAAGCTCCCACTGGCTGCAGTTTCTTTCAAATATTACTTTGAGCCAAAGGCAATCGATGAATTATTGATCAGATGTACTGGAAATGATGCCCCATGCTCAAGTATACAATTAAACTTTATTACTTCTTCCATTAAATGGAAATCAGAGAGCTGTATTTGGTCTTTTTAAAACCCTCGTTATACGCAATGGCCCAGAAGAAGTAATAAAGTGGAATTATTTTTGAAATATCTTTAAGGTGCTATTGCCAAAAGTCTTTAATGGATGCTTCAGTCTCCACATGTTTCAGTTTTGTCCATATTTTATTTACGGAAAAGTGTGGAATGTAGCAACGATCTCTTGAAAGAGGCACAGATAGTCTGTCTCAATAAGCTTGATCCTATAGATTTGGTTCTGATCAATACATTAATTAAACAAACAAAGAGAGGGAATGCTGAACTACTAAGTAGTGAATGCTTGTTTTATAACACTCTAAAGATCTAGTAAAATGTTAAAGAAGAATAAATGCTAACTTTCCCATATGACATCACCAAAAAAGATTCTGGTAATCACAGGACCATATATTACTGTCAACAAAATAAAATAGAACCCTACAACAGCCCCACCTCCCAAAGAATGTCCTCATACAGTTCAACCCTTATCCACACTGAAAATACCATTTAACACAATGGAATCCATTTAATGTGTTCATGGTTAAGATAAACCACATGGAGTAAAATAAAAATGGCAAGTATAATATTAAAAGTTTCAGATGCTAGAAGATTTAGAGCACCTTGTCATAGTTTTACACTTCATTTTTCTATGTGTATGCACATATGCTAATAAGTGTGACTTCCTATTTTAAAAAAATAGGGATAATCTAACTATAGATAATAAATCAAAGAATCACAAACTGATTCAATATAATTTGAATAAGACCCAAGTTGGCAGGGTATTAATACTCCACAATCTTGTACCAGAGTGCTTGCATTTTAGACATGCCCAGAGAATCTAAATTGTTTTATACATAAATGGATTTTAAATAGGACTTAAAATAGAACTAAATGTCTGGCCAGCATAGAATGTGGCAGGAGGCGCTGCAGGAATTAGAGTGCATTTTTTGATTTCCCAGGGCAGTAAGAGGTTTAATTCATGAAAGTTTTCAACATTTTAAATAAAAGATAGACTGTAAAGACCAACTCTTGTCATCTAATTTCTTAACCTCCAAGTATTATCATGACAAATAAAAGAACGAAAGGGTAAGAATCCAATGAAAGTTTTAAAAATTTCTCTTTATATTAATAGTTTTAGTATATATACAAAATAATTTGGAGGGTGTTAATATATTAGAATGCTCTGGATTAATTCTTCCAAAACATTAATATTGACATTATTTTAACTTTTAGATCTGAGGTTGAGTCAAGAAACTCTTTACACATACACACCACACAAATGTACACTCACACAATTTTTAAAATGTTGCTTTTGAAAAAAAAAAAGTTGCTTTGGTATTCCTAAGGTCAGCTACTTAAGATGTTGGCCGTCTAAACTGCTTTAGATGTTTGCCTAGTCTGGATTTTACTGTATTCTGTAATATCACTACTATTTTCACATATCACAGAACACTATTATAATAACAGATTTGATCTACATTATGATCATTTTTCAATATCTTAAGAATTAATATATCGCTAGCACTCGTATCTCTTATTACACAGAAAGTGTACATTATAATTTGAACTGAAACTTATTTTTTGCTTCACCAATATCTTATTTATATTACCCAAAGGTAATAATTCTAGTAAATATTGATACCATAAAGTTTTCAACTCTTCTATGTGCAAAGCATCTAATTTTTTGAAAATAAATGTATACTGATAACACTTTTTAAAATTCTGGATGATCAAGACAGTTTTCATTGCCTTGACTTCTTATCAAATTAATTTATAAAAATATGTAAGAATCAACATTGACAAACTAATTACCAATGACATGAACACTCCAATATTAAGATGTCAAGAATTCTACATAACCCATGATCAGAAGTAAGTGAAAAATGTTATCACTAAGACTCCAAGCAATCAGCTTCACTGGCTTTCTCTTATGTGTAATAGGCCATACTCTTGCCTTCCTCTGGCCTTCTTGTATTCTACTGTCTTTACTTGGAATGAACTTCTGCTCAACACTTTTAGTGGCTGGATCCTTGTCATCCATCAGCTTTCAGTGTAATAAGTATCTCTTCTTGGTGTGGTCATCCCCAGGGCACCTAGGTTAGGTTCCTCCACTTCCTGTAGAAGAATATTGCCTTCATAGCACCATGTGTTTTAGAATTACTGCTTATGCATTGACATCTCTATGCACTGGCTTCCTCTCTAAAGGGTAAGCTCTACAGGGACAAAAACTTGGTCTGTCTGTTCATTGCTTGATATCCAGCTTCTAGTATGATGCCTCACTAATAGCAAGTATAAATGAATGCTGTCAAATATATGACTAAGCAATGATTTCCTAACTAATCTTACCAATCTTATTGGCATTCTTATTGCCCACATTTCTAGGAACGTTCCCAGAAAAAGCTTTGTTCATACAATTGCTCCCTAATTCCCATCTCAAAATAAATCCAGACCCCAAGATCATTCTGCTCCAACCTCATCTTCCCTGTGAAGACATCCTTGATGATTTTGACCTATACTCTCCTTTCTTAGATTTTCAAAAACAGCCATCATTACCACTATTCATGACTGCCATGGGTAATTATTTTGTTAGGTATTTTGTTATATCTATAGAATTTCAATCCTTGGAGATGAGGGCTATGTCTTATTAACTTTTATTCCTCTGAGAGCCAGGCACAGTGCCTGGCAAATTGTAAGGGGTCAAAGATGTTGGGTGATTGACTGATGTAATGATAATCAAACAAAGGATCCCTTTGAAGTTCTAAAGCCTGTTGGAGGGGGAAAAAAATCTTTCCATATGCCTTCCCGATACCATTCAAACTGGCCATATGCCTGGTGTCATGCTTGCCAGTGAATATGGATGGCTGGGTGCTTTTTTCTGGACATTTTTCAGCGCCTCATAGGATGCTGCTGCTGAAGAGCTACTGCTGAGTACTTAGGAGGAGAGCCAAGCCTGAGAGCCTGTGGTCACAACGACACTACATTCTAGTCACTGGCCTCCTGGTAATTCAAAACTACTGCAATTAGGTGACTGCACACCAAATACCATGCTTGTGGAGGTAAAGCTTGGAGGTGGGCAGAAATCTTTATGGCCAGCACAGTACTTATAAGGAAGAAGACAGGCTTCCCTCTTGGCTGTATTCCAGGAGAGGAGGGGATTTGAGATTCCTGGCACCAAAAGGCACTGACTTATGGCATCTAAGAGGTGGGTTCCACAGCCTGCTTCAGCTATACCCATGTTGATACGCATGTTCAGAAGGGCTGACAGTACTCTTTTGCATGTCGTTTACTCTTCCTGCCTTTAGAGAGCCATAGAGGGCGTATGTGCTAGGTTGCTTTAGTCGTATCTAACTCTGTGCGACCCTATGGACTATAGCCCAAAAGGCTCCTCTGTCCATGGGATTCTCCAGGCAAGAATACTGGAGTGGGTTGCCATGCCCTCCTTCAGGGGATCTTCCTGACCCAGGTATCGGAACCCACATCTCTCATGTCTCCTGCATTGGCAGGCAGGTTCTTTACCACTAGTGCCCCCTGGGAAGCCGCCCACTAGAGGGCATGATCCCTATTTTCACACTGCTGAGGAGGAAGGTTATGAAGAGGTTAAGTGACTTATCTGAACTCACACATACGCAGGGAACTGGGGATGAGACATACATTTTCTGTCTCATAGCTGTGTATTCTGTCAGTATCAAACATTGACTTCTGTTTGGCTAACATCCAGGAGGACAGAGAAGACACATGAAACAGTTAAGTATTCTAGGTGGGAGAAGGGACATGGCTCCAGCTTTTGCAATACTTTAAGTGCATAAGCTTTGTGTATGTTTAGTCACTCAGCTGTGTCCGACTCTGCAACGCCATGGACTGTAGCCCACCAGGCTCCTCTGTCGGGATTCTCTAGACAAGAGTACTGGAATGGGTTGCAATGTCCTACTCCAGGGGATCTTCCCGACCCAGGAATCAAACCTGTGTCTCTTACGTCTCCTGCATTGGCTGGCATGTTCTTTACTAC
Source organism: Bubalus bubalis (assembly GCF_019923935.1). Classification (NCBI taxonomy): domain Eukaryota; kingdom Metazoa; phylum Chordata; class Mammalia; order Artiodactyla; family Bovidae; genus Bubalus; species Bubalus bubalis. The sequence continues at coordinate 36,574,180 of NC_059166.1, forward strand.
TAGTGCCACCTGGAAGGCTTTAGGCTTTAGTAAATTAACACATTTGAAAAATCCATATCAGAACACCATGTAGATACACTTTAAAAAATCATGTTTCATTACCCAGTAATTAAGTTGAAGAGTCACCTTGTCAAAACCCACCCAGGAGAGACTCCATAAAGGGAGCCAATGACAAATATATTACCATCTATGGGTAGTGGTGCTAGACTGTAAAAGTGAAATTCACAAAAATCAGTTTCCCCCAGGACAGGCCATTGATAATGTGACAGATGAATGCTAACTACCACATGATAGGAGCTATCTGCCTGATTCCGTTTGGCTCTTCTTGCATTTTATTAAATTATCATCCCCATCCCTTAGTCAGCTTCCTCCTTACTCACTATTATCTTGTCCCTGAGTATCTGACAAATGTCTTCTCATTTCCCCTAATATGTACAATCTTCCTTTCATTCTCTACATTAGACTTTCTTATTTTTACATTCTCTTACCTCTGTTCTACAATTTTTCCAGTGTTCCTTTGTAAATGATGCCTTATACACTACTTTGCAAGTATTTCTCTTTCCTTTGATTATCTTTTTACATTCAAGTTCACTCAACTAGGTGTTTTTTTCCTTTTATTTTTCTTCTATTTTCTTTATGGTTGTTTCGTGTGCGTTTTTTTTAGAGTATTTATATCCAGGCAGCACGCATTACCATTAGACACACATTCATTTACTTCTGAACAATGTAGCTGTTACTTTCTTGCTTTAGCTGAAGCAGTTCTCACTGTGCCTCTTGAAACCTGCACATAATTTTCTTGGTTGGATATTACTAGTGTCTTTCATTTTCTGCCTTCTTTATGTTAAAACTAGAATCTAATGGAGCAAATCTAACTACTGAACAGACAACATTGCTTAGTTGCCGTCCTCCTTTGCATTTCCAGACTTACACAGTTTCCTGCTAAAATTAAATTTCAGATCTAATCATTTACATGATATTCTCAAGGGTCACCTTCAGATACTACTGGTTCTGTATATCCAAGGGTCAGTGAAGTGCCAGGACAAGCTACTAGGAGAGACAGTGCCCAAGGACAGAGACAGTCAACTGACCCTGGGGAAAAATAAGTCAGTTCTATGTGAAATTTCTCCTTAAATATTTCAGGTGTCAGTTTTGAAAGTTCCAAATAAGTATGATTTGTTATATGTTCTCTCCCTCTCTCTCTTAAATATAATAGTAGAAATGAAAAAACGTTGGCAACTTAAACCTTTTGGATCTGGTGGGGTAGAGAGTTATTTGTTTAATGATCATGAAAATAAATTTATAATCACAAACTGAAGAAAAAGCACAGTGGTATAACACAATTATAAGAGGAATCCCATCACACCTGGAATATCACAGAAGGCTCACTGTAGACTTTGATGAGCTGAGGTTTAGTTCAAGGTTAAAGAAAACATAGCTTCCCTGGTGGCTTAGAGGTAAAGAACCTGCCTGCCAAAGCAGGAGAAGCAGGTTCGATTCTTGGGTTGGGTAGATCCTCTGGAGAAGGAAATGGCAACCCACTCCAAATATTCTTGCCTGGGAAATCACATGGACAGAGGAGCCTGGCAGGCTACAGTCCATGGGGTGTCAGAGTTGGACATGACTTAAAGACTAAACAAAACAAAAGAAAACCCATGTAGAAAAGCTCTGTGGTAGAATGAAATGTCTGAGAATCAAGATAAAGGCAGAGAGAGGAGAGTGTGTTAAGGAGTATAGGGTCAAAAGTGGCAACTACAGTAGGAAGTTCAAGTAAAATAAAGCTTCCACTGGATTTAGTGCCCAGCTTGCCATTGATTACCTTGTCAAAACAGTTTTGGGAGCAAGCTGGGAGTGGAACCCTAGACTACAGGAAGTGAGGAGATAAAGCAGAGCTGTCTCCAAGTCTTTCAAACAAATTGGCTGTGAAATGAAAGATGGAGGTCAGGACAGTAGCAATAGAGGTACATACAGAGTTATCATCAAAAAGCATCTCAATATTCCATGCTGATCATAGTGTCTGACGTTATGAATATGTTACATGTGATTCCCATATTCAAGCAACTTACATTCCAAGTGGGAAATAAAATGATAATAAATTAAAATATGTTTAAAAGATATATAACTATACAATATTTACTTATATAATATTTGCACATTATATACCATAAGTGTTTAACATATTAATTTTGGGGAGGAACATTATTTTCTTTAGCAATGGCTTCCCTCGTAGCTCAGTGGGTAAAGAATCTGCTTGAAAGGCAGGAGACCTGGGTTCAATTCCTGGGTCAGGAAGATCCCCTGGAGAAGGAAATGGCAACCCACTCCAGTATTCTTGCCTGAAGAATCCCATGGACAGAGGAACCGGGCAGGCTATAGTCCATGGGAGGTCACAAGAGTCGGACATGACTTAGTGACTAAACCCCCCACGCGCCATTAGAGAACTTGATTGCATCATGAAAAAGATAAGCAAAAAATATATAAGCACCTGAGGGAGAGAGGGCAGCTTATACCAGCTATGCAGGATCAGACTCGCCAGATATTTTAACAATTAAAGTGTATTAATCATAAAGCGACTGGTCAGATAACAAAGCAGAGAGAAGGACTGTCAAAAAGATTGACTATACCAGTGAAAGCACTTTCCATAGGACAGGGAGCTGTAAGCACCACATGACTCTAGGCTGACAATAGTTTTCTATCTTGACTGGCATCAGAATCATCTGGAAGCTCATGAAAGTCCCAGTGTTCATACTATTGTTGTTTAGTCACTAAGTCATATCTGACTCTTTGAAATCACATGGACAGTAACCCACCAGGCTCCTCATTCTATGGGATTTCCCAGGCAAGAATACTAGAGCGGGTTGCCCTTTCCTTCTCCAGGGGATCTTCCCAACCCAGGAATCGAACATGCATCTCCTGTATTGCAGGTGGATCCTTTTACTGCTGAGCCCCTTTATATTGTGCATCAGACTGATTACATCACATTTGGGGGTGAGACTGGGCACCAGGTAATTCCAAGATGCAGTTCTAGTTTAAGGCACTGTCTCCTCTAACACAGCCACAGATACTAGGAAGTCATGGCCCCTGTACTTCTCATATTTTGATCTCAACTGCTGAACCATTCATGGCTGTGAGATAAAGGTATTGGTGGATTCAGCCATTGGGAAGATCCCCTGCAGGAGGGCATGGCAACCCCCTCCAGTATTTTTGCCTGGAGAATCCCCATGGATAGAGGAGCCTGGTGGGCTACAGTGTCCATAGGGTCACAAAGAGTTGGACACGACTAAGCAGTTAAGCACAACACAGGCATACACATTGGAAATTTACATCATTTAGTCTTCTAGTTATGATTCCACGGGTATCAATACAACTTTTAATTATCGTGCAGCTTGAGCACAGGAAAGAATTGATCATTTTGACTTGAATATTGAAGGTCTCCATGATTTTCTGGTGGGGACAAGGTTAATTAATAAGTGAGGATTTCCTTTTTATTTCTTCCCCATCCTCACTTCATCACAGAGATATTTACTTACAGAAGTCTTATTTTTAGGCTTTTCAAGTTACAAAATGTGAAGAATGGGTGGATAAAAATGGTATTGAAGTGTGGAAATGGGGAAAAAGAATACTTTCCAGTGGAGAAACCTGGCAAACATGACCTCAGCCAGGTGATCAAGATAAACACCAATAGTAATAAGACATACTGATTACATGGGTTCTTAATATGACATGATAAAATGATACATTATCTCTGTGGTCTTTCCCACACAGACCCATATCTCTATTCTAATCATGAGAAAAATGTAAGGCAAACACCCCAGTGGAGGGACATCATAAAAAATACATGAACTTGTCAAAACTGTCAAAATTATCAACAAACCAGAAAAGTCTAAGAAGCTGTCACAGTCTAGAGGACACAGTCTAAGATGACAGGATGATTAAATGTAATGTAGTGTCCTGGATAGGATCCTGAAATATACAAAGACATTAAGCAAAAGTGAAGAAATCTGAATAAAGTAGACTCTTTAGTTAATAATAATAATCAATCAATATTAGTTCATTGGTTGTGAAAGATGCATCATACTAAGATATTAACAGTAGAGGAAACTTGGTATGGAATACGGGAAATCTCTGTACTATCTTTGCAATAACTTTTCTGCAAATCTAAAACTGTTTTAAAATAAAAAGTTTGTTTTAAAATAGTATTAGAATTAACTCAAATTGGATAATAGATCTAAATATAAAATGCAAATTATAAAACTCCCAGATAACACAGTATAAAATTTAGATAACTTTAGGTATGGTGATGACATTTTAGATATTACCAAAACAATCAAAGAAGTAACTGATAACCTGGGGTTCATTAAAATTAAAAACTTTTCACTGTGATGAATATCGTCCAGAGAATGATGAGGCAAATCACAGACTGTTATCTTATAAAAGACTGTTGTCCAAAATACACAAGAAACACTTAATGATGAAAAACCTTGATTAAAAAAATTAGAAAAATTATGTCTTAGTCATTTAAGTGAAGTGTTAGTTGCTTAGTCGTGTCCAACTCTTTGTGACTCCATGGACTGTAGCCCACCAGGCTTCCCTGTCCATGGAATTCTCCAGGCAGGAATACTGGAGGGTTATCTATTCCCTTCTCTAGGGGATTTTCCCAACGCAGGGATTGAACCTGGGTTTCCCACATTGCAAGCAGACTGTTTACCAACTGAACCACCAGGGAAGCCCAGATGGTAGAGTCTGCTGCTATAACAAAATACCTCACATTAGGTGGCTTGTAAATGACAGAAGTTTTTTTCTCACAGTTCTAGAGATCAAGAAGTACAAAATAACATCTCATAGGTAGTGTCTTTTCACTTTGTGCTTACATGGTCAGGAAAGGGCAAAGGATCTTATTGGGGCCCCTTTTATATGGGACTAATTGCAGCCAGAGATGGAGAAGCTCTATACAGTCAGCAAAAATAAGACCAGGAGCTGACTGTGGCTCAGATCATGAACTCCTTATTGCCAAATTCAGACTTAAATTGAAGAAAGTAGGGAAAACCACTAGACCATTCAGGTATGACCTAAATCAAATCCCTTATGATAACACAGTGGAAGTGAGAAATAGATTTAAGGGACTAGATCTGATAGAGTGCCTGAAGAACTATGGATGGAGGTTCATGACATTGTACAGGAGACAGGGATCAAGACCATCCCCATGGAAAAGAAATGCAAAAAAGCAAAATGGCTGTCTGAGAAGGCCTTACAAAAGGCTGTGAAAAGAAGAAAAGTGAAAAGCAAAGGAGAAAAGGAAATATATTCCCATTTGAATGCAGAGTTCCAAAGAATAGCAAGGAGAGATAGAAAGCTTTCCTCAGCAATCAATGCAAAGAAATAGAGGAAAACAACAGATGGGAAAGACTAGAGATCTCTTCAAGAAAATTAGAGATACCAAGGGAACATTTCATGCAAAGATGGGCTCGATAAAGGACAGAAATGATATGGACCTAACAGAAGATATTAAGAAGAGGTGGCAAGAATACATAGAAGAACTATACAAAAAAGATCTTCACGACCCCGATAATCACGATGGTGTGATCACTCACCTAGAGCCAGACATGTGAGGTCAAGTGGGTCTTAGAAAGCATCACTATGAACAAAGTTAGTGGAGGCGATGGAATTCCAGTTGAGCTATTTCAAATCCTGAAAGATGATGCTGTGAAAGTGCTGCACTCAATATGCCAGCAAATATGGAAAAGTCAGCAGTGGCCACAGGACTGGAAAAGGTCAGTTTTAATTCCAATCCCAAAGCAAGGCAATGCCAAGGAATGTTCAAACTACTGCACAGTTGCACTCATTTCACATGCTAGTAAAGTAATGCACAAAATTCTCCAAGCCAGGCTTCAGCAATATGTGAACCGTGAACTTCCAGATGTTTAAGCTGGTTTTAGAAAAGGCAGAGGAACCAGAGATCAAATTGTCAACATCCACTGGATCATCAAAAAAGCAAGAGAGTTCCAGAAAAACATCTATTTCTGCTTTATTGACTATGCCAAACCCTTTGACTGTGTGGGTCACAGTGAACTGTGGAAAATTCTGAAAGAGATGGGAATACCAGACCACCTGACCTGCCTCTTGAGAAACCTATATGCAGGTCAAGAAGCAACAGTTAGAACTGGACATGGAACAACAAACTGTTTCCAAATAGGAAAAGGGGTACGTCAAGGCTGTATATTGTCACCCTGCTTATTTAACTTCTATGCAGAGTACATCATGAGAAATGTTGGGCTGGAAGAAGCACAAGCTGGAATCAAGATTGCCGGGAGAAATTTCAATAACCTCAGATATGCAGATGACACCACCCTTATGGCAGAAAGTGAAGAGGAACTAAAAAGCCTCTTGATGAAAGTGAAAGTGGAGAGTGAAAAAGTTGGCTTAAAGCTCAACATTCAGAAAATGAAGATCATGGCATCTGGTCCCATCACTTCATGGGAAATAGATGGGGAAACAGTGGAAACAGTGTCACACTTTATTTTTCTGGGCTCCAAAATCACTGCAGATGGTGATTGCAGCCAGGAAATTAAAAGATGCTTACTCCTTGGAAGGAAAGTTATGACCAACCTAGATAGCATATTAAAAAGCAGAGATACTACTTTGCCAACAAAGGTCTGTCTAGTCAAGGCTATGGTTTTTCCAGTGGTCATGTATGGATGTGAGAGTTGGACTGTGAAGAAAGCTGAGCACCAAAGAATTGATGCTTTTGAACTGTGGTGCTGGAGAAGACTCTTGAGAGTCCCTTGGACTACAAGGAGATCTAACCAGTCCATTCTAAAGGAGATCAGTCCTGGGTGTTCATTGGAAGGACTGATGCTGAGGCTGAAACTCCAATACTTTGGCCACCTCATGTGAAGAGTTGAGTCGTTGGAAAAGACTCTGATGCTGGGAGGGGTTGGGGGCAGGAGGAGAAGGGGATGACAGAGGATGAGATGGCTGGACGGCATCACTGACTCGATGCACATGGGTTTGTGTGAACTCCAGGAGTTTGTGATGGACAGGGAGGCCTGGTGAGCTGCGATTCATGGGGTCGCAAAGAGCTGGACACGACTGAGCGACTGAACTGAACTGAATTCCATTCATGAAGGCTCTGCCTTAATGACCTATTTCCTTCTGACAGCCTCACTTCCTAGTATCATTACCTTGAGGCGGGGGAGGTTTAGGATTTCAACATAGGAATTTTGGAGAGGATACATGCATTCAACTTACAGCAAGACCTGAATAGACATCACACCAAAGAAGCTATACAGATGGCAAGTAAGCATGTAAAAGTGCTCAATATCGTGTGGATGTTACACTTCCCTAAGGAATTGTAAATTAATATAAGTTGAGATACTACTATACACCTACTGTTGTTGTTTAGTTGCGAAGTAGTGTCTGACTGTTGGGCAGACTGTGGCTCGCCAGGCTTCCCTGTCTTTCACTGTTTTTGGGAATATTCTCTAACTCATGTCCATTGCATTGGAGATGCTATCCAACCTTCCTTTGTCAACCCCTCTCTCCTGCCCTCAGACTTCCCCAGCATACACCTATTAGAATGGCCAAAATTCAAAACACTGACACCACCAAATGCTGGTGAGGATGTGGAGCAATAGGAACTCTTACTCATTGCTGCTGGGAAATGCAAAATGGTACAGCTATCCTGGAAGACAGTTTGGTGATTTCTTGCAGAACTAAACATACTCTTACCATATGATAGAGCAATTGCATTCTTTGGTTTTTACACAAATAAATTGAAAACATATATTTGGATGCTAATAGCAGCTTTACTCAAATATTGCCAAAGCTTAGAAGCAACCAAAGTGTCCTTCAGTAAGTGAATGGATAAATAAACCTGTACATCCAGAAAATGGAACACTACTCACCACTGAAAAGAAATGAGCTATCAAGACACCAAAAGACATGAATGAAACTTCAATGTATATTACTAAGTGAAAGAAATCAATCTGGAAAGGTTACATACTGTATAATTCTAACTATATGATATACAGAGACAGTAAAAAGAGCAGTGGTTGCCAGGGGTTAAGGAGGAGGGAGAGGTGAAAAGGCAGAGCATGGGGGACTTTTAGAGCCGTAAAAGTACTCTAAATGACACTATAAAGGTGGAGACATGTCATTAAACATTTGTCAAAATCTATAGATTGTACAACACCAAGAGTGAACCCTAAATTAAGCTATGCTTTTGAGTGATAATGATTTGTCAGTGTAGATTTATCTGTTGTAACAAATGTATCACTCTGTGGGGGGAAGTTGATAATGTGGGAGGCTATTTGTGTCTTGGGGCAGGGGAGCATATGGGAAATCTCAGTATTTTCCAGTCAATTTTGCTTTACACTACTCAAAAATACTAAGTCCATTTTAAGAAATTTAGTATGGGAGAGGCTTCTGAGAAGATGAAAGGATGTAGGTTAAGAAATAACAAAGGAATAGTAATAATAAAGGCTCAGATCATTTGGCTGTAATCAGCTCAATGACAGCAACAACATTTGCTTACCCCTCTTTTCCCAGTGTCTGTCATTCTGTTATAGTATCTAGAACATATTCAATCCTTAGGAAGAATTAATTAAATGAATCAGTGAATGAAATGCCACCGTTCCATGGAATTTTCCCCTAATAACCCTTAACAAGATTAAATTAATCCATTTATGTGTACTTCTGTTACATTCTTTTATTTCATGCTGTATTATATACTTACTTGCGCTTGTCTCCACACTTAAATGCTTATGTACACACACACACACACACACACGAGACTACAAACTCCTTGAAGACAGACTAGGCCTCATTTTTATCTGTCACCTGCCAACACTTAGCTTGGGCTTTGTATGTGGGGAACATTCGTGTGTGCCTGTTGACTGAGATTACTTTCGCATGATCCGCTTAAAAGTTCTTATTAATGTATTCACAGAACAAACATAAAATTGCAAAATATTAAATTGATATGAGATAAATGGACTCACTAATCTAATATCTAACTACATTTGGCAAGAAATTTTGTATTTGTACATTCCACATCACTGGGAAGAAATCCTGAAAAAGTGTTTAGTAGGCTATTTGTAACCTGAGTGCCATTGATCAGCATCATGTGCTGAGAATTCCATTTGATTTCCCTGTGGAAATTCTAATAAGCCAGCAGCAGGTTAGGTGGAAATGGTATTGCAACTGTTGGAATCCGTGAACTCGGTCCTCCTGAGATCCTCGAATATAGCCGTTCCTAAGTCATTTTGGTGTTATGGCCTGAGGGATTTCTTCTTTAAAAAACGGACTAGATAATCTGCAAGAACCTTCTAGCTCCAATATTTTTTGTCATTTAAAGTTCTTTGAGAATCAAACTGGACCCCTAAATTCCAGGCCAGTTTTCCAGTTCATGCATTTTTCTGGCCACAAGATGGCGAACTTTATGCTGTTTTCTTCATTCTCTACAAGGGAAAAGAACCTTAACCCTCTTGCAGTTTTGAAAATTTAAAACTCTCAATATCTTAAAAAATCTGATAAACACAACATGGATTTGCATTCTGACTTTAAAAAGTGTCTTAAGTGCTTTGGATTTTCTTGATAAAGATTTCCTCTTTTGTGGGGCAATACAGATTTAGACTGTATTTCTATTAATGCACAAATACAAATATCCCATGATAAAATCAAAGAGACAACAAGTATTTTCATTTGCTTATCTTTTTTCTTATGTAGTCAGAGACAGGGATTTGGGAATCCAGAATCTATGGAAGCTAGTGGATAGAGTTCGCAAAATACACTGTCATTCTGGTATTTCTAAACATTGGCCTTGATACTTCCCAAGTCTAAAGTATCCCAGTCTTTTCTTGTGGTACTGGGTTCTCAGATTTTATCTGAGGCAGAAGTAGCAAGTCAAAAATACATCGATTTCATGCACCAAATTTGGCTTTAGGAAGAACAAGATTTGCATTTCAGAAATTTGAAGTAATTTCCCTTAATTATATATAATCTGTCTGCTTCAAGAAGAAGCATGATTTTGCCAACTTACCCTGGTCAGAAGTTCATTCATTTCTGTCACCAGCGTGCTCAGATTGCCTTCTGCCAACTGAATGAGCCTCTCTGGGGCCCGCTGAGGTGAGAGCAAATTCTGAAAGAGATTTCATTCCATATGATTTTGAGTAAATGGTCTTGCAGTGATCATAGGTTGAACATTTAACAGAACACATTTTTCCTTTATATACAAAGAACTTAGCCTTCTCACCTTCAAAGAAGAGAGGAACTATTTCAACTGGGTACTTACACACAAAGCACTGTGCAGAATAACCTGGCAAATAACACAAACTGCTGCAGTTTAAGACATTACTACGTGCCAGGTCTTTTTGTTTTGCGTTGTTTCATTTAGTTCTTACAACAGCTCTATGAGATAAAAATGTTACTTCATTTTGTAGGCAGAAAACTGTGGCTTAAAGAGACCTAAAAGCATATACAAGATCGCATAGCCAGTAAGAAGCAGAGTCAAGATGAACCGTGTCTGAATTTTTAAGGCCTCTACATTAGTCACCGAGATACAGTTTATAGGCTTATCACTTCTTTCTTTGCGGACAGGAGCCCTGACAGAGGACCTGGCTGGGCGCTAACTAACTGACGGTGTCAGTGTTGTAGGAGCTGGCCTGGTGCTCACAGCTGGTACATTTTCCCCTCCTACTGAACATTATCAATCTCACAACACTAACAGTAGATGGGATCACTCTGTGACAGTGATGAATGAAACAAAAATGAGACCACTCCATAATCTTGTCTAAACGCAGATAAAATCATGGTCTCTGTGCAGATCACAAAAATACCCTGAATCCCATTTTCTGGCTAATATGAGTGACCACTGCTTCCTCACTAACTGTAGCTTTAACTTCTCTTTTTCTTCCTTCCTTCTAGATAAGATTCATTAGAATACTTAATTACAGAATTATTTCCACTTCCTATGAGCACCCAATCCAACACAAACCTCTGTTTCCTTGAAACTGCTCCCCAATTCCTTAGCATAATCCCCAATACTCTGAGTGATTCTTAATGCCCTGTTACTGAGACACACCCAAACCCCACATGCTGTGCAGTGTCCTTTGTGGCATCAAGTTAGTGAATCCTGCTTTGTTCTATCACATGTGTGTGCCAGGTCATCTGTGACTGGAACCCAGGGAGCACTGACACAGTTAAAGGAACCAAACAAAGGGTATACCTAACTTGCTTAATGATTTATAACATTAAAATGGGATTCCAGATATTAAACAATGGAAGAGGAACACAGACAGAATCAAGAAAGACTGGAATTTAAGGAAAATCAAATCATTCTAACCAACACCCAGTCATAAGAAAACAGGTAATTGAACCCTCTGGCTTGGTTGAGGTCCACAGATTGAAATGTCTTTCAGAGGGCCCTTCAGAAATTCATTCATTGCATAAGTTATTACTTACAATTTTTTTATGTCCCACTGAAGCATTTGCTTCTCTAGCTCAATTTTCTGTCTTTGTGTTCTTTCCATATATAATAACTGGTCAGCAGTTTCTTTATTAGAACTCTTTGCATTCCTGAATGCTAGGCCTCTAAAGTAAACTCAGATTCCTCTGCCTGGCTTTCAAGGTTGTCCTTCATACCACCCAGGCCCACTAAAGCCTCCAGTCTTATCTTTCACTAGCAGACCTGACTTCTAATGTCTCCAAGACAGATCTTGCTCATTCACACTTCTGCCTCTGTGCACATGGCTCTCATAGATTCAGTGGCAAGAGTATGTATGGATGGGCTGGGGGTCAGAGAGATCTCGCCAATGGTGGACTGAGCTGTTTCCCCTCTGAGCTGTGTGAAGGGGGTGTCATTGTCTCAGGCCCTACAGTTACATTGACTCTTTTCAAATCTCAGCTCTGTACCTAGCAACCATGTGACCTTTTCTTGCACTTGAAACTTCTCTATGACTCAGTGTCCCTGCTCGACTATGTGAGAAAGATGTAGATAATATATTACTCCTTTTCTACTTCTTGGATTTTTGGCAGTCTATGTGTGATAATTCATGTAAGACTTTAGTCAATTGCCTAGCACAGATATCCTCATCAATACATGCTACCTATTCTTGTTATCATTATGATCAGTTTCTTCTTCTAGTAAATAGGGATAATAATACTTACTTTAAAAGCTGTGGTCTGAATTAAAGAATGTATTTCCTAGAAGAGTGTCTGCTAGTGCCTAATGAATAAATCTTAGACTTTTTCCTCCAGTTTTACCAATAATTCTCTGCCTGTTGAAATTGTTTCTATCTTTCAAGTTCTAAAACCAATTACACTTTCATTAATGATATACTTTCCTTGCTTACTCTGGATCTTATCCATTTCTCCGATCTTGAACACTACTGTATGTCAAATGCCTATAAAGCTCATGGTAATAGTTTGCTAATTGTTTAATTATCTTTTTAAACCATATAGACCCTAACCTTCCTAAAGGTAGTGACTGCATGCATTAGGGGTTGTGAAACCCTCAGAGAACCAAGTACAATACTGGGCATTCCAGACTTTCTCAATAAATATTTGGTAACTGACTAATAGGGTATAAGTTGTCACCTTTCATCTTTTTTTTTTAAATCAGATGAAACAACCTCAATTTCCTTAACATTTCTGCCTTATCTTATTAACTACTGAAAGCTGTAA